>NW_022631127.1:753418-1353418 GCF_010015895.1 Lontra canadensis
GGCTGCAGGTGGGGGTACCAGGAGACAGACCTTTTTGTAACAAGCCTTGTTGAACCTAATGACTCTTTAAACCACACATATGTGTAACTCTGATAAAAATAAAAACTAAATTAAAAACCAACAAAATAGCTCCAGATTAAGGTATCTAGGTCAAGCAATGGTGAAATCTGGGCAGCAATGGAGGAGATATTTCTGGAAAGTAGGTCCTTCCCATGACTGGTCATATTCTCATCCTACTCTCCCACATTAGAGGAAGGGAAGGAAAAGAACAGTGTCAGTGCTCCAGGGTCCAACAGGCCTGAGAGCATAAGCCAGCTCCCATCACTTTCCAGCATGGTGTCTCTGAGCTACAACTTAATTGAGTTTCTCATCTGTTTCAAAAAAAAAAAAAAAAGTACAGTAAGGGCCAAATGATAGATTCAGGGTGCATGGTACCTAACAGAGAAGGTGCTAGAAAATGCACCCATTTAGGGGCACCTGGGTGGCTCAGTCGGTTAAGTCTCTATCTTCGGCTCAGGTCATGATGCTGGGGTCCTGGGATCAACCCCTGCATCAGGCTCCCTACTCAGCGGGGAGCCTGCTTTTCCCTCCCGCTCTGCCTGCTGCTCCCCCTGTTTGTGCTCTCTCTATCAAATAGTCTTTTCTAAAAATCCATTTAACAATATTTACTGCGCTATTACAATTTTTGTCTAGTGTTTTAAATATAAGCAAAGGAGCTTTAATGCAAGGTAGAATACATAAAATGTCCAAAGAAAAATATATTGACTGTATGCATGGGCCGACTGACTTGTTTGTCTGCTATGTACTGTGTTTCTGCCATGGGCCCCCCCTTGTTCCAGGAGCTGGGGAGACTGCAAACAAAACAGAGCTCACATCCCAGCGAAAGAAGACAGACAAGAAGAATGCAAATGGGATCGTTGCAGAGAAGGATAATGAGCACTCTGCAGAAAATAAAGATAATAGGGGGAGACTGCCCAGGATAGGGGCCACCTGGGTGGTCCCAGAAGGTGGCCTAAGGATGAGAAGCCAGGCACGGGGACAGTGTCCAGGCAGAGGGAACAGTGTCACAGTGTCCAGAAGGACAAAGCTTGCCGTGTTGGGAGACACAGAAAGAGCAGTGTGGCCAGATAGTAGTGAAGCAGGCACATGTTAGGAGATGCGGTCAGGGGCAGCTGAAGCCAGAACATGCAGGATCTTATAGGCCGACGCTGAGTGTGGATTTTATTTTTATGGCAACGGGAAGCCACTGGAGACTGTCCGAAGAGGGGAAATACGTATTAGAGGTCTCTTTTATCCCACCTCACATATCTTAGCAGCCCACCCTGAACTCCAGCCCACTGCAGGCAACAACCAGCCCACACAGCATAACGGCCTCAGGAACTCTGCTGCCTTCCTTGGAGCCTCCCCAATTTCAAACCAGGAGACCTGCTGGAAACCACCAAGCATTCATGCATTCGTGACCCGGAAGTAAGAAGGCCTTACCCCTCTACGGATCAACCCTTCGCCAACGGGGAACAAGGCATGCCTGGCCAAATCAAGCCCTACTTGCCCGTGGGAGGGACCAACTTGAGGATGCAGCCTCGTAGCATTTCCTTCCTCCTCTGTTTTATTCTCTCTGGTACCCAGAACAAAGGAGCTGCATGTAAGCCCGTGTCTCAGGCTCTTGTTTTCCAGAGGGAACGCAGGCTGAGAGGAGAGGTGCTCTGACTGATGCTCGTCAAGTGTCACCTGGGGGGCTGGGCAGAGCGGGGGTCCTACTGTGGGAATGCAGAGAAGGTTCAGTAAAAGAAGCTCAGTCTCCAGGCCCAGATGCCCTCTGTGTTCCAGAACAGGTGGGAGAAGCCAAGCCAGGTGAGGGCCTACTTTCCCAGCAGCCAAGCAAAGCTTCTCCGTTAGGCAGGGCCCCAAGGGGGTCTGGGTGAAAAGTTTAATGAGTGCGATCAGCCGCCTTAGCTACTCAAGCTCTTAAGTTGTAGCTACTCAAGGTGAGGACGGCCACAGGCTCTGTTTCCTAGAAGCCAAAGCAGAAGCCACCTCATGGATGCTGTGGGGTCCTGAGGCAGCAGGCTGGGTCCACATCGGAGCCTGCGGGCAGAGACCACCAGCCCAGTGCACAGAGCAGAAGGGCAGGCTCCCACCATGCCCTGACTGGCCAAGGCATCAGAGCCTCATGCTGAGCCCACGCCCATATGTCTATCTGTCTGTCTGCCTACTTCCCTGCTCCCCTTCTGTCCTCAGCAGGGCCCTGGGTGAGCAGCAATCATGGGCGCCGAGTCCTTTTCTGCTCCCTCCCCTCCACACCGGCTGTCACCGAGCCTCACACCTCAGCCGAAACCCTGCCCCAGGCTTCTGCCCGCACTCGGTCCACTCTCCACATAGCAGCCTGGTGAAGCCCCGAAAAACAGTGTTTTAAGTAGGATCTTGTCACTCCTCAGAGCTCCACCCTGGAAAGGCCTAAATTTAGGACCTGCACAACCTGGACTTTATCTGCCTTCACGTAACTTCTCTTCAGCCGTATTTGCTCCTGGCCAGTCCCTTGAGCCCTCAGGGGTCTCTCTACAAAGACCCCCCCCCCCTTGACATTCCCCTTCCTGAAGTATTCTACTCCCAGATCAGCACATGATGGCTGCCTCCCTTCACTCCACCTGCTTTCAAGTACCAAGGACACTCACAGGTCTTTCCTGATCCTCTTTTCTTAAAAGAGCAGCCCATCCTGTCCCCTCATCCTGATTTACTTTTCTCCTGGGGCAGCCCTCACACACATGCACTTTTTTAAATGTTCCCAGCCCTTGGCCGCCTGGGTGGCTCAGTCGTTAAGCATCTGCCTTCCACTCAGGTTGTGATCCCAGGGTCCTGGGATCGAGCCCCATGTCGGGCTCCCTGCTCAGCGAGAAGCCTGCTTCTCTGTCTCCCACTCCCCCTGCTTGTGTTATCGCTCTGGCTCTTTTTCTCTCTGCCAAATAAAGAAAGAAAGAAATGTTGCCTGCTCTCTTTCATAGGAGTTTCACGAGGGCAGGGCCTGACTAGCTGGCTTTCCACATATGCCCAGTACCCAGCATAGTGCCTGGCATGTTGAAGCTGCTCGATTAATACAGGCTAAACGGGTGAGTACCCTTCTTGCCTTTAGAGCCTGTCCCCCTGCTCTGCCGGGTCTCCATCTAGCAGCTCGGGCTGCAGGCCTTGGCTTAGGAGAGCAAACCATCCAGTGTCTGCAGTCGAACGAGACTGAGTATCTGACATCAGTCTGAAACCAATGACAGCATCTGCCAGGTGGAAACCGCCACCCCACCCACCGGAAGTCCTTGGCCAGCACGCTCACTTGACAAATAGGCAGGGACCTTGGACTGTGGGTTATACCCCAGTCAGTCCTCCCTAACTCTCCCACTTGCCACCTGGCATGCCACCAACCTCTCCTACCTTCCCCAAGCCAGGCCTTCTTATCTTACATCGGACTTCAGGGGAAATTTTCAGGGATTCTGATGTCTGCAGTAAAGTTCAGAAGCATCTGCTGGGCATGGAAGGTAGGAGTGAGGCCCAGTTAGGATGGAGAAGGGCTCCTAGAACATTTATTTACACTCAGACGAGGAGAGCTGCAGAGGTCAGTCAGGTAGGTTTCAAATGGGTGGGGGTAGGGGCGTCTCCCCTCTTCTGTGGGCAGTTCCAAGCTGTAAGGTCCTGGGTTTCGTTTGGGTCCTTCCTCTGCCCTGGTGATGGGAGGGCTCGGGCCCATGGACTGTTGCCTCAGTCTGGGAAGTATGATCTCAGGGTAAGAGATGAGGCCTGTTTTGTCTTCTAAGCCCCACAGTCAATGACTCCTTGTTTACACTGTCCCTCCGAGGCCCTACACCCGTGATGGCATATTCTTGTCTTTATCTTCCTTTCCTAGGAGAGATTGCATTCATCTTGATCTTTCGGTGAACTCCTACCTAACCTTCAAGACCCTAGTTCAAAAGTCACCTGGTCAGGAGAACTTTCCCTGACACACAGGCCCAAGCCCCGCCCAGGGCAGAATTCACTTCTTGCCCTCCTGCTCCCTAGCATCTGTGTTCTTTCCTCTGTAACAGCACACACTGCAGAGTACGCTCAACATTTAACTCAAGTGTCCCAAACTGAGGTGCCTTTGGGGGCCAGGCAAGGAACATAAAATGCAGCAAGACAACAGAAAAGCTTATCCGGCCTAAAGCAAATCCAATTAAAAACAAAGCAGCAAATGACCATTCTGCAGGACCAAAAAAGAGGGGTTTTTTTAGTGGGACTGGCCTAGGACTGTCTTCTTGGTTTGTTAGTCTCTCTTGCTCTCAAGAATGGACTCTTGAGGGGAGAGACCTCATCTTACTCCTTTATGCCACCAGCAACCAGGCACAGACCAGGTACTCAATAAAGGAACCCCTTCTGAAGGCAGAGCCTGGTAGTCAGGGCCAGTGAGAGGGAACAAGAGGTACGGTGAGGCTAAAGCTGCTTTCCAGGGATTTGTGCCCACTTGGCCCTAAGGAGTGACTTCCCATGTGCCCCAGTGGGAAATCAAGTCTGCTCATTAGCTTAAAAGCGCCGCTAGCGGGGTGGCTGCATGGCTCGGTCAATTAAGCGTCTGAGTCTTGATTTCAGCTCAGGTCATGATCTCAGGGTCATGAGATCGAGCCCCCTGTCCGCCCACACTCAGTGCAGAGTCTGCTTGGGATTCCGTCCCTCTCCTTCTGCCCCTCCCACTAGTGCTCTCTTATTCTCTCTGATAGATAAATAAATCTTAATAATAACAAGCACGATTAGTGGTTCAGTTCCCAAAACCTACATCCAGCACCGTCTCCCCTGGTGGAAACAGAAGAGGATTTTACTCAGTCTTTCTCCAGCATGATGAAACAGACAGTGGAAAGTTCCTTGCTTCTTCATAGTAGAAAAAGACCTTGGAAAAATTAGTTCTGAGGACAAAACTCTGAAAACTGGTCAGACTGACCCAAATACGAGTTCCTGAGCTATTTTTCATTATGTCTTGGGATGTGGTGAGCTGAACCAGGAGGTGGAGTCTGCAAGCCACTCCTCTGGCCAGCCACTGTCACTTCTCCTATGTCAGTCCTCCAGGGAAGAGCCTGGCCTGGGACGTGGGGTGACAGACCCGGGGTGCACTCTTAGAAGCAGTATCGAGAAGCTGCCAAACATCCGGTATGTAAGCTGAAGACACGCAGGCAAGTGGGCAGAGGCCGAGGGAGGGAGAGCAGGGTAAAAACAGGCTGGGGTAGTGACACAGGGAGGGGCAAATGACATGGTCCTGAACACAGCCAGCTCCTCTGCAGTGGGCAGTAAGGGCTACGTGCGTCCTCCTGAGCTCAAAACGCCTCCTGCCCCCTCAACACAGCTGCTCAAGATCCCAGTATCACAGATGTCTCTTTGTCCCTTGTTACAAGGCAGCCCTCCTGGGCAGGTTATCCACAGCTGGAAGGGAACGAGCAATCGGGAATCCCGGGTTTCCGTTCTACTCCATCAGCACAGGCGTCAAGGACAGTCCCAGTAGCTTCCTGGGGTCTGGAATTTCCTCACCGGGAACTTGGGAACAGCGGTGACCGGTCCCACTCCATAGGGCTGGCGGGAACATGGGGTGCAGGAGGGGTTCTAACGTCCTTCGAGAACCTCCGGGTGCTGCCTGTGTTAGTGTTCCCCTCTGCCACCCAGTTTCTTTTTGCGTGAGAGGTCACAGGGAAGCGGCAGCAGCAGAACTCTGTCTGACTCTAAAACCCCATGCCCTTTACTATGTACACAAGTTCCTCCAGAAACTTAAACTCTTTGTTTTGTTCTGTTTCTTCTGAGAAACCTCAGTGATGATTCATACCTCCTGCAGGAATCCGACAAACCCCTTCCCAAACAGTCTTGGTGGGGAAAAGACAAGACGTGGGAAACGGACCAAAGCCTCTCACCAAGGAGTCTTGCCTTGGTGACTCGCAAAGGGCCACTGGCTCCCCAGGGATGCCCCTTCTCCCTCTCCCAGGGAAGCTGAGACCATCAAGCACAACCCAAGCCCCTTCCTCTGTGGCCCCCTTCCCCGCTGCCACCAAACCGCACTCACAGGCCCTCTTCAGCACTACGGGGAAACAGAGAGCGACCTGACTGAAGCAGGGAGCTAGAAGCCCCTTCACCCCTGACGCGGTGGTCAGGCAGGCCTGCGAGGCTGGGAAGAGCCCGTAAAAAACAGGTGGACTGCCAGCTCCTTGTGGCAACAACCTATGCCTACCAGGAGAAGCTGAGAGCAGGTGATGGCATTTCCAAGGCCACGGCCACCGGCTCCAACTTCCTGGGTAAATGGTGTCATGGAGCCTTCACTGCTTCCACACTAATTCCCTTATACCCACCTGCCTCTCTTTTTCCAAAGCTCCTCTGAAGCAAGGACCTAACCTAGAGAGGAGTCAGATGCCCTATGTCCCAAAACGAGCTCTGCCTTCCCTCGAACTGTCCCTCCTGCGCCCCTGCCACTAGGGTTCATGGACAGTGCACCAGCCCAGAGTCCTGCTCAGCCTTGACCCCTTGCGTGCCCCTCTGCTCAGTCATGGCTGATAGTGCCTCCAGCCGGCATCAAAACTCCGGGACAAACAGTGGGTCTCCCACACACAGCTTCCCACAGCCCTCAGGACACAGTTGATGCACCTTCCATGATCAGAAGTCTGGTGCTGAGCCCCTTCCCTAGTCTCATCTCCCCGACACTCTAGCTCCGCTTGACTTGGACAAACACCCACACTTCCTCTCCCACACCTCCATGGCTTTGCACATAGATGGCTGTGGTAGCAAAGCCCCTTCTATCTTTCCTCCCTGGGAAATTCACGTATCTTCCAGTAGCTTGAAACTCACTACCTCCGTCACCCTGGGGAGGGCAGATTGCTGCCTCCTCTGTGCCTCTGTGGCACTCAGAAGACATCCCTGTGACAGCCATGGCAACCACAGGGCCCTGCTTTGCAGGAAGAGCCCTAATTTTCAATATTTGGTCTTGCTGTCACCAAAATAAACATACACAAACTTGTCAGGCCATGTGTTTCCAACTCCTGGTTCAGAAACTGGCAACGCATTAACAGCACTGCACGCTAGCTATCTGTTTGCACGTCTGTTCCCCCCAACCAGTTAGGAGCTCCTGAAGAATGGGGACTCTCTCTTATTCATCTTTTTATCTCGAGCTTAGAAGAATGCCTGGGAAAGGAGGTAGTTTCGAACGGACAGACAAACTGTCCACTATTTGCCATTTAATGATCTCCCCAATACACAGTTTATGTCTCAGGGTGTCAGATGGTCACATCTACCAACAACTATAATTAGGCTGGACAAAACACTTTCGAAGTTTCAGGCATTTTGCCCTTGGAATTCAATTGCATCCTGCTCCAGGCAGAAAAGGCCAGCTCAAGGTACGATTCTTGAGTGATACCCCAAGAAACAAAGTTAACAGAGCAAAAAGGCATCTTTTAACAATAAATGCTAATAGAGAAATCTGGTAGATGCTACCAAGTGATCAAACCAAGGCATCATCAGTACCAAAGCAGGAACCTGGCATCGTGTGCCACCTGCCACAGCAGCAAAGGGCAGCACACAATGTTACTTGTGACTCATTCTCACCAAAACTGTCCCACCCAAGTCGAATCTGGCCTCTAACTCAACCTCCAGCTACAGGAAATTCAGGAGACAAAGGAACAAGTGCAAAGACACCACAAGGGAACCATGAGACAAATCCAGGAACTGAATCTTAAAAAATCAGTATCATTAACACCACCACCAACAAAAAGTCATTAAAAAAAAAAAAAAAAAAAAAAAGGCAAGGTGTTGTTCTGGACCAAACTATACTGGACTACAGTTCAAAGAGGAAAAACGGCATCTGGGTGGCTTAGTCGGTTGAGCCTCTGCCTTCGGCTCAGGGCATGATCTCAGGGTCCTGGGATCAAGTCTTGCATCAGGCTCCTTGCTCAGCGGGGAACCTGCTTCTCCCTCTCCCTCTGCCCTTCTCCCCGCTCATGTGGTCTCTCAAATAAAATCTTTCCAAAAAAGAACAAAAGACAAAGAGGAAAAACACTATAAAAAAACATTTGGGAGAAAGTTGGAAAAATTTAAAAATTGACTGGACAGGAGATGCTATTTGATAGAAATACCAGTTGACCCTTGAACAACATGGGGGTCAAGGGCCCAACCCCCGGGCAGTCAAAACTCTGTGTATACTTCTGACTCCCCAAAAATGTAACTACTAATAGCCTACTACCAATGGGAAGACTTGTAAATAACACAGTCAATTTAAAACCTATTTTTGTACATTATATGTATTATATACTGTATTCTTACAATAAAATAAGCTAGAGAAAACCAATGTTATCAAGAAGAGAGGATACATTTACAGAACTGTACTATAAAAAAAAATCCACATAGAAGTGTACCCAGTTGTTTGAGCGTCAACTGTACTGATTGACTTAGGCGTGTTAAAAGAATTGTTCTTACTCTTATTGGGGAAATAAAAATCAAAACCACAATGAGATGTCACCACCTGTCACCTGTCCCAATGGCTGTCACCCGAAATCTGTCAGAACGACTAAAATCAAAAAGACAAGAAATAGGAAGTGTTGGGGCGCCTGGGTGGCTCAATCGGTTAAGCATCTGCCTTTGGCTTGGTCATGATCCCAGGGTCCTGGGACTGAGCCCCACGTTGGGCTCTTCACTCAGAGGGGAGTCTGTCCCTCTCCCATGCTCACTCTTTCTCTCACTCCCTCTCTCAAGCAAATAAATAAAATCTTAAGAAAGAAAGAGAGAGAGAGAGAGAGAAAAGGAGGGAGGGAGGGAGAGAGGAAGGAAGGAAGGAAGGAGGAAAGGAAAAGGGAGTGTTAGCAAGGATGTGGAGGAAAAGAAAGCCTTGCACACACCATTGGTGGGAACGCAAACTGGTGCAGCCACTGTGGGAAAAAGTATGGAGGCACCTCAAAAAATTAAAAACAGAACTACCTTATGATCCAATAATTCCACTCCTGGGTATTTACCCAAAGAAAATGAAAACACTAATTCTAAAAGCTATAGACACCCCTAGTTTACTGAAGCATTATTTACAATAGCTAAGACATGGAAGAGACCCAACCACCCAACCACAGATGAATGGATAAAGACAATGTGGTAAATTATTCAATGGAGTATTACTCAGCCATAAAAAAAAAAAAAAACATGGGACCTTGGCATTTGCAACATGGACAGACCTAGAGGGTATAATGCTAAGTGAAGTAAGTCAGACAGAGAAAGACAAATCACTCATATGTGCAATTTAAGAAACAAAACAAAACAAAAAAGAAAACAAGTGAGCAAACAAACGAAAAGAGACAAACAAAAAACAGCCTCTTAAATACAGAGAATAAGCTGGCGGCAGCCAGAAATGGGAGCGGAGATGGATGAAATAGATAAAGGGGGTTAAGAGCACACTCCTCAAGGGGCGCCTGGGTGGCTCAGTGGTTAAGTGTCTGCCTTCGGCTTAGGTCATGATCACATAGTCCTGGGATCGAGTCCCACATCATCAGGCTCCCTGCTCAGTGGGGAGCCTGCTTCTCCCACTCCCTCTGTCACTCCCCCTGCTTGTGTGCTTACTCTCTTTCTGCAAATAAGTAAGTAAAATTAAAAAAGTAAAAGAGTACCCTTACCATGAAGAGCACTGAGCAATGTACAGAACTGTTGTGTCATTATACTGTACACCTGAAACTAACATAACACTGTATGCTAACTACACTGGAGTTTAAAGAATATTTAAAAAATATCAAGCCAATTCTTAAAAGTTGTATTTGAGCCATGGGTGATAGATCATGTTATCTGCAACCTACTTTCAGGTGGAAAAAAAAAAAGTATATTCCATCTACAGGAATACAAAGCAAACAGAGCAAAACAGGAACTATCTAGGTGGAGGATAGGTTTGGGGTTTACTGTGCTCTTCTTTCAAGCATATTCAGCTTTTCTATATGCTTGAAAGTTTTCATAATAAAAAGTCAGGTGGAAAAAAAAAAAAGAAAAAAAAAAAAAGTCAGGTGGGGCACCTGGGTGGTTCAGTGGGTTAAGCCTCTGCCTTCAGCTCAGGTCATGATCTCAGGGTCCTGGGATCAAGCCCCACATCGGGCTCTCTGCTCAGCGGGGAGCCTCTTTCCTCCTCTCTCTCTGCCTGCCTCTCTGCCTACTTGTGATCTCTGTCTTGCTGTCAAATAAATAAATCTTAAAAAAAAAAAAAAAAAAGAACGGACACAGTTGAAAAGGAAAACAGTGTGCTGGAAGGCAAAGCCCAGGGTTTGTCCAGAACACAGCACAATACAACACTATGCTATTAAGGTGGAAAAGGTAAGGGATGTGGAGAACAGACCCTAAATTCCAGCTCCCGACCTCTATAAGCTCCAGAGGGGAGAAGAGGAACTAATCAAAGACATTTTTAAAAAATTCCTTAGACCTATAGGGACGCCTGGGTGGTGCAGACAGCTAAGCATCCAACTCTTGCTTTTGGCTCAGGTCATGATCTCAGGGTCCTGAGATCGAGCCCCACGTCTACTCCGCGCTCAGCGTAGAGTCTGCTTGGGTTTCCCTCTCTCTCTCCTTTTGCTCCTCCCTGCCCCATGCTTGCTGGCGTGCGCGTCTGCTCTCTTTCTCTCTCTCAAATAAATAAATAAATCTTTTCAAAAAATCCTTAAGACTTTTAGAAATGCAGGAATTTTCACTCTGATTATACCTACTGACTTCAGAACAGGGTGAATGAAAAAAATATCCCACAACCTAGACACACTATGGTAAGATTTCAGAACATTAGAAATCAAGGGTCACTTGATTTCAAGAGTCCCTTAGGGATTCTTTCTGAAAGAATCACTTAAGGAACAATTCAGGCAAAATCCAAATGAACTAAAGTAATAGAAAAAAACAGTAAGCCAAAAATAAATCAATAAAACTTGGAATTAAAGTCTAAAATAACTATTGATGCAAAATGTCAAAAAAAAAAATCAATAATGATCTGGCCTCAAATCCCAGATGATTTCAACGTGGAAAGTGGGGGTGGGGAGGCAATGAGGAGGGAGGAAAAGTGCGCCACGGTTCTTGTCCTCTTAGGGTCAAAGAAATAAACACTAATTCTAGACCCCAGGTGGGAAAATATAAATTTGAATATATGGGATGAATAGAGATAGGACATATGTATTTCCAAATTACTAAGAGGGTGGCATGGGGGGAGAGATCTAACAGAAGCCGAGAGTACTTTGTGATGCGGAAAAATTCAGTCACTGAACAGTGAGGGCAGAAATCTTCATTAGTTCATTCAGCAACAACAGAGAGGGAGCGGTGTTGAGTGCTGGGACACAGCAGAGCTCACACTCCCTCACCGGCATGGGAACAAACAAGTGAGCAAGACAAGGGCTGGGAGTAAGTGCTGGGAAGAAAAACACAGAGCAAGGCGAGTAAGGAAGACAACTCAGACTTCAAAAACGTTATGCTTGGTGAAAGAACCCAGATGCAGGAAAACCCGCAATATTGTAGGATTCCATTTATGTGGAACGTCTACAACAGGCAACTTTATAGAGACAAAGTAAACCAGTAGTTGCCAGGGGCTCTGGGGAGGCAGGAAAATATCTAAAAAATGATTGTGGTGATGGTTATACAACTCTGTTAGTATACAACACCACACTGAACTGAACACTTTAAATAGGGGAGTTCTAAGGCATATGGATTATATCTCAATAGATGTTTTTTTAAGGAATTTGGTAGAGCGCTACTTTAGACAAAACAGTCAAGTAGGGTACACCTGGGCCGCTCAGTCAATTGAGCATCTGACTCTTAATTCCCGCTCAGGTCATGATCCTGGTGTTGTGGGATCGAGCCCCACGTTGGGTTCTGCGCTCAGCACAGCATCTGCTTGGGATTCTCTTCTCCTTCCGTCCCTCCCCCCAACTCACACTCTCGCTAAAATAAATTTTAAAAATCTTTAAAAAAAAAAGATAGTCAAAAATCATAAGAGACTCTTAATCTCACAAAACAAATTGAGGGTTGCTGGGGGGAGGGGGGTAGGGAGAGGGTGATTGGGTTATGGACATTGGGGAAGGTATGTGCTATGGTGAGTGCTGTGAAGTGTTTAAACCTGGCGATTCACAGACCTGTACCCCTGGGGCTAATAATACATTATATGTTAATTAAAAAATTAAAATTTTTTTAAAAAGATAGTCAAATAAGGCCAGCTCATGTAAAGCGAAACAACAATCTATCGATGTGTGTACACATGTATACACACAGAGCAAACTGCCCCCGAACATCTTAAAACACCAAGGCCTTCCATCCATTATCACTGCTCAGAGGCAGGGGAATCCCTGAGTGGTAAAAAGAATCCAGCTGGAATTCTATAACTTGGAGTCCTTTTAATACTTAATGAGTTTTTCATGCTAGGCTTGAAAACACCAATCTTGACCATTTTGCCTCAAATTAGCCAAACTTTGCCAGTTAAATTTTAAGAGATTAAGCTTTTTAACAAACCAGTCTACAAAAATTTCCCCACCAACTTGCGCTATGGTGATCCTGTTTCTCAAAAGTCGTAAAACCAAACCAAACAAAACCAAACCCCCGAGTTCCTATAACGTCTCCCATTTTCACCTGACACTTCTCTCTCCTTGCTGGCTGGAAGCCCTTCAGCTCCTGCGTGAATCCAACCCTTCAAGCAGAGGTTCACTGATACCGTTTCCTGCTTAGAAGGCTCTCTTTTCTCTCCCTCCCTTCATCTCTCTCCCTGTGTCTCTCTCACTACTTGCTAGTTCATTCGGCCAACACTTACCAAAGGCTTATTCTGGGGAGAATAACCCCAAGAAAACACTACAGTTAGAGTCTACACTGAGGTATTTACCTTGCGATTTCAATAATAAAATAGATTTTTACATTATATATTTATATATATATATTATATATTATATATATATTTACATTTTAATAAAATGTATTTCAAAGAATTTTCCCATAGTTTATAAAATTGATCTTTTTCTATGTAATTATCTATAATGTAAACATGGCAGATATTAACAATTCATAGCTAGTGAACTAAACTTTCTTCTGACAGCTAAGATCTATTTTTTCATCACAAAATCTTTCACTATTTGTGTACTCATGAGAGTTAAAACCCAAGAATAAAAAACAAGTTAAACGAAAAAAAAAAAAAAACCCACAAAGTTTTTCATTGGAAAATGTAAACAGAACATTTAAATTTTTTTTTAAGATTTTTTTTTTTGAAATTTATTTCTTTAAGAGAGAGAGCGTGAGCACAAGTTGGGGGAGGGGCAAAAAGATAGAGAGAATCCCAAGCAGACTCCATGGTGAGCATGGAGCCTGACGAGGGGCTAGATCTCACAACCCCAAAATTATGACCTGAGCCAAAATCAAGAGTTGGATGCTTACCTGACTGAGCCAACCAGTTGCCCCAAAATATTTTTCATTTTCAAAATACCTAATTTCTACCCTTCTCAGGCATCAAAATGACAGGAGTGGGGATTCCCTGGCTTGAAATTAGAAGAATTTCTTTTTTTCAGAGAGGGTTGGGATCCTTCAGTGATGAAATGGTCCAACACCATCAGCATGAGCTAACCTAACCCACTAACCATAAGTTGTGAGCTGCAAGTCAACCTTTCAGGCCTCTCACATCAAGATGAACAGCATCTCCTTCAAAAACAGTCACCTCAAGAGAGAACACACTCTAGTGACCTGTCACTGCCCAACACACATTGCAGTTGCTGTCAGGGCCCTTGGACAAGCCCCCTGGCCTGACGTGAACCAGGATTCTGACTTTCTGGTTAGACCTCCCTTTGGAACAAAGAAAGCTACCACTATGGAATGTTCTCCAATACACCCCTGAAGGACCTGCCAGGAGGAAGAGCTGCAGGCTCCGAAAAATGTGAATAAGGATCGTCACAGGACACCTGGGTGACTCAGTGGGTTAAGCCTCTGCCTTCAGCTCAGGTCATGGTCTCAGGGTCCTTGGATCGAGGCCCACATCAGGCTCTCTGCTTAGTGGGGAGCCTGCTTCCCCCTCTCTCTCTGCCTGCCTCTCTGCCTGTTTGTGATCTCTCTCTGTCAAATAAATAAATAAAGTCTTTAAAAAAAAAAAAGAAAAAGTATCATCACAGCTGATCAAACACCTGGGAAATCCGTGCACAATTTCTCAAGGAGACTATCCTGAAAGAGGGGAGCACCCAGGAACACATCGAGTCGCAAATTTTTTTTTAAACAAATCAGTCCCATTACATCTTAGTCACACTCCAAATCTGGGACGGTGTCACCTCAAACATGGATGAACAGGTGTGAAAACCTCGAAGAACTCACGATGTTTACACACCTCATGGAGGACTAAGTTCCTGTTTTTCCAGTCCAAGAAAGGGAGGCTTACAAGGCAGAGGAGTACAAGTCAGATCAGAGGAGTCCACATACATCACGGTATAGACATAGAAGCTATTAATGAGAAACGGTCCTTGCTTGTCAATTTATCACAGCAGGTTGGAGAGATCCTCTCTCTAACAGCAGTGGCTTGGGTTCTGTGGCTCCATGTTCAACAGAACAGCATTTTGTAAGCCGTTCTAGAAGACGGGCTTTTTCTTTTGTTCACAAGAGCCATATGCACCAATTCACCCAATGCATCTGAATTAATAAGGATTTGTTTGTTTAACTAGCACTGGGCATTAGGATGCTGATACAGTATTGCTAATCAAAACACCAAAAAACATAAAATGCAAGTGATATACGATGGCCCAGATATTAAACTCATCCCCCACACCCACATGTGTATGTGGTGTTTATGCACGTACTACCAGTGGGTGGTCTAGAACAAAGGCCTCCATGTCCTGCTCTGTAAGATGGGGATCCTTCTCACAGGGCGACCATGAGAAAACCCTGTGTGAGTAGGTGAGATAGGGATTCTCTCTGCAGCTCACTGACCGAGGAACAGATCACTGAAATGACTTGTACAAAGTCAGCTGGGCACCCGAACCGAGAAGCCAAGCTTCTGGACTCCCCATGCCACGCTCTCTTCCAGGTGATTTCCACACCAACATCAGTCCCCATTTACTGATGATCTGCAACGGGCCAGGTCGCTGAAGCTAAGAGGTCTCCAACTGAAGCAGATCAGGAGCGGTGATGTCACGTGCCTGGAGCGCTACGTGCAAAGTCAAGATTTTAAGGTGGTGCCTCATGGGTCTAACACTGGCACTTCTTCCACCGTCTTTCCATGACATGTGCTACCTCAGGGCTGTCAGAAAGCTTGGGAGGCAAAGTTTATTTGGCAACAGGATAGCTGTCATTGGCCTCAAGAGCAGATTTCAGACAACCAGCATGACCAGAACTTCTTTCTTATCTAGCAGTCCTTTTGCTATTTTTTTTAAAAGATTTTATTTATTTGATAGAGAGATCACAAGTAGGCAGAGAGGCAGGCAGAGAGAGAGGGGGAAGCAGGCTCCCTGATCAGCAGAGAGCCCAATGCGGGGCTCTATCCCAGGACCCTGAGATCATGACCTGAGCCGAAGGCAGAGGCTTAACCCACTGAGCCACCCAGGCGCCCCCCTTTTGCTATTTCTGATCAAAACTGAAAAAGTCGGGGCTCCTGGGTGGCTCAGTGGGTTAAGCCTCTGCCTTCGGCTCGGGTCATGATCCCAGGGTCCTGGAATCGAGCCCTGCATCGGGTTTTCTGCTCAGCGGGAAACCTGCTTCCCCCTCTCTCTCTCTACCTGCCTCTCTGCCTACTTGTGATCTCTGTCTGTCAAATAAATAAATTCTTTTTTAAAAATTAAAAAAAAAAAATGAAAAACTCAAATCAATAACATCCATATCAGGAAGGCACCTGATCCAAATAGCAAAATCAGACCCCAGATTGGAAGGACCAAGGAAGCAAACTTTAAAAACAAGGCAGTTCCTATTTCCTTGCCTGCCCCCTCCTTTGGAAGCCACTACAAAAACAAAGGTAACTTGTAGGGCCTAGAGGAGCTTTAGCGCCAAGGCCCAAGGGCATACACTTTACCTCCGTGAGGGAGAGATCTGGCAACATCTCCAACAAGGGGAAAGTGAACCTGACAGAGAGCCGAATAAAGGGGGTACAATTCGACAAGGCTAACCTCTGTGTGTGGACTTGAGGCCTGTGTCCCCAGCGATCTGTAAAATGAGTTTACATAACAGGCCTTTGTGTTGTCCCAGATAAGAGAGAGTAGAGGATAGAGGAGCGGTCAGAATGTTTTAAGGATTTAGAACCGGCTGAGATTTCCTGAGGGACAATGAGGTTGGGGGTGGCAGGGAGCAGGGGTGGAGCCAAGGATGGGGGGAAGGGTGAGTTAAGAAATCATCTGTCTGATCGAAGGAGGAAAACGGTTAACAACGACCACAATAATTTAAGTCCTCATTTGTAATTCCTTGGTTTTATTCGCATTAGCACCTTCAGGATAGACAAGAAACCAGTAACACCGATTGCCTCTTCTTAGAAGGCAGTGTGGAGTTGGGAGACGAAGGTGGAAGGAAGCTGTTGTTTGTTTTTGTTTTTGTTTTTTTTTACTGTATGCCCTTTTACACTTTTGAAATTTTGAAATTCTGGACCATGTATTTGGATTATCTATTCAGAAATATATAAAGGGAATTTTTATACTAGTTTAAGCATGTCCATAGTTTTCCAACAACCCTAAGAAGCAGGCAGAGCAAAGATCATTAGTCCCAACTCCCAAACGAGGAAGCTGTGGGGTCTAAGAACTAAGAAGGGAAAAAGAATTTCTAACATAACACAATTTAAAAAAAAGAAAGAAAGAATTGGCCACAGTTGTGGTGAGGCTGGAAATAAGACTTGGACCTTCAGAATCCTAAGCCAGCGCTCTCTTTCAGAGACCCCACAGTCTGAAAGATGCAGCCCGCCCCCGCATCCCCCTCATTAGCTCTTGAAGTTCAACCTGCATAGCTAGAGCTATGGGAATCCACATGGGGTACGGCACCCTATATGGAGCCTTACTAACCAGCACAGCAGGCTAGGTGAGCTGTTCAGAGCTGGCTAGATGTTTTGGGAGCAAACATCCTGAAACTTGCTAGGGTTTCAACCCTTACTACTGAAAAATCTATCAAATGCCCAAGTCCACGTTGTTTCTCAAAGTACAGTGGCTGCAACTGCATTTTTACTAGATTCATTAACTTGCAGGCTCTTGGGGTCATCATTTTGAACTCAGAGGGACTCAGACGGGTGGTCAAGTGTAAAAATGAGCACTGGGCTTAGAACCCAGGCAGACCCTGGGTTCAAGTCCTGGTTTTGCACCTGATTTGGGTGTGGCCTTAGGTATGCTGGTCACTTCCTTTATTTTGGCCTCAGCTTCCCCTCTATTAGTAAAAATCAATTCGCAGACATGTACTGTGCACCGTGTGTCTAACACTGCTGCGGGTGCGGGGCCTCACAGGCCCACAGAGCAGACTAGATCCCTGCACTTTCAAGGAGTGGACAGACCCTGTACAGGAGGAGATCAACACATGAGGTCATTTCCAGTCTGATGAGCTATGAACTTACCCCCTGAACTCACCCTGTAATGTGGAGAGAGGGTCCACATTTGCAGTGGGAGCCAAATGAGGAAGCAGGAGAGGGATGTAGGTAGGGACATTATATGACAGGCAGGGGGACAGATACAAAGAGCCCAAAGCAGGCATGTCTGAAGAACAGAAAGGGCTAGCGAGGCTAGAGAGCAGCAAGTGAGGGCAGAGGGAAGGAGATAAGACAGCCAAGGCAGACAGGGGGCCCATGGCTTCAGGTGAGGAGTCTGGATGCCATTCTGGTTGCAACAGGAAGTGACTATAGAAATAAAGAGGTTTAATTTGATCTGTGATGTTGCAAACTTTATTTTTTTAGCAGCAGAACTTTTCAGTCAAATAAAAACAAGTGGAACCTCAATATAGAACTGGATAAAAGTGGTTTTGCTCGGGCTGGGTGAGAAGCTAGTTCATTAAGGCCCTTCTGAACTTGTGGCCTCTTGGCCTTTCCCCTTTACCCCTGCGGCAGCTCCCAAGCACTGGAGCTCAGAGGAGCTGCAAAAACACCAGGTGATCTATCTCTGGGTTCTTCAAGCTCTAACAAAATCTGGCAGTACAGGGAGAGGAGGTATGGGGAATCATGCTGGATCCTTGCTGGGCCCCAGACAGCCCCTGGAAAGGTTTTAAATCCCTGAAGTGCAGGGACAATAACAATAAAATCTGGCTCATCAAAGGTTCCGGTTAAAGTGACATTGCTGAAACTATAGGGACAGAAAACAGATCGGTGATTGCCAGGGGCTAGGGTGAAGGAAGGACACTGACACAAAGGGAGGGACACAGGGGAACTTTCTGGGTTGCTGGAAGTACTGTATACTGTGACTGTGCTGGTGATTATGGGACTCTATACATTTCATCAGGATTCACAGAACTGTACACCTAAAATGGGTGAAGCTTAAGGAGCATAAATTTAACTTGAACAAACCTGATGTTTTAAAAAAAAAACAACATACAAAGACACCTCCGAGGTATTTTATGGATGGAGAAACAGACTTGGAGAGCAAAAATGACTTGCTCCTGCTGAGTCAGAAGAGCCCCCAAATGGCCGATTGAAGGGCTACCCCCATCCCCACGCCACCGCTCCTCAGTTTCAATCCCAAGCCTCTTTAGTACCTGGCCTCAGGTTTCTCTGACTTGCAAACTGAGGAGGTAGATACTTGCCAAAGACTTTCCCACTCCAAACAATCAGATTCTAAGAAGCAGGCTGGTGTAGGGGATAGACCTCAATGTCAGAAACACTGGAAGAAAAAAGTCCACTTGTGTCAGTTATGAGCTGGGTACCCTGGGGCCAGCCTGTCCTATGCCAGGACAGGGTTAATAAGAACACATCTGTACATCAGCTGGCACACAACAGCCACCAAGAGGGGCAGCCATTATCACCCTTCTACCCCGACCGGATCCCAGTCCCTATCCCACCAGGCTGCTTCCTAAGAACAACGTGGAGGTAACCATAGGGAACAGAAATCGCCAGCTCCCTGCCCTGCGTTTCATAACCTGTGCTCGGGTACACAGTACACCCTGGGCTCCACTGGGGCACAGGCTGTTATCTTGCCAGGTAAACAGGAACACCCCGCCCCCTCCTTGACCACCGTCAGCACCCAGCCACCACAAACACTCGGGGGCAGGAGAAGGCCGGCAGCGCGCAGGAACACCACTGCTATTTATGCCTATATTTTGGGCACTCCACTTTCCCTGTGGCTGCTGGCATCATCGCTGGGCACAAACTCATCCACAGACACACTCCACCCATCCTACAGCCCTTCCCTCACCACCTGTTCCAAAGGGGTGGTCCCAAATAATGACTCAAAGCTGCCGACCCCACCTTGCTTTTTTTTTTTTCTCTCCAGTGTAAGGCAACCAAAACCACACAGAAACCCAGAAGATTCTTTAAGACAAAACAAAACAAAAGCCTTCAGGCAAGGAGCTTCTGCTTCCGCTGGCACATCAAATCATGTAAAGTTTGTTGGCTTACTATTTCTCCACGGAGGAACAGGAGGTAGGCAACACCCAGAAATTATACCAATTTTGCAGAAACAAAGAGCTAAGTACCCTGGCTAAAGGCAAACATGAGCGGGGCTACAGCGGCCCAGGGACGCAAAGCCCCAGAGCATCAGGTCTCAAGGGACTCCCCCATACCTTGGCTCAACTTCTAGAAAACACAGAGATAACAGGAGATAACACTTGTCCTGTGCTGCCCTGCCCAGTGCTCTTAAGGACTGTCCTGGAGATCATGTGAACTGAAAATGGTGAGAGAATGGAAAAGATTTCTGCAGAGCTCAGTTAAGTTACTGAGCAAAAACAATGCTTTGCCCCAGCCACGGTCTCCTCACTCTATGAGGGAGGGCTGGTAGCCAGGTTAAGAAACTGATTCATTAATCACAAATATTATTTATCAAAGCACTGCCAGGACATTGTGGCAACTACATCCTGCTGTTTCTCTTCAGAGTCATTGCCAAAGTTGGGTCCTCTCCCCCACCTTCCGGTATCTGTGAACTTTTCAGTTTCTATCAAACTCCAGCTGGGGGAGGGGACCCAGGGCTGGCCCTCGTCGAGTAAAGTTCCACCACCAGGTCCACAAAGAGACTGCAGGGAGGCGTGGCCAGGCCGGAAATTCTGACAAAAAGTTTTGTCCCTCCGGTCCTAGAAACAACTACTTCCTGATCCTTCCTAGGCTTGGGGCGGTGTAGTTCTCTGGCCGGGTTCCCCCCAACCAGGGCCGAGCTGGGGGCTTCGATCGAGGGGGAATGGGTCAGGCCAGCCAGGCGGCCTTCTGTCCCCCGCACCCCGAGCCGCTCTGCTGCTTTCCACTGGCTAAGTTATTTTGGAGCAAAGGTGCCCCCAGGGTGTGAGCTCCGGAGGGCAGGGCCTCCTCCCCCGCAGCATCCCCAAAACACACACACACCCCAAGGCCAGCGTTCTGAGGACTGAACCCGACCCAGACCCCAAGGCCCAGGCCTGCTCCAACAGGAGGAAGGGAAAGGTGGAATCGAAAGGGATTTGCCAGAAACCTCAGGACAATCCGGGGCGCTCGCAGCGGCCTGGGGCCGCCTCCGCTGAGGGAGCGCTTTCTAGGGGCCCGGGTCAACCCCCGGTGCCCGTCGGAGAACGGGCTGCGCGGCAGTCAGAGAGGGCCAGGCCACCCCCGCCCGGCGACCCCAGGCTGGGCCTCCCACCTTGACCCGCTTGCCCTGGATCTCCAGCGTCTTCATGGTGAAGTCGACGCCGATGGTGCTGCCCTGGCGCTCCGAGAAAGCGCCGGTCTTGAAGCGCTGCACCACGCACGTCTTGCCCACGCTCGCGTCGCCCACCAGCACCAGCTTGAACAGGAAATCGTACTGCTCGTCCGGGTCCCCCGGGCCCGGGCCCGGCCCCGCCATGGCCGCGCGGGAGCCGAAGGGCCGGCGCTCCGGACGCTGAGGAAAGCCTGAGCTCAAGGAAGCCGAGGACCGCCTGGCGACGTGGAACCGCCGCAACACCTGAAGAAGGGGTGCCGCCGTCTGCCTGCCCCGGCCCGGACCCGCCCCGGCCCCGCCCCGGCCGGCCCCCCGCCCCGCCCCCGGCCAGCCTGGAGCCCCGCGGGCCTCGGCTCAGCCCGGGACTCGCCTAGTCCCGCCTCCGCAAAGCTCGCGGCCGGCCCTCTGCCCCTTCCGGGCCAGTCGGGTCCTCGCGCTCGGCCTCAGCCCCGCCCCTACCCCACTCAACCCTGAGCGCATCGGGCCCGCCCCATCCCCACTCCAACCTCAGCCCTTCGCGGGACAGACTCCGCCCTCAGCCACATCCCCAGTCAGACTCCGCCCTCGGGCCCGCCCCAGCACCGCCCTGGCCGACTCTGCCCCCAGCGTCGCCCCCAGCGTCGCCCTCGGCCCCGCCCCCAGCCCGACTCGCTGCCCTCGGCCCGCGGACAGTCAGCTTCTCAGCTCCGCCCCTAAACCCGCCCACAACCCAACTCCGCCCAAGGCACTGCCAGCACTCGCCACGCCCCCCAGCGCTGAGGGCTAGGCTCCCTCACTGGAGCAATCAGGACCCGCCTCGAGGGTACGGTGGAGTCCCTGGGCCTGCGAACCCAAACCTTGAATCCGGAACGGCCTCCTCTAGAATGGATCACTGGGAAGGGGACAAGCGTGGCAGAATCCCTGCAACAGGGGATGTCTGTGTCTCCCACACAACGGGAAAGGCGAAGGAACGAGGCGGCTTCAGTGAGGCCAGAAATTAAGCCGGCTACAAAACTGGGGTGAAGACCAGAATCCTGGTGGAGAAAGGGACCCAAAGGCTGCCTGCTCAAGGTGACACCCCCTTCAGGACTCTCGAGAGAAGGGAACTAGAGAGCCCATTTGGTGGATGGCAAGGCCGGAAGGAGGAGTTGGGAGATCACAACCCCCAGAGGCAGCCTAGAGGTTGTTGAAGCAGCTGTCGTAATGGCTAAGGGTGGGCTGGCTCAGTTGGGGTTATGGGTCCATTTGGGGGAACTGACCCAGCCAAACGGCACCAATGACTGGACTGAGCAGAGGAACATGGGAAGTTTGTGGGGAATTATGTGGTAGGTCAGACAAGCTTTTGCCAAGATAATCCATAAACCAAGAGTCCTTGGAGAAATGTAACGGAGCTAAGCTTAAAATAGATCAAATGGAACCTATCCCCACAAAGGGCTTCCCAACTACCCAGCAGGGAGGGAATTGAGGACACTCCTGCCCTCTTCAGACTCCAGTTCTACTTGGTTCAAATAAATTGTTATTAATGCCTACTATAGGCCCTTGGAACACATCAGTGAACAAAGCAGACAAAAATCCATACCCTCCCCAGCAGAAAAGGGAAGACGGCTTTCCCATAGCTTAAGGAGACCACGGAGGGCAAGTCCACCAGGACCAGTAGTACCCTGAGGATCCCCGACCTACCTTACTGGCTAAGTGGGGAAGAGACTGGATTAGGAGGCAAAGACAGACCCATGGAGAAGATGGAGCAGCAATCTGTTCTGGAACCATGGAAGCTCTTCTCCCATGGGAAGTGCCCAACAGTGTTAGACAGGAACCCCCAAAGTGCTATGGAAAAGCAATTCAGGGAGCCCAGTTTTATTATATCAGACTGGAGGGGCAGGAAATAGCCTCCCATTCTGAAGTAGTAGCAGACAGAAGGACATGGGGTGGAAGACTTCCACAAGCTTGGGTTGGCTCTGAGGCATGTCAAAGCTCAGAACCCCAGAAAATAACATCTGTTCCAGCCCAGAGTGGCTCCTCACAGCCACTGGTGGAAAGAAGAAAGGAAAAGGTGAGGCCGGGGGCCGAGATGAGCCAAGACTCAGCTACTGGAAGCATGGAGAAAGGAACAAAGAGTATAGACATTCACAGGGTGGAGTGGACATGTGGCTGAATAACTGAACTGGCCTTTATGTTTGCCTTGCCTGGAATTGGTTTAGAGTGGGATGAAGGCCCCTTGGTCTGGCTATGGATCTTGCCAGAAAGTCCAGCTACCACTTGTCTTTGTAGGTGATGGAAATGTTCTAAACCTAGACTGTCGGGGCACTTGGGTAGGTTCCGTTGGTTAAGTGTCTGCCTTTGGCTCAGGTCATGATATCAGGGTCCTGGGATCGAGCCTCGCATTGGGCTCCCTGCTCAGTAGAGGAGTCTGCTTCTCCCTCTGCCCCTTAGCACTATCCCCCACCTCCTGCAAGCACGCCCTCTCTCTCTCCCTCAAATAAATAAATAAAATCTTTTTTAAAAAAATAAAATAAAACTAGACTGTCGTGAGGGCTGCATGACACAGGAAATTTATTAAAATTCTTAAATTGTACACTTACAATGGGTGGAACTGATGGTGAGTACATTATACCTCAATAAAGCTGTTAAAAAATATCTGCATTTCCTCTCTTTTGGTGGTGAGTTTCTGCGTAGCACAATGGCATTTTATCTGAAATCAAATTATGCTCATTTGAAACAGAGTGATTCAAATTCAAAAATGTTTATATCTCACTTAATGCCCCAGTTTTGAAACAATGCATATCCCAAATATTTAAAATGTGCCAAGAATTTAACATTCTTGGGGCACTTGGGTACCTGGGTGGCTCTGACGGTTAACCAGCTGCCTTTGGGTCAGGTCGTGATCCCGGGGTTCTGGGACTGAGCCCCAGGTCTGGCTTCCTGCTCATCAAGGAGAATGCTTTTCCCTCTGCCTCTGCCTGCCACTCCTCCTGCTTGTGCTCTCTCTCTTTCAAATAAATAAAAATCTTTTTTAAAATGTTAAATTCTTTTTTTTAAGATTTTATTTATTTATTTGACAGAGAGACACAGTGAGAGAGGGAACACAAGCAGGGGGAGTGGGAGAGCGAGAAGCAGGCTTCCTGATGCAGGACTCAATCCCAGGACCCTGGGATCATGACCTGAGCAGAGGGCAGATGCTCAATAACTGAGCCACCCAGGGGCCCCACAATTTAATATTCTTAAAGCTAGTGGGGGGTGGGCTGAGTTTTAACTGTGTTTGTACTGTTGCTACATGGGGGCACACCATCCCAGTTGATAAGCCAAAGCACCCGTGGTCACCCCAACAGTCTGTGGATCAGAACTCCAATGCCATCTTTCTTGCCCTTCCTTGGAGCCTGATGTGGGACTTGATCCCAGAACCCTGGCATTTTGACCTGAGCAGAAGGCAGTCGCTTAACCAACTGAGCCACCCAGGCACCCTTCTTCCTCCTTTCTTTTTTCATCTTTATTCTTTCTACCATCACCATGATTAAAATACACAACCTCTAACAGTATCACCTGAGTTCTATTTCGCAGCGCCCAGACTTAGTGCTAAAAATGTGCCTCCAAAAGACCCATCAGACACGAAGGTGAGAAAACACAGTAAGGAAGCGAAGACCAGACATCAACGATGATACCCTGCATTCTTAATATAGAAGAGTGCTGCTACGCGACATTAGAATATAATGGCGCAGCAAGGAAGCAAAGCTATCTTACCGGAGCTGTAGACGTGGGTGCCCTGGGCTGGTGCTGGCTGATGACTGGGAAGGCGCCCTCCCAGGGGCCAGCCCTCAGCCCAACTGGAGGCCAAAGAAATGCCAGCTATCCAACTCTCTCCCCACTCCCAGAACCCCAAAACATCATGAACATGGGGAAAGGAACCCCAGTCCTGCCTGCTTCTGTTGATTCCATTTCATGCTTGAGGCTCTGCCTAAAAATAGAGGGATCAAATGGCTCTCAGCACCCCTACTTCTACCTCTGCCAGCTCCATGCTGTCCTCCCACCCCCAATGCCATCCTCCACCTGGCCCAGTGCTCCCACCCAGGCCTATCCTGGCTTAACAGCCCTCCCTCCACACCACCCCCTCAGCATCAGGTTCCCACAGTTCCCCTCCCCCCACCCAAAGGGCTCTGTTGAGGCCACTCCCCTGCTCAAACTTCAGTGATAAGTCCCAGACCCTCTGAAACACAGTATTACACCTTATTCCTCCATCATCTGTGTCCCCCATCCCCGCCCTTTTTCCCAGACCCTCCAACTTGCCAGTTTGCATGGAGTCCTCCATGGCATAGCCAGAGGGACTGAGGGGGATCAAGCCCTGCTCTCCCCACTCCTCACCACACTGAGATGGAAACCCAGACTCTGAGATGTGCAGGAAATACCCTGTATGGGAACTCAGCACCCCTCAGCCCTGCAGGGAACTTCCCTCTACATTCTTTTTGGGAGGGGGGCTTGGGGGGGAGTGCAACAGGAGGGGGACAGATATGAAAAAGCCTGAAGGGGCGGGGTGCTGCCACTGGTCTCCCCAGGGTCCCGTCTGCTCATTAGTCGAGCGTTGCCTGCCCCACTAGGGAAGGCCTGATATACCCAGATGGGCTCCTGCTGTCACCGCTTCACAGTTTCTGTGAGCAGGGGCTGAGACACCCCCACTGCATCCTTTCTTAGGGCTTTGGGAGGAGGCAGTGGGATGCTGATGTCTCTTCTCCAGTTCAGTTGTTAGAGGATGGGGGGGTGCTGTCTGTGTGGCCATACAACCGGAACCTTTGCTCCCCTGTGACCGGCCTGTCCCTCTCATCACTGCCCAAGGTATCCAGGGTCAGAGTTGAACATGTTCATCTCTTCCTTGTTTATAAATTGCTCAAGAGCCCGAACACAAGTGTCAGGGGGGTCAGAGTACAGGGCGGGTGGGGATGCATGGGGAGGAAGGCCAGCCTAAGTCCTGGATGGTGCTGGTCTGATGAATCTTAAAGCAAACCAAGAGGAAGACTGATGTTTTACTTGTAGGAAAACCAGTGGGGTGAGCAAAGGGAAGGGAAGTCTATGGAAATCTATCTATGGAGAGTCGCCTTTTTGGAAACTTCAGGCAAAGCCAAAGCTAACATAAACCACGAAACGGATTTTGTCAACAAACTCAAGGCTCCCAGGACTGGCTCTTTTGTCTCTGAGCAATGAACTGGGCCAAGGAACCACATCCCCACCAGTGATGACACCTGCCCAGCAGATTCCTCTGCTGTTGCAGGTCCAGAATGGGAGCCCTGCAGAAATCTTCCCTCTGGGGCCCCTGGCAGGGCAAGTAGCCAGGGCCTCTGGGACAGGAAGAAGCCTGGGGTCAGGGCCATCTCTGCCAAGGACACCTGTAGGATATGGTGCTAGGTGCTTTCCCACCCAGCCTCGGTTTCCTCAGATATGGGACACTCATTCCTGTCCGCCTACGTCCCAGCAAGCCACTGCAAGACCCTAGCTGGGACATGCTCTGTATACTGCGGGGCTGGAGCAGACGCTCCGGTGTCTGGCTCTATCCCAGGGTTTAGAAGCCTGGTAACTCCACTGACTGAGGGATGGAGGCCTGGAGCCTGGGCCTTCCAGAAGGGTCACACTCCAGGCATTTCCAGTCACCTTTTCCAGGGAGAAGAAATGCCTGCGGTTTGGATTTCCTGCTGTCCTTGAATGCAGGGCAGCCCCCAAGCCTACATCTGAGCCAGGCCGCCACACAGCCCAAAGAGGCTGTGATGATGGCCCTCGCTTGCCTCTGCCTGCACAGTAGCACTGCCAGACCCTGGGACAAAGTCCTGGGCTTTAAAATAGAGAAACTAAGGCCAGGGGCCTAGGTCCCAGAGCTGAGCCTGGCCCTGCCCCTCCCCTGGGGGTTCCCAAAGCTGCAACCCCACCTCCCCCCTGCTCCCTGCACACATTCGCCCAGGGGCTCAGCTGAGGGGGGACAAGCCAGCCCTTCCTTGAGGGAAGCCAGGAGGCAAGGTGCCCCCACCCCAGTCACACCCCCTCTCCTCACCCTCCGTTGCAGCCACTCCCCCCCCCCCCCCCGCCACCCCCCGCCTCCACCCCAGCCAGCCTCTGCCTGCCCTGCCTCCTGCCTCCTGTCTCCACATCCAGCTCCACACACCTTCCTAAGGCAGGTCACACACTGCCTGGTTCAAACTCTTGCTAGGATCTGCACAGCTCCCTCACGGGGCCTGTCTGGGCTGGCCATGGCCTGGCCAGCCTCTCCCCTGATACTTACCACCCCCAGCCACATGGGGATTTGGCGTTCCCTGACCCTGCTGCTCCCCTGACAGGCAGACCCCCAGACTTGCCCAAAGAGCCCAACTCCCCGCTGTGTCACAGGCTACCCCAAGCAGGGCCTCCTGTTGACACATAGTCCAAGCTGGGGCCCGGACTCAAAGGACAGCCCCCTGGTCCTGACACTGACTCCCAGACCCTCCCAGGATCCCTACAGAGTACGTGGACCCCCCCCCCCACACACACACACAGCCCCAGAGACTGCTGTGTCCCATCTCTACTGGAAAGAGCAGACCCAGCCCAGAGGGCAGGCTTAGCCCTGACTGTTGCTTCCTGGGCATCCATGGTGTGCTCTGACCCAGGCCACCTTGGGGGCCTCCCCAACCTCTGCCCTGAGAGGGAGTCCGGGATGGGTCCCATCCCTCCCGCACCCGGGCCACGTGCTTCGGGCCTCTGGCCCCAGCGGGGACTCTGCACCAGGCATCCCGCTGCACCTCAGTGCGCTTCCAGGGAACAAGCTGCAGACATGGAAGTTTCCCTTTCATATAAAAATCTTTAATAAAAATAGCTCTCTTCTGAACGGGTCGTAAGACAGAAGTAACAAACTGAAACTCCTGCCACCTGGGCAGAAGGGAATGAGGCAGGCTGAGTGGGCCACAGACAACTGGGAACAAAACCTGACCCAAAAGGAACAGCCCTGGCTGGCGGCTGACATATGTGACTATGGGCCCAGGGTTGATACACTGTCATTTTTCAAGAGGAGGTAGCAATATGTCTTTTTAGGAAAAACTGCATCTTTTTAATGGCAGTCATAAATTGACCTCCCTCCCCAGCAATGACAGTAGAAAGCTAAGTAAAACACAGGCCGTCTGTGAGCAGCCTGTTTTACACACTCTGGATAAAAATAAGTGGGTTCCTACAATAGCAAAACATTTGTACAAAAGTGACAGCTGAACGGGTCTGGCACGCAGACAGCCTGCCAGGGAGGCCCAGGCAGCCCCTCCCTTCGCATCAGGAGATGGGGGTTAGGAAAGGTAGGGGAAGTAGCAGGAAGACTCGCAGCACTAGCCAGCCTGTGGGCTCACCAAGGGCCAGCGGGGGATGATGGTCTCCTGTCAGATTTTCAGACCCTGAGCAGGTCTCAGCTCAGCCCTAGTAGCCCAGAAGTCTCCTGGCCTCTTCGCTCTGGGCCTGCAGGGTCTCACTAGCATACTTCTGGAGGAGTTCCATCTTCTTCCTCCGCACAAGGGCCTCCTCGATCTGTGGATGGCAAGAAGAAAGGGCTCATCCTTTACTCCTCCGAGAGGCCCTCCATGCCTTGCCGGAACCTGGCCAGGAGGGAGTGCCCGGTACAGAGGCCACTGAGGAGCCAAAACCCAGAGGCCTCTCCCCAAGCCCCACTCTTCCCCACCAGAAGCGTGGAAATACCGTGTGTCAGTATCCCCTAAAGCAGACAAGAGCCTGCCTCCTCAGGAGTCCACACTCTGTTGTGAGCACAGCGACCAGTGTGGTTGGAGTCAGAGCTGCCTCAATGGACAGGAAGGCCGAAGCAAACCCGCTCCCCCACTCCATGCAGTCTCCTTTAGAGGTGAGACCCCTGGTGCTGGGGAAGCCCCACCGGCAAGGGCAGCTCCCCCTCTCTATCCTACCTCTTGCTGGGATGGCACTGGGACGTGGGCGATGAACTTCTGCTGCCCGTCTTCACCTCCTTTCTCCTGGCTGCCTTCCTCATCAGACTACAAACAGAACCCCCAAATAGTCGGTGAGTGGGAGCCTATTAAACACAGGCCAGTATCACTACAAAACTGGACATCTGTGCAGCTGCTTACAAGGAAGAAACAAAAGGAAAGAGAAAGCTCAAGGCTCAGAAAGACATGAAGAAGCACCACTGACTATTTATTTATTTTAATTTTTTAAAAAAGATTTTATTTATTTATTTGAGAGAGAGAGAGAGATCACAAGGAGGCAGAGAGGCAGGCAGAGAGAGAGGGAGAAGCAGGCTCCCCGCTGAGCAGAGCCCAATGTGGGGCTCAATCCCAGGACCCTGAGATCATGACCTGAGCCGAAGGCAGAGGTTTAACCCACTGAGCCACCCAGGCACCCTATTTTTACTTTTTTTGAAGATTTTATTTATTTGACAGAGAAAGAGACACAGCAAGAGAGGGAACACAAGCAGGGGGAGCGAGAGAGGGGGAAACAGGATTCTCACTGAGCAGGGAGCCCGATGCAGGGCTTGATCCCAGGACCCTGGGATCATGACCTAAGCCAAAGGCAGACGCTTAACCCACTGAGCCACCCAGGCGCCCCCACCATTACCTATTTAAAGAGCAATGAGGGGTGCCTGGGTGGCTCAGTGGGTTAAAGCCTCTGCCTTCGGCTCAGGTCATGATCCCAGGATCGAGCCCCGCATCCGGCTCTCTGCTCAGCAGGGAGCCTGCTTCCCCCCCCAACCCAAAACCCCCGTCTGCCTCTCTGCCTACTTGTGATTTCTGTCAAATAAATAAAATCTTTTAAAAAAAATTTTTTTTAAAAAGAATAAAGAGCAACGAAGCTATGTGTAAATGATGCCACCTTTTGTCTGAGGAAAGAAAACAGGAACAGAAACTAGCGAGAGCTGTGAGAACCAGGCGCATCTCTGCACCAAGAGACCTACAGAATTTTTGTTGATCTTTATGTTTTTTTTTTTTTTTTGCTTTTGAACCTCATACATGTTCTCTATTTTGTTTAATGAAGATTTAAAAATGTACCACATAGAGAAAAAAAGGCCAACTCAGAGGCTGCACTTGAGTCAAGAGAGATTACTAATCACCTAAGAGAGATTACTAATCAACAAATACTGTGGCTTGGGAGACATGAGCAGCAAGGACCCGTGGGAGGCCCTGGGTGGCCCACACCGGCCTCTCAGCACACCCACTGCCCAGGGAAGCTGGCTGGAGACCCTTCAGCGGAACGTCTCGGATGCTGCTGGCAGGAGGGCAAACCGGCCCAGCACCCCAGGAAATGGTTCAGCCGCATCTTCTGAAGCCCAGCATGTGCCTTCCCTACAACCTGGTAATTCCGCTCCTCCATGTACACGCAACATGAACGGCTCCCTGTGAACAAGGAAGGCCACGGCAGCCTCCTTTGGTACTGGACACTAAACAGATACCTGTGACCATGAGACACTAAAGAGTATGCATGATTCCACCGGCAAACGTCAAGTTCAGAAATAGGTAAGAGCTTAAGGGTTATCCGAGGTCAGGAGAGTAACACCCAGTGGGGCGGAAGCAAGTTTCTAGGGTGTTGGTCATGGTCATGTTCTGTTTCATCACCGGGTGTTTGCTCCATGGGGTTGTTCGCCTTGTGAAAATGCACTGACCTGCCCACTTACCACTCGCATACTTCTCTCCACATGGAATCTACTCAGCAATAAAAGGGAATGAACTCTTGAATCCAACAACTCCGATGGATCTCAAGGGCATTGTGCTGAGTGTAGGAACCATCCTCAAAGGTGACATAAGGTATGATTTCATTTATGAGGCATTCTCAAAATGACAGAATTATAAAGTAAGAACAAATTGGAGTTTGCCAGGGGTGAGGGATGGGGGAAGGAGGGAGGTGTGACTCTAAGGGAGCAGTGCAGAGAGGGAACAGCTCTGTATCTTGACTGAAATGGTGGTTATAGGGGCGCTTGGGTGGCGCAGTCAGTTAAGTGACCAACTCCTGGTTTTGGCTCAGGTCCTGATCTCAGGTTTGTGAAATTGAGCCCCGCACTGGGCTCCGTGCTGAGCAGAGCATCTAAGACTCTCTCTCCCTTTCCCTCTGCCCTCCCCATCACATGTGCTCTAATAAAGAAATCTTTAAAAAAAAGAGAGAGAGAGAGAGAGAGAGAAAGAGAGAGAGAAAGAAAGAAATGGTGGTTACACAAATCCACATGTGATAGAAGACACCAAACACTATGCACTCATTACCCCAACTCTGTCCTGCAGCATGGATATTGTACTCTAACTCTGGAAGATGTAACCATTGGGGAAAACTGGGTGAAGGATACATGGGACCCTCTGTGCTACCGTTCCTGTAAATTATTTAAAACAACAACAACAACAACAACAAAAACACTTGGGGTGCCTGGATGGCTCAGTGAGTGAAGTGGCTGCCTTCGGCTAGAGTCATAATCTCAGGGTCCTGGGACTGAGTCCCACAACAGCCTCCCTGTTCAGCGGGAAGTCTGCTTCTCCCTCTCCCTCTGCCTCATGCTCCTTCTCTCGTCTCTCTCAAATAAATAAATAAAATCTTAAAAAAAAAAAAAAAAAAACCCACAACATTTGGAGGCCTGCCACTGCTCTCCGGATAAAGGCAAAGCCTCCTCCCTATAGAGCTGGGGCGCTCACTTGTCCTGCCTTGCCCCTCTCTCCCACCTCCTCTCCTCTCCCCACCAGCAGCCCACACTGTGCTTCAGCCACACGGGCCTGTCCTCTGTCCCCCAACTCCCACAGTGTCTCTCAGTACATGCTGTTCCCTTCTGCCTGGAACACTCTTCCCTCACCGCCTCTCACTTGATTAACTTCTCCTGATCTTCCAGGCCTCAGCTGAATGGGCTGCTCCCCAGGAAAGGCTTCAAGGGCTCTCCCCACCCTGTGTCACTGTCTCAGAGCTGCTGTGACAGCCACTATTTTCCACTGACTCTACCCACTGGACTGTCTCCCCACTGACTTTAAGCTACAAGTAGAGCTCGGTTATTGCTGTGGCCCCAACATGGGCCCGGCTCACAGTAGCCACTAATTAAGCCAACAGCTGCTAAAAGAACATATGAATGTTTGCAGCTCAAGAAGACCTTCCTAGGTAGGGGCGCCTGGGTTAGGCTCAGCTGGTTAAGCATCTGACCCTCGACCACTCAGGTTTTCATCGCAGGGTCTTCAGTTCAAGCCCTGCGCTGGGTTCCGCTTAGGGGGAAAAAAAGGAAAAAGGAAGGGAGGCAGGAAGAAAAGAAAAAAACAAGACAAGAGAAGAAAATACAAGACCAGACGAGACCTTCCTAGGGCATGCTGCCAGCCTACTTCAGTGTATCTGCGGCCGAAGCGAGCACATATGCCAGCTTATTTCAAATGCTTCACTGTTCCCACTGCTCATCAGCCAGACCTGCCCAGAAGCCTCCAGTCAGCTACATCCTGTGTGATGCCAACAAGTCGCTCACCTTCTCTGAGCTTGCTTCTTTGCCACCCGTGTCACAGCAAGCTCCTCATACAGGCCATGACCTACCGCCCACACAGCGGTAACGCCCCTCCCCTTCTCAGTCCAGCAAATCCACTTCATTCTCTCTGGATGTGTCAAGGAGTGAGGCCTGCATGGCAGGCCCCTCAGGAGAGCCTGGAGCTAGAAGGCTCTGGCTGCGAGGCAGGACCACAGCTCCGCCCTTGGGGTGACCTTCTGCATCAAAGCCTTGTCTGCTCTGGGTGGGTTTCTATCTCTACCCTGGGGGGATGGGGGGATGTTAAGATTGCAGCAGGGCTCCTGGTACTGGCATCTAAAGAGAAATGACAAGACCTACTGCTGACACCTTGAGCTCAGACTTCCAGCTTCCAGAACACGGAGTAAACCCATTTCTGGTGTTAAAGCCTCCCCATCTGTGGTACTTTGTCAAGTAAAAGCAACTAATGCAACAGATCTATAATTGTGCCTGAAAACACAGTAACAATAAATAAGTGAACAGATAAGAAGGAAAAATGGGGACAGGGGCTGTAACGCATATGGCTTCCCATGTGTTTAGAAGTAGGGTAGCAGTATATTCAGGGGGACCTACCTCTAAGAAACAGGAAAGTAATTCTGGGTGTAAAGCACAGATTACAGAGTGCTCTCACACTCTCACAGCCATTCCCTTCTGGAACCCTCCCTGGGATGCGTGAGGTGATCCTCATACCCATCTTCTAGGTGAGGAAGAGGAGTTCCCAGCCAGAGAGCTGGGCTTTGACCCTGATCTCTCCCCAGTGAGCTGAGGCTTCCTACTGCCCCACCGATTCCCCCAAGGCCCAGTCTTGCGGGTGGCTCGGAGCAGAAGGCAGTGAGGACCAGGCCCCCCCACCCCCGCCCGAAGTACCTCCTCCTCAGTGACAGCATATATGTTGATCTCTTCCTCCTCTTCCTCCTCCTCCTCCTTTTCTCCTCTCGCCAGCCGGGCCTCTCGCTCTGCTTTCCACTTTTCCACCAACCCGGCCCTGACTGCAGAAACAGGAGAGTCAGGCCTCTGAATTAGCTTTACCCACCATGCAGGGCAAGGCCCTGTGTCCCCTCTGAAGAGGAGCGCCCTCCACTCTGCCCTGGTGGGCAGGAGCAGGATGTGAGAGAGTCTGGTCACACCACAGCTCTGGCCGGAAGTCACAAGAAGGCAGCTGTTTAGGGGACATTCCAAGATCCTCCCAAGTTCAGCAACCTAAGTGGCTTCAGGTTGACAAGGGAGACACAACCATACATGCTCCTGGAAACAGGCTCAGACTCCCGACCAAAGCCCTAGCTCCACACACCACTGGGAGATCAGCACTAACGATTCCTCACAGGACCGTCATGAGGCTTCAGAACAGAGTCCAGAAAATGGTTAGCACAAGACTTGGCGTGGAGGAAGTGCTCAGGGTCAGCCACCTTGCTCTGCACTGTTAATGTATAGCTCTGTTTAAAGCAGACTGAAAAGTCACTTAAATGGGCACCAGTTCCTGAGTTCAAGAAAGGCCAACGTGGGAAGGAATCCAGATGATGAATTACGGGTGGGTGGGGAACAGGTCCGATGTCGCCCTTGGGCTTCCCCCCATCTGCTGCTTCTGGCCCCACACAGCCCCAGATGGCATCGTAGTTAATGGAGGGTTCAGTCATGAGCAGACCACGGCTTCTGAAGACCATCAGCAATAAATAAACTCGCTTCTGGCATATGGCACTATTTACAAACCCATTTTCTAAGGACAGAACGGAAACCAGATGCCATCTATAATGAAATGAGTTGCTCATAGACCTACATTTCTTCTCATAGTCCTGTTCCAAAGGCACGATGACACCATCATCTTCATCAAGGTAACCGTAGTATTCAAAATCGATTGCTTTCATGAGCTCCGCACGTGTCTTTCTTGGAGGAGGAAGAGCTAAAAGAAACAGCACCGACTTAACTAAATCACCACAATCACACTCAAGCCTGCATCCCATACAATGTTTCTCAGCCAAGGGAGTACGCTCAAGAAAACACCATGACGGGCGCCTGGGTGGCTCAGTGGGTTAAGCCTCTACCTTTGGCTCAGGGCATGGTCTCAGGGTCCTGGGATCGAGCCCCGCATCGGGCTCTCTGCCTAGTGGGGAGCCTGCTTCCTCTCTCTCTCTGCCTGTCTATCTGCCTACTTGAGATCACTCTGTCAAATAAATAAATAAAATATTTAAAAAAAAAAAAGAAAACACCACAACATAAGCACCTCCTATATTAGCCATAGAACTATGTTAAGTGGTACAACCCACCCTTTTCTCAATCAGTTTTGAAACCTTTAACCCAATTAGCCTATTTAGAAGGAATTTATCCTAACTTAAAAAAACAAAAACAAAGGCAGGCAAAGCTCTATGGACGGAGATGTGCATTGTTTACAGAGTTGTGAAAACCTGGAATAACTATGGCTGTGAACTACAGGATGTGTGGGGAATGGGGTTCCCTATGGCCCCCCATAGCTGTTTCACAAGGTGTTTTGATAATACAGGAAATGTCATGAGGTTTAATAAAAATGTGATGAAAAATCTTAAGTATATAGATAAGACAAAAGAAATTATAAACAAACCAAAAAGATAAATGAGAAAGTCTTGAAGAAAATATTTTCAGACTAAGGGTTAGTACTCAGAATATTTATGTAATTCTTAAAAATCGAAAGGGAGGGGGGCCCTGTCTGGCTCAGTCGATGGAGTGTTCAACTCTCTATCTCAGGGTCATGAGTTCCAGCCCCATGTTGAGTGCAGAGATTACTTAAAAATAAAAAATCTTAGGGGCACCTAAGTGGCTCAGTTGCTTACGTGTCTGCCTTTGGCTCAGGTCATGATCTCAGGGTCCTGGGATCCAGCCCCACATCGGGCTCCCTCTCCCTTTGCCCCTCTCCCACACTTGTGCTCACTCTCTCTCTCTCTCAAATAAAGTATTTAAAAAATTTTTCAGACAAACCATAAAAGACTCAATCTCAAAAAACAGACTAAGGGTTGCTGGGGGGAGTGGGGACAGGATAGGGTGGTGGGGATATGGACATTGGGGAGGGTATGTGCTATGATGAGTACTGTGAAATGTGTAAACCTGGCGAGTCACAGACCTGTACCCCTGGGGATAAAAACACATTATATGTTTATTTAAAAATTTAAAAATAAAAATAAATTTTTTTTCAAAAATTAAAAAAATAAAAAATATTTTTAAAAAATCAAAAGGGGTGGCGCCTAAGTGGTTCAGTAGGTTAAAGCTTCTGCCTTTGGCTCAGGTCATAATCCCAGGGTCCTGGCATCAAGCCCCGCATCAGGCTCTCTGCTCGGCAGGGAGCCTGCTGCCCTTTCTCTCTCTCTCTCTGCCTGCCTCTCTGCCTACTTGTGATCTCTGTCTGTCAAATAAATAAATAAAAATCTTTAAAAAAAAAAAATCAAAAGGGAAATGATAACCCAACAGGTGAAAGAGTAAAAGCTGATCATTTCAGAAGAAAAATTTTGCATGTATAAAAATTTCAATTAGTGGGGTGCCTGGGTGGCTTGGTGGGTTAAGGCCTCTGCCTTCAGCTCAGGTCATGATCCCAGGGTCCTGGGATCGAGCCCCACATGGGCTCTCTGCTCAGCAGGGAGCCTGCTTCCTCCTCTCTCCTCTCTCTCTGCCTGCCTCTCTGCCTACTTATGATCTCTGTCTGTCAAATAAATAAATAAAATCTTGAAAAAAAAAATTCAATTAGTAATTGAATTCAATTTCATTAGTAAATCAAGGAAATAAAAAGTAAAAATAATAAATTTTTAACCATCAGATCCGCAAAAATTTTACAATTATGGGAAACTAGAAATAGCTAAAGGTCTACCAATGAATGGTTACACAATGTACAGCTAATTCATATCCTCTATGCTTTAATCCTTCACATCCACTCACAGAGTTCTAAGCAGAACGATGGGAGGATATCGACACAGAACATGGCACAACAGGTATGGGAGTGCCACTGGGTCTTGGCAGGCCTCCACCCATCACCCTGATGCTGGTGATGGCAAGTCTGTCCAACCCTGCACCACTCTTGGTCCCTGTCCTGTGACAATTCTGGCTGCACCCAGGACAGAGTACAGGGCTAAAACCTGGCTGGCTCAGAACATCGCATCCCTCCCATCACAGGGGCTGGTTCACGGATGGACCTAGGATCCCATCCAAGCCAACCAGAGCAATTCTAGGAGTTTTGCTTTAACCACTTCAGGGCGGGGAAAAATCTCTTGTGGAGAGAGGACAAAGCATAAACTGATGATGGACCACTTGCCACCACAAGCGGAGAGCTAGAGAGAGAAACAAGCTCACAGACTGGAAGTCAAAACTACAACATGGAGGAAATGTGACCCGGTATCAGCCTTTCCTGAAGACAAACCACCCGTGGGCTTTTCAGTTACGTGAGTCAATAAATTCACTTTTCTGCCTAAACAGAACTGGGGTTGAGTCATCTGTCACTTATAATGATGAAATTTAGCTGATGAAATAAGCATGTAAGTGCATTAAAAAAAAAAAAAGCCTGGAAGGGAATGTACCAAATCAGATAATTATGATTACCAGTTATCCAGGGGCACAGGGATGGGGGGGGGGCCCAGGGGACAGTGCTATTTGAATTATACTCATTAAGACTGACTTAAGCACTTTCAGGGTGCCTGGGTGGCTCAGTTGGTTAACTGTCTGCCTTCAGCTCAGATCATGATCTCAGGGTCCTGGGGTGGCACACCCCACTGCTTATCCCTCTGCCTGCTGTTCCTCCTGCTTGTGCACTCTCTCTCTCTCTAATAAATAAACAATCTTTTAAAATAAAAAAAAAAAAAAGACCAAAGCACTTGCCTTTTAAAAAAAAATCTACAACTGATTTTTTTTGAAAAATGCAAATTTAAAAAAGTAATATGTACAGTATAACCTCAGTATAGGAGCCCCCTCCACATACGTATTTTCATTCACATGAATTTTTTCTTCTTAAATTATTAGCTTTGATTCTTTGACCAATATGTTGGGTTGTCATTTCCCTTTAAAAACTGAAGAAAATATGCCCCAACATGTCAACAACTGTCATCTATAAGACGTGAAAATATGGACAGGTTTTTTTCGGATTTTCTGTATCCTGCAACTTCTCTGTAATGAAATTACATTAATTTCATAATGAACGCATGATACTTAAACTCTGAATTATTTTTTTTAAGTTTTTTTTAAGATTTTATTTTTAAATAATCTCTACACCCAACATGGGGCTCAAACTCACAAGAGTCCCATACTCCACCTACTGAGCCAGCCAAGCACCCCCTAAATTGTTATTATTATTATTTTTAAAGATTATTTTTTAGAGTGGGGAGGGGCAGAGGAAGAGGGAGAGAGAGAATCCCAAGCAGACTCCCCACTAAGCACAGAGCCTGACGCAGGGCTCAACCTCATGACCTTGAGATCATGACCTGGGCCAAAATCCAGAGTCAGGTGTTTAGCCAATTAAGCCACCCAGGTGCACTGCCCCCTGAGTTGTTTTTAAGTGTTGTTAATAACACAGGTAAAACAGTTTGGGCATAATTAATTTAAAAAGAAGGGCTTAATATAGGTAGAACTGTATTTATATTTGTTTGTGTTTTTTTAAAGATTTTATTTATTTATTTGGCAGAGAGAGACAAAGCAAAAGGGGGAACACAAGCAGGGGGAGTGGTAGAGGGAGAAGCAGGCTTCCTGCTTAGCGACCCAGGTGCCCCTAGGTAGAATTATATTTTTAAACAGAAAAACTGACTGGAAGGAAATGGGGCAGAATCCCAACAGCGGTGAGAATACTAGTGTCTTCTCTGCTATTCATACTTCTTTGTATAAAGAGTTCAGACTACTTTCCTAAAAGGCAAAATTAAAATCCACAAACACTCCAGGCTAGTGGTTTCCAAGTGCATTTTGGAAGGCCAAGGTTTGGCTGACACTCCCCAGGGCCACAGAGAGAGAAGGCAGGTCAGGTGAGGGGACCAGTAGCGGAAGTCCACACACAGCCTTTCCACCTTTCTCCATTTATACCTCCTGGGGTTTGGCCCAAGGTTGTACGTGTTCTTCAGGTAGGGCTTTTCAACTAATAAGTAACTGAAACAGGAACCTGTTTCAATGAACATCAGAGTCTGTCCTGATAATCTAAGGAAACCTCAAACAGGGAAACATTTAGGCTGAGAGACTGGCATGTGCCAAGGGTGAGAATTTGGTGCCAGTCAATTCTGGATCCACCTCCCAGCCCCATCTGTGCGCCCTGGGCCTACAACTTCAACTACTAGTACTTACAGTTTCTCATTTGAAATCTGGGGACAATAAGAGTCACCTGGGTGGTTCAGTGGGTTAAAGCCTCTGCCTTCAGCTCAGGTCATGATCCCAGAGTCCTGGGATCAAGCCCCGCATCAAGGCTCTCTGCAGAGAGCCTGCTTCCCTTCCTCTCAAATCTGGGGACAATAATTCTGACACCACTGCGGAGCATCTGAGGAACAATACAGGAAGAGCACCTAGCCTACAGGTGTGTTATGATGATCACTAACAATCAGAGGCTAAAACCTACATTAGCATCATCACAAACTACATCACAAACATTAGCAGTTACTTACGCTCTTTTTCAAAAAGCTCTCTGACACCAGGCAAATCTTTAGCTGCTCCAAAGTACTTGTAACCTCGATTTCCTGGGACTTCTTTCCCTTCATGATCCAGCATTTTAGGGCCAACTTTCTTATTGGGAAGGAAAAAGAGAAAATGGATCTGATCTTTTAGTTCACATGTTTGCAAATATACTTTAAGATAATAACATTGAATGTGGGAAAACACTGATGTACAGAGAAAAATATTTAGGTCCATTTTTTTTCATAAATTAAAATCAGCCTAAATAAAAATAAAATAAAATAAAATCAGCCTAAATACCTAGCAGCAGGAGGACGATTTAAGTAAATTTCAGCATACTCAAGGATGGAAAATATTCTATGCCTTAAAAATGATGATTCTTATGAAACTTTCGTATCACCTTAGGATAACACTTATGATATGACCCAAGTGACAAAAGCTTAAAGAAACAATTGCAAACAACTTCAATGACAAGCAGTAAAAGACAAATGAGATACATCCTGAAGAGAGAATTCTATCCATCAAAGATGATCATATCCACAGCTACATGTAGTATGTGACCCTGGACTAGGTCCTGTCTTAGAGGGGCAAATGTTAAAAAGGAGATTACTGGGAAAATCAGTGAAACAGCCAAGAAGGATGGATAAAATGATTGTATCAAAGGTAAATGTCTTGGGGCGACTGGGTGGCTCAGTCGGTTAAGTGTCTACCTTCAGCTCAGGTCATGATCCCAGAGTCCCGGGATCAAGCCCCACATCAGGCTCCCTGCTCAGCAGGAAGCCTGCTTCTCCCTCTCCTGTTCCCCCTGCTTGTGCTCTCTCTGTCAAAAAAAAAAAAATCTTAAAAAAAAAGTTAAATGTCTTACACTTGATAATTCTACCATAGTTACGTAAGGACAACATTCTTACTCTTAGAAAATACGCAGCGAGGGGAGCCTGAGTGGCTCAGTCAGTTAAGCATCTGCCTTCGGCTCAGGTCATGATCCCAGGGTCCTGGGATCGAGCCCTGTGTCCGGTTCCCTGCTCAGTGGGGAGCCTGCTTCTCCCTCTCTCTCTGCAGCTCCTCCTGCTTGTGTGCTTACACACACACTCTCTCTCTAATAATTAAATAAAATCTTAAAAAAAGAAAATACAGACAGAGTGAGGAAAAAAAAATATACACAGAGATATTAAGTATTAAGGGATAAGGAAGCACGATGTATTTAAGCTTCAAATGGTTCAGAAAAAATAAATCTGAAGGGACACACAGAAAATGACAAAATCTGGCAAAGTATCAAAAACTGGTAAATCTCTATGAATGGTATATAAGAATTCTCTGTACTAATTTTCCAACTTTCTCAAAAATGCTTTTTAAAATAGTGATACAAATGATTATTGATATGAAAATATGCCACTGATACACTGTTAAGTGAACAAAGCACATGGTTAGAATAAGAAATAATCTCTGTAAAAATGAACATATATATTCATAGGATAAAAGTTAGATAAATAGAAAATGTCAGCAGCAGCTCTGTGGGCTAGAAAAATATACTCTATATCATGCACAGAACATAACAAATTTTTAAATATTATATAATTTTTATATTTTCTCTCTCACTCTTTTTTTTGTTTTTTTGTTTGTTTTTGCACAGAACTATGTAGTATCTACATAACCAATGCTACCATTTTGGAAAGAAGCACAAATGCTACAACCAAGTTGTACAGACAGTAGGTGCGATCTCAGTCATTGGCATTCACAGAAGAACAACGGAAGGAACTATTCAGGTTGCATCCAGGTAATGGCATTCTGACTGAATGCTCTGCTTCCTTATACTTTTCTGACCTTAACGATAATGTACTACTTTTTCTTTTCTTTTTTATTGTGGTAAAATATAGGTAACAAAACGTACCGTCTTAACCCGTTAGTGGATAGTCCAGTGACATTAAATACATTCGTAACTATCATGTAACCCTCACAACCATTCATCTCCAGAACTCCCCTCATCTTGTGAAACTAAGACTCTAAATGTATTACTTTTACACATAGAAAATGGAAACAGAATTGGTAAGCATTAAAAAAAACTCTAGAAAGAGGGGCACCTGGCAGGCTGAATCAGTACAGCATGCAACTCTTGACCTCAGGGTTATAAGTTCAACCCCCATGTTGGGTGTAGAGATTACTTAAAGATAAAATCTTAAAAAAATTCTAAAAAGAAATACATTAGGGCGCCTGGGTGGCTCAGTGGGTTAAGCCTCTGCCTTCAGCTCAGGTCATGATCTCAGGGTCCTGGGATTGAGTCCCGCATCGGGCTCTCTGCTCAACAGGGAGCCTGCTTCCTCCTCTCTCTCTCTGCCTGCCTCTCTGCCTACTTGTGATGTCTATCAAATAAAATTAAAAAAAAAAAAAAAAAAGAAATACATTAAAACACTGGTGTCGAATTGCGGCAAAAATTATAAAATACCTAGGAATCGACTTACCCAAGGAAGTCAAAGACTTATACTCTGAAACTATAAAACATTGATAAAAAAAACTGAAGATTTGGGGCACCTGGGTGGCTCAGTGGGTTAAGCATCTGCCTTCATCTCAGGTCATGATCGCAGGGTCCTAGGATCGAAAACTGCATCGGGCTCTCTGCTCAGTGGGGAGCCTGCTTCCCCCTCTCTCTCTGCCTGCCTCTCTGCCTACTTGTGATCTCTCTGTCAAATAAATAAAATCTTATAAAAAAAAAAAATTGAAGGAGACAAATGAAAAAACATTTCACACTCATGTACAAGAAGAATTAATATTGTTAAAATGTCCACATTACCCAACACAATCTACAGATTTAATGCAATCCCTATCAAAATACCAGCAATGTTTTTCAAAACACTAGAACAAATAATTACAAAACTTATTTAGATCCACAAAAACCCTGAGTAGCCAAAGCAATCTTTAGAAAAACGAAGCCGAATTCCATATTTCAAGATATACTACAAAACTATAATAAATCAAAACAGTAGGGTTGTGACAAAAAACAGATGCATAGCTCAATGGAACACAATAGAGAGCCCAGAAATAAACCTAGGATTGTACGGTCAATTAGCGCATGACAAAGGAAGCAAGAATAGCCAACGGAAAAAAGACAGTCTCTTCAACAAACGGTGTTTGGAAAACTGGACAGTCACATGCAGAAGAATGAAACTGGACTGCTTTCTTACACCATACATAAAAATAAACTCAAAATGGGTTAATGACCTAAAAGTGAGACCTGAAACCATAAAGTCCCAGAAGAGAGCACAGGCAGTAATATCTCTGACATCAGCCATACCAACATTTTTCTAGATAGGGCTCCTGAAGCAAAGGAAATAAAAGCAAAAACAAACTACTGGGTCTACATCAAAATAAAAGCTTCTGCACAGCAAAGGAAACAATCAACAAAACTAAAAGACAATCTACTGAATGGGAGAAGATACCTGCAAATGATATATCCAATAAGAGGTTAATATCCAAATTAAAAAAGAGGTTAATATCCAAAATATTAGAAATTAACAACACCAGGGGCATCTGGGTGGCTCAGTGGGTTAAAGCCTCTGCCTTTGGCTCAGGTCATGATCCCAGAATCCTGGGATTGAGTCCCGCATCGGGCTCTCTGCTCAGCAGGGAGCCTGCTTCCTCCTCTCTCTCTGCCTGCCTCTCTGCCTACTTGTCATCTCTGTCTGTCAAATAAATAAATAAATAAATCTTTAAAAAAAAAAAAAGGAAAGAAATTAACAACACCCAAAAACAATAATCCAATTAAAAAATGGGCAGAGGACAGGAACATTCTCCAAAGACATAAAGATGGCCAACAGACACACTGAAAAGATGCTCAACATCACACATAATCAGGGAAATATAAGTCAAAACCACAGTGTGTGATATTACCTCACACCTGTCAGAATGGCTAATATCAAAAACACAAAAAACAACAACTGTTGGCAAAGATGTGGAGAAAAAGGAACCTCTCACATGCTGGTGGGAATTCACACTATGGTATAGCCACTGTGGAAAACAGTACAGAGGTTCCTAAAAAATTTAAAAATAGAATTACCATATGTTTCAGTCATGGCACTACTGGATATTTACTCAAAGAAACGAAAACACTGATTTGAAAAGATATATGCACTCTTATGTTTACTGTAGCACTATTCATAGTGGCCAAGATATGGAAGCAACCCAAGGGTTCACTGACTGTTAAAGTGATAAGGAAGACATGGGATACACACACACACACACACACACACACACACACACACATATAAAGAAATATATATAAATATAAATATAAATATATATATATATATATATATATACACAATGGACTATTACTCAGCCATAAAAATGAAAGAAATGTTCCCATGTGTAACAACACGGATCGATCTGTAGGGTATCATGATAAGTAAAATAAGTCAATTAGAGGCGAAAAAAATGCCATGACTTTCCCCATGTGTGGAATTTAAGAAACAAATGAACAAACTAAAAAAAGAAACAAACAAAAACCAGACTCTTAAATATTGAGAACACACTGAGGGTCACTAGAGGGGAGCTGGGAGGGAGAATGGGTGAAACAGGTGAGGGGGATTAAGAGTACACTTATCATGATGAGCACTGAGTAATGTACAGAACTGTGGAGTCACTGTATTATGCACCTGAAACTAATTATACTGGAATTTTTTAATCAATTTTTTCAAGAAATCTAGTCAATAATATAATAACTGTGTAGTGACAGATGGTTAACAACGCTCATTGCATAATGTATGTACAAGAATTGCTGAATCACTATGTGGTACACCTGAAATAAATGTCGTATTATGTGTCAACTATATTTCAGTAAAAAATAACACTGAAAATTTTAAGAAAATTAATGTTGACTTTGGGTGGTGGCAGTTAAGAATATCTTACATAGTAATTTTTTACTGCTTCTGAGGTCACTTTTCAGGGAGGGTTAGCAAACCTCTGCATTTCTTTAAAGCTGTCCGACAGGACACATAAGATCACCATCACCGAACTGCTCAAGAGTTAAGTGAGACAGTTCCTCACACAGTGCCAAGAACAAAACCAGGGCTCAAGAAACATGAATGCCTCTTCTTCATTTGCACACCAGGTACTTAAGTGAGAATTAGATGTTAAAGTTTCATAAAAATGAGAATACCAGCAGGTTAGAAAAACTTCACCTACTTCCTGCATAACACATTACAACTCGTTGAACAGGTCAAATGACCTGGGGTAGACCTCTTCACAAACGGATCCATGGGGTGGGCTCTGGGCTAGTATTTTTTAAAGTTGAGACCCATGAGTGGGTCATGAAATCATTTAAGGGGGTCACAATCATCAATTTTTTTAAGTCAAAATATAACAGAATAGAAAAATCTCAACATGCATCAACACGAATTTTTTTGGTACATTTTTGTGTGTACCGGGTTTTGACAGAGTCTGTATTATGTGTGTGTTTTATAATGGGTCATGGTCCTAAAAACTTGACAGCCAGTCTAGGCGACTGCATTTATGAGTGTCCAAAGAAAGGAAAGAATGGAGGGCCCTCAAAGCCCCCTCCAGGAAAGAACCCAACAATGGCTGCCCCGACTCCCAAGAGGCTCAGAGATGATGTAAAGGGACCATGGTCATTTTTGTTTTTTTAAGACTTTTATACTTTTAAGTTATCTCTACACCCAGCGCAGGGCTCAAACTCACAACCCCAAGATCAAGAGTCACATGCTCCCCTGACTGAGCCAGCCAGGTGCCCCAAGACTAGGGTCATTTTAAACAAAAGGCCCAGAGAGATTAAGTGGCTTACTCAAGAACATCTGGGCACTAAACTCAGGTGCCTTGTCTGCTCTGAGGGCTGTGCTATAGGGTCTTTAAAGTTATCCTACCCATGCTTCCTGTCCACATTCAACGGGCACTTTCCAAGCCTTCTTTCATTCCTTCATTCCTCAAGTGCCTACTCTGTGGCAGACATGGGCCAGGGGCTGCAGGGGATTCAAAGCTACCCAGCTGCCCAAAAAGCTCGCTGGCTTACCCCCAAGATCCTCTGAGACCACTGCTTACTTACTCCATAATCAGGACCTCCCAGCTCCTTTATCCGGACTTCCCAGTGTCCCTTCTCTCTTAGCAGTTTGTTAATTTCATCATTCAGGTCACGAATTCGGAATTCGCCTAAACCGGCTAGAAAACAAAAAACATTAATATCATTTTCTTCAAAATAGCACTCAATGTTATACTCTTAAAAATGAACATCAACACTTACGAAGGTATCCGATACAAAAATACTCATTTAAATTTATAAGAAAAACCATCAACACCCAAATAAAGGAAAAACAAGGATTAGTAACAGAATTCTCACGAGCATAGGGGGAAAAAAATCCTTGAAAAACAACTTCCTCCTTGTAACTGAAGCAATCCTGCAGTTTCATTTATCCACCTATTAAAATGTCTGAGTGGGGGCGCCTGGGTGGCTCAGTGGGTTAAAGCCTCTGTCTTCAGCTCAGGTCATGATCCCAGGGTCCTGGGATCGAGTCCCACATCGGGCTCTCTGCTTGGCAGGGAGCCTGCTTCCCCCTCTCTCTCTGCCTATCTCTCTGCCTACTTGTGATCTCTGTCTCTCAAATAAAAAAATAAAATCTTTTTTAAAAAAATGTAGAAAAGAATCTGGTAACCTATTCACAAAGAAAAAAAAATCCTGTTGGGATTTCGTCAATGTTTTATGCTGAGGCTTCCCATCCATGAATGTTGTGTATCTCTTCATGTGCTGGGGTCATCTCTGATTTCCTTTATCAGTGTTTTGTAGTTTTAAGCATACAGAATACAGGGGTGCCTGGGTAGCTCAGTTAGTTAAGCGTCTGCTTTCGGCTTGGGTCATGATCCCAGGGTCCTGGGTTTGAGCCCCAAGTGGGGCTCCCAGCTCAGCGGGGAGCCTGCTTCTCCCTCTCCTCCCAACTTGTGCTCTCTCTCACCATCTCTCTCTCTCAAGAAAATAAATAAAATAATATTTTAAAAAAGGCATACAGATTGCACATATGTTTTGTTAGATTTATACCCAAGTATTTATTGTGTTTTGGTGCTTCTGTAAATAGCACTTTTAAAAATGTTCTAGTACCAATTTTTCAGTGCTATGTTATAAAAATAGAATTGATTTTTGTGTATTGACCTTCTATTCTCTGACCTTGCTAAACTCACTTATTCATTTTAGAAATCTTTCTATAGCTTTGTTGGGATCTTCTACAGGGAAAATTACATGATCTGAGAACAGAGAATTATAGTTCTTCCCCTTCCAGTCTGTGTGCCTTTTATTTCCTTTTCTTGCTTTACTGCACTGACCAGGAACCTAGAATATAAGTGGTGAGAATAGGTATCCGCCTCATTCCTGCCCCTAGGAGGAAAGCATGCAGTCTTTCACTATTAATTATGATATTAGTGATAGGTCTTTTGGTAGGGTTAAAAAAATTTTTTTCCTCTTATTCCCAGTCAGTGGAGTTTTCATCACGAGTGAAGGTTAAATTTTGCCAAATATTTTTTCAATATCTACTGAGAAGGGCATGTGGTTTCTCAACTTTAGAATGGTGATTAAGTGAATTACGTTAATTTTTGAATGCTGAATCAGCAATGCATTCCCAGGATAAATCCCACTTGGTTGTGATTTATTACCCTTTTTATAAATTGCTGGATTTGGTTTGCTAATATTCTGTTGAAGATTTTTAGGTCTACATGCATGTGGAATATTGGTTGGCAGTTTTTTTCTATCCACATAATATCGTTTTTTAAATTTTAGTATCATGATAATGCTAATACTAAAATTTATAAAATGAATAAGGAAGTATTCCTTCTCCTTCCCCTTCAATTTTCTGGAAGAAACTATGTTGAATTGGTATTATTTCTTCCTTAAAGGTTTGGTAGAACTGACCAGGGCCTGGAGATTTCTTTGCTGGAAGGCTTTAATGATGAATTCAGTTTCGTTAACAGATACAGGGGTGCCTGGCTGACTAAGTCAGTAGAGGATGCAACTCTTCATCTTGGGGTCATGAGCTCAAGCCTCACACTGGGCACAGAGTTTACTTAGAAAAAGAAATTTTTTTTATTATTTTTTAATAGATATAGGGCTACTCAGCTTTCAATTTCCTTTTGAGCTGTGTTTCTAAACAGTGGCACTATTGAGATTTTGGGTCAAAAATTCTTTGTATGGGGCGCCTGGGTGGCTCAGTGGGTTAAAGCCTCTGCCTTCGGCTCGGGTCATGATCCCAGTGTCCTGGGATCGAGCCCCACATCGGGCTCTCCGCTCTGCAGGGAGCCTGCTTCCTCCTCTCTCTCTCTGCCTGCCTCTCTCTGCCTACTTGTGATCTCTGTCTGTCAAATGAATAAATAAAATCTTTAAAAAAAAAAAAAATTCTTTGTAGGAGGCACTGGAGGATACTTAGCGGCATCCCTGGCTTTATTCACTAGATGCCAGTAGCAACCCAAGTTGTAAAAATTGAAATTTCTCCAGATCCTGACAAATGTCTCCTGGAGTGTTTTATGAATGTCAAATTGATTAACACTATTGTTCAGTTCTTCTATGTCCTTACTGATTTTCTATCTACTTGTTCTATTGAGAGAAGTGCTGAAATCCCCACGTCTAATTGTGGATTTGAGAATCAACACTTTAAAAGGCCAGGTTACCTTACCATTCTGAATTTGAGCCACTTTTTTTGAGATTTCTCCAATGATCTGTGAAAAAAAAATAAAAGGTAATTCTCATGACTTTTGAACATGTCTGAAAGCACAGAAAAAATGTAATCCAAAATCAGTAATTAAAAATACTTAGGGGGCGCCTGGGTGGCTCAGTGGGTTAAAACCTCTGCCTTCAGCTCAGGTCATGATCCCAGGGTCCTGGGATCGAGCCCTGCATCAGGCTCTCTGCTCAGCAGGGAGCCTGCTTCCCTTCCTCTCTCTCTGCCTACCTGTGATCTCTGTCTGTCAAAAAAAATAAATAAAAATCTTAAAAAAATTTTTCTTTAATAAAATTTTAAAAATATTAAAAAAAAAAACCAAAAAAACCCCACTTAGAATCCTGGTAATGAACCATTCATATAATAAGAAACAACAGAATACAAAATCAAAACCACAATGAGGTAACACCTTACATTTGCCAGAATGGCTAGAATCAAAAAGACAAGTAATAACAAGTGCTGGCAAGGATGTGGAGAAAAGAGAACCCTTGTTCTCTTTTCTTTTTCCCTCTGTTAGAGGGAATATAGACTGGTGCAGCCACCTTGGAAAACAGTATGGAGATTCCTTAAAAATAAAAATAGAAATACTATATGATCCAGTATTTCCACTACTGAGTATTTACCCAAAGAAAATGAAAACACTGATTTGAAAAAAATGTATGTTAACTGTAGTACTATTTATAATACCGAAGATATGGAAGCAGCCCACGTGTCCGGGGACAGAAGAATGGATAAGGAAGATGTGGTGGGCATATACAATGGAATATTACTTGGCCATAAAAAAGAATGGCATCTTCCCATTTGCAACAACATGGATGGACCTAGAAGGTGTTATGCTAAGTGAAATAAGTCAGACAAAGACAAATACCATGTGATTTCATGTATATATAAAATAAAAAAAAAACAAATGAATAAACAAACAAAAAAGTAGAAACAGACCCATAAATACAGAGAACCAACTCATGCTTGCCAGAGGGGCGAGGTTGGGGGATGGGCAAAATGGATGAAGGGGAGTGGGAGGTACAGGCTTCCAATTATAGAATGATAAGTCACAGTGTGGGGAAAGGTAGAGCAGAGGGCATATAGTCAGTGGTATTATAATTGGGTTTATGGTAACAGATGGTAGCTATGTTTGTGGTGTCACCAAGCTGTATACCTGAACCAATGTAACATTCTGTATCGATTACACCTCAATCCAAAAAGAAGCAATTAAAGACTTGTTACTTCTACTAAGACCAGATTCACCCAGAACATACTTGTCGTCTCCACTTCTCAGCTTTGGGCAGCTCAGTACATTCTGAGGCAAGGAAGGGTCTTCGTTCCTAAGAAGAAGCAAAATACACATGTTGCCACTGTCCTCGTTGCCAGCTTTATACAGCATCCACAACTGATTCAGCCCTGAAGACTAAATGTCCAAACGTTCAAATACATTTGAAGCTTCAGTTTCAGATGATCTTCAAGCCTTACGTTTCACTCTCCAGTCTCTACTTAGGAAAGAAGTATACATACAAAAACATACATACAGAGGCTGCATTGTATCTAGTAGAATGAACCACTGGAAACCACTTAAAATTCCAGAGAGATGGCCAAGTAAGCTAGGTTATACCCATTTCATGGCATATTCATATTATCTTAAGAAATAATGGCTTCAGTGTTTAGAAAAAACATATATGTGTATACATGTACATGTGTGTAAGCACTTATGTGTACAATTAAAAAAAATATTGAAAGAATGGTACATATTATTCCTAACCTGGCTGAGCCTCCATGAACTGAGATCACTCACCAGCTGCAGCTTCAGAGCTGCTCTCCATGGCACTTCCTGTATTAGACAGAGCTGGGATAATATGGGAAGCCAATTACCATAATACAGAGGAGGCGGAAGAACAAGCAGCTAGATCCTCACACTGCCCCAGCTAGAGGGAGGTACACGTAGAATTCATGGGTACAGACTCATAAGAATGTCAGCAAGCACAGACAAGGAACAGGAAATCTAGCCTGCTCAGAAGGGAGTTTTACCACATTTGTTCTTGAGACTTTACAATTCACAAGGAAGCTTTACACCAACCTTCACTTTTCCCTCTTCCAGCTGAGCTTGGCGAAATCTTGCTAAGGCCGTCCTATCAGGAAGAGAGAAAACTCCGTAAGATACTGCTCCCAGAGTTGTCATCCAAGTTCCTAGATGGGGTAGATCTGCTCATGACCATCATGTAAGGTATTCATTAATATGACTCATATATATATTATTATATACTTTTTTTAACTGTCCAAAGTATTTGTTAGTTGTTTATTTATCAAGGCAAACTATTCCATAACCCAATATTCACGCTTCATAGTTCAGGAACACAGGTCAGTGACAAACTTCAATTTAACTCAATCCAAAAAAATTCTTTACATTCCAAAATCACTCTGCACTCTGAAAGATACCAGCCTTCTTCATCTCCTCAAAATCTTTCATGGAATCATAATTTCTGTAGAAATCTGCACAGGCCTTCTTTCTTGGTTCGGCAACAGCAAACTTATAGAAAGCTGCAACCCCCAGGGATACAACGAAGGCTCCAACAACATGAAATCACAGACGCTTGGCCAGAAGGCCTCGCACCTGACATTCCATCAAAGTACTGGAAGTCATGGTAGTTATTCTCCTCGACACCAACCTCAAACCTAACATCCTTCCTAACTGATAAAGAAATGGACCTATTGGGGCGCCTGGGTGGCTCAGTGGGTTAAGCCGCTGCCTTCGGCTCAGGTCATGATCTCAGAGTCCTGGGATCGAGCCCCGCATCGGGCTCTCTGCTCAGCGGGGGGCCTGCTTCCTCCTCTCTCTCTGCCTGCCTCTCTGCCTGCTTGTGATCTCTGTCAAATAAATAAATAAAATCTTAAAAAAAAATGGACCTATTATATACTTTTTCATAATACTTACTCATTAAAAAAAAAGAGAGCATACACGAGCATGTGAAAGAGATTAAGTCACCACAGAGAAGTTATGGGTTTCCATGTTCCAACAGTGAGGGACTTAAAAAAGCCATTGGTGTTCCTGAACATCCAAGTAACTATTTTACTTACACTGGGTGTAAACACTGTGGGGAACTCCAAGCATCAGACCACTGTGGTGAGCAACACATCCAGATGTTAAAAGACTAATATCATGGGGTGCCCAGTTGTCACTCTCACACCCCCTGCACCATCCCCAAGTGAACTAATGTTTATCCAGTATAAGTTCTGGGATCTGTCAGAAAACATTAATGGGGAAAACAAACAGCAAATCTGGGAATACTATTTTAACACATGTAGAGAAAGAAACATACCAAAAGGACCAAACACAAAAAGAGCTCTGTGGTGATAAGTAACATAAAATTTACAAACAAAATTAAGTCGATACTTACATGGCCTTTTCTGCATTTCGGGCCTAAGAGAGAAGGGAAGAAAAATGCCCATGTTTAAAATACCCTTTTTTTCATGTACTATTTAGAGAAAAGTATCACAAGGACAGTCACAAACATAAAGTTTGAACTAGTATATGTACACTGTAACAACAACAACAACAGCAAAAAATCAACAGATGTCCAAATCCTGTGACGTGACTTACACTGCTCCCTCCACCTAAAATCTTTACCTCTCCACTACCCCACCCCCTTGGATCTGGCTAACTCCTATCCATCCTTCAAAATGTATCATCTGTGTCATCACCATCCCAGAAAGTTCTTCTGTAGCCTGTTCTTCCCAACGGGGCTACTACCTTTTGTTTGGGTTTATAACTACTGTGGTCCTTTCTACCCAACATCCCAATTGTCTGTTTCTTGCCAGCAGAATTTGAGAAAGAAAAGGCTGGCTTTTCCAAACTGAGTTTTATGTAAGTATTGTCATACTAGTGTCAAGACAATTGTCCCTGAAACACAGTGTCAAGCACAGAACATGTTTTCTGGGTTGTAGTATAAGTACTTCTGCTTATACTTGTACTTGTTGAGTCAGGGACTTGAATTTTACTCTCAGCTTACCATCCCTGAGAAGCATTCTCTGTTTCCCCATCTTTACAATAGGGATCATACCTCTTATCTCATAGAGATGTCATGATGACTTGATGAGAAAAATACATGAAAACATCAGGTATGCAGTTTATACTCAGCAAAAGCGAGCTCAATTTAAGTATCATTTCTGGTCCTCCCTTTCAATGACCACAGGAAAAAACTTGGCGAAAGCTGGGTAGATACATGAACACATTATCTACTACGGTATAAAACAGCGCAGCTTTCCCAGGGGAAACCATCATCTTGAAGGCTGAGGCAGTGTCCTACCTATTTCATTAAATCCTAGAGATTCTGAATATTTAATTGAATGTTTCTCAATGCTTACTCCACCTTAAAATACCATGGTAGGTGCTAGCAATTGAGCCATGGATCTTCTTCTTGAGGGGACTTCTTGGAATTCCCCCCACCCCAAAACAATGAATAAATGTGATAAGGGAATAAATATATCCAGGATAATGTAGGCCCACAAATACAAATGTGTGATGGTTAGAGTGTTATAAAATAACCAACAACTCCTGTACCCAGAAATATCCAGGCCCAGGGAGCCCTCTCCCCTGCTAGGGAATGGAGAGATGGATTCCCTGTGCTTGCTAGAGTTCAGAAAGGAAGAGCCTCAAGGCTGAGCAGAGCAGTATGAAGCAGTAATTTGGGGCATATTCTCCCACAGAAAGGGCTGCTTCTAGCCCACTGGTTTCTCCCCTTCTTCGGATCTTGGGGTCATTAATCTACAAGAGCTTGCAATAAATACATCTACAACCTTATTACTGCATCGTGTGGTTCTTACGGGGGCTTCACTTAATGAAAATATTATGGTTACCAAGATATATGAGCAACTTTTTCGTACCAGCGCGATGTGCATTCTCACATTTACTTGCCGTGAGCGCTGCTGCACGAATGGAGAAGCCAACAGACCACTCCAGACCACAGAGATCACACCCTCACGCAATAACACTATGTCATCCGTTCAATCATTATTGAACACCACAACGTGCCAGACGCCGTTTTAGACATTAAGAAAGCAATGGTGACTTCGTGAAGTTTGTATCTCGTGGGGGAGACCGAGAACACATAAATCAAATAACCCAGAAACATATTGTCACAACCGCTGTTCATCTCCCGTATGAGACTTGGGGACAAACAAGTGGGCCCACGCCGGGCACCGTGACTTGGGGCCGGTCCTTGCGCCTCTCTGTGCCTTACTTTTCCCGAGCGGTAACTTAAAGCGCTTGATCGACAATGAAAACACTGTCAGAGAAGGTAACTCCTCCGCTCCTGAGGTTCCCGTTTCCTCCCCCAACTTCTGACAGCTGTAGCAAGGAGGAAAAAAACCCCAAGTTACAGGTAGCCCAGGAGCCTGAAGCCTGCAGTGATGCCCGGCTGCGCGAGCCTACACCGAATGGGGCCGGGAGCCCTCACAGCCCGCCCGCTCGCCCCCTCCATCACGCACCCACCCAACTCACCATGGTTGAGCGAGGGTGCCGCCTTGGGGCCGCGCGGCCCCAGCCCCCGGAGCTTCACCGCCTCCCGCGAGGGAGAGCCTAGCGGGAACAGAAATACCCTAGGCGACCGCACCGCCTATTTTTCTGTCGGAAGGACAAATGGGAAGGACCGGAAGTGGGGAGCCGGAAGTGAAGTTGAAGAATTGACAAGGGGAGGAGGAAACGAGAGCGCGCGCCTGTAAGGCTGGTCCTCCCTAGGCGTCTGGAGGTTGCACCAATACACGCGTACGAAGGATGGGCGGGGCGAGTGTTGGCAAAATTGCGCTTGCGTAGTGAGACTGATATGTTTGGCTTAGCCCCCTGGTTTTGATCTCGCGATAGCAAGTTTTCTCGCGTTAATTATTGGTATTGCGGAAGCTGGCGATACCTCCTGCTGTTGAGACTGAACTGTTTGGCGTCACGGTTGATACTGTAGGTCGCATCCCTCCGTCCCCCTTTCTGCTTCTTCTGGTGAGAGCAAGCGTGCACTTGTGGAAATCGCTCATCCTCATGCCTCCGAACGAAGTCGTCCCAGCCTGCAGGCCAGGCAGCTCCAGAAGTGGAAGGCGCAGACTCCAGCTAGCGGGCGCTGAAACGCCTCTTTGGGCAGAGCAGAGCGAGTGCTCTCCAGGAGCTCGAACTGACGGGGCTTCGTTAATTCCTTCGCGTTTTCCTGTCATTTGCGTGGGGCCTTTTTCCGAGCTCTTCTGGAATCGCGGGCCTTATCAGAGCTGGACCGGTACTTGAAGTCACTTTCTTTTAAAGTAAAAAATGTAAGGAGCGGGGAAGAAAAAGCTACCTACTCGGAGGAGGAGGTTGGTTAGAGAGGTGGTATGTGTAGCACTACCAGAGAGATGCGGTCAGTGTGTGATGAGCTTACTGCTAGGATAAGATGATGGTTAGACAAGGATCCCGGAACACGGGAGAGGCCACTTGATGGGTGGGTATGGTTCTGGGGGCTCCTCCCGTACGGTGTCCAGAGCTGTGGTGTAAAATTCAGGCGAAGGACGGTAGCAAATTAAGCCAGTAACAGCAGCTCTCCCTTTTCAGTGCCTTCCTCTGTCAGAAGACCTAACCAGAGAGCCGAGAATGGGCGAAGAGGGGAGCTTCTGAGCAGCACGCCGGCCTCCTCTCCTCACCTCATCTCGCTCTCGAGGCCTGCCCGTCCCGCCGCCTGCTCGCCGCCCAGCAGAACAACGTCCACCATGGCCACCTCCGCGAGCTCCCACCTGAACAAAGGCATCAAGCAGTTGTACATGTCCCTGCCTCAGGGCGAGAAAGTGCAAGCTATGTATATTTGGATTGACGGGACGGGAGAAGGATTGCGTTGCAAGACCCGGACCTTGGACAGTGAGCCCAAGTGTATAGAAGAGTTGCCTGAGTGGAATTTTGATGGCTCTAGTACCTTTCAGTCCGAAGGCTCCAACAGTGACATGTATCTCGTCCCCGTTGCCATGTTTCGGGACCCTTTCCGCAAGGACCCCAACAAGCTGGTGTTCTGTGAAGTCTTCAAGTACAACCGGAAACCTGCAGAGACCAATTTGAGGCATACCTGTAAACGGATAATGGACATGGTGAGCAATCAGCATCCTTGGTTTGGAATGGAGCAGGAGTATACTCTCATGGGCACAGATGGGCACCCTTTTGGTTGGCCTTCCAACGGCTTCCCTGGGCCCCAAGGTCCATACTACTGTGGCGTGGGAGCAGACAAAGCCTATGGGAGAGATATCGTGGAGGCTCACTACCGAGCCTGCTTGTACGCTGGCATCAAGATTGCTGGGACAAATGCTGAGGTCATGCCTGCCCAGTGGGAATTCCAGATAGGACCTTGCGAAGGAATCGACATGGGAGATCATCTCTGGGTGGCCCGTTTCATCTTGCATCGTGTATGTGAAGACTTTGGAGTGATAGCAACCTTTGACCCTAAGCCCATTCCTGGGAACTGGAACGGTGCGGGCTGCCACACCAACTTCAGCACCAAGGCCATGCGCGAAGAGAACGGTCTGAAGTACATTGAGGAGTCCATCGAGAAACTGAGCAAGCGGCACCACTACCACATCCGAGCCTACGACCCCAAGGGGGGCCTGGATAACGCCCGGCGCCTGACCGGATTCCACGAAACGTCCAACATCAACGACTTCTCCGCCGGCGTGGCCAACCGTGGGGCTAGCATCCGCATTCCCCGGACTGTCGGCCAGGAGAAGAAGGGTTACTTTGAAGACCGTCGCCCCTCTGCCAACTGTGACCCCTTTTCCGTGACAGAAGCCCTCATCCGCACATGTCTTCTCAATGAAACTGGCGACGAACCCTTCCAGTACAAAAACTAAGTGGACTAGACTTGCAGCCGTCAAACCCCTCCTCATTCTCTCTCCATCCTGCCTTCATGTTTGCCCCTCTCTCGACCGTCCTAATAGCTGTAACTCAAAGGGCGGAATATCAAGGTCTTTTTTTATTCCTCATGCCCAGTTAATATCTCTTTGCTTCCTTTGGCCAGGATAGAGGGGTCAGGTTCTTAATCTTTTTACACCCCCGCCCCCCATCTTTTTTTCCCTGTCACTGATGCTGTCTAGTACCTTAGTGGGGAGGGGGTGGGGAGGCATAACCACTGTTTGCAGTTAATCAGGTGTGTTTGTCCAGTAGGCGTAGCGATCCGGACAGAGCATAGTGTTTGTGAAGGGAGGGGGAGGGCTCTTTCTTCCAGCTAGCTGAGTGTTGGGGGAGGGGGGGTTACTTACTTACTCTGGGGTTAGGTTAGGATTTCCCCCTCTTGGTGGGGAGTTCCTCTTGGTGTCAGGTTATAACCAACTTTCTATTAAAAGTGAGACTTAGGAGAGAGCCAGGCAGTAAATGCACCCCCGTCCTCCTGGTACAGGGCTTCCCTCACCCAGGCCAAAATGGCCCTCCCCTGAAGACAAGCTCAGCATAAGGATGGATTGACCTACCTTAGAAGAAAAAGTTCTTAACTGCTTGGTCCTTCATTTATAACACAAAGCAGAGTAGTATTTTTATATTTAAATGTAAAAACAAAAAAAATTATATATATGGGTGTGCAGATATGTGTGTTTTTTTTCTAAAGGAAGAAGAACATTCTGGTCACCGGGGAGCCAAACTGGAGACAAATAGTCTGGTTGGAAATAAGGGATCTCTTCTTGAGTGGGGGTGAGGGAGGCAGTGCTTGCAAAGCTGGCTCTCTGGGGCCCTTTGCTGTTCCCTTGCTGTCACTGTAGGGTCCTATGTCCTCTGCCCACTCTTCCGGAGGTGGGGGTGGACACCTGGTCGGGTTGACAGGTGCAGGCACGTTGTGGAAGGAGCGCTCACCTGAGCCCCGCAGCTTTGGTTTAAAAGACACACATGCCCACACGGATTTAGAAATAAGAGTTGGCTGGTCAACTTGAGCATGTTACTGACAAGGGGTGATTGGGATTATTTTCTGGTGGGACTAGCATGTCACTAAAGCAGGCCTTTTGATATATTAAAATTTTTTAAAAAGCAAAACCAGAAGTTTAGATTTTAATCCTGCTCGTAGGGTTTCTGAGTCTCTTTCTTTTGACAGAATGGCTTGTTGGCTTCAACGGTCCCCTTCCCATCTCCGCTCTCTGAGGAGACGGGGACAGCCTGGAGTCAGAACACGGGTCGTTTTGTGTCCTGGTGTTGATTCTCTGAGTGTGAGATTCTCCTTCCCTTTGTTCAGATTTCTGAGGAGTTTCTTTTTCTTTTATAATAAAAAGCAAACCCCACCTTGGTCCCTCCCAAAAAAAAAAAAAAAAAAAAAAAGAAGACCTAACCAATGGTGAGCACTTCGGCTCCAACCTGAGACACAAGTCCGCGGGGGAAGGCAGCTGACTTGTGGTTCAGGATCAGGCAGGACAAGTACTTGGAAGAGTGACACCAGAATCTCATGCCTGAACCATGGTAAGGACAAGTTGTCTCCCTAAAAGTTTCAGGTGGGCATTTGGCCACCCAACTAGACTCCATCTTCCCACGTTTCTGGCAGCTAGTTACGGGTTTGTGATTGTATAATAGTCAATGGGAACTGAATGAGAGGAATGTGTGCCACTTAGGCAGTGTCATGAAAAGTATGGACATGCCTTTCCCTTTGCCCTTTCCCTTCCCTACTGAGAGGCGAGTATGGCAACAGCCACCTTCAACTCAGAAATGGAAGAATTGTGAGGATGCCAGAGCCACCTCCCAGCTGTGCAATATCTAGCTCTGTAGAATGAGAAAAATAAATATCGTCTTGCTTAAGCTGCTGCATTTGGGGGTCTTCTATTGCCTTTATTAACCTTTACCATAAGTAACACATAACAAGCTTGTTGATCCCAAACAAGCAAGGTCATTCCTCACTCAAATGAATTTTTCTGAGACAGAAGTTTCTCAGACTTCTGTATCTTTATCCATTAAATCCCTGACACTAGGATGCAGAGGTCATATGAAACAGGATTCATAAGTCATTACCTATATTGGTTGTTCTTCCAGGATTCGTTATGCCTACCCACTTACCTGAACTCCATTTGGGCAGGGGAAGGGAACTACATTCCTAGCTTTAAGAACAGAATAAGAAAGCTAGGTTAAGCCAAACAATCCATGTCATCTCCCTATGAATATTGATTGAGTGGTGGGCTTAAGACCCAGGCTGACCCAGAGTGAGTCTCCAGACTTTGCTTGCAGTGCTGGGTGGATGTCAGAACAAACGTAATCAGAAGCTGCTCTCAGCCACTCTAGGACTCCAAGATAAGACTCAGTATTTGGGGACCTAAGTGAGTTGCTGAATAAGGCCTCAAGCCCACTGCTCAGTCTTCACTTATATAGACCAATAAACTCTCTTTAGTGTAGAAACCAGTAAGAGTCAGACTTACCGTAAACTAAGAGCATCCTGATGATACCATTCATCCTGCTACAGTCTGCTAATGTCCTTTCTTTCTCTGTGCACACTGGTCCTGTCTTTGCCCATACTGTTCCTTCTGCCCGCAGCACCCTTCCTTCATTTTGCTACCCAACTAATCCCGTTTATGCCTTCCTCATTTGAGACAATTTAGACAGCCTTAGATGACTTAACTTCTGTGTTTAATTTCTAGTCTGTGAAATTGCCATAATAGTATTTACCTTTCTATTTTCATTTTTCCTCATTCATGATATTGGGACATTTGCTTTAGAGTTGTTAAAAGAGGAAACTATATATAAGGTGCTCAGAACAGATCTATGTAAAGTACTCAATTATTTTAAAACCAAAAACCCCATGATCTGCAAGTCACATCTATTATGTGGCCTTACCCAAGTCTATGTAGTCAGCTGGTCCAGCCTCAGGGACTCTGTAAAAGCTCTTTTGGCCTTTTTTTTTTTAGAATCTGTTTGTCAGAGAGAGTGAGCATAGGCAGGGGGAATGGGAGAGGGAGAAGCAGGCTCCTAGCTGAGCAGGGAGCCCGCTGTGGGGCTGGATCCCAGGACCCTGGGATCATGACCTGAGCTGAAGACAGACACTTAACTGAGCCACCCAGGCGTCCCTCTGATGACCTTTAAATAACCGAATTTTAGATTTACAGGCTTTGCCCTACTGGAATCTTATCTTGTTTTGGTTTTTTATCTCTGCCCCATAGGTCTGGCTCGTGAGATAGAATAGCCAAATGAGTAAAGCAACAGAGACACTAGCACTGTACTGCCTTTTTTGGTGTGCCAACAGCCCCAACTTACACTGTTTCTCTCAGCCACCCTGTAAATCTGAACAGCCTGTTGTATTGCTAAGATTTTCTTTACTTACATCCCAATGTCAATCCTAAATATCTTATCTATGCATCCACAATTGTGACCTATCATTAGATCACATCACTAATCTACAGAACAACTGTAAACTTACCAGCAGGCTGAATTTGGCCTACAGAGTTGGTTTTGACTTCTGTCGTGAAGAACGGGAAAATCTCACACAGAAATCCTGATATGAGGCAACACTAAACCCTTCTTCCTGCACGGTAACTGTCAATACAGGTGAAAACCCTGGGTGGCTGAGTTGGTTAAGCACCTAACTCTTGATCTCAGGTTCTTGAGTTCTAAGCCCTGCATTGGGCTCCATGCTGAGTATGGAGCCTACTTAAAGAAAAATGCAAGTAAAACATCCTAATGTTAGGGGCGCCTAATGTTAGGGGCTCAGTCATTAAGCGTTTGCATTCCGCTCGGTTCATGATCCCAGGGGCCCAGGAATGAGCCCCACATCGGGCTCCCGGCTCCCCGGGAAGCTTGGTTCTCCCTCTCCCACTCCCCCTGCTTGTGTTCCCTCTCTCGCTGTTCTCTGTCAAATAAATAAATAAAATCTTTATTAAAAAATCCTAATGTTAGGGGCGCCTGAGTGGCTCAGTGGGTTAAAGCCTCTGCCTTCAGCTCAGGTCATGATCTCGGGGTCCTGGGATCGAGCCCCGAATCGGGGGGGGGGGGTCTCTGCTCAGCAGGGAGTCTGCTTCCCCCTGTCCCCCCCACCCCGCCTGTCTCTCTGTCTACTTGTGATCTGTCAAATTTAAAAAAAAAAATCTTAAAAAAAAATCCTAATGTTGGGTCAGTGCATGTTAAAATCTACAAGTGGTTTGGAACTGGGCAATTGACAAATGCTGGAGGGATTATGGGGATGATAGGAAAAACCTAGAATGCTTTCTGCAAATTGTTAGTACAAACATGGATAATAACAACTCTGCTAGTGAGGACTCAGAAGGAAGTGAAGAGCTCAACAGAGAAAATCTGTGTCGTAGAGAATACATAAATAGAAATATGGACACTAAAAGCACTGCTGGTGAGGGCTCAGAAGGAATTGGGAATGTTATCAGAAATTGGAAAAGGGGCACCTGGGTGGCTCAGTGGGTTAAAGACTCTGCCTTCAGCTCAGGTCATGATCCCAGGGTCCTGGGATCAAGCCCCGCATCGGGCTTTCTGCTCGGCAGGGAGCCTGCTTTCTCCTCTCCATCTCTGCCTGCCTTTGTGCCTACTTGTGATCTCTGTCAAATAAATAAATAAAATCTTTAAAAAAAAAATACTCTGCCTTCAGCTCAGGTCATGATCCTGGGATGGAGCCCCGCATCAGGCTCTCTGCTCAGTGGGGAGCCTGCTTTCCCCTCTCTCTCTGCCTGCCTCTCTGCCTACTTGTGATCTCTGTCAAATGAATAAATATTTTTTAAAAACTGGAAAAAAGGGAAATCCTTATATGATAGAAACGTAGCTGAGTTGTAGCCTAGTTATGTGGCAGGTGGAATTTGTATATGACAAACTTGGATATTTAGCTAAGAGGGGTTTTGGTTTCTTTTTTGATGCTTATAGTAAAATGCAAGAGCAAAGATAACCTAAGGAAGTACTTAGATAACCTAAGAGCAAAGATAACCTAAGGAAGTACTGTTAAAACAGATCCTGAATTTGATGATTTGAGAAAATCTTAGCCTATCCATACTACAAAAGATGCTAAAATTAGGAGATTCACTGGAAAGTGTGCTCTGGAGAAAAAGCTAAGGGTGTGGTTGAACCACCTTTTTCTAGTGCCTCAGAATGATCAAAAGGTCAGAATATTCATCCACTTTGGAGATAGGGTAAGAGATTAGGTGTGTGACTCCTGAATCCTTTCAATCATTGCAGCAGAACCCAGGACAGAGATGGAATTATCCAGGAAAGTTCTGTGGAGGAGCCTCTTGTCTAATGAAGTGAATTCCCATGACAAACACAGAAGACGCATAAGGCTGTACTGCCAGCTTGGACTCCAATGGACGGAAAAAGAACAAAATGAAAAAAGGCTGTTGAATTCCCAAAATTTCATATGGAGGAAACAAGCTGATAAATCTACTCAGCTATACTGGGACGCCTGGGTGGCTCAGTCAGTTAAGCATCTACCCTTGGCTCAGCATCTACCATTGGCTCAGGTCATGATCCTGGGTTCCTGGGATCTAGTCCCGCATTGGGCTCCTTGCTCAGCACAGAGCCTGCTTCTCCCTCTGCCTGCCGCTCCCCCTGCTTGTGCTCATTCTGTTAAAAAAAAAAAAAAAAAAAAAGGAAAGGGGTTGGCTCCTGGGAGGTCAGCGGTTGGCTCCTGGGAGGTCAGCTTGAGCCTGGAGAATATCCTCAACCATTAAACCTGATACTGTTTGCCCAGCTAGATTTTTTAATTGAGACCAGTGACTCCCTTTTCCCTTCTAGTTCCTCCTATTTTAAAGGGCCATATCTGTTACTAATGTCCTATACCTTTATTACCATTGACTTTTGGGAGAAGATAACTTAAAACCAAACCAGTGATGGGGAGGAATTTCACCCCAGGATAGATCATATCTAGCTCTCACCTATACCTGATTGATTGGATTTATTTTTGTAAAGATTTATTTACCTGGCAGAGATCACATGTAGGCAGAGAGGCAGGCAGAGAGAGGTGGGGGAAAGCAGGCTCCCCACCGAGCAGAAAGCCCGATGAGGGGCTCGAACCCAGGACCCCGGGATCACGACCTGAGCCAAAGGCAGAGGCTTTAACCCACTGAGCAACCCAGGCGCCCCTCACCTATACCTGATTTAGACAATGAGACTTGGGACTTTGGATCCAAGACTTAGAAATGTTGCTTTGGTGGTGTGTAGTGGTTGACACCTGGGGTGACGCTGGGATGAATGAATGCATTCTGCATGTGAGATGGCTGTGGAATCTTTAGGGGCCAGAGTCCAGACTGAGGAAGAATAATACCCTGCCAAAGTGTATATGTCCTAATTCCCACCACCTGTGAATGTTACTATACATGGCCAAGGTTCTTTTGGGATGTGATGAAGTTACAACATCGACAGGTAACTAACACAGTGATTGATTCCTTGTCCAGGGGCAAGAAAACCCTTGAATGGATCCTGTAGAATTCTGTCCTTAGCAGAAAATAAGATGTGACAATATGAGCATAAAATAGTAAAAATGAGGGGTGCCTGGATGGCATAGTCGGGTGATCCTCGGACTCCTGGTTTCACCTCAGGCCATGATCTCAGGGTTTTAAGATCAAGCCCAACCTTGGGCTCCCCACTCAAGCTTGAGATTCTCTCCCTCTCCCACCTGCCCTCCCCCCACCCTGTAATAAGTAAAATCTTAAAAAAAAAAAAAAAAGGAACTTGTAAAAGCCCATGAGTTCATACTTTTGCTAAGAAAAGTTAAAAGTTAGTTAAAAATTAGTTGCAAAGATATAAACATGAAGGAGTTCTGCTAAGGGAACTTCTTGTTACATAGAAAGTACTTATTATATAGATGTATTTTTTTTTAAGATTTTATTTATTTGGCAGAGAGCATAAGCAGGGGAGCAGCAGGCAAAGCAGGCAGAGGGAGAAGTAGGCTCCCCACTGAGCAGGGAGCCCAATGTGGAACTTGATCCCAGGACCCTGGCATCATGACCTGAGGCGAAGGCAGACACTCAACCGACTGAGCCACCCAGGCATCCCCAGATTATTCTTAGTAAGTGTACTTTTTACCTGCAAAAAATTGAAAACTGTCCATTTTATATGAGCTGCCAAAGTGAGCATGAATAAAAATGTCCAAAATCAGCTAAATAATCCAGAAAATTTATAAACTATACAAAGAATGGAAAGGTCCGATCAACACCTGCAGCCTAATAAAAAAATATTTCAAGAACACTTTGTTTCTAGAAGAAAGGGTGAAACATTTTTAAATGTGCTTAAAATATAGGGATTGGGAGACCTGTTGCTGAATGACCATACTAGGAGAAACTGTTACAAAAGAGGATTCAAGCTCACTTGCAACATCTCAGACTTTAATCACCTTTGGACTTCTGTGTCCTAATCTAGGGCTAACCAGCCCAAAATACCAGAAACTCCCATGCTGATAACCCGAGATGAGATGGTATCCTTTCTCTCTTGGGTCTGAGAGTGTTTACACTCCAGACCAAGTATAAAAATGGAATATGGTAGAATTATAAAATCCTGGGGTACCTAATCATTAGGATGTCCTATGATTGGAACATCACAAAGGCAGAACATTCTAAAAAGTTATAAACAAAATTTTAAACCACTGTATTTGTAGTGTTTCCAATTTTCAAAGCCAGATTAAATTTGTAATCAAAGTTTAAATTTAGAACAAATTTAGAATCAAGATCAAAATGCCTAAGGAAAACGGATTTTCAAAATGTTCCTCAGGTTTAACAGAGTATGCATTACACAAAGTTCAAAATAGTAGACTGCTCCTCCATGCACGAAAGCATTAGACAATCTCTCAATTAAGAGAAGCCAAGTAGCTATTGTCCTCAGAGGGACGTGGGCTCTTCTCCAGTTCTCTGTAGCACCACCTCCTCCATCTCCCAGCTGACCAGCTTCATTCACATCACCATCTGCGGCCTTCCAAAAGCTCTGGAGTTAATGGCATGCATTAAAGGTATCCCTGAACTGGTTCAACCAGGCCTTATCTCAGACTTGCCAAACATACTGAGAGGTATTCCTCTCAAGGCGGCATACAAACAATCTGGTGGCACTGTAGGAAGTTTGCATAAAACAGTTAAGTACCATTTATTATTCCAGTTAAGTGGTAGGCCCTTTATGAATAACATTTTGTGTAATCCATCACGGTGATCCCACAAAATACAAGTTTTGGGGTTTTTTTCCTTCACTTTGTATTTGAGGAAACCCGAGCTTAGAACTGCTTGCTGTTTCAAATTGGAAGAGACCTTCCAGTCAAGTCTGACACCACAGCCTATAATGGTTGCATGATGCTATGGTCCCTAAAGTGGGCAAGGCCCTAGAGCTAAAATCAGGTTTTTGGAGGCCCAGGTACTACAGTACCAACAGACCTTGGGGATAAAGTGAAATATAACTTGGCCAGCATTTAGAAGTCATACCCATTAATTCCTGAGGTCTTCTATCCTGGGCTTGCATTTTTAAGGATTTAAGGTCCTTTAACTATTTGTTCTTTATAACTGAAGTATTGGTAGAGATCTATTTATCATCCGTGGCTGCTAAAACCATGAGGTGCAAGGCTACTGGAAGACTTTATAATTAGAAAACACTGAAATCACCACAACCTACTGATCAAGACTAGTATCACCAGAAGTAAGGCAACCTGACATTATGTCCCTCCTGATGTGATGCAACAGGACATACAAAACCCCCTATGATGTACCTAGCCTAAAAAAAATAATCAAAATGTAATCACGCTTCTAGACTTGACTACCACTAAACTCTGGGAGGCAAAACCATATGAGACAATACTATAGGGATACAACCAACCAAATGCAGGTCATTAGAGATTCTTCAACTTGTTTTTTCCAAAAAGGACAGGCAACTTAAAGATTTAAGAGATATTACCAAATGCAATATGTAGAGAGCACTGGATCCTGACCCAGCAGGAAAAAGTTAAATGATATCAAATTTGTGTTTCCTCCATACATTACCACTTACCATTTTGCAAATATTCCAATTCCAAGGCATTTTTTGGGCTGATCTGATTCAGAAACCCGTTAATGAAGCAATTTTGTACAAAGTCGATATAAAGTTGGCAGCTAGAACTGTGATCTAATTCTGAAATTTGGCACAAAACCCACTAGAGTGAATTGACTTTCTCTTCCATTCACAACAGAGAATCAGCAAAGATTTGAAAGTCAGTGACAAGTAACTTTATGCTTCTGTTCCAGCCCTCAGCTGTATGGTTTAAAAATGTAAAAAAAAACCAAAAATCTTGCCTCTAAATTTTTTTCCTACTCAGAAAAAACAATCTGTGACTATAAACTCTAACCTCTTGCCCTATCAGTTCAGGTTTGCTGTGTGTAAACTATCACCCAAAAACATTAGCAGACAAGCAAACAGCAATAGCCTGAAGTGTGTCATCTCGTCTGTGTTACACGATAAAATTTGCACAAATAGTTTCTGACTTTTCCAAATTAAAAATACCACCTGGAAGCACTGAATGAATGCCATTCCTGTAAGGAGCTTTTTATACCTAAATTCGCCAAAAGCCTTCTGACTTTAAACCACTCAACCAGGTATGATCAATTCTCGATTAGAAAACTCCTGAGAGGGGCGCCTGGGTGGCTCAGTGGGTTAAAGCCTCTGCCTTCGGCTCAGGTTATGATCCCAGAGTCCTGGGATTGAGCCCCTCATCGGGCTCTCTGTCCGGCAGGGAGCCTGCTTCCCCCTCCCCGCTCTCTGCCTGCTTCTCTGCCTACTTGTGATTGCTCTCTGTCAAATAAATAAATCTTAAAAAAAGCAAGCAAGCAAGCAAGCAAGCTCCTAAGAGCTCTAACACAGGACTGCCTCATAAATGTTAGGTGCAGTCAACTAAGCATCAGACATCAAGTACATGTGCCTGTTGCCTACAGCTTTGTGGCCTGATCCAAGAAGTATAAATGTAGTAGACAGAAGGACTGGAGTTCCCCATTCTCCTTCCAGGTAACTGTCCCCCCGCCCCCCGTTCCATCCCACTTGCATCCACTTTGAGGGCCCATTGTCACAACACGTCTCCAATGACTTTCATTATTGGTGGCACAAGAGGACATAACTGCAACTAAGAATATTTGAAATGAACCTAAGGGCAAAGGATGGTTGTTCTGTGAAAGCAAAGCGATGAAGGAGCCGCACTGAGGAAAGAAGTCCATCCCAGTCAAGTGGTCATTCACTGAATGACCTCTCTCTGCCACCAAATTATTTCCGCCCAAGTTTGGTCAGTTAGCAATGTTCTCTGGGGAGACAAGATAGGCAGGTTCTAGGCCCTGGTTCGTGGGCCATGCTGCAGAGTAACCTCAACGAGAACTTCTATGCTGGAAACCAAAACTAGGAAGGATCAAGACGAAAACACATCCAAACTACTTGAAATTGCTTCATCTCTTCAGGCCCATTTAGGAAAGGATGTTTTTATAAGTGAAAATAAGGAATTAAGTAAAAAAAGACAGGCTTGTTATTTTTAAGAAAACACTACCACCATCCTTGCCTTAGGATATGTACCAGCTACCTGAGGAGGTAAAACACTTTAGCTTGCTAGCAGAACATTGACTTGAAGATTACAGATAGCAGCTAAGTTCCTTGTAAAGGTTTGTTGTGGGGTTGAAAATGGACAGAAGGGAAGCAGTTATGTGTAATGAATGTTCTTTCCATTCTAAAGCAAGCAAGAAAGGATAATTACACACAAATCAATGTAATTAAGAGCATAAGCACAGGACTAGTTCTCAAATTGCAACAGCACCACCAGGGCTATGACCTTGGTTACTTACACCAATGGTTTTCAATCCAGTGGTACCTGAGAATCATCTGGAAGCTTATAAAATAGTGATAATTCAGGACCCACCTAGACAAATTAGAGCCAAATGGCTGCATGTCTAATTCTAGAGGTTACTAGCTGCCAGCCATTAAGCTTGTTGCTAAGATTCACACTTCTCCGCTAATTCAGCAGTTACCTGCTCTTCATATCAAGCACACAAGACTCACAACAGGAGCCCCCAATACTTCAGGTTACACACATGAAATGCAATATTTAATGCTTACTATGACATACCGAGTCTACCAGAAAAACGTGCCCCCAATCTTTTAAAGAATTTTCAGTATCATGGAGGTTTAACTTGGATGATCACAACAAATACTCATACATATTAAGGCAAACACATCCAAAATAGATAAAGCTGGTAAAAGACAAATATGCACTATAAACTTCACTCCCCTCAAACCTCAAGGTTTTACCTCTGGCACTTTAAGTAGACAATGTTACAAGTGAACCTGAACCAGATACCATAATCTAAATGTTTTCTGGCAGCCAACTACCCCAAAGTTCTATGCTACGCATCAAAAACATGTTCGTACATTGTAGTACAGTGCAGCAGTGAACTCCCAAAGTAAAACCAGTGTCACTACATTAACACCATCGCTGTTAATTCTTCATTGCAATACAGCACATTGATTGGGTAGGGAAGAGAATTTTTTACGATCTACTGTAAAGAAAGGAAGGCAATCTTTTTAGTTGTCTTTTAAGTGTCAAAGCAGGGGGGCACCTGGGTGGTCCAGTCAGTTAAGTATCCAACTCTTGATTCCGACTCAGGTCATGATCTGGGGTTTTGTGCTCAGTGGGGAGTCTGCTTGAGAGTCTCACTGACCCCACCCTTACTCACTCTACATCTTCAATAAAATAAAGTTTCAAAGATCACTGAAATTAACATTTTAAACTACTACTTAATAGGAGCACCTGGATGGCTCAGTTGCTTAAGTGTCTGCCTTCAGCTCAGGTCACCATCTCAGGGTTCTAGAATGAGGCCTGCACTGGGTTCCCCTGCACAGCGGGGAGTCTGCCTCTCCCCTAGCTCATGTTCTCTCTCAAATAGTCTTTTAAAAAGCCAACTTAATAATGTAGCTTTGGTATGCAGATCTAAGTTAGATGGAATGCTCAATTTGAGTATTTTGAGTGTATGCATGAGCAGTGAGGTGGGGATGGGGACAGAGGTAGAGAATTTTTAAAAAATATTTTATTTGACAGAAATCGCAAGTAGGCAGAGAGGCAGGCAGAGAGGGGGAAGCAAGTTCCCGCTGAGCAGAGAGCCCAACGTGGGGCTCAATCCCAGCACCCTGGAATCATGACCTGAGCTGAAGGCAGAGACTTTAACCCACTGAGCCACCAGGCACCCTGAGGTAAAGAATTTTAAGCAGGCTCCATGCCCAGTGTAGAGCAGGATGCAGGGCTTAATCTCAGGACCCCGAGAGCATGACCTATTTTTTTAAATGTAACCTCCAGGGATGCCTGAGTGGCTTAGTTGGTTAAGCCACGGCCTTCAACTCAGGTCATGATCCCAGGGCCCTGGGATCGAGTCCCATATCGGCCCCTTGCTCAGCGGGGAGCCTGCTTCTCTCTCTGCCACTCTGCCTGCTTGTGCGTGCACTCTGACGAGTAAGTAAAATCTTTCAAAAAAAAAAAAAAAAAGTAACCTCCAAAGCCCGATGTGGGGCTTGAACTCAGGACCCCGAGATCAACAGTTGCATGCTCTACCGAGCCAGCCAGGCATCCTACAATGTATGGATTATTTTAACTATTCTTTATTAGATTCTTCAAGGTAAGTTTGTAGGCAAGAATTCCATCTGATCCACTCCTATTGAAGCAGCTTCAAGAGGCTGAGAAATTATTCTAGAAGCAAGCAAAAAGGCAGCAAAACTTAACAGGGATGCAAAGATGAAAATGTTAGACAATGTAGAATTCCTTGCAGCACCTCCACTTATCCTTCCATCATCCCCTCAACCCTTGTTAGGAGAAATCCTTGCCCTTTTATCAACCTTGCAGGCATAGGACTCTCAGACCTTAAGAAATGGGGGATTGGTTTATTACCCAAAGTGAAAGCTGCTAAACCCCAAACAAACCCCCCTTTTGACAGAGCTTGCCTATCAAGGCAATATACTACTTACTATCCGAAAATAATTTTTGAAAAGTTGCTTAAAACCAAGGTTCCTGGGTGGCTCAGCTGGTTGTTGGGTGTTCAACTCCTGGGACTGAGCTCAGTGTCAGCCTCCACACTGAGGAGTCTGCTTGAGAATTCTCTCCCTCTGACCCCTCCGATAAATAAAATAATCATTAAAAAAATTACAACAAATCCTTCCTTACTACAGGAACTTCTCATTGGCTCTCAGCAATTAGTTTGAATTCCCTAGAATACACCTATTTTCACACTACAGGAACTTCTCATTGGCTCTCAGCAATTAGTTTGAATTCCCTAGAATACACGTATTTTCACGTTGTACTTGCTCAGTCATCAAGATCAATGCAACTAAATGCAACCTTATGAAAGAACACTTATGTGGCATGTGACTAGGCCCTCAGTTATGCGTATCAAAGGGCTTTAAACAAAAGGCTCCTAGGTACTACAAATGCAGGACAAAGAGCAGTTGTGTGAAGCAAAATGGTTCTAAATATCTCACTGCTAGGTTTTCCAACTTGAGGCTGGAAAACCTTGGGGGGAAAATAACCCCATGCGTACCACCCCCAAACCTGAATCTACATTTAACAATGATGCCTTTGAAAACAGGTCTTCCTTTATGCTATCTTTTCCTTGCAACAGAAACAAAAATTATCAAGACATTTAACATGTCTAGCTAACATCTGATATATATCATTTGCTCAATACAAATATCAAAGGAGAAAGAAACTTGTTAACTTGTATTCATGAGTGAAAGGACCTACATGCCAGGGCTTCACACTTTTTTACTTTGCCTCCTTTTGACTATTAATGAGACCAAGTAGGAATTGGCACAGCACAGCTCAGACACCAACATCTTAACCTTGCAATGGTATAGATAAAAAAATTGACTACCTGGGGAAAACACATATATCCAATGTGAAGAACCACACGGCAGTGTGAAGGGAAAAAAATAAACTAAGTCGGGAAAGCATAAACCACTAACTATAGTTAGTTTAGCGGGGTGGGGGGGGCACAAAAAAAAAGAACATAGGGTGGGGGAGGTATACTTGCATAGGTTCTAGACTCTAGGGGAACTGTACATTTCTCAAACAAGTTAAGCTTCCACTTATGTATGCTTATATAAGCTTTGAACTCATTTATAAAGTGAGTTAGTTCATTAAACCAAGTAATTTCTAAGGTTTGTCTCAACTCTAGAACAAATCTTAGAGAAACAAGAAATGAAAAACATTTCACATCCTTGTGATGCCCAGGAAAAATATCACGTTAAAACATAACAATGGCATTAAAACTATCAAGAATGAACATAGAGGTAAAGGGCAGCATTGTAATGGGTTACAAAGGGAATTTTTTCTATCCCTGCATAACAGGACACCAAAGGATCTAAAGCCTATACTTCCTTATAATAGCTGTTTTTCATTACTGAAGTTATGAACCCATGACTGGGTTAGTGCACAAAGAAAAGTCCAAACTGTCAGCTTTTAGTCCTCCACATTCCCCTCTTTAATATGGCATTTTGCACTATATACATTAATGAAAATTTGAAACAAACAAAAAGAACTTTAGTCAAACTCCCCTTCCTCCTCCAGCTTTATTGGATAGTTTAAAATTACATTTCTATTTTCTAGGACTTCAGTTGCTTTTTCCATCTGACTTTTTAAAAACTGATTACAGCAAATGAAACACAGTTGTCTAAGTGATATAGTATACAAAAATAACATCTTGATTTCTGTGAAAATGCATTTCTCTGCAATTCCTGAATAACTCCAAATTATGCTAACTCTGAGCATAGATGTTTACTCTGGGTTTTAGATTTAGTCTTTGAAAAAATGTGTTCTAAACCTTTGCCATCACCTTATGTATATCCAGCATCAATGCTGTGATAAAGTTGTTCCTGTTTAGGCCTTTATCCTGATTTTTCTCGCACAGCCATTAACACACGTTTGTCTTTTTATTTTGTTTACTCCCACTCAACTGTATGTTCTATGTAGGGCCTGATACAGATGTTACTTGATGTTATTTAATAGCTACTGAGGTCAGACAATCCAAGGCCATCATTATGCTAAAATTAAAGTTATTTATGGAAGCTCATAAATACTTCCAGAATTGGTTTTACCTCCTACATGGGAACATATCCAAGAAACCCAGAACGGGCTTACTGGTCTGACTCAACTCTTCCCATTCCTCAATCCCTATTCACCAGTGGCGCGGAAAGGGGGTTCTTTAACAAAGCATTATACATAACACCTCTACCAAACTAAACATAAACTTTTTTTTTTTGTAGTTAAATGCAGAAAGTCGATTTTTTTCCACCCCTTTCCTCCTTTTACACGGCAAGTAAAGCTCACTGGCCTGGGAGTAGCCTCTATCTGCCAACCTTTGGCCAGTGAAGAGGATTCAGAGAAAATAATACAACCATCAATCAGAAAAAGGAGGGGCGACAAAGGAAAATAATTAAGCTGTGGCTTCAATCGTGCATTCCCGTGCAAGGTGCCCTGACTCGCCACAGCGGTAACAGTTGACTTCACTTGTCTTGCTGCAGTTGATGGCTACGTGACCAGTTTCACCACACCTTAAAAAAAGAGAGAGAGTTTTCACAATGTACTCAGAAAATGCAAAACTGTACTGGAGCAATAGTAACTGAGGAACAAAAAGCAATAGCAATGAAGCAATGCATTTTTTTCCCTCAAGAATCTCATTAACCCCTAAATTAAGAGCAGGAAGCAGGAATTAAGTAACAAAGCACTCAATAATTCAGCCTAAGGCATAAAATTAGAATTTTCACCATAACAGATCCACCAAAAATACCAAAAACAGGGGCACCTGGGTGGCTCAGCTGGTTAACCGACTGACTTAATTTCAGCCCAGGTCATGAGCTCACAGTCATGATATCAAGCCCCAAGTCCCATTCTGTGCTGGGCATGGAACCTGCCTGGGATTCTCTCTCCCTCCAAAATGCTAAAATGAATGACATTGGCCAAGATGTACCTTCTTCTTAAGTTTTATTTACGTAATCTCTAAACCCAGGCAGGACTCAAAATCATATCCCCAAGATCAAGAGTTGCACTCTCCTCTGAATGAGCCAGCCAGGCGCCCCAAGATATACCTTTATACAAATTAATATCTAAGATTCCACTGGTAGATACTTATCAAAACTTTCCAAATTTTATACCTTAAATATGTACATTTTACTGTATGTTTCATCCACAAAGATTTCTGGTTATAGGACAGAATATTTGTGTATGGGAACTACAGTTTTCTACAATGCCTCTGAAAACTCCAAATTACAGCAGAAGAGTTCTTATTTTTAAATCGTTAAAAGTTCCGAAGTTGTGTAAGTTGTCCAGCTGCCATAAGCCACAAGCCTTGATGGCTGAACAGTGACTAATGTACAGACAGGATGCTGGTTACATATGCTGAAAATTATCATCTGGTCACAGCCAACTTTCAATAAATGGTCCCCAAGTCCCTTCCATTTATACCTAACTCCTAAAATAATCTCTGCCACAAGCCTTCCTCTAGCAACACTCTAACTTACCTATAGCACTTCACTTTGGTGCAGTCTTTCTGAATGTGTCCAAATTCTCCACAAGAATAGCACTTCTGCTCATCCGCATGGTCACAGTCACGAGCCAGATGGCCTGGTTTGCCACAGTTGTAGCAGCATTGCTCTCGCTCTCTCTTGGGCTCCTTGCAGTCCTTGGCAATGTGGCCACCTCTACCGCAGTTATAGCAGGCTTCAACAATAAGGAAAAGAAGCAGACCAAGACTATAAAACCTTTACAAAACATTGCTTTAAGCCATACAACACAAAGCCTCAAAGGTATTAAGTCTTTCCCAATGCTATGTGCAGCAGTAGTACATGCTCACCTCTCCAAATTCTACAAGGGTATGAAAAGAAGTGTTAAATACTTACCATCCTCTTGAAGATCACAATCCTTGGCAAGATGACCAGACTCACCACAGCGATAACAGATGTCTGGAAGAGATGAGGAAACAAACTGGAAACCTATTTTGGGCAAAAACAAAAGAATGTGGCTAATTAGACCAGTCTTGATACTAATAAACACTGAAGTGCTTCAAAATTTTTTATTCGACAAAAATACCTCTATCCGAGGTAAAACCACCTCTGCCACGGCTTCTCATTCCACGACCACGGCCTCCACCAGTAGGGCATTCCCGGGCCCAATGGCCAGATCGTCCACACTTGAAACACTCATTGCTGCTCATGGCTGCAGTTAGATCTTTGAAATATTAAAAATGACATTGTTAAACTACTTGAAATTACTTTTAGCTTTTACTGCCCTTTTAGTGTATTTTTGGATAATTATTCTGAGGGAAGAAGCCAGCATATATACTGGTTAGAAAAAGGGCCACACAACTATGTACTTAGGCATCGTATGCCTATTAAGAAACACAGTAAAACTGAAAAAATGTAAAACGTTTTGATATAATTTGATTTTTAAAACCATTAAATTATGAATATGTGGATTAATACAAATGTTATTTAGTTATTAATGGAGTGATAGAATGCACAGAGTATCAATGCACATCCATTATTAGAAATAATAGTATCTCCTTCCAGGTCTAATTTAATGGCCACATTTTCATGTTTACAAGCCAGTCAACTTTATTTTGGGCAACTGGTTATTTAATGGTCATAAAATCAGAATAGCTCAAAACAACAGAACCATAGTATGTACTTTGAGAGTGAGGGGTAGCTAAAGAGAAACTTTCTAACTTTAGCTTCTAACAGTCCCTGGTTAACTGCAGCACTTGTCTACAGACTCTTTACAGCAGACATGTTAAAAAAAAGTGCAGGATATAAATTTTCTCTAGAGGATACAATATGTTAAAAATATTAGAAAAACAACAAAAGGGTACACCAAAGTATCAAAACCATCTAAAGCCCAGGACCTTTTTTCTTTTATTCTCTTCTTTCTCAATTTTCCTGTAACTCATTTAAAACAAGGCTACTTGGAACGTCACAATGGATTCCTTTATAGGGTATTATTTACAAGGGGGGCCAAAACTCCCACTAAAGCAAATGAATTTTATACTTCTTATGTAACAATCTAAAAATAAACAGGAACTATTCCTGGAATAGAATGGAACTCCTAGGAAAGTGGTTTATAGAAAACAAACTAGCTCAGAACAATGCAGCGCAGTAACTTCCACATCTCAATATTTTTACCCTATTCCCAGTGTCAACCCATGGTACACCAAGTTTTTTAACTACCCTCTCAAAGATAAGCACCATGATCTAGCAAAACAACTAAGACTGGGGTGCCTGGGTGGCTCAGTGGGTTAAGCCTCTGCCTTCGGCTCAGGTCATAATCTCAGGGTCCTGGGATAGAGCCCTGCATCGGGCTCTCTGCTCAGCAGTGAGCCTGCTTCCCCCTCTCTCTGCCTGCCTCTCTGCCTACTTGTGATTTCTGTCAAATAAACAAAATCTTAAAAAACAAACAAACAAACAACTAAGACTGACTAGAGAGTGGAATTATCCAAGTCAACCACAGTACCAAAACTCAAGTGACAGTGAAATGCTAAAGTCCCCCCTCCCCGCCACCCTTTCAGTAACCAGTTCATTGCTAAGTTATAGAGACTCCACTAACTAAAAATTAAGCTAAAGTTCACTTTCAGACGTTTCCATTGTCAAATATTCAAAAGAACTCAATACTTACCCCAAGTCTTTACAATCAGATTCAGGGTAAGTTTTCAAAGGGATCTTTTTATCAATTCCTGCCACTTGCCATATAAACACATTACCAAAAATGGGGGTGGGGGGGGAAGGACAGGCAGGGACCAGCATGGGATACTTAAGAGTTAGTGATTTCAGGGGTACCTGAGTGGCTCAGTCAGTTAGGTGTCCAACTTGTGATTTAAACTGACTCAGGTCATGATCTCATGGGCAGATCAGCAGAGAATCTGCTTAAGATTCTCTCTCCCTCCCCCACCCCTCAAATAAATCTTTAAAAAAAAAAAAAAAAAAAGTTAGTGGTTTCAGGATACATAATGCACATTTCTAGTCAGAAGAAAACAGCCAGGGCACCTGGGTGGCTCAGTGGGTTAAAGCCTCTGCCTTTGGCTCAGGTTATGATCCCAGGATCCTGGGATCAAGCCCCACATCAGGCTCTCTACTCAGTAGGGATCCTGCTTCCCTTCCTCTCTCTCTGCCTGCCTCTCTGCCTAATGTGATCTCTGTCAAATACATAAAATCTTAAAAAAAAAGAAGAAAACAGCCAATAAAGATTAAAAATGTGTTTTGGCAAAGCATGAGATTACCTTTGCTTTCTTTTACTCGTATTTGCCTTTTAAGTCATATAAAGTACTGGTTACCACCAGAGAGAAGAGTTGGGGTAAAAAAAAATAAAATAAAAAGATCACAGAAAAGAGCTGCTTATGGTACCTTGTACCCTCCTTTTCATTTTGCATCTTCTCCAGTTTATTATAGCCAGACCAGTTTAAGCACATTTAACTACTGCTGTCAATGAATTCTTTGCACAGAAATGATCACTTCCTTTTATAAAGTAATACAGGCAATTTGACAAGTCCTGAGTATTTTATCATTTAATATTTAAACAAGAGGGGCTCCTGGCTGGCTCAGTCAGTTCAGTGTCCAACTCTTGATTTCGGCTCAGGTCATGATCTCAGGGTTGTGAGGTTAAGCCCTGTGTCAGGCTCCTCCTATAGCAGGGAATCTGCTGGAGGTTCTCTCCCCTGCCCCCCACACTCACTCTCAAATAAACGGATCATAAAAATTATGTATGTATAGGGCTCCTGGTTGGCTCAGTCAGTTAAGTGTCTGCTTAGGCTCAGGTATGATCTCTGGGTCCTGGGACCGAGCGCCTCTGGTCTGTAGGGAGTCTGCTTCTCCCTCTCCCGCTTGTTCATGCTCTAATAAGATCTTTTAAAAAATTACATTTACCGATATATATGTAAATAAGATTAACTTGTCTTTTAAAAATATCATAATCCTATTCAACACGCATTTCTATAGCTAGTTTCAATCACCCCTTTAGACTGATGCTTTAAAAGGACACTTTATTTCATAATAAACTACAAAAGAAATATGTTACAATGAATCATCATGTATATAAAGTAGGTTTACTTTCAGCATAGAAATTCTGAGTTTAAAAAAACTACTCAAGGACGCCTGGGTGGCTCAGTGGGTTAAGCCGCTGCCTTCGGCTCAGGTCATGATCTCAGGGTCCTGGGATCGAGTCCCGCATCGGGCTCTCTGCTCGGCAGGGAGCCTGCTTCCCTCTCTCTCTCTGCCTGCCTCTCTGTCTACTTGTGATCTCGGTCTGTCAAATAAATAAATAAAATCTTTAAAAAAAAAAAAAAAAAAAAACTACTCAAGAACTGATTTCTCTGGGTGCCTGGGTGGCTCAGTGAAGCACCTACCCTTCTACCCTTCAGCTTGGGCCATGATCCCAGGGTCCTGAGATGGAGCCCCGCATCTGGCTCCTTACTCAGGGAGCCTGCTTCTCCCTGTCAAATAAGTAAAAAGAAGATACCACCCTCCCCACCAAAACTGATTATCTATGTGTACATTTTTTCATGAATTGTTTCTCCATTTTGTCAGATCTCTATGCACAGGACCCAGATCCAAAATGAACAGGAAGAAAAAGAAATCACAGGGAAAGTACTTCTGGAAAGAAGACAATTAGTTAAAATAACATTTAAAGATTAAACACTACACTCTACTTCTTCTCCTCACCCTAATTCCTAATTGAAATTTGGTTAAAGTGTAATCATTTCTATATGAACCACAAATTATTTAGGAAAAGCAATACTTCTCCATTTAGACAGTAATTAAACGACTCTACTAAACAGGCAACTTTATACACTTTAACTAGTTTTAGATATTTGCTTTGCCATCAACAAATTTTAGTCTCACATAATTTTGTTTACTGGAATAAATACAGGTCAGAAAAAAAAATACGAAGTCTTAAAGGGAAAGAAACATTTCATTAACATCCCAAAGACCCATCATCAGTAGGCCACATACTTTTTAGAAGATCTTCCCAGTGGGCTTAGGTAATGTATATGCAATCTGCCTTCTCCCCCTTTGGTCAAGCCAATCACAGTCAATTAACTGTTCTACATTTTCACTGAGTCTCCTGTAATAGATTTATCTCATCAGTAACATTAAACCAACCGATTCCCACTATGTTTCAGAGACCAATCACTTATCCTAGAAAGAGGTCCCCATCCTAATATTCATCTTATATGCAAAATGTAGTTAATTAAAAGGTCTTTATAGAGAATTATATACTATTCCCTATGAAAAGAGACAGTAAGATAAGACCGTAGAGAATTATGGTTCTGTGATTCTCACTGCCTATGACTACTCCTGGCTGGAATTTTGCTGCACTGTGCGGCCTCTGCCCCCTCAACCGGTCACAACCTTTTCCAACCTTCAATGGCCAACTCAAATGCCAACTCTTATAAAAGAATCTGACCACATCTCCTAGACTAGAACTCTCCTTCCTAGTAAAGCTGACAGTACTTTATTGGTATCTGTCTGATGACACTACTATATTGACTTTTATCATATTCCTGAGGGCAGAGACCAAGTAATTCACCTTTCATTCACAACACCCCATACAATTATCCTTTTAGTAGCAGTTACACTCAGTACTTTAACTTCTTGCAGGGAGGGGACAATTAATAATCATTTGCCGAATGAAACAAACTGTTTCTTGTACAGACTCAACCCAATCTAACCAAGTACTAACACCTAAATTCTTACTATCACAAGAGTTACTGCACCATTAATTTAAAATAACAATGTAGGGGCACCTGCGTGGCTCAGTCGGTTGGGCATCTGCCTTCAGCTCATGATCCCAGGGTCATGGGACAGAACTGCAGGTTGGGCTCCCTGCTCAGTGGGAAGTCTGCTGCTTCCTCTCCCTCTGACCTTCCTGCCCGTTTGTGTGCTGTGTAATAAAATCTTAAAAAAAAGAAAAAAAAAGTAAAAAAAGGTTATGTATTTTTAAATTATGTACTCATTGAGGATGTACTATCACTCTCAAAAAATGTTTATTTTGGATTATCTAATAAAATTCTATTACTCCAGGAATTCACAATCTACTAGACCTCTAGTATTTTATGGAATGCTACGAGACATGTCTACTAATAAAGATAAAAGACAAAATGCTGTATTTTCACTGTTGCCAGGCAGAAGGAGAGCATGTATTTCCTTCTTTTTGCTGCTAAAAATCATTGCTTGTATCTACATGGATTATCACCGTCACACAGTAAAGATCTGGGGACTCTTTTAACAGGTAAGCCTGGGTAACACCTGCTGTGTTACCTCAGACAATTTAAAGTCTGTCCTTTTCAGGAAAAAAGATGATAAAACTGATCTGTGATAAGGACTGTTACCAGGGGTCTTGTCCTTAACAGGTGCTCAACTTAAAAACTTTATGGGTTTATGTCCCCCGTTTAGTCTTTCTACTCTTCCCTCAGTTAAGTTAGACTGCTTACAGGTGGATTAGAATCCAGTGCAATGCCTACAGAGTAGGCTTACAACAGGGCAAACTCTGCGTATACTCAAGTTTCCCATCTCGAAGTCTACTTCCTAAATGGAATGAAGAGGTAGGTAAAATGGGGTAATAATGCCAAACGACTTTATATTTCCAACAACAGAAACCAGTTATTTAGTTTCCACTTCATGTTTTCATGACACAAACCAGCTTAAAGAAATGCAGGAGGGGCGGGCACCTGGGTAGCTCAGTGGTTGAGTGAATGCCTTCTGCTCAGGTCATGATCCCAGGGTCCTGGGATGGAGTCCTGCATCAGGCTCCCTGCTCGGCAGGGGGCCTGCTTCTCCCTCTCCCACTCCCCCTGCTTGTGTTCCCTCTCTCACTGTGTCCCCGTCAAATAGATAAAATTTAAAAATCTTAAAAGAAAAAAGAAATGCAGGAGAATAGGGCATGCCAGGCAGCAGTAAGGCAGTCAAGACATCACTTGAAAAGACTGGAAATTCACTGAGAAACCATATATAATTAAGAGGTCCGACTATTTTACACTCATCTAGGCTTAAATTCTGGAATTGATACCAAAACATTATTGATTATACTAACTTGTCTTTATCAATGTAGTTTTCCACCATTTCTGATACTAAGAACAAAGCTAGTAAACTACTTAAATCTTAACAGCACACCATCAAGACTAACAATGTGAATCCCAGTAAGACCCTAACTCTGGCTCCAAATATATTTAAATAAGTAGTGACAGGCAAGTGGTGGGGGATGCATGACAAGTTTTTTGTGGCTCTGGCTATCTTTATTGCTTTGCATGGTTTTCGTAACATAGCTACGCATCGTAACATAGCTAAATGTGTATCCACATGTACTGTATCTCCAGTTACTTCCCTTAAGTGTAGGGTTATCCCTGACTCATTCATGTTGCTGACCTAACTATATCCAGATCATAGGGGAGCTTTTGCCCCTCTGAAGGTACTCATCATTATGCTCTAATAAATCAGTTTAGTGTTCCAACATGGTACTGAAACACTTCAGACTCTTGTAAGATAGATAAACTACAGACAGAAGGGAAGGAAACAAGTTACGCTGTACACTGCCTGCATTCTGGCCAGAATAAAGGAGACCAGAGTTTAATACTGGGAGTGATTCTGGGTTTTCACCCTGGTTCCTGCCCTGATTACCCCAAAGGGTTTTAATAACTAAATATCTACTATGACTCAAAGGTTAATAAACATGTTATCTGTAATCCTTACAACCCTCCAAGTTAGGTATTCTTGTTCCCATTTCACTGATAAGGAGACTAAAGATCTGAGACTATGTAAAATATGTTAATTTGTAATGCCAAAAATATTCTCTTTAGGTAAATTGAAACTAGAACTCATCAACCTTTTAAAAACCCACTGCCATGTATTAATTTATTCACAGTATACCATCACACAGCTTTCCTGAATTTTAAGCCAGATTTTAACACAGATTTTCTCAACCTTCTTTGTGGTAGAACTTAAGAGTGTCACCACAGAACCAAAGACTGGCAACCTGATTTCACCATTTAACAGCCTCATTTTTAATTATGGAGCCACTCCAGCTGAGCACTATACTACACTCTCATACTACTGCTTAACAGATTCTACCTACTTACAACTTAAATTTTGGTGGCCGCAAGCTCTCACTTTATTATTCCAACAGTTCTTCACAACACAAAAATAATGCACAGCTTACTGAATTCTCACAAGCATGCCCTTACTGCAGCAGCAACTGACACTGCCAGAATAGGAGTTCTATTAAGTCACACAGTAGGGAAAGAGCATTCTCCACATAGCAGGCCAGGATGCCTTGGCATCAGTCTTCTGGCTCTCCACTTACTGTCAGAAGGCTAGGAAGAGGAAAGAAGCCAACAATTTTTTAAAACTCTCACTCTCGCAAGAGGGGGAAAAAAAACAAAACTGCAAAATCTCTCTTGTGGTCAAGTGCTTAGCCAACAGACCATTCCAATTATTCAAACTGTGGTTCTATCGCTTTTAAGCACCAATCCGGTAACTTCCCATATACATACCACATATTTTTATTAGATTTTTTTTTTAAAGGCAAAATAATCCAAAGTCATATAACCATCTACAAAACCCATTTATAATACCTTAAAGAAGAGATCCAGTTGTTCAAATGCTAGTGTAATAAATGCCCTTTGGTCTTCCACTGATTTGGCTCAAAATATTTTACAGAAACTCCACATCTGTTTGAAATACATTACCCCCTATCAGTATGGAAACGTGGACCTTTAGGCTGCTAAGGCCTACCCAAGTTTTCCAATGTGACACATGCGGATAAGTACACAAACATATAGTTAGCTTAAAAAACAAACAAACAAACAAACAAACAAACAAACCTGCGGCCAAGAGCTGTGATTTGGAAAAAATTTTAAGTCCTTAACTCAGCCCTTGGGAATCTAATATTCTTTTTATATGCCAGGACAGAGAGCTCCTTGTAGACAAGAATCAGGCTCAACAAGCTAAACACAGTGTGTACCTATGTACGTCGCTTTTGTAGGGGGGGTTTGATTAAACCATGATCAGAGTGATTTTTTAAGCATTTGAAAATGACTGCTTTGCAGAAGGGAAAAAAAGCCTAAGAAGTAAGAATTTCATCTCATACATCTTTTAAAAGCCCTCAAAATGGTACATGCAATTTATAGTGTTTGGGCAAGAGCAACAAAGTTGCTATCTTAATTTATGGTAACTCCTCCATGCAGAAATTAACTGGTTATATTTCTTTCAAAAATGAGATCCAACAATAGGAAAGAAGGAAACTTCTTTTTTTTTTTTTTAATTTGTATACTCTGGGGTATGATGAGGATGTAGGATGTAAATTAATCCAGACTCCTGGCTTCTTACCTTCTCTATGGTTCTTTCTGGATAATGACTGAAACACACTATCTCAAGTCACAGAGGACTACTGAGCAGTATTTGCTTTTTCTAAGACCTCCAAGACCAGATGTAGTCACTTCCTTTGGAAGTGCCCTGTGGCTGAGACCATGTGGTTAACATGTGGCAACAAGCATACGCCTTACCCATAATAAAATCAACACCCAAACCCAAATGTGGGCAATTATGTGGTCCTAAAATAGGTTTTCACATTTGGAATATCTAGATGGGGACTGGTTCATCAACTTTCACGTCTCAATTTCAAATTAAGTTGTATTTGTTTAATCCATGAAATGGTTGGATTTCGTTGATTCACGGAAAGCGAGACCTATCTGCCTCTTTTTCGAATTGCAATGTTAAGAGAAGTAACCTAGCATTTGAACCACAATAAAAATTCAAGTATGGAGAGTACGAATTTCGAAGATTCTCGGGCCTTCTGGCGGAGTATCCCACCACTCTAAACCCAAGCGCGTCTCCAGTGACCCTTTTCTTAGCCCATCACAACCCTTGGCACATGGCCCGCCAGGCCCACTACCCCAGCACATGGCCTGCATAAATACCCAAACCCATCCCCCCCTCCAACCTCACCAGGGTCCTTTTCCCACCACACAGCCTCCTTCCAATAAGTTCCCGCCAAATCGACCCTCCGTCCCGCATTCCGCGACCCTCGAAGTCTCAGGGCCTCAGTCCCAAGGGCGCACGGGCTGGGGCCTCCTTTGCTGTGAGGCTGCGGCCTGGGGTGCGGCCTTGGCCCTTGAAGAAGCCCCGAGGCGCGGCGACCCAGCTTCCCAAGACGGAAGGAAGGGCGGCAGGGACGCCCGACTGCGGCAGGCCGGAAACCTGGACATGAGGTGGCGGTGGCAGCCGAGTTTCCCGCCTGACGCAGCAGCAGAGCAGGCCAGAGTGCGGCCGCCATCGCCGCCTCACCGCTCCCAACCTCTCCGTCCGCCTCGGCCAGGGCCCGCACCGCGACTTCCCCCCAACCCCAGGCCCCGCTCTAGGCCCTCACCTTCAGCGTCTGAGCGGGCCCGCAGCGGCGGAGACTCGGACGCAGGCCCGGGAGAGGCGGCTCACAAGGTAGCGGCTGTTTATTTTCAGGGTCCTTGCCTGCGCCACACGCGGGTCTGCACACGGCCCCACACACGCCGCTGCGCACGGCTCTCCTCCGCCTCGCCCACGCGGCCAATCAGCACGCGGAGCTCCGCCGTCCAATCAGAGCCGCCCCAGAGGAGGGCCGCCCAGCTTGAGCGCGGCGCGGGGCGGGGCGGGCTTCTACCTCCGCGCGCCACGGCCTTTCCCGGCGTGCCCTGCGCGCGGCCTTTCCCGCCCGGAACCCCAGGCCCCGACCTTTCTTGGGCCCTTTCCGCTTATTCCAGGCTCCTCCCCACCCGGGGGGAATTTGGGTGTCCAGTGTTGTGATCTTTCGCGGCGCCTGGCGACCAGGGATGCTAGAGGGCGGGTCTCAGTGAAATGGCTGTGATTAGCGTGGGATCAGGGAAAAATCCCTATCCCTTTTGGGGCTCAGAAAAAAAGGTCTGCTCTGAGACCTCTGGTTGGGACTTTCAGAGCTAGTACCCGTTTCCTAAAACACACATCTCAGTTTAGGGAAAGGTCGCGGCAGCCAAGTGACAGAAGTTGCTGTGGCTGTAGGTCACAGGCCCTAAGTTTTGTTTTGGTTTTTGTGTGAGCCTAGGCAGAGCCTGGAAGCCATGATGCTTAAACCTCTTAACAGATAAACCAGCACCAACAACCCTCACAAAATGCACCCCATGAGGGAAAGGGACCTGCCCTGCGGAGGGTGTGAAGACGGCGAGGAATGGCCCTGAGACTTCTCTGCCTCACAACACACCTTGTGACCATTTAACACATTGATGAGTCACATTCCCTGCGACTCAAGGGGGTCACACGGTGTGCCAGGAGAGCCATCTGGCCTGGGCTATCATGTTCAGGAATGGCTTTAGTTGAGATTTCGTATCTTCTCCAAAAAAGCTTGGATACGTAGTCATAGATATTCTTTCAGATGAAAACAATTTAAATTGTTGAATGTGAACTAAAATTTCAAGAATTTTGTGTACCATCTTGAAATGACTTTTGTTAAAAAGAGGAGAAAAAAGTGAAGCACCCCCAGCCTCTTGAGCTCTAAAAGCTCTGAAATTACTATAGTCACCTATTAACTTAATATGCTCCTCAAGGTTGATAAGCAGCCAAGTTGTTGGCTGGTATGTCCCAGAAATTTACTTTTCATTCCTTTAATGAGCATCTTATTTGAAATTAATTGCACAGATCTATTAAGATGTTAAAACTGTGATAAACAGTCCTTGTTTGTAGCATTAATTCGGTGAGTAGCTGTGAAGACTTTACCCGTCCTTTGCCCTTGGTCTCATCCCATTGAATCCTCCCAGTCCCCAGGCTGTATGACTTTTAAAATCATGTTGGTAGGAAGACACAGTGGTTAAGAGCACAGGTGTTAAGAATAAGGCATTAAACCTGGATTCAAATCACTAGTGCTTACTTAATCACTGTATAGTGCATTTAGCAAGTTGTGCTCAACACAGCGCTTAATGAAGGATAGCAATCATCAAAGAGTGAATCACCTATTTCAAGGGCCAGTGATTTTTTTTGCAAGCTTTTTTTAGCCAAGAAAATTAAAGTAAAAATATATAAAAATTCAGTTTGAAAGGGTCCCAATCTTCCAATAAGATTGAACTGCCTAGCAGTCTGTATATTGAATTATATAACACCAGAGTTACCAATACTAAAACTGTTTTGTGCTTACATGGTTTTATTACCAAGAAGCTTACTCAGCTTTATAGATTTCCCCTCCCTAACTGATTACTCTTTATAATATCTCTAGGTAAGTAGTAGTGTGGCATTTGCAGACACTTAAGTAGTGATTTCCTAAGCCCCAGCAGTGAGTCAGTATAATGCAAGAGGCTAAACAGAGGAAGTCCACCTTGTATGCACCCAAGCCATGCCAGGAGGACTAGTTAAATTGTCATAGTAACCATCAATTCCTATTTTTGACTTGATTTTTATTTATCATTCCAACCACAATGCTTACATAAATGTTTGATATTTATTATAGACGCAGGGACAGAATGTTCCTAATGTTAAAAAAATTTTTTAAAAAGAGGGTGGGTGTGAAATAGACAGTGGACATAAGATTCTGTAGGTTTCAAAAGACAAGTAGAAGGAATGGAAATGTAATGTGGTTTTTGCTGCTTAGCTCTGGTAACAGGTAATGGCTCTTCTCTACCTGGCATCCAGCTTTCTGCAATAACTATTACTATTAACAGAGCCACGCTGATCATGAGGCATTCTGTCTCCAGAGGTTTATGATGGAATTTAACTATACTCGTTTGTGTTGTCTGGATATGCCCTTGGGTACACCTATTTCACTAGAGAAGCTTGAAAAGAAGAAAGGAAAAAGCCAGCCTACTCAAAAGATAAACTGCCAACCATATATGAAGAAAGAGTCCCTCCTCTAAAAATGTGTTTTCTCACCCTCCTCCCTTCCAGTGTTCAGTCTTACCCAGTCTTTCCCACTTTTTGTGCTCAGCACTGTTAACTGTTACAAAGGTAATTAGCTCAGATGTAGACCTTTCCCCTGAAGATCTCACAAGATGAAATGGACCATAAGAAAGTACTAAGTGGGGGCGCCTGGGGGGCGCCTTGGGGGGCTCAGCTGGTTATGTTTCTGCCTTCTGCTCAGGTCATGATCTCGGGGTCCTGGGATCAAATCCCGCATCAGGCTCCCTGCTCGGGGGCGGGGGGCTCTGCTTCTCTCTGCTTCTGTTCTCTCTCTCTCTCTCTCAAATTAATAAATAAATCTTAAAGGAAAAAAAAAAAGTATTAAGTGTCCTGAGGGAGGACCAGCTCAAATGCAATGATTCAGCATGATTCAGGATCCCTTAAAATGAGTACCAGTTGAGAAGCAAGACCTGCCAATTCTTCATTTCCGCTGAAATGCCCAACTGCATAGTACATGCCTTAAATTCTGCTGTCCAATGGAGATGATATCGTATATATCTTTCTAAACCCTCCATGTCTTGCTTTCTCTGCCTACCGGGAAAGAGTCTCTGTGACTTAAATTGGAAAATATGCAAATAAGTTTAAGGAGCATAAATCGTTTCACCTCTCCTGTCTGCTTCTGAAGTTAAAACAGTTTACTAAGGTGCGCCTGGGTGGCTCAGTGGGTTAAGCCTCTGCCTTCGGCTCAGGTCATGATCCCAGGGTGCTGGGATCGAGCCCCGCATCGGGCTCTCTGCTCAGCGGGGAGCCTGCTTCCTCCCCTCTCTCTGCCTGCCTCTCTGCCTACTTATGATCTCTCTGTCCAATAAATAAATAAAATCTTAAAAAAAAAGAGTTTACTAAACTAAATCCTGAAATTGGAATCAGTTAATCTAATAAGCTAATAGTACATATAAATTTCTTTAACAGGGCCTGGCACAATTACTATTAAAGTGTTATCTACTATTTTTGTTATTATTATGGAGTGCTTATTATATGCCAGTCATTGTTTATGACCTCTTTGTAAGTTTACACAAAACCTCTATGAGATATGTACTTTTATTATCCCCATAAGGAAATAAAATTCCAGAGAATTCAAGGGTTCTGCCAAAGGTCAGAGAGTGAATAAATGACGGGACAGACTTCAGACAGAGGAAGCCTAAATGCTTAAACACAAAGCTTCCAGCCTCCCAGCAGTTTTCGAAACCTAATCCTACAATTTCCCATTGACTCCTTAAAGTGACAGTATAGGGAATACTAACGGATGATAAGGAAAATATGAAACACTGACTAATGATTTAGTGAGCTTTCCATTAGTTGGTTTTCTCCTCTGTGACCCCAAATTGAAACTATCTCTACTTCTGCAAAATAACTGGCAAGAGAACATCATTCGCAAATAATTGTTTTTTTTTTAAGATTTTATTTATTTGTTTGACAGAGAGATCACAAGTAGGCAGAGAGGCAGGCAGAGAGAGGGGAAAGCAGGCTCCCTGCTGAGCAGAGAGCTCGATGTGGGGCTCGATCCCAGGACCCTGAGATCATGACCTGAGCCAAAGGCGGAGGCTTAACCCACTGAGCCACCCAGGTGCCCCTCGCAAATAGTTTTTAAAGGTTCGAAGTAAAACCATCCATTTTTTTCTTAAAAGAAAAGCAGATGCATTCATTTAAAAAAGTAACTTCATATGGATCACTTTCATTATTTAAACTTTAAAACAGGTAGTGAATGGCAAATCATAAAATGTCTTAAGTTGTTTTTTGAGAGAGCATTAAAAATTTGTTCATCTAACTCTCATAATCTACAAAAATAATGTAATTGACTTTTCAAGGTTAAAAATAAGTACTATATAATTGGGTGAATTAGAATCTAACATCTAAAAGAGTATTTAGCCTAATCTCAGAATATTTCAACTAATCCCCTCATTTTTTCCCTCATTTTTAAATGAGACAGAGACCTATAGAGTTACCTAGAGTCCCTACAAGTCCCTAAAAGAACTGATGTCTTTAACATGAGTAAATCAGAGTCCCACCCACATATCATAAGGAAGGAGCTACTAGCTACGCTTGTGACCTGATTAATCCAAGTAACCGCAGTGGTGATAAGAAAAGGGGAGCCCAAATCTAATACTCTACACTTGTGCCTTGTGTCTCCAGCCTTTTTCTCTGGAAATTAACTCAATGGTCATTCTCATTTATAAAGTAGTGATAAACTTATGAGTTTAAAGAGGATGAACAAATAATCAATTTCTAAATCTTGGGAATGTACTTAGACTTCAATATAAGAAATATTAACTTGAAACTCTGTATGTTTATACTAGGAAAATGTCTTTCAATTATGAATTGTAACTACAAAAGAGAACATTTGAAATTATACCTGGCAAAAGAATGGCTTTTAAGCAATTAGAATATCACAGACACAGCTAATGTTCCTTTTATCCCTCCTTACCCTGAGTCCCACTTCTTTTCTTTCCTCCTAATATCACAAAAACAGTGTGTATCTTTCTGGCCTATTTTTAATAATATATAATAAAATTACTATGTATATAGTATATAATGATTCTATATGTATACATAGTATGTAGTAACTCCACACTATGTAGTGCCTACATTACATATATCTGTACACACATAACTACATATATATGTGTGTGTGTGTATACACATGAACAGTTAAAAGTTTTACATAAATAACCTCACATATATTTGCTTATTCGTTTGTGTTCCCTTCTAAGAACAAAAAATCCACAAAGCAAGAACTCTGGCTTTGTCTGCTTTCTGCTATACTTCCGGGTCCTAGAACAGCTCCTTATATATGGCAAGCTCTCAAATATTTGCTGAATGAATAAGTATCACTTTGTATCTTGCTTTTTAAACTTGATGTTGTGTTTCTGAAATATTTAATATGTAAATATAATGTATATTGTATATATAATCTCATCTGGTTCATTTTTACAGCTACGTATTATAAATATACTATATTTTATTTAGCCATTCCCAATTTGGAAGGCATTTATATTACTTCCACTTTTTGTTATTATAAACAATGTTGTAATAAACACCCTTGCATACAAGTCTCTTCAGGGACATGTACGAGACTCTCTCTAGGGTATACAAACCCAGAAGGAGAACAGTTGGGCAAAGAAGGGTCCGTATTTTAAATTTCATTGGCTGCCTGCCATATTGCTTTCCAAAGTGGTCATACCGAATTATACTCCCCGCAGCAGGGAGTAATGGTGCCATATTTCTCAAATCTTTGCCAACACTTCACACTGTGAAATTATTTTTTGCCAATCTGCTGGATGAAACATGCTGTCTCTGTTTTGTTTGTTTTTACTGAGATAACTGTGGATTTACATGTAGTTGAAAGAAGTAATACAGAGAGGGGCGCCTGGGTGACTCAGTAGGTTAAGCCTCTGCCTTCGGCTCAGGTCATGATCTCAGAGTCCTGGGATCAAGCCCTGAATCGGCCTCTCTGCTCAGCGGGGAGCCTGCTTCCCCCATCTCTCTCTGCCTGCCTCTCTGCCTCCTTGTGATCTCTCTCTCACTGTGTCAAATAAATAAATAAAATCTTTTAAAAAAAGAAGTAATGCAGAGAGATCTTGTATATCCCTTACCCAATTCCCCCCAATGGTAACATCTTACAAAAATGTAGTAAAATGTTACAGTCAGAATCATGAAATCAATACAGTCCAATTATTTTGTTCAGATTTCCCCCATTTTACTTGTACTCTGTGTGTCTGTGTGTGTGTATGTAGCTTTATACAATTGAATCTAACATGTAGGTCAGTGTAACTGCCTACATACTCAAGATACAGAACACCTGAACACCTTCAACATCTCAAGATTCACTCCTGTTGCCCTTTTATACCCACACCTACTTCCTTCCCACTCTTCTCCTCCTCCCTAATTCCTGTTCTTCATTTCCAAAATGTCCTTTGAAAAATATTACATATAGGGGCTCCGGGCTGGGTCAGCTGGAGAAACGTGTGACTCTTGAGTCCTAGGTTAGGCGTAGAGATTATTAAAAAAATAAACTTTTAAGATGTTATATATAAAATTTTTAAAGATTTATTTGAGAGAGAGAGAGAGTATGAGCAGGGGAAGGGCAGAGGGAGAGGGAGAGAGAGAATGCTCAAGTAGGCTCCCTGCTGAACATGGAGCCCAACAAGGCTTGATCCCAGGATCTTGAGATCATGACCTGAGCCGAAGGCAGCGGCTTAACCCATCGGAAATCAGGAGTCGGATGCTTTAACCAAGTGAGCACTCAGGCGCCCCAAAAATGTTATATATAAAATTCTCAAAAAGTTATATAAATGGAATTGTGCAGTGTGTAACCTTTTGGGATTGGCTTTTGTTTCACTGAGATAATTGGCTGGAGAATCATGGAAGCTGTGTGCATCAAACAGTTTGTTCCTTTACTACTGAGTAGCATTCCACTTTATAGATAAACCATAGATTAACCAACAGTAGAGGACTACTGTTTCTGATTTGGGGCTATTACAAATAAAGCTGCCATGAACATTGGTGTGCAGGTTTTTGTGTAAACATGCTTTCATTGGGTATTTCATTTTTCAATTAACATTTCCCACATTACCAGTGAGGTTGATCATCTTTTCATATATGTGTAGGCTCTTCAAGTTTCCTCTTTTGAGAAGGGCCAATTTTGCTCATTTGGTCTATTTTGTTTGCCTTTTTCTTACTGAAATGAAAGCATTTTTTTAAAAGTTTTTATTTACTTAGTTGACAGGGAGAGAGAGAAACAGCGAGAGAGGGAATACAGTGAGCCAGGGAAGTGGGAGAGGGAGAAGCAGGCTCCCCGCTGGACCCTGGGATCATGACCTGAGCCAGAGGCAGACACTTAGTGACTGAGCCACCCAGGTGCCCCTGAAAGCATTCTTTTTTTTTTTTTTTAAAGATTTTATTTTATTTATTTGACAGAGAGAGATCACAGTAGACAGAGGCAGGCAGAGAGAGAGAGAGAGGGAAGCAGGTTCCCCACCAAGCAGAGAGCCCGATGCGGGACTCGATCCCAGGACCCCGAGATCATGACCTGAGCCGAAGGCAGCAGCTTAACCCACTGAGCCACCCAGGCGTCCCAGCATTCTTTATCTGTTCAGAATACCAATCTTTTGTCAGTTATATGAAATGGTATGTGTTGACATCTTGGTGATCATTGTTTCTCAATGTGATGTAAAGTTCAGACAGGGATAAAGAATTCCTGAAAATTGGATTTGGATCACTGATGAAGAGACAGAGTGATTTCATTCAGGGAAGGTCACTCAGGGCTACCCATCGAGAGTTTGGGGAGACTACCACAACCCCTACATTTCGTAGCACCACTGCATCTGTTAAATGCCAACGATGTGCTTTAATGATGTCATGTTGAAGGCCAGGCAGAGCATATCAAAATTTCTACTTGCTTGAGAGCAAATGCCACGAGTGCTCGGATTTGCTTTTAGCAAACCCTTTGCCTCGTTTTGGGGGAGGGCATTCAGATACATTTATTGCATCCCAAAACCATGATTTGCAGCATTTTAATCAGCCCTCAGAAACTGCTGACATCATGATGTACTCCTCCACTGGTGTTTCCATTTTCCCTAGCACTGCAGCCAGAATTTAGAATCCTGACTCACCCTTCAGCCCGCCACAGAGAATGCTGATCATTCTGGTATGGTCAGTGCTCTCCAAGTGACTTTGAAACGGGAAATAGCTTTTGAACAAACGAAAAGTAATGCAATTTCAGGTAATAGTGAGGCTTTTCCTTTCTAAATTTCTCTTCTGCTCAGCTGCTCTCCTTTCTCCTTTGACTGAAGGGGAAGCCACACTTCTGCAATCCTGGCCATAAAGCTGTGGATTGTACGAGCTGGCACAGCCAGTACCATCTTCTGAGCTCAGTGAGCTGTCTTTCCCATCTGCAGAGTCCCGGCTGGGGCGTGGTGCTTACAGTGAAACAGTCTGCATAGCTGAATTAACAATTCCAAATTTAGCTCTCATTTCAATAAATTACCTTATAAAACATTCACTACCCAAAATTATCTTGACTAGTTTATTTATAAGAACATTGCAACTGTTCATGTGGATTGCCTGTGAAGAAACTGATATACAAAGTTTCTTATAATTTCCCCTGAAACCACAGGAGGGGAAAAAAAACCATAAAGCGAGTACCAGGATTTCTAGGAGCATGAAATTTACCACTATGCTATACAAACAAATGTTAGGGGCCTCAGTTGGTTAAGCATCTGACTCTTGATTTCAGTTCAGGTTGTGATCTCAGGGTCATGAGATCGAGCCCCACTCTGGCATGGAGACTGCTTAAGATTCTATCCCATTCCCTCCGTCCCCCCCAAGCACATCTCTAAAAAAACAAACAAATAAATGTTAAAGAAACGAGGCTCTGGATATTTTCAAAGGGCAGTGGCGAAGATTAAATAAGGTATTTAAACGGAAAATGCTTCACAAATTCCCAAGTGTATTACCAAGGTAAAATATTAAGAACAGTTTCTGAAACATCTAAGGCATGAAATTCCTTTCCCATGCTGATTAAAAACATATAAAGACAATATCTTGGACACTTGAATAGGCAATGATAATATTTCTATTGTATTTGAAGAATGATTGGAAGTAATATTTTTCCTTTATTTAGAGGTTGGCTTCCCTACTCGATGCAATAAAAGTTCTCAGGGGACTAACAATGACTCTAAAACTTCTGATGCTGAAGATTTATCCAAAATGAAGTTTGCTTTAGGTGGCACAGAATTCAAAGACAGCTCTAGACTAAACTAAAGGGGGTGGTTAATGGGATCTTTCCTGTGCTTCCTATTTTCTTCCTTTCTGACACTTCAAATACACATCTAGTTTCCTAGTGATTTCCTGATTCGGTCAGCGCCAGCTTCCTTCTCTCGTCAACATTAACATGCCCTGCTCTATCAGGGACAATCATTTTATCAACCAATGGCTGCTAGGTTAATAATAACTTCATTTACATAGCACCTTATAGTTTCCATATAAACGTTCAACCAGAATTTATTGAGAGATTATTACAGGCCACACCACCCAGTGTATTCTTCACTTCATTTAGTTCTTACAGAAGCCTCATGGGGCACCTGGGTGGCTCAGTCCATTAGGCTCCTGCGTTCAGCTCAGGTCATGGTCCCAGGGTCCTGGGATCGAGCCCCATAACGGACTCCCTCCCTGCCCAGCGGGAAGCCTGCTTCTCCCTCTCCCTCTCCCACTCCCTCTGCTTGTGTTCCTGCTCTCACTATCTCTCTCTCTCTGTCAAATAAATAAAATCTTGGGGGAAAAAAAGTCTATATATTTCTACTTAAATATATAGACCTTTATTTTTATATTTCTACTTTTTATATTTTCTATATCTTATATTTTTAATATTTCTACTTTTATATTTTCTATTTCTATTTTTTTTATACTTCTGCTTAAATATATAGACCTTTTTTTTTTCCCCCAAGATTTTATTTGTAGGAGGCATTGGCCTCCTTAGTGTTTTTTGCAGGATGGGATGCATTCAGTGCTTTCAGGTGGCATATGGCAGGGCATCAACTAAAGTGACATCAGACGGTAATAAAGTCTCATTTCAAGTTCTTTCAAGCCTTCTATCTGTCTCAAGGGAAAACTCCCAGTTTGGTGCTTGCCAGTCTTTACCTCCACAAAACTTTATTTAACCTTTCTTAATGAGGAGAGCATAGGTCCAAGTAACCATCTAGAACATTATCTTTTTATTATGAAAACATAAGAGATAAATTACCCTGTTTTCTCATTTGTGTAATCAAATTTCCTCTTCTGTTCACATATGTACATACATGTTTTATTGCTAAGGCAGCTGAAAGTAAGTTGCAGATTTGGGGCATTTAAAAAAATATTTTATTTATTTATTTGACAGAGAGAGAGATCAAAAGCAGACAGAGAGGCAGGCAGAGAGAAAGAGAGAAGCAGTCTCTCTACCGAGCAGAGAGCCTGATGTGGGGCTCGATTCCAGGACCCTGAGATCATGACCTGAGCTGAAGGCAGAGGCTTAACCCACTGAGCCACCCGGGCAACCTGGGGCATTTTTAATCAAGATAAAATTGATAAAGGGGCGCTTGGGTGGCTTAGTCGGTTAAGCACTTGCCTTTGGCTCAGGTCATGATCTCAGGGTCCTGGGATCAAGCCCCACGTCTGGACCCCTGCTCAGTGCGGAGTCTGCTTCTCCCTCCCCCTCTGCCTTCCACACCCCCCCCCAATTGTGCTCTCTCTCTCTCTCAAATAAATAAAGTCTTTTTTTTTTAAAGATAAAATTGATTTAAAAAATGTATTAGTTTCAGGTGTAACAATATAATGATCTCATATTTGTATATATTGAAAAATGAGGGGCACCTGGGTGGCTCAGTGGTTTAAGCCTCTGCCTTCGGCTCAGGTCATGATCCCAGAGTCCTGGGATCGAGCCCCGAATCGGGCTCTCTGCTCAGCAGGGAGCCTGTTTCCCTTCCTCTCTCTCTGCCTGCTTGTGATTTCTCTCTGTCAAATAAATAAATAAAAATCTCAAAAAAAAAATAAAAAGAAAAATGATCCCCACAATAAATCTATTTAACATTCATCACTATACATAGTTATACATTTTTTCTCATTATGAAAACTTTTAAGATTAACTCTCTTAGCAACTTGCAAATATACAATACAGTATTATTCACTACAGTCACCATGCTGTACATTATACCCTCGGGACTCATTTATTTTATTACTGTAAGTTTGTACCTTTTGATCCCCTTCACCTACTTCACCTACCACCCTCCCCCTGCCTCTGGCAACCACCAATCTCTTCTCCGTATTTATGGGCTTCTACTTTAAAAATTTTTTTTTTGTGTGTATGTATGGTATTTTGCTTGTTTTTTTAGATTCCATATATAAGTGAGATCACATAGTGTTTGTATTCTTTGTCTGACTTATCTCACTTAGTGTAATGCCTTCAAGGTCCATCCATGTTGTCACAAATTGCAGGATTTGCAGGATTAAGCCTTTATATGGCTTCATAATAGTTCATTGTATATATACACCACATTTTCTTTATCCTCAATGGACATTTTCGTCCCTCAATGGACATTTAGAATGCTTCCAAAAGTTTCCTCTCATAAATTAAGAAAGTGAGGGGCCCCTAGGTGGGTCGGTCAGTAAGGTGGCTGACTCTTATTTTCTGCTCAGGTCATGATCTTGGGGTCCTAGGATCAAGCCCTGCCTTAGACTCTATGCTCAGTGGGGAGTCTGCTTGAGATTTCTCTCCCTCTCCCTCTGCCCTTTCCCCCTACTCTCTCTCTCTCTCTCTCAAATAAGTAAGATAAACCTTAAAAAAAAAAAAAGAAAGAAAGAAATTGGAGCACCTGGGTGGCTCAGTCAGTTAAGCATCCACTTTAACCGGTCACAATCTCAGGGTCCTGGGATTAAGTCCCACATTGGGCTTCTGTTCAGCGGGGGTCTGCTTCTGCCTCTACCCCCACCCACCGCCCCGCTCATGATTTCTCTCTCTCTCTCTCTCGCAAATAAATAAATAAAATCTTAAAGAAAAAAAAAAAAAGAAAGAAAATGGGGCACCTGGCGTGCTCAGTTGGTGGAGTAGGTGACTCTTGGTTTCAGGGTTGTGGGTGCAGAGATAACTTAAAAATAAAATCCTTTAAAAAAAAAGAAATTAAGAAAATAATACCATCTATAATTGCACCATCAAGAATAAAATATCTAGGAGTAAACTTAACCAAAGGTGAAAGACCTGCACTCTAAAAACTATAAAACATCAATGAAAGAACTTGAGGGGCACCTGGGTGGCTCAGTGGTTTAGGCCTCTGCCTTCGGCTCAGCTCATGACCTCAGGGTCCTGGAATCAAGCCCCACATCAGGCTCTCTGCTCAGCAGGGAGCCTGCTTCCCCCTCTCTGCCTAATTGTGATCTCTCTCTCTCTCTCTGTCAAATAAATAAATAAATAAATAAATAAATCTTAAAAAAAAAAAAAAGAAAGAACTTGAAGATGCCATAAACAAATGGAAAGACATTTCATGCTTATGGATTGGAAGAATTAATATTGTTAAAATGCCCATATTACCCAAAACTATCTAGAGATTCAATGCAATTCCTACCAAAATACAAACAGCATTTTTCAAAACACTAGGACAATACTAAAATTTGTATGGAAGCGCAAAAGACCTCAAATAGCTAAAGCAATCTTGAGAAAGAAGAACAAAGCTAGAGGTATCACAATTCCAGATTTCAAGATATACTATAAAACTGTAATCAAAACAGTATGGTACTGGCACAAAAATAGACACATAGATCAATCCAGCAGACTAGAGAACCCAGAAATAAGCCTACAATTGTATGGTAAATTAATCTAGGACAAAGGAGGCAAGAATGTGCAATGAGGAAATAACAGTATATTCAATAAATGATGCTGGAAAAACTGGACAGCTACAGGTAAGAGAATGAAGTTGGACCATTTTCTAACACCATACACAAAAATAAACTCAAAATGGATTAAAAACCTACATGTGAATCCCAAAAAAAATATCCTAGAAGAGAGCAAGCCAGTAATTTCTCTGACATCGGTCATAGCAACATTTTTCTAGATAGGGCTCCTGAGGCAAGGGACACAAAAGCAAAATAAACTATTAGGACTACATCAAAATAAAAACGTTTTGCACAGTAAAGAAAACAATCAACAAAAACAAAAAGTCAACCTACTGAATGGGAGAAGATATTTGCAAGGACATCCCTGATAAAGGGTTAATATTCAAAATATATAAAGAACTTACAAAACTCAACACCAAAAAAAATAATAATAATAAATGATCCAATTAAAAAACATACAGAGAGGGGCGCCTGGGTGGCTCAGTCAGTTAAGCATCTGCCTTCATCTGAGGTCATGATCTCTGAGTCCTGGGATCTGGGATTTCTGCTCAGCAGAATGTCTGTTTTTCTCTCTCTTTCCCTCTGTCCATCCCCACCACTCATTCTCTCTCTCTCTCTCTCTCTCAAATAAAGTCTTTTAAAAAGATAAAAAATAAAAAATAAACAGGCAGAGGACCTGAAATAGACATTTTTCCAAAGAAGACCTCCAGATTACCAACAGACACATGAAAAGATGCTCAACATCACTCATCATCAGGGGAACACAAATCAAAACCACAATGAGATATCACCTTACACCTGTCAGAATGCCTAAAAACAAAAAGACATGAAATAACAAGGCTTGGTGAGGATGTGAAGAAAAGGGAACCCTCTCCTACACTGTTGGTAGAATGTAAATTGGTGCAGCCACTGCAGAAAACAGTGTGGAGTTTCTTCAAAAAATTAAAAATATAAATACCGTATGATCCAATAATTCCACTACTGGGTATATACCAAAGAAAAAGAAAACATTTATTTGAAAGATCTATGTTTATTTTATTGCAGCACTGTTTACAGTACCCAAGATATGGAAGTATCCTAAGTGTCCATTGATAGATAAATGGATAAAGAAGATGTGAGATATCTGATATTTATATATATAATGTTTATATATATAAAATATTATGCATATATATAATATTAGGCAGCCACAGAAAAGGATGAGATTGTGTCATTTGTGACAATGGGGACAGACCTAGAGGATTTTATACTAAGTGAAATAAGTCAGACTGAGAAAAACAAATATCACATGATTTCAGTCATATGTTGAATCTAAAAACAAAAACAAATAACAAATAAAAAGCAGAAACAGACCCGTAAATACAGAGAACACAATGATGACTGCTAGAGGGGAGGGGATGAGGCGATGGACAAAATAGGTGAAGGCAAGCAGGAGATACAGGCTTCCAGTTATGGAAGGACTAAATCACGGGAATAAAAGGCACAGCATAGGGAATATAGTCGATGGTATTGTAACAATGTTGTATGGTAAAAGATGGTAGCTACACTTGTGGTGAGCAGAGAATAATACAGAAATTTGTACAAATTAGTATGTTGTAGGGGCGCCTGGGTGGCTCAGTGGGTTAAAGCCTCTGCCTTCAGCTCAGGTCATGATCCCAGGGTCCTTGAATCGAGCCCCGCATCGGGCTCTCTGCTCAGCAGGAAGTCTGCTTCCCTTCCTCTCTCTCTGCCTGCCTCTCTGCCTACTGTGATCTCTCTCTGTCAAATAAATAAATAAAATCTTTAAAAAAAAATTAGTATGTTGTAGCCTGAAGCTAGTGGAACATTGTGTCAACTACATTTATATAAATTTTTTTTCAAGTTTCCTTTTAAAGTAAGAGTAAAATGTGAATTAATGTAAGAGTAAATATGGGGCGCCTGGGTGGCTCAGTCATTAAGTGCCTGTCTTCAGTTTAGGTCATGATCCCACAGTCTTGGGATGGAGTCCCACATCAGGCTCCCTGCTCAGTGGGAAGCCTGCTTCTCCCTCTCCCACTCCCCCTGCTTGTGTTCCCTCTCTCGCTGTGCCTCTCTCTGTCAGGTAAATAAATAAAATTAAAAAAAAAAAGAAATTTGTCCAAATCACTATGTTGTACACCTGAAGCTAGTGGAACATTGTGTCAGCGACAGTTATATAATTTTTTTTTCAAGTTTCCTTTTAAAGTAAGAGTAAAACGTGAATTAATATAAGAGTAAATATGGAGGGGTGCCTAGGTGGCTCAGTGGGTTAAGCCTCTGCCTTCGGCTCGGGTCATGATCCCAGGGTCCTGGGATCGAGCCCCGCATCGGGCTCTCTGCTCAGCGGGGAGCCTGCTTCCCTTCCTCTCTCTCTGCCTGCCTCTCTGCCTACTTGTGATCTCTGTCTGTCAAATAAATAAAATCTTTAAAAAAAAAAAAGAGTAAATATGGGGCGCCTGGGTGGCTCAGTCAGTTATGCGTACTACTCTTGAGTTAAGCTCTTTTCCTTTACCCCTCCCCAACTCCAAAATAAATAAATAAATCTTTTTCTTCACTTGAGAGAGAGAGAGCATGGGCGGCGGCGAGGGGCAGGGGAAGAAGCTGACTCTGACACGGAACTTGATCCCAGGACCTCAGGATCTGACCTGAGCCGGAGGCAGACATTTAACCAACTGAGACACCCAGGAGCCCCATAAATAAATAAATCTTAAAAAAAAAAAAAAGGAATAAATATGAATAAGAGCAGAGGAAGTACAACAGAATGTAAACAATCCCAAAGATAGCATGAGGGATGGGTAGGTTTGCTAAAGACACAGTGGAGGGTATGCAAAGGGAGCAAGTGTGGGAAAGCAGATGAAATCCTGAGGAATCCTTAACAGTGGAAGAGGAGGGGGCACCTGATTGGCTTAGTTGGTTAAGCAGCTGCCTTTGGCTCAGGTCATGATCCCAGGGTCCTGTAGGGAGCCTGCCTCCCCCTTGCCTGCCTCTTCCCTGCCTTTGCTTGCTCTCTGTCTCTCACTTGGTCTCTCTGTGTCAAATAAATAAATAAAATCTTAAAAAAAAAAAAAAAAAAAAACAGTGAAGAGGAGCACAGAAGTAGACGGGGGTGCACTTCCAGAGCCTCTCGCCTAATCCAATCTCAGTATCTGCCTTTGAACTCTGACTTTGAGGGTTAGCTGCTGAGTAATTTGTGTGGTAATTAGGGTGCAAAAAAAGATCCTCAAGAAATACACTATTGCTGTTAAAAATAAAACACAAGATCATTTTCTCCCTTGAATATGGCAAGGATGCTGTTGAGTAATCATAATACCTTGACCAGCTATCCTTGAGCATTAACAATGTTTTTAAATTGAGGGAGGAGAAAAAGAGAGCAGAAACAATTTCCTGTTTCCTATTCCCTCTGCAGTTTTCAGAGCTGATGAACCTGGAGCCCAGGCTGGCACTGGGACCTTTCAATGTCTGACTGCTGTTCAACCAGCTTTTCCTGTGGGCTTGCTATTCCCAGGAAACTGTCTACCGGCTGTTTGGTGGGTGTGAGGAGGGGAGTGAAGAAGGGCTAATGGAAGGTATGTTTGAGAGCTTTAGCACCTGAATGGTGTGTATGTCTGAAGAATTCAGTGTAGGTGTAGGTCTCCAGCTGCAGGCAGCATTCCAAGCTCAGAGCAGCAATCTGATTGTGTGTGTGCATGTATGTGTGTGTGCGTGTGTGTGCGCGCGCGTGCATGCGCATGGTGCACACACCTGCCCACAGCACCTTATGTGCCCTTGATTACTAGAAGATCAGAAGAATAACACAGGAGGGTAAAACCTCCTCTGCATATCAATAGCTCCAAGGATACTGACAGGGCCTAGACCCAATCGGAGGGTGACAATTGTCTTTGATTACTATCCTTCTTCCTTTTCACAATGCCCTTTTCCACTCCTTACCATTGTCTTGCCTGTACTATTGACTAGTGATCTCAGCTGAGTGAAAGAGCCAACACAGAGCTTCCTATTGAGAAGCGAGGGGACGTTAGCCAAGGGTCTTATCTTTTCCTGAGTTTCTTCCATGGGTCCTTCTTGAAGAGCCCATTCAATCCTTTGTGGTAGATTTCATAGAGAGGCTAATAAAGGACAGGCTCCGGGCACCTGGGTGGCTCCATCGATTAAGCATCTGAATAACGGCTGTCCCCTTTGAGCAGATGGGCTGTCATGATCCTGGGGTCCTGGGATGGAACGGCTCATCAGGCTCCCTGCTCAGCGGGGAGTCTGCTTCTCCCTCACCCTCTGCCCCTCCCTCTCCTAGTGTGTGCTCTCTCAATCTCACTCTCTCTCAAATTAATTAATTAATTAATTAAATATTTTTAAAAAGGTCGCCTGGGTGGCTCAGTGGGTTAAGCCGCTGCCTTCAGCTCGGGTCATGATCTCAGGGTCCTGGGATCGAGTCCCACATCGGGCTCTCTGCTCAGTGGGAAGCCTGCTTCCCCCATCTCTCTCTGCCTGCCTCTCTGCCTACCTGTGATCTCTCTCTGTCAAATAAATAAATAAAATCTTTAAAAAAAAAAAAAAGAGGATAGGCTCCTCAAGTTTCCTTACATCATAGGCACAGACCCTTAACTACTTTTTTATTCTACCCACTTTTAAGACTTATCATGTGGGGACATAAAAGCTGAAACTGTAGTTTAAGATCCACAATAGGGAAAATGAGGAGAACTCTGAAAAGTAAAATCAGAGGAAGTCTTTGAAAACAAATCTCCTGGGCACCTGGATGGCTCAGTTCATGATCCCAGAGTCCTGGGATCCAATCCCCCATTGGGCCCCCTACTCAGCAGGGAATCCTGCTTTTCCCTCTCCCTTCTCCCCTCCCCTCACACCCCCACACTGGCTGGAATGCATGTGCGTGCTTTCTCTCTTTCAATCTTTTTCTCTCTCTCAATAAATAAATAAAATCTTTAAAAAAGAAAAGAGATTGGTTAATCTCTTAAGGTCGTTATATGATTCTAAATTCTAGACTGTGCAAGATCAAGGGTAGGCAAGGTCTGACTAATTTTTATAGGACCAGTACCTAACAGAGTATCTTGAACATCGGAGTTCAGTGAATTATTATTAAGTGAATGAAGATTTCATTTTCCCTCTCGGCATCAGGCCTGAGAATGCTCAGATTGTTCATTATCCTGAGAGCCAGCCTTTATTATATCTCAATCGAAAGTCGCTAAGACAAGGCATTTTCCACAGGCTTTTCCTGTTTTTTCAGTACTGGCCAACGTTGATTTGCTGATGACAACATCAGTTGGCTTGGGTTTTATGCGGCCTGTGCAATGATGCAGTAACAGAATCTGGAATCTCCAGAATTGATGTTAACACAAATAGCTTTAAAATGGAACTACCATAGAAAGGGAAGATTGGATGCTTACCTAACAAGAGGGTTGAGAGTTTACAATGATGTCTGTATGAAGCACTTTTTACACTGTAAAGTGCTACCCATATTTAGCTACTATTATTACTAGAATATCAGAAAACTACCCGTTGGACCTTACAAAGAGTATTCCAGGACATTTTTACACAACATGACAAAACAGTGGTTCTCCAATATTTTTTGGTCAGCTAATTATTCTGGCAAAATACCTCAAGACTTGCTATCTCATTCACTCTTATCTAATGTAAGTGTTTTATTCCAATGAATGAGAAGAAAAAGACTACTTTTAATTTCCAGTTTTCAATAACCTTCTGTCTAGGAAAGAGAAAAAGGAATAAAAGAATTGCGGAAAGGCGCTCCAAGAACAGGATCAACTACGATTAGACTCTTCAATGACTCCTCCAAGATCAACTATGATTAGATTCTTTTTTTTTTTTTAAAGTAGGCTCCATGCCCAGCATGGAGCCCAACACAGGGCTTGAACACAGGACCCTGTGATGAAGACCTGAGCTGAGATCAAGAGTTGGACGCTTAGCAGACTGAGCCACCCATGTGCCCTAGTGATTAGATTCCTGGTGAAGCAACAAGAAGCCAAGCTAAGGATTAGAGAAACCCAGAAAACGTCTCAGAAGAGGAACATATGTTCAATGGAACATAAGGCCTACCAATCTTTAATCAATGGTGTTCCCAAAAGGTCTGTCCTTGTCTGCTTTCTGTCCTTACTGCTTAATTTCCATGTTCCAACTACCATTTACCTAAGAGGAAAGGAGGTAAGGGGAAAGTTACCTAAGATAACTTAGGGACAGAGTAGAATGAAATGATCAAAACAAACTTGAGCATGCAAGCTCACCTGCCCAAAGGGGATAGCCCTTATTCAGATCTAGTGGGTTGTCTTTGGAGAATACGGGATTAGGGTTGTCAGGTGTCTCATTTTTTGGTTTTACATTTTTTGTTTTTTGGTTTCTTTCTCATATTTTCTTTTTTTTTAAGATTTTATTTATTTATTTGACAGACAGAGATCACAAGTAGGCAGAGAGGCAGGCAGAGAGAGAGGAACGGAAGCAGGCTCCCTGCTGAGCAGAGAGACCCGATGCAGGGCTCGAACCCAGAACCCTGGGATCATGTCCTGAGCCGAAGGCAGAGGCTTTAACCCATGGAGCCACCAGGTGTTCCTCTTTCTCATATTTTGCAAGAAGTTGAAATGCTTGGTTTTTATGACAAATGTCCCATTTTCAACTGTTGGCAATTTATTTTTAAAATTGTGGAAGATTTTTAAGGGAGTGAAACTACTCTATATGATAATATGATGGTGAATATATATCATTATAAATTTCTCCAAACCCTAAGACTATACAACACCAAGAGTGAAAACTATGGGCTTTGGGTGATTATGGTCTGTCAGTATAGGTTCATTGACTATAACAGATATACCATTCTGGTGGGGGATATTAATAGTGGGGGGCAAAGTGTGTGTGTTCAGGCAGAGGGTATAGGGGAGCTCTGTACCTTCCATTCAATTTTTCCAGGAACCCAAAACTACTCTAAAAAATAGTGTCTATTTAAAAAATTACTGTAGCCAAATGAAACCCATTTGTAGTCTGGATTTGGCCCATAGACTGTGGTTAGCAACCTGTGACTGACAGCCCATTTCCTGGCTTTACCTTACACTTCTTACTTGAGCTTGAGACCTATATCTTTAATGAAAATTTGGATAAATTAACTGGGGCATTCCACAGACTACTCAAATACAATTTGTTTAAACTAGAATACACTTTACTCAACGTACAAACAAACAGAATGAAACTTGCCTCCCATCCTGAAGTCCCTGTTGGTCATAGTCCATCTGTTTGTCCAGATTAGAAGCCCTGGTGTCATCTGTGGCCTTATCTCTACTTTATCTTTCATTTCCAATTCCTTTATTAAACCTTTGCTGAGCATTCCCTAAGTGCTAGGTACTGTGCTAAGTACTGAGGATACAAATATAAAAGATGCAGTCCAGACTCTGGAGGGAAAGGTGGAAAGGGACAAGTATTTACAAAACAATATTTACTAAGTGTTATAATACACATATATAAAATGACTCATGACCTTTTTTTTTTTTTTTAACTTGAAGGTCTAATTGGCTTAATTAAGTGATTCATGAACTAGGGAGCAAGTAGAGGGGAGCTCCCCCTCATGAACTTCTTTAATCTGCACAATCTTATGAAGTGGGTATCTTTTTTTTTTCATAACAGCTTTACTGGGATATAATGGATATGCCATAAAAATCACCCTTTTATAGTGTATAATTCAGTGGGTTTTAGGACATTCACAGAGCCATGCAATCATCACCACTATCTAATTCCAGATTTTTTTTTTTAAGAGCAATTTTAGATTCACAGCAAAATTGAACGGAGAGTACAGAAAGTTCCCACATCCCTCCCCCGGGAACTCTGGCAGGATGGCTCATTTTACTGTCTCCAGTTTTGCCTTTTCCAGGATGTCATATAGTTGGAATCATACAGTATATAGCCTTTTCAGATCGGCTTCTTTCACTTAGTTACATACATTTAAGTTTTCTCCATGTCTTTTTGTGGCTTGACAGTTCACTCTTTTTGGTGCTAAATGACATCCCATTACCTGCATGTACCAGTTTACCTATCCATTCACCTACTGAAGGACATGCTGGTTGCTTCCAACTGTTGGCAATTATGAAGAAAGCTGCCCATAAACATCTGTGTAAAGGTTTTTTTGTGCACAAAATTTTTCAGCTCCTTTGGTACACATCAAGGAGTATGGGTGCTGGATGCTATGGTAAGAGTATATTTAGGGGTACCTAGGTGGTGTAGTTGTTAAGTGTTCAACTCTTGGTTTTGGCTAAGGTCATGATCTCAGGCTCATGAGATCAGCCCCATGTCAGACTCTGGAGTCTGCTTAGATTCTTGTCCTAACATCAATAAATAAATCTTTAAAATAAGACTCTTCTTTTGTATTTATTGATGTTAGAGAGAGATAATGAGCAAGTGAGCATAGGGGCAGAGGGAGAGGGAGAGAAAAACTTTAGCAGACTCCTCGCTGATCTCACAACCCTGAGATCATGACCTGAGCCAAAACCAAGAGTCGGACACTTACTTAACTGACTGTGCCCCTCAGGGGCCCTGCATATGTTTAGTTTTGTAAGAAACTGCCAAACTTGCTCTGTCTACTTGTGATCGCCCTATCAAATAAATAAATAAAATCTTAAAAAAAAAAAGAAAAAGAAAAAAAAAACTGCCAAACTGTCCTTCAAAGTGACTGTACCATTTTTGCCTTCACACCAGCAATGAATGAGAGTTCCTGTTGCTCCACATCTTTGTCAGCATTTGGTGTTGTCAGTGTTTCAGACTCTGGCCATTCTGATAGGTGTCTCATTGTCATTTTAATTTGCACTTCCCTAATGACATATGATGTTGAGCATCTTTTCAGATGCCCTCTTTTTTTTTTTTAAAGAGTTTATTTATTTATTTGACAGACAGAGATCACAAGTAGGCAGAGAGGCAGGCAGAGAGAGAGGAAGGGAAGCAGGCTCCCCGCTGAGCAGAGAGCCCGATGCGGGGCTCGATCCCAGGACCCTGGGATCATGACCTGAGCTGAAGGCAGTCACTTAACCAATTGACCCACCCAGGTGCCCCAATCTTTCCAGATGCTTAGTTGCCACCTTTGTTTCTTCTTTGGTGAGATGTCTATTCAGGTGTTTTGCTCTTTTTTTTTTTTAAAGATTTTATTTATTTATTTGACAGAGAGAGACACACAGTGAGAGAGGGAACACAGGCAGGGGGAGTGGGAGAGGGAGAAGCAGGCTTTCCGCTGAGAAGGGAGCCTGATGCGGGGCTCGATCCCAGGACTCTGAGATCATGACCTGAGCTGAAGGCAGACATTAACAACTGAGCTACCCAGGCGCCCCATGTTTTGCTCATTTTTTAATTGGCCATTCCTTTTCTTAATTTTGAATTTTAAGAGCTCTCTGTATATTCAAAAAATATTTTTAAAGATTTTATTTATTTATTTATTATTTGAGAGAGAGAGAGGCAAGGGAGAGGGAGAGAATCTCAAGCAGACTCCTCACTGAGTGCAAGGCCCAATGCAGGTCTTGATCTCATGACCCTGAGATCATGACCTGAGCTGAAAGCAAGAGTCAGATGCATAACTGACCAAGCCACTTAGGCACCCCTGGATATTCAAAATATTTAAACATTTCACTTGAGACTTATTCTTTGACCCATGTGTTATTTAGAAGTGTGTTGTTCAGGGGCGCCTGGGTGGCTCAGCGGGTTAAAGCCTCTGCCTTCGGCTCAGGTCATGATCTCAGGGTCCTGGGATCGAGCCCCGCATCGGGCTCTCTGCTCAGAAGGGAGCCTGCCTCCCTTCCTCTCTCTGCCTACTTGTGATCTTTCTCCCTCTGTCAAATAAATAAATAAAATCTTAAAAAAAAAAAAAAGAAGTGTGTTGTTCAATCTCCACGTATCTGGGGGCTTTCTAGTGCTCTGTTGTTGCTTTCTAGTTCAATTCCATGTAGTCTGTGAGCAGGCTGGGACCACCCAGATATCTCTCAGTACCTGGCAGAGTTAAGGCCCTGAGTACCAGCACCACTGAATCTCAGCCAAGTCTGACTACAATTTTAACCTGGAAGGATTAATTGTTTTTACTGCTTTTTAAAGATTTTTTATTTATTTGACAGTGAGAGAGGGAATACAACCAGGGGGAGTGGAAGAGGGAGAAGCAGGTTCCCTGCTGAGCAGGGAGCCCAATGCGGGGCTCGATCCCAAGACCCTGGGATCATGATCTGAGCCGAAGGCAGATGCTTAATTACTGAGCCACTGAGGCGCTCCAGAATTAATTGTCTTTAAAATAAGTCCCCAAATCTCCACCTCTCTATGTTTTAAACCAATTTATGAAAATTAAAGAAAAAAAAGTCTCAGTGTTTAGTAAAGGAAGACTAAGCAGATTTCTGTTTAACAAGCCAAAGCCTAAATGTACGGAACTCTGTGGATTTGAGGTAGATGCTCTAATTGAACTTTCTTTTTTACTTTAGTAAAATATACCTAACATGAAATTTACCATCGCAACCATTTTTTATTATACAGTTCAGTGGCATTAAGTACATTCATGTTGTACAACCATCACCACCATCCATCCACAAAACTTTTGCGTCCTCCTTCTTTCTTTCTTTCTTTTTTTTTAAGATTTTATTTATTTATTTGACAGAGGGAGAGAGAGAGAGAGAGGTAGCACAAGCAGGCAGAGCGGCAGGCAGAGGGAGGCAGAGGGAAAGGGAGAAGCAAATTCCCCGCTTAGCAGAGAACCCGACATGGGGCTCGATCCCTGGGCCCTGGGATCATGACTTGAGCTGAAGCCAGATGCTTAACCCGCTGAGCCACCCAGGTGCCCCAGCTTTTGCACCTTCCTAAAATGCAACTACAGGGGCACCTGGGTGGCTCAGTGGGTTAAAGCCTCTGCCTTCAGTTCAGGTCATGATCCCAGGGTCCTGGGATTGAGCCCCACATGGGGCTCTCTGCTTAGCAGGGAGCCTGCTTCCTCCTCTCTCTCTCTCTGCCTGCCTCTCTGCCTACTTGTGATCTCTGTCTGTCAAATAAATAAATAAAATCTTTAAAAAATAAATAAATAAAATAAAATAAAATGCAACTACATTCATGGCTACAGCTATGAAACAGCAACTCCCTATTTCCCCTCCCCAGCCCCTGAAAACCACCATTCTACTTTCTTTCTCTATCAGTTTGAAGTTTCTAGTAGTAGAACAGAGTATTCATTGCATACGTGGAATCATACCATAGTTGTCCTCTCGTGACTGGCTTATTTCACTTAGTAAGATGTCCTCAAAGTTCATCCAAGTTGTAGCATGTGCCAGAATTTGCTCCCTTTTTAAATCTCTATCTGAATCTTTATTTCTTCATTTTTTTTCACATTAAAACTACAATGATCAAAATCAGTCCTGATTTTGCAAACAAATGTATGGAACCAACGCAACCTAAAGACACGGGGTCTAAGAGGGACACTGTCTTCCCAGCCCTCTCCAGAGGCTGCCTTTGCAATGATGGTCATTAAGACAAGGAGCTCAAAGCTTTCTCTATTGACCGAGGTTCAGAAGTAGCAGAGCATTCTTTAGTTTTCTTTGCCAAAGAGAATCTAAATTGTGCTGAATCAGAGCAACTATAAACGTTGTTTGCTTTTAGATATTTTACTTTATCCCGCAGGCTCTGAGATAATCAGCTTGTGTTCTGGAGCTGTGTTTCTGAGAAATAGATACAAATGAGTCCGCAGAGTCCATGAACAAAATATCTTAGGACTTTCCAATCGAGGACAAACCAATTAATATAAATCATGGATTGTATTGCATTATACAAATCTTTACAAAAAGTGTGCATTAATTGGTGCAAGGAAAGTTTTAGTCTATAGGAAAATGGCAATGTATGAAATATTTAATAATGCCTTATTCTTATACTTTAACATTCTACTATATACTTTTTCATACAATATTCTCTAAGTACAGTAATTTTTATCACCTCTTCCTATCATAAGCTTGTCAAACTGAACTCAAAGCAATAACTGCTAGTGCATCTAGAAAACAATCCAACCAGGAAACACTGCTTTCTTACACCATATTACCATAAAGAACGTAGTTATATTCCATATTTATAAGTATATCCATAAATGTAGCATATTTGTATTACCATAAAGAATGTAAATATATATTTATATATGTATGCAAAACTAATGGTATTTACTGTGTTAAAGAATACCCCCTAAAATATCAATTGTGACAAATAAAAGCTGCTTTGAGGGATTCCTGGGTGGTTCAGTTGGTTAAGCATCTGCCTTTGGGTTGAGTTGTGATCCCAGGCTCCTGAGATCGAGTCCCACAGAAGGGCTCCTTGTTCAGTGGGGAGTCTGCTTCTCCTTCTGCCTGACACTCCCCCTGCTTGGGCTCTTTCTCTCCCCCTGACAAATAAATAAATAAAATCTTGAAAAAAAGAAAAGCTGCCTTGATGGTTTTATCAGTATCCATCATAGGAGGAAAATTCAAGACAAGATAAATGTTATTATTTAAAAATACATAAAACAGGGGTGCCTGGGTGGCTCCGTCGTTGAGCTCAGCTGGTTAAGCATCTGCCTTCAGCTCAGGTCGTGATCCCGGGGTCCTGGGATTGAGCCCCACAACGGGCTCCCTGCTCAGCAGGAAACCTGCTTCTCCCTCTCCCACTTCCCCTGCTTATATTCCCTCTCTCACTGTGTCTCTCTCTCTGTCAAATAAATAAATAAAATCTTTTTAAAAATACATAAAACATGGGGCGCCTGGGTGGCTCAGTGGGTTAAGCCGCTGCCTTCGGCTCAGGTCATGATCTCAGGGTCCTGGGATCGAGTCCTGCATCGGGCTCTCTGCTCAGCAGGGAGCCTGCTTCCCTCTCTCTCTCTCTGCCTGCCTCTCTGTCTACTTGTGATCTCTGTCTGTCAAATAAATAAATAAAATCTTTAAAAAAAATACATAAAACATAATAATAACAATATTTCAAATGCATGTGGAATGTAAACTTACGTCATTCTGTATGATTTCAGTTAAAACCAATTTTGAGGCATAAATCACTCCTGTGATTTGGATATAAAGGTTTAAATATAATCAGGATCTTACTTTTTAAAATCTCGACATCAAGCTTGGGCATATTAGAAGTGTTATGAAGACATACTATACTACTGGGTTCTTTTTTTCCAAGACAGACAATCTTCTGAAAAACTAACTCAAACATCACATCTCCCAACATTCTCCATGAGGCATTAAGCCCCGAAAATGTCAGTGGCTTGCTGCTGGTCACAGACCTAAGACACCAACCCTCTCCCAAATCCACCAGGCTCTAATAAGAAAGTCTTCTTTTCTTTTCTTTTTTAAGATTTTATTTATTTATTTATTTGACAGAGAGAGAGAGAGAGAGCGAGAGCACAAGCAGGGGGAGCAGAAGAGGGATAGGGAGGAGCAGGCTCCCCACTAACCAGGAAGCCCGATGTGGGGCTTGATCCCAGGACTCTGGGATCATGACCTGAGCCAAAGGCAGATGCTTAATCAGCTGAGCCACCCAGACATCCCAAGAAAGTTTTCAAGGAGGTGAAAAAATATGTAATGAAGCAGAAATATGCTAGAATAAGGGAGAGCTAATAGCTTTGCTCAGAATCTTCATAGTGTGGGATCTATTAGGATTAAAGAGAAAGGTAATCACTACAGAAACACCAAAAAAAAAAAAAAAAAAAAAAAAAGCCTTAGGCACTGCAATAGCCCAGAAGCAGGCAGTTTACACAGAAGTGATTTCCTAATCCCCCAACAACACTGCAGCAAGCCAGGAGGGAGGTGGCTTGGGGAGGGTTCTCTTATTTCAGTGGTGCTTGAAATCTTCCTGTGGCCCTTGTGCATTACCGGTAGGAATGTAAAATGGTGCAGCCGCAGTGGAAAACAGTTTGGTTGTTCCTCAAAAGGTTAAACATAGAACTGCCATATGACCCAGCAATTCCACTCCTAGGCACAGATCCAAAGGAACTGAAAACAGGGACTCAAACAGATACTTGTATGCCAATGTCCATCAAGCATTAGTCACAATAGCCACAAGGTAGAAACAAGCCAAGTGTCCATCAACAGATGAATGGATAAACCAAATGTGATATATACATTCAATGGAATATTATTCTGCATAAAAAGGAGTGAACACAGAAAATATCAAGTGTTGGTGAGGATATGGAGGAATTGGAATCCTTATGCTTCATTGGAGGAAATGTAAAATGGTTCAGCTGCTGTAGAAAACAGTTTGGGTTCCTCAAAAAATTAAATGTAAAATTACTATATGACCCAACAGTTCCTCTCCTAGCTATATAACCCAAAGAACTGAAAGCAAGGAGTCGAACAGATACTTGTACATCAATGTTCATATCAGCATTATTCACAATAACTAAAAGGTAGAAATGATCCAAATGTCCAAAAATGGATGAATGGATAAACAAAATGAATGGATAAATAATGCAGGAATGGATAAACAAATATTCAGGCTTAAAAAATAATGAAATTCTGGGGCACCTGGCTGGCTCAGTCGGTACAGCCTGTAACTCTTGATCTTGGGATTGTGATTTCGAGCCCCATGTTGGATGGAGAGATGACTTAAATTTTTTTTGAAACCTTTTTAAAAAGCCTAAAAGAATAGGGGTCCCTGGGTAGCTCAGTCGTTAGGCGTCAACCTTTGGTTCAGGTCATGATCTCCGGGTCCTGGGATCAAGCTCCGCATCGGGCTTCCTGCTCAGTCGGAGACCTGCCTTCTCCTCTCCCACTCCTCCTGCTTGTGTTCCCTTTCTCACTGTGTCTCTCCCTGGCAAATAAATAAATAAAAGCTTTTTAAAAAATCCTAAAAGAATAATAAAATTCTGACGTGTGCTACACCGTTGGTGAGCCTTGAAAACATTATGCTAAGTGAAATAAGCCAGTCTCACAAGGACAAATATTATATGATTCCATTTATTTGAGGTCTCTACAATAGTCAAATTCCTAGAGACAGAGACTAGAATGGTGGTTGCCAGGGGTTGGGGGAGAGGGAATGGTAGTTAGTGTTTAATGGAGACAGAGTTTCAGTCTGGGAAAATGAAAACATTCTGGAGACAGATGGCAGGATGGTTGTGCAACAGTGTGAATATACTAATGCCACTTAAAAATGGTTAAACTGGCAAATTTTATGTTATGTATATTTTACCAAAGTAAAAGCAAATGAAAACATGACATATTTAGGAACCCCCCCAAAAGGGGGAGTGGGATTCTCATACATTCTGCAACATGGGCGAATCTTTTTTTTTTTTTAAGATTTTATTTATTTATTTGACAGAGATCACAAGTAGGCAGAGAGGCAGGCAGAGAGAGAGGAAGGGAAGCAGGCTCCCCGTCAAGCAGAGAGCCCGATGCGGGGCTCGATCCCAGGACCCTGAGATCATGACCTGAGCCGAAGGCAGAGGCTTTAACCCACTGAGCCACGCAGGCGCCCAACATGGGTGAATCTTAAAAATGTTTCTAAATGAATAAGCTGAATGCAAAAGGACAAGTACTGTATGATTCCACTTAAATGAAATAAGCGAAGTCACAGGGTGCCTGGGTGGCTCAGTGGGTTAAGCCTCTGCCTTCAGCTCGGGTCATGATCCCAGGGTCCTGGGATCGAGTCCTGCGTTTGGCTCTCTGCTCAGCGGGGAGCCTGCTTCCCTCTCTCTCTCCTTGTCTGCTGCTCTGCCTACTTGTTCTCTCTCTCTCTCTCTGTCAAATAAATAAATAAATAATCCTTTAAAAAAAAATAAGCGAAGTCACAGAAGTAGGAAGTAAGCTAGAGGTTACCAAGGGCTGGGAGCAGTGGGGAATGAGGAGTTGTTGCTTAATGAGTACAGAGTTTCTCTTTGGAGTCATGAATAAGTTTTGGAACTAGGTAGTGGGAACGGCTGCACAATACCATAATTAATGCCACCGAATTGTACACTGAAAAGTAGTGGAAATGGTCAATTTTATATGTATTTCCCTACCGAAACAGATGAAGAAACAAAAAACCAAAAAATCCTTCAGCTCCACTGCTTTGGAGAACTAAAAATCTACAACTCTATGGCTGGGAGGCAGGGCCCGCCATTCTGCCTTTCCAGACTTCTTTTCCACCAGTTCTTCTACCTCTCCTAGGCTGCTCTTGGCTGATGCCCAAATCCTACTGGCCCAGCTCCACGAGGCCCTCTCCAATTCCCAGTCTCCTTCGTGTGAGTAACCAGCCACTCCTGTACCACCTACCACCCCACCCTGACCCCTCCTAGCCTCAACTCTGAGTCATCTGGGCTCACGCAGGGCTGTCTGCTCAGCAATTGTGTGGACCAAGAGAGAAAGAGGTTCAAGCAGGGGAAGGGGCTAGCCAAGGTCACGCTTCAGGAACCGTGTCTTAGGCAGAAAAGCCACCGGACGTGCAGTCAGAAGACAGATGTTCCGGGTCCACCTCTGCCACCACCTAAAGGAGAGACCATGGACAAGCCCCTTTCTGGATTGGCTTTCTCTTCTGTAAAATGAGAGGGCTGGATTGCTACCTTCAAGAATGCTTCAAATTCCAGGGCCTGGGGACCAAACGTGGGTACACAGTACAGCAAGACAGAAATAATCTTTCCTACAAGTGTCAATTGATGATTTTATCCTCATCGGGGCACCTCAACAATCTCTAAAGGTTTCCTGAGAAACAAGTGAAGAAAAAAAAAAAAACCACACTGGAGAGTTTTGGGGCTGACTTATCCGGTAATTTTAGTGTTCATTACAGTATTAGGATTTTCACAAAAGAAATTATCCGAAGGAGATATTTAGTTATTCTCTCTATGCTTAGCTCACAAACGTCAGCCTGAAATGTTGAACAGAAGAACCTGGATATTAGTAATGAACAGTTTAATGTAGAAGTCACAGGAGGCAGTGGAACAGGGTGGGGCAGTCACTCTGCAGCAGTGACAAGGAACTGGGGAGGACTCCCTGCCACCACACGGATGTGTGTCAGAATCACATACTGTAGGACTCCCCTTTATCAAATGTTTGGAAGTGGCTGAAACTAATAGATGATGAACCTCCTGATTCCACCACATGCCAGCTTGAGTTAACACTTAGGCATTTAAAATAAAATATGGAACAATTAGAGAGAAATATTTAAGACATTTTAACTCACCATTTTCACCAGTTTATCTTAATGAGATGTTTGACAATGCGCACAAACACTTCGTAGTAAGGATGTTCACTGAAGGACTGTTGCTGTGGACTGGATGTCTATGTCCTCCCCCCACCAAATTCATATGTTGAAAACCTAATCCTCAATGTGATGGTGTTTGGAGGTGAGGTCTTTAGGAGGTATTCGCTCATAAGGACAGAGTTCTCATGAACAGGATCAGCACCCTTTTAAGAAGAGGCTAGAGAGCTAGCTTGCTCCTTTTCTGCTATGTGAGGACACAATGCACAGATGGCCAGAAGCAGGTTCTCACCAGACACCAGGTCTGCCAGCACCTTGATCTCCGTCTTCCCGGCCTCCAGAACTGTGAGAAATAAATGCTTGTTGTGTAAGCCCCAAAGACTATAATTTGTTATAGCAGCCAAAGGGACTAAGGTAGTTGTTAATAATACTGAAAAAGAAGAAACAACCTAATGTCTAAACGTCTAAATGTCTAAAATTGGTTTTGTCTAATGTCTAAATGTATAAAATTGGTTTTGTACATATTATATAGATAGATATGATAGTGTATTTATAAGTAAAAATACACCGGTATGCATATGCCATCATTATCAGTCTATCAATATATATGCCATATATATGTCATATGTATATATAATTAAAGAACATGTAAATATGTTTATATTTTACAAATTCTATAAATTTATATTTACTTAACATGTCAGTGTGTCAATACAATGGAATGCTAATTAGCCATTTAAAATTTTGGAGAAGTGTATTGAATCATTTAAATATAGTAACTAATATACACTAGACCTTAATTTGATTAAGTGCTCCACATGTATTATTTCATTTAATCTTTATACTATAACTCCCTATGATAGAATACTCGCATTTTTAAATTTTTATAACTGAGAGCACTGAAGCATGGGGGTTAAGTAACTTGTACAGGCCACCTAGTTAATAAATGGCAAGACCAAAACACATTCATTAATTTGTTTAAGTGAAAAATTAGATATGTAACTGTATGTATACCATTATCTCATTTTTATTGCTGTAGTTTTTATTTTAACTTTTTCAAAATATGTGTCGGTACAGATAGGTAAAACATAACAGACATACACAACACATAATCACAACACATACACAACACACACATAATGTCAACAAAATGTTATCAGTGATGGGATTATGAGAAATTATGACTTTCTTCCTTTTTATTTATATGTTTGAGTGGGTGTGCATCTGAGCTATAACTCAAAGTCCTAGTTCTGCACATGTATGTTATCAACCACCAACATATGGGGGCTGCCCTCCTAGAGAGAGTCAACACATCATACCAGTATCAACATATTGGGGTTGTCAATTTGCATATTCATGCGACCTACAGCCGGGACAGATGTGCGCCAGTCATTCCTAGAAACAACATGCTAAGATTTGCTCATTTGCATGTGGCCCATCAGATCAGATGATGGGAGGCAATGGGCAATGATTTCCCCGAGGAAATGAATCTCAGAAAGCCACTCCCTACTCCAGAGTTCAAGAGCCTGAGCTTGCACAGCTTGCTGTCATTAGTGTCAGTAGAGCAGGGTGGCATGCTGTTCTCCCAGTTTCCAACCCTTGAAGGTGGGGGGAGTCTCCAGTTGAAGGCTCTGGCCTTCTCTCCTATGGGGAAGCCTGGATCCTATCCACAGTGAGCAAGCGCCTAGCAGCTGTAAGGAGAGGGCATCCCTAACAGGATAGTCACCTAGAAGTTAAGGTACTATATATGGCCTCTACTCCTACCCCACAGAAATTTGCCTCTGTGTGCTGCTGCTTAAGAGGAAGCTGGGACAGATCAATGCTTTTATATTGGACAATCTTTTGTTATGTTTAAAACTTTTATGATAAATTGGTGCCTGGCTGGCTGGCCTCGTCCATAGAGCATGTGACTCTTGATCTCGGGGTTGTGAGTTCAAGCCCCATGTTGGGTGTAAAGCTTACTTTTTAAAAAGTGGGGAAAGGGGAGCCTGGATGGCTCAGTCATTAAGCATCTGCCTTTGGTTCAGGTCATGATCCTGGGGTCCTGGGATCAAGCCCCACATTGGCCTCCCCAGTCGGCAGGAAGCCTGATTCTCCCTTTCCCACTCCTCCTGCTTGTGTTCGGGTTCTTACTGTCTCTCTCTCTGTCAGCTAAATCAATGAAATCTTTAAAAAAAAGAAAAGAAAAGAAAATTCAGGTACCTTCTCTTAAAAAACGGGGCGGGGGGTAAAGGAAGAAGTATTTGATTGATCCCAGGGTCATGAGATTGAGCCCTGAGTCAGGCTCCACACTCAAAGTAGAATCTGCTTCAGATTCTCTCCTTTTCCCTCTGCCCCTTCCCATGCTCATGCTTTCTCTCTCTCTCTAAAACAAACAAATAAATAAATAACATCTTGTTTTTAAAAAAGGCATTTTATAATAAATAAAAGGAATTTGAAAAGGCTGCCTAAGCTTCCACTTCATTCTCTCAAAGCCAGTGGACTCAATTAATTAAGTAGCTTTGACAAGGTCTGTTTTCTAAAGTTCTTTAATGAATGGGTAAATATTTTTGCCATGAGTATTTTTTTTATTTTATTTATTATTTATTTGACAGAGAGAGATCACAAGTAGGCAGAGAGGCAGGCAGAGAGAGAGGGGGAAGCAGGCTCCCTGCTCAGCAGAGAGCCCGATGTGGGGCTTGATCCCAGGACCCTGAGATCATGACCTGAGCCGAAGGCAGAGGCTTTAACCCACTGAGCCACCCAGGTGTCCCCCATGAGTATTTCTTAATTAAAAAAATATATTTAAAACAAATTTTTAAAAAATTACGGGTGCCTGGGTGGCTCAGTGGGTTAAGCATCTGCCTTCGGCTCAGGCCATGATCCTGGGGTCCTGGGATTGAGCACCGCATCGGGTTCTCTGCTCAGCAGGAAGCCTGCTTCTCCCTCTCCCTCTGCCTCTCTCCCCTGCTTGTGCACTTTCTCTCTCTCTCTCTCTCTAAAAATAAATAAATATTTTGAAAAAAAAATTTTAATTAAAAAATTTTGGAAGCATTTAGGGGGCTGACCATGTGCCAGGCCTCCAGGAGGAAGAATGAGACAAGATTTCTAACTCACAAGTTTACAGAGTGCACATAGAAGCACCCATTTTCCTCTATTCTTCTACCCCACACCACCAACTAGAAAGACCCTAGATTCTCTGTGTCTGTGCCTTTGGAGTATGGGCCCCCTGCCCTCCTGGCAGGCTCATCCCCGAAGCCACTCTTACAAAGTCTTATGGTTGTTCCAAGGCTACAGGAGTGCTAATCTGTAACATTCTTATAACCATAACAATTTACATTTATTAAGTCTCATTGCATGCTAATTAACTCTTACTCTTCCCTATGACGCAAGGAGATAAGTACTCTCACCTTAAAGGTGAAAATAATGGATGCATAGAGAGGTCAGGTAACCTACAGGCAGTCACTCATCGGGGTTTGAACTCAGGCACGCCAGCCCCAGAGCCCGCATACACTCTTAATCACGTGCTGCGCTTTGCCATGTCCCCCCACCCCCCCAATGCCCACACACCACCTGGCTGGCTTGTCACATTCTGAAGGTGGAAATCAACCTAAGTTTTTCTGAATAGCAGCAGACACTACAGTGGTCAAGACATATTGCTTCAAAATCCAATCTTCCCCTGGAATCCAGACCATTCCTTTTCTTTCATCCCTAGGCTGCCTCTGCTGGGCCCTCACTGTCAGCAGCTTGCACATGATTTCAGCCCCTCCATCATCTCCACACTAACCATGGGAAGGAGTCCAGTTTCTCGTGTGGCAGGCAAGGTTCGTGGTGACCCAGCCTCAGCCAACCTTACCAGCTCCATCCTGCCCTCACATAGATTTCACCACACTAGACCCCTCACCACGCTCAGCCTGTAAAGTCACTTGCTGCCCTTCTGACAGACCCAAAGTGGGCAGAGGAGCTAGGTTTAGCTATGATAAATAAATGGCAGTAAATGGTAAGACCATCCCAAGAAAGAGAAGGCATTCATTGAGCTGAGAATAGCAGAAAGGGAGTCCCAGTGTAAAAAGATGTAAAAGGGCTTTTGTAAACTGTGATGTGCTCTGTGCTGTACAAATGTTACTTTATTCACAGTTACAGTGTGAAGACCAGGCTTTGGAGTCAGAGTCAGGGTTGTGATCCGATCCTGGCTCTACCCACTCCGCTCTGAGCTTGTTTACCAAGCAGTGAAAAGGAGATGGGGGTGGGGAGAGATAGGACATTTAAATAGGATATGGGAAGGCCTAGAGCATCAAGTGTCCATTTCTTTTCCACTGCAAACCAGACAGCAGTGAGCTCTAGCACTTTGGGGATTGATGTGTCATCCCTTGAACCTGTAAATCTACTACCAACCCTGTTTGTTTGTTTGTTTGTTTGTTTAAGATTTTATTTATTTATGGGGCGCCTGGATGGCTCGGTGGGTTAAAGCCTCTGCCTTCGGTTCAGGTCGTGATCCCAGGACCCTGAGACCATGACCTGAGCCGAAGGCAGAGGCTTAACCCACTGAGCCACCCAGGTGCCTCTACCAACCCTGTTTTACATTCAACTATGAAATCATTAATGATCTTGTGTTGGTATATTTTTGAAATTACACAATATATTCAAACCTACAGTGTTACTCCTGGGAAATTATTGAAACTAATTACTTGAATAAGTAGAAAAGGGCATATGTACAACATGCTTCAATAAAAAATGAAATATCAAAAGAACTTAAAAGTATCTAAAAGAAGAATAATTTTAATTAATTTATGGATCATTTGGGGGCACCTGGGTGACATGGTTAGGCATCAGATTCATGGTTTTGGTTTGGGACATGATCCCAGAATTGTGGGATCAAGCCCTGCATCAGGCTCCCTGCTTAGCCATGTGCTTGAGATTCTCTCTCGCCCCCTCCCTCTGCCCCTCCTGTTCATGCTCTATCTCTAAGATAGATAAATAAATCTTTTTTAAAAATTTATGGATCATCTCCAGATAGGGTATTATGTAGCCATCAACAATTGTGAGGGCTGTAACAAATGAGAAATACTTCTATCTTAAGGGAAAAAAGAGAAAGTATATATGCATTACACTTATCAGAAAATCCAGAAGCTATAAAATCAAAGATATTCATATTTCACCAATTAAAACATTATAAGTTTAATGACAAAAAATACTATTGAAAAGTCAGAGGACAAAGAATAGAGCAGGAAAAAACTAATATGTACAACAAAGGTTAAGATCCTTAGTAAACAATTTCTACAAATTAAAATCCAGTAGAAAAATGGGTAATTGATACATACAAACAATTTATAAGAGGAAATCTAAGAAACACAACCTGCAAATTCAGGCAACAATGAGGTATTAATATTCATTTCTGAGGTTGGCAAAAACCAAAAAGAATGAGAACATCCAGTCCTTGTAAAGGTTCAGGGAAGAAGACATTCCTACTCACTGCTGGTAGGATTGAACTACCATAACCCTCTTGGAAGATAATGTGGTATCTGCAAAATTACACTCGGCAGCAAAGAAAAGGAGAAACTACTGATATGAATAAGATGGACGGATCTCGAAGGCATTGTGCCAAGTAAAAAAAGACATGTAATAATAAAAGAAGAAAGAAAGAAGTGCCAATAAAAAGACAAAAAAAAAAAAAGCCAGACATAAGTGTCTACGCAATGATGATTCTGTTTACATGTAATCCTAGGAAACTGACACCTGTATGGACAGTGGGAGCAAGGCTCTTCGGAGAAGGAGCAGGAGGAGCTCTTCAGGGGTGATGAAATGTTCACATCTGGATTGTGTTGGTAGTCACATTGGTTAAGACATTTGTCAAAATTCATTGAATGAGACACTTAAAATGGGAGCGTTTTACTATATGCACATTATATCTCAATAAAGTTGGTTTCAAAACTAAAAATAAGGGGCATCTGGGTGGCTCAGTCAGTTAAATGTCTGCCTTTGGCTCCGTCATGATCCCGGGGTCCTGGGATCCAGCTCCACATAGGGATCCCTGCTCTGCAGAGGCCTGCTTCTCCATCTTCCTCTGCTTCTCCTCCTGCTTGTGCTCTCTCTCTCACAAAAATAAATAAATAAAATCTTAAACTAAAATACAAATATATATGTGTGTGTATGCAAGTATGTGTAAATATGTATGTATGTATATGTATGTGTATATTTGCTCTTATAAATCCCATTTTGGAGAATCAGGCCCATAGAAATAAAAGTGCCAGTAAGTGGATGTTTCATTGAAGCACTGTTTTTAGAGGCAAAAACCTGGAAATGATAGGGATGTTTATCATTAGGAAAATACCTGAATAAATTAAGGTAGATCCTTCCTGTAGAATATTATGAACCTATTTATTTATTTACTTATTTATTTAGAGAGGGAGGAGGAGGGGCAGGAGAAGGAGAGAGAGAATCTTAAGCAGGCTCCACGCCCAGGGCAAAACCTGTTGTTGGGTTCAGCCTCACAACCTCGAGATCACAACCTGAGCCAAAATCTAGAGTTGGATGCTTAACCAACTGAACCACCTGGGTGCCCCTATTATGAACCCATTTAAAAGAATAAGCTAAATTGGTGAGACACCTGGGCTGGCTCACTCAGTGGAGTGTGCAACTCTTGATCCCAGCGTTGTGGGTTTGAGCCCCACATTGGGTGTAGAGATTACTTAAAAATATAATCATTAAAATAATAAGTTAAATTGGTATCCATTGACCTGGAGAAATATGCATGTTATATATTTTTTAAAAAGTGATTTGTCAAGAAATGTGAATAATAGGCTATTCTGTTAAAAACAAAAAGTATATATATATTGTTTATGTCTGGAATATAGAAAAATATGCATTGAACACTCCAGGCTGTCAATATTTTTTACTTCGGGGGATGGAATTAGAGTAGGGGAGATACAATTCTTCTTTCACAAAATTCTTTATTATTTCCCTTGTAAAAAATAAGCATGCATTGCCTTTGTAGTGTTTTCAAGTCTTAAGACTTAAGAATGACAAAGACTATAATAGTAAATATTTTGTAATATAACAGAATTAAAATATTAAATTGAATTCATGTTTGGATTACAACTGTAAAAATGAAATATGCATGTGGATAAGGGCTGGTAAGGAGAACTCAAACAGGTTTTTAGAGTTTTTTAGAGTGTGGGAGTATGTATTCTTTTTTTTAAACCTGTGAATGCTTGTGGGCATTAACTGGAATAGTTCTATTATGTAAAATGTGCAAAATATGGATGCAGTGAGCAAAGTATAGATAGAAATGCAAAAATTAAAATTGTTTAGTGAAGATGGTAGACCTATAAATACATTTTTTTTTCAATTTCCCCAAACCTTATGTAATATTACACCATCTTAGGATAAAAAGTAACTCCTCCCCTCTAAAAATCTAGGTTCTCTTTTTTTGGAATTAATGACATTAGAACACAAATTTGTATCATGCTACAAATACAGCTTTGTCATAATATACCCTTAAATGGATAAGGGCTAGACAGGAAGAATGCTGAGATTGTAGAGGACTTTCTAATTTTTATTCTCTTTATTGTAACATTGCAAAAATACAAAGTGAGAGTAGAAGGAAAAGATATTTAACTTGTGCTTTTCCAGTTCCCAGAAGCTCAATCTTCTTTTTCAAGTCATACAAAGTCTTTCCTAAATACAAGCAGATTGGGTCATCCCTGAAACATTAACTCGAGCTGCTGACCTTTGGAAAGCAAGTCAGAGACTACATCCAGAAAGAATTGTAATCAGGCTTGGCCACAGTGAGAGGTATTTAGGACAGACGCTCACACTCAGTTACAACCCAACCCTGGGGGGCCGGTGGGGTCACTGGAACATATGACAGCCACTGTATAAGGGACATAACTGGCAAGGACCTGAAACAGGCTGGTTTTCAGGAGAGAAGCAAAGGACTTCCTTGGCAGTCTCTGCCAAGTGAGGGGACTGTGATTGGCCAGTAACTGTTTTTCCTATATCTGAACACGGGGTGCAGCTGAACATAATCCAAGCAGGTCACTTTTCCCTGCAACTTAAAAAACAAAGTCAATCCTACATTTGATATGGTTCAAATCAGCCAGAGCAGAGGGCTTCTTAGGGGTTGAAAGAGAGACTCAGGTCTCCTCTAATTTGTTTTTCCAATATGAGGAAATATCAAATCGTATTTAAAAATTGTGGTATACTTTAAATGCTTTAAATGATTAACACTTTGAACACACAAGCATTCCATTTATAATAGTACTATTCTAAAGATGACTACAGTATTTTATACGCATGTATGGAGATACATGTATTTCCTTTTTGGAAGATAGGGACTTTTGAAAGTCAGGAAACAGGAAAAGTTTGTTTTTAAATAGTATACTAGTTATTTTTCAAAAAAATGTGTTCAATATATGTTTATTTAACTCCTAGCAATTTTTTCAGGTAAAAAACATTCAGGGTGGCCTAGGTGGCTCAGTGGGTTAAAGCCTCTGCCTGGGATTGAGCCCCACATCAGGCTCTCTGCTCAGCAGGGAGCCTGCTTCCTTTCCCCTCTCTCTGCCTGCCTCTCTGCCTACATGTGATCTCTGTCTGTCAAATAAATAAAATTTTTTTAAAAAATCTAACTTTAAAGCAAGAGATCTGACTGTTCATTTGAAAAAGTACATATATTGCAAAAGTTTTACATATATGGGAATAATATCATATATATCTATCTAACTACTCAGTAGTATACTCCAGGTGTTCTGGTTTGATAAAGACAAATTCAAGGTAATATGATAAGCGTCTTTTAATCCTTCCAGGCCGTCTCTGACTCATGCACACCCTTATATGGAGATGAGGCTCTTGGAGAATGCGCAACCTGGCCACCAGCCCATGGCAGGCCCTGCTATGAGACAGCAAGAGCTGCAGGGAGTGGACAAACCTATGGCACAAAATCGAAGGACTCATGTTGGTATTGCAGTTCTGCCATTTCTTGTGTTGACTCTGAGCCTATGTCCTCCACAGCAAGATGGAGAGAGAAATCAAACCTTCTTTACAGGTTTGTGGGGAAGAATAACTTAGGTAATACATAGGATGGTGCCTAGCACAGGGCTTGGCTCCACGGTTGCTCAAATGTTTGCTTCCAGGGACTATCTCTCCCTGCTGAACATGAGGATTACCTTGGATGATGTATGTGAAAACAAATGTTGGTTATAATTAGAAATGGGTAACAGGGGCCCTGAATCTATGTCAAGGCAGAATGTCTGCACTGTAGATGGTAGTGGTGGAGGTCTTTGACTGTGCTGCCTCCCAACTTCCAGAACAGGGATGTTAGGCTTCAAATGCTATGATATATTTTAACTTCCTTCTGAGCCCCTCCCTTTTGGGCAGTTGCCAGAGCTAGCTAGCTTCTCAGAAGGCTCCTGGAAAGGTACAAGGCCAGACTTATAGGCAAGGAAATATGGGTCACAGCTCCTGACATTGAATAAACACTTCAAGGCTGCATCCAAAGGTCCAGCAAGGCACCTGCCTGCTTCCTCTGACTTCACCTCCTATTCTCTCCAAGCTCTTCTTAACTTCAGTCACTCTGGCCCTCTTTCTGTCCCTAAAACATGTCAGATTGAGTTTTCATCAAGGTGTATTCCTGCCTTTGTCCTTGTTCCCTCTTCCTAGAACAGTCTTCCCCAGATCATCACATGGCCAGCTCCCTCTCATCATTTCAGTCTCTGTGAAGCTACCCTCCACCCCCGAGGAAGACCTCTCCTGGCCTCTTTAGCTAACGTAGCCATCCCTTAACTCCTACTTACTTTTTTACCCTGTTATACTATTTAACTTCCTTCTTAGCACTTACCATCATCTAAGATTGCCTTATTTGCATCTGTATTTATTATTCGATATCCCAAAGAGGCAGGAGCACATCTGTCTTGCCTGTACTGAACCCCCAGGACTTCCACACTGAGGAAAATGTTTGTTAAGTGAATGAATGAGCAAAAGCCTCTATAATAGCTTCACAGCAGAATGAATAGCTTACTCCTGGGTGACCCATGGCAGTGTATTTATTCCTGTATGCGGTGCATATTTCAGTTGTGCTAGACTGGCACATTGATGGTCTCCAATGAAACACAGCAACCAGTATTCATGCTCTTTTTAGTACTTCACATATGAACTCCAGGCTTGACCATGTGACTTGCTTTTGCCAATAGGACATTAGCAAGTGTGATGCAAGAAGAGGCTTGATAAGTACTTGAATGCTGCTTTGTCCTCTTGGGACCCTGTCTCTTGAGGTCCTGAGTTACCTTGTAAAGAGTTACCCTGATGAAGAGACCACAAAGAGAGACGGGTGAGCCCAGACAGCCCCCACTCTTTCAGCCATTCCAGAAGAAGTACTGGAAAGCTGAGTAAGTTCCCTTGGACGTTCCAGTCCCAGCAGATATCAGGTAGAACCACCTGGCTGAGTCCAGCCCAGGTTGCAGAATCATGAGAAATAATAAATCATTATTTTTTTACAAGTTTGGCATAGCTTTTTACACAGCAACAGGTAGTTGAAACACCAGTTTACCTTCCATTATAAATGGTTGTGTATGAGTCTATTCCTATACTGTGAGCCCAAAGCAAGGGATGCAACATAATTATCTCTGCTTACCCCACTTTGCCTGGCATCCTGCACAAGATAAGTCAATCTAAGAGTTTTCATTCAAAGATGTGTTGAGCTCCTCTACACGCTAGTCTCTGCACCACCTGTGTGCAGATAGTTGTGTGTTTGTGTGCATGTATGTGTGTCAGGGATGGAGAAGGAGCCAAAAGAAGTAGTGAAGATTCACTCCCCAAACACTTCACAAGGCTGTTCCTTGAGGGCAAAGATCATACCCAACTCCCAGCACAGCAACCCAAATGCAGGAGGTTGAACATCAGTGGTTTAAAGAAAGGTCTGTGGGAGGGGCGCCTGGGTGGCTCAGTGGGTTAAGCCTCCGCCTTCAGCTCAGGTCATGATCTCAGGGTCCTCCGATAGAGCCCCACATGGGGCTCTCTGCTCATTGGGGAGCCTGCTTCCCCCTCTCTCTCTGCCTGCCTGTCTGCCCACTTGTGATCTCTCTCTGTCAAATAAACAAATAAAATATTTAAAAAAAAATAGGATTTAAAAAGAAAGAAAGGTCTATGGGAGCCCAGAGAGGGTATGGCTAACTGCCACCAGAGACCTGGGGGAAGACTTTACCTACCTCGGGAGCAGCTTTTGAGCTGAGTGTTAGTGTTCCAGTCACTGTCAGAAAGCAGGGAAGTTGGCAAGATATTTGCAGTCATTTGCTCATGTGATCCTTAAGGCCACCAGGTGTGACAGGGTCATTTTACAGCTCATGAAGGACTGCCATAGCTGGGCTACAATGAGTGAGCTCCCTGCAGACCCTCAAGCCACTCTGTCCTCTCCCTGACTCTGCAGGTTTGGGGGCTACATTCCCCATTCCTGTGCTGTGGGCAGGCACACACCCATCCTATCTCCTGGCCTCCTTTTCTACAGGGCCAGCTTCTCTTTGAGAGAGGGGATGGAAATGGGATGGGTCTGCCTCATCTTGAAGCTCACTCATGTTTTTAAAAACCAAGTCAAACCCAAGCCTACTCTACATGGCATCCAAATCTAAGTTTAAGTATTTCTTTTTCCTCTTTTTAAAAAAAGATTTATTTATTTATTTTAGAAACGGAGAGAGCGAGCATGCACATGGTGGGGGAGGGGGAGAGGAAGAGAGAGAGACAGTCTTAAGCAGAGTCTATGCTAAGTTCAGAGCCAAACTTGGGGCTCGAACTCACAATGCTGAGACCACGACTTGAGCCAAAACCAACAGTTGGATGCTTAACCATCAGCACCACCCACGTGTTCCTCTTTCTCCTCTTTTTTTCCCCTCTTGGATGGAATTAAGTAAACTCAAAGTGATGACACAGTTTATCTGAAGGAGATTAGAAGTGATGATTGATTATTTGAGAGTAAAAAAATAATTAACTTCACAGTTACAAATAAATACATAAAAAAATTTTAAATGGGAGGGAGTAGGGACTCTTTTACCCCTAAAATTTTTTTTTTTGAAGATTTTATTTATTTGACAGAGAGAGAGAGAGCGCACAAGCAGGGAGAGCAGGAGGCAGAGAGAGAAGGAGAAGCAGATTCCCCACTGAGCAGGAGGCCCAACGGGGGGTTCCATCCCCGGACCCTGGGATCATGACCCGAACTGAAGGCAGATGGTTAACTGACTGAGCCACCCAGGTGCCCTTACTCCTGACATTTTTATTTTTATTTATTTGTTTATTTGACAGAGAGACAGCGAGAGGAGGAACACAGGGGCGGGGGTGGAAGAGGGAGAAGCAGGGTTCTCGAGAAGGAGGGAGCCCATTGTGGGGCTCAATCTCGGGACCCTGGGATCATGACCTGAGCTGAAGGCAGAGGCTTAACAGCTGAGCCACCCAGGTGCCCCACCCCTAACATTTTTATTACAAAGAAGTCTAGGGGCACCTGGGCGACTCTGTTGGTTAAGCATCTGCCTTTGGCTCAGATTATGATCCCAGGGTCCTGGGACTAAGCCCCACCTTTGGGCTCCTGATCAGCAGGGAGTCTGCTTATCCCTCTGCTCCTCCTCCTGCTTGTGTTCTGTCTCTCTCAAATAAATAAACAAAATCTTAAAAAAAAAAAAAAGAAGAAGTCAAATATACAGAAGAATTAAAAGATTCAACAGGCATCCCCAGGTGGCTCAAGTCAGTTAAGTGGCTGCCTTCAGCTTGAGTCATGATCTCAGGGTCCTGGGATAGAGCCCTAAGTCTGGCTCTCTGTTCAGCAAGGAGTCTGCTTCTCACTCTCTTTCTGTACTCTTCCTCTCTCTCTCAAATAAATAAACAAACTCTTAAAAAATAAATAAATAAAGTAAAATCTCCAACAATTAGTAAGTGGCCATAGTCCCTCTGTGTGTATGTGTGTGTGTGTGTGTGTGTGTGTGTGTGTGTGTATTTTCCTCAAAGTTTTGGAGGAAAGTCCAACTCTTCTACATAACTACCATAGCATTGTTGTACCTAAGAAAATTAACTATAATTAGAATCTTTGAACACAGGGCTTAGAGGAAGAAGGTAAGACCTTTATCTCCATCTCTTCATCTGGGAGTGTAGGAAAGTCAGCCAGGTTGCTGGGCCAAAAGTAGGGGGTGTGAACAAAAGGGCTTTCTGATATTCAGAGACCTGGACAAATGTGTAAAGTTGGCATCATTCTGAGGTGTGCTTAAAACTATACGGGGTAGGAGTGCCTGGGTGGCTCAGTAGGTTAAGCATCTGACTCTTGATTTTGGCTACGATCTTGATCTCATGGATCATGAGATCAGCGCCTTGCTGGGCTCCACACTCATTGGGGAGTCTGCTGAGATCCTTTCTCCCTCTCCCTCTATCCCCACACCCACTTGCTCGCTCTCTCTCTCTCTCAAATAAGTAAGTAAGTAAATAAATAAACCTTTTTAAAAAACCGTTTTGTGGGAGCTCCTCAGTCTCTGGATTCTGAGCATGTATATAATTAACTATGTATTAGCAAGCCCCAGGAGAACTTCACTGATGGGCAGCTTGAAAATGACATGAAACACAGAAGTGTATAAGTCCTTGAGAGAAGAAATAAACTGTAGTCACAAGTCCTCTTTGCATACATTAGAGAAAAAAAGAAAGAAAGGATTCAGGGCAAACAGTTTCTGCTGTGAATGAACCCAGGTCTCCCTGGGAGAGATCTAGGTGGGGCAATCTGAGGGAGGAAGGAAATGAGGCTTCAGGCAGAAGGAAATTCCTTACTGTGTTAAATTAATAAAGAATGTGCTGAACTAATACCTCACTTTTCCCACTTCTGCCAGCTCTGGTTACAGGGGATACTTCCTGCCCTGGAAGGCTTTTGGAGAAACTTAGTGTACATCTATGTCAGATGAAGCCTACATTCCTTCCTCCTTTCCCCCACCCCCAAACACTCCTTCTGCACCCCCTACAGACTATTTCTCTTCATCTGAGTCCCTAATGTCCTAATCCATATAATGGAGCAGGGACATCTGCTGGCAGGGCAGTTTTCAGGAGGGCTACGTGGGGCTACGTGTAGGCAAACGTGTCTGGCAGTGTCAGGCACAAGAGAACAGGCCCCAAGTAAGTGGTGTCTGAATCATTTCCTGGCGAGCTCCCATCCTTGTGGAAACTACACTTCCCAAGCTCCCTTATCAGCTGGCTCCTGACTAGGTTCAGCCAATGGGAGATGCTAGTGGGAGACTGACAGGAAGGAGGGAGGGAGAAACCAGAGTCAATCTCCCAGTCCCCCTCTGCTTGGGGGTGGGATGGGAGCTGATTCTTCATCTTTACATCCCCTCCCTCTGTGGCCCCAGTGGTCCCTAGGTATTCCCACCCATCAGTTCCCACAGATGACCCAGCCTCTGGGCTCTGCAAACACTAACTCTAGTCCTAGGGGTAGGAGAGGCTTCCTGCTGCTGCTGCTGCTGCTAATTTCTGGGTTCCCTCAGTGCTTACTGCTTAGCTTCTCAACTCTTCCGTCACATGTGTAACCAACTCCTTCTGTTAAATCCTGTCTGTTTTCTTTATTTATTTTTTAAGATTTTATTTATTTGACAGAGAGAGACACAGCGAGAGAGGGAACACAAGCAGGAGACGGAGAAGCAGGCTCCCCATCGAGCAGGGAGCCTGATGCAGGGCTTGATCCCAGGACCCTGAGATCATGACCTGAGCCAAAGGCAGACTTCCAACCAACTGAGCCACCCAGGCGCCCCAATCCTGTCCATTTAAAATAACTACAGTGGTTTCGATTTTCCTGACTGGAGTCTGGCTAATGCACATGGTAATTTTTTAAACTAACTATGCAGTAAAGGATTGATTAACTCAGCAAGCTTGGGGTGCTTAAACCCTGCACAAGCCACAGAAAGGATTGGCCCTTGGTTGGCTCTGGGAGATAACCTTTAAACCCTTGGAATATCCTGCCTGAAAAAGAGTATCTTTCTAGGGGAGCCTGGGTGGCTCGGTGGGTTAAAGCCTCTGCCTTCGGCTCAGGTCATAATCTCAGGGTCCTGGGATCGAGCACCACATCGGGCTCTCTGCTCAGCAGGGAGCCTGCTTCCCCCTCTCTCTCTCTGCCTGCCTCTCTGCCTACTTGTGATCTCTGTCTGTCAAATAAATAAATAAAATCTTAAAAAAAAAAGAGTATCTTTCTACACTGGGGGCCTTGGGTCATGCCAGATAGCTTACGCTAACAATGTGACTTAGGGTGAATGCCTGTTTTCAGTTGCCTGGGGCCTTGGCCGCACTGTTTCAGTCTGACTTGACTGGGGCTGGGCAGTGGTTGTGGACACTGAATACCTGGGGTCAGCCATGCCAGAGCTCCATGCCTATGCAACCGACCCTCAGTAAAAACCCTGGACACCGAGGCTCAGATGGCTGGCAACATTTGTGCGTATTGTCACATGTCATTGCTGGGAGAAGTCAGCTCTGTCTGTAAGGTTCCTTTGGGTGGGGACAACTGGAACCACACAGCTGGTCCCTCCCGGACTCCACTTGATGCACCTTTTCCTTTGCTGATTTTTAAGCTTTATTCTTTTGCTGTAACTGTAACTACAGGTAGAATAGCTTTTCTGAGTTGCATAAGTCTTTCTAGCAAATCAAAAACTTAAAGGTGGTCCTGGGGACCCCCAATGCCCCATTTACAAAGAAAACTTTTCCCCACAAACAAAATGTCTAGGGTCCCCAAAATTTAAGTAACGTGCCCGAACTGAATGCAGGTTCTACCTGACTCCTATTACTGTGCCAGACTGCCTCTCGTGAGGGAGAAAGGTGCATGCAGAAAGACCACTTGATTGAAAATTTGAAGTAAAGATGCTGTTAAGGCGTCTTTTGGCTCCAACAGTTCATATACCCATAAGTTAATAAACACCTATTGAACTCTTTTTTTTTTTTAAAGATTTTATTTATTTATTTGACAGAGAGAGACACAGTGAGAATGGGAACACAAGCAGGGGAGTGGGAGAGGGAGAAGCAGGCTTCCTGAAGACCAGGGAGCCCAACGCAGGGCCCTGGGATCATGACTGAGCCCAAGGCAGACACTTAACCGACTGAGCCACCCAAGCGTCCCCACCTATTGAACTCTTAGATGAAGCAATTATTTGCTTTCCAGGGAGAAACTAGAGAAGGTCTGTGGGGGTAAGGTGGCTGGAGCCACAGTGAAAGAGGGCTGGTCAGGAATGAAATAAGGTGGAAGCTACTGGAGAAGTCCAGAAGACAGGCAGACAGCCAGGACTAGGAGGTGGCAGTAGAGAGGGAGTGATAGGGTGGATTCAAGTGACCATGCAGGAAATGGCCTATTGGACCTCTTGGCTGGGAGCCTTGTTTTCCACCCCTCCCCCACATTGATGGTGTCCTAGGTAACTCCCTTTCAAAAAATTATATTGGCTAATTAAAGCCAGATACAGGCTTCCTCTTTGATTGCTCCCTTTCCCTTACCTCACTCACCCACAGCAGATCTTGTTGATTCTGCTTCCAAAATATTTCCTATGTGGGTCCCTTTCTCTCTCTCCACATCTTTCACCCCAGTCCAGCCCAGCACTGCCTCTCGCCTTTGCACTGGCTACTCCCTCCCCCCATGCATGCATGGCTGGTCCCTTCTCATCCCTCCAGTTTCATCCAAAATATGGGCTTCTCAAAGAAGTCTCCCCTGCACACGCCAGTGAGAGGAGGCCCATGCTCCTGTTCTCTTCCCCAGAATCCTCTTTTTGTCTTCATTCATGGGGTTTCTTACTTTATCTAACAAGTAGCATTTGTTGAGCCTACTTACTATGTGCCAGATAAATTCTATTTTACATTAATTTTCAAGCTAAGGAAACAAGTTTTAAACCACTGTGTCAGCTAAAGTATGGGCATCAAAAGAGCAGAGATCTTACCTGTCCTGTTTGTTGCTGATCCCCAAAGCCAAGCATACAGCCTGGTCTGTAAGGAGGAACTCTACACATACATGCTGAAGAGACGATGAAGAATGTAGTATGGATTGGATGTGGATAATGAGGGGAAAGATGTCAGGACGGTTCCAAGTTTCTGGGTTATCCAACCGGGTGGTGCCATTGACCAGGTGAGGAGCCATGCAGAGACAGCCAATGCGTAGACTGGAGATGCGGGGGGGTTGGTTGGTTTAGGGAACACGGCATTGAGAAGTCAGCTATGATGTTCCCCTGGGTCTGGAGCCCAGTTTGGGATGGTGGACGTGGATTTAGGAGTGGCCAGCTCGTAGGAAGTAAATGGAGTCTGGAGGGAATTGAGATCGCCTAAGGAAGTATGTTGAGTGAGATGAGAAGGCCTAGTGCAGAGCCTTGAGCAATGTCAACATCTAATGTGAGAAGAAAGCATCCAGCAAAATAGCAGCTAAGAAGTTAAGTGGAAAATCAGGGTAGTGTGACACGCCCCCTCCCACAGAAGCCAAGGAAAAAGAGAAGTGGGTGCAATGTGGTATCCACAGGCATTATAGGGTTGGAGCATGCTTTTTTTTTTTTTTCTTTTTGGTCTGTCTTCACAGCCTGCACAATATTTTAAAACACCTCGGGTTAGTTGCTACAATTTAAAAATAAGAGTATTTCTTTTGAAATCTCTATTCCAGGGGTGCCTGGGTGGTGCAGTTGATTGGGTGTCCAACTCTTGGTTTCAGCTCAGGTTGTGATCTCCGGGTGGTGAGATCGAGCCCCAGACTCCGTGCAGAGTCTGCTTGAGATTCTTTCTCCCTCTTCTCCCTCTTGCTCTGCCCCTCCCACTCATGCTCCCTCTCTCTTTATTTATTTGAGGGCAAGGTGAAGAGTATCGGGAGAGGGAGAAGCAGGCTCCCCACTGAGCAGGAAGCCCAACGCAGAGCTGGATCCCAGGACCCCGAGATCACAACCTGATCTGAAGGCAGATGTTTAACCAACTGAGCCCCCCAGGAACCCAAAATAAAAAATCTCTTAAAAGAAAAGAAAATAAATCTCTATTCTAGTTTCCCTGGAATCATAATATGGGCCGTTCTGGGCCTGAACAGATGCAGTGAGTCACGGCTTGCCCCCATTAGCTGAGGTGTGTGGTCTCCTGACTATCTCAGTCTCCACCTATCCCTGCTGCATCCCTAACACTGGAGGCCTGGCATATGTCATTTACCATCTGTCTTAGTCAGCATGGGCTGCTATAACAAAATACCTAGGACTGGGTGGCTTACACAACAGACATTTACTTCTCACAGTTCTGGAGGATAAGAAGTCTAAGAGGAGGATGCTGGCAAACTCAGTTCCTAGTGGAAGCCTGCTTGCTGGCTTGTATATAGCCACCTTCTTGCTGGGTGCTCACACGGCCTTTCCTTGGTTCTTATGCATAGAGAGAGAGTTCTTTCTTCCCATCCCATCATGAGCATCCCAGCCTCACCACCTAATCTAAACCTCCTAGTATCATCACATTTAGAGTTAAGGCTCCAACATATGAATCTTGATTGGCGGGGGGCCACAAACACTCAGCCTATGACACCATCTCAATTGCATTACTGCTTTTCTTCTATTAGAGTCAAAAGAAAGGAGCGGATTTCTTGAATGTATGTTTCTACTGAGAGTAGGAAAACAAAATATAGACTAAGACAGGGATTTTTTTGAAAATGGGAGGAGCATATTTCTCAATGAAATGCCTTCTTTGCCTATGAGATTTCTAAGACGGTCCCCAAGGATTCTTGCCTGCTAGTGCTCATGACCTTGTGTCATCCCCTCCCTTTGAATGTGGGCTGGATCATTACTTGATTCTACTCAGTAGAGTATAACAAAGGATGTCACTTTTGTAATTATAGTCTTTCATATCTGGGTTAGATTTTTCTTTAAAGATTTTATTCATTTATTTGACAGAGAGAGAAAGCAAGCAGGCACCAACAGGAGGAGTGGCAGGGGGAGAGAGAAGCAGGCTCTCTGAGCTGAGCAGGGACCCTGAAGTGAGGCTCCATCCCAGAACCCTAGAGTCATGACCTGAGCCAAAGGCAGACACTTAACCAACTGAGCCACCCAGGGGCCCCTCCAGCTTAGATTTTTAAACCACGTTTATTTTTTAAAGATCTTTATTTATTTATTTGACAGACAGAGAGAGAGGAGGGGAAGCTCCTTTCTCTCTCTCTGTCTGTCAAATAAATAAATAAAAATCTTTTTAAAAAATCTAACCCAGATATGAAAGACTGTAATTACAAAAGTGAGCAGCAGAGGGAGAAGGAGAAGCAGGCTCCCTGTTCAGTGGGGAGCTCCATGTGGGGCTTGATCCCAGGACCCTGGGATCATGACCTGAGCCACCCAAGAACCCTTAGTTCTGTAATTAGATTATTAAAATGATGGCTTCTACCTAGCTAGCAGACTCTTTATATTGCCCTCTTGGTTTGCACACTTCAAAGAAGTAAGCTGCCACTCTAGAGAGGCTCACATATCAAGGAACTGGTAGCGGTCTCAAGCCAACGGTACGCAGGGGATTGAATCCTGCCTACAATCATGCTGAAAGAGGATCTTTCCCCAGTCGAGTCTTCAGATGAGACCCTAGCCTATGTGCAAGCTTACAAGAGACCTGAAGTAGAGGACCCATCTAGCTATGCCCAAATTCCTACCCACAGGAACTATGAGATAATAAGAGTATTTTTAAAATTTTAATTGTGATAAAAGGACACAACATAAACTTTACTATTGTAACCATTTTTAAGCATAGAGTTCAATTGTGTTAGCTCTATTCACATTGTTGTGCAACAGATCTCTAGAACTTCTTTGTTTTGTAAACTAAAACTCCATATCCATCAAACAACAACTTCCACTTTCTCCTTCCATCCTAGACCCTGGTAACCACCACTCTACCTTTTGTCTTTATGAATTTGACTACTATGAGTTATAGAAGGGGAATCATACAGCATTTGTCTTTTTTTAAAGATTTTATTTATTTATTTATTTATTTAAGAGAGCGAGAACACTAGAGAGAGAGAGAGCGAGTAAGCACTAGTGGGGGGAGAGGGAGAGGGAGAAGGAGGCTGAGCAGAGAACCCAGTGCGGGGCTCAATCCCAGGACCCTGCGATCATGACCTGAGCCAAAGGTAGACTGTTAACCCACCAAGCCACCCAGGTGCCCCCAGCATTTGTCTTTTTGTGACTGGCTTAGTTCATGTAGCATAATGTCCTCAGGGTTCATCTGCATTGCATCGTACATCAACATTTCCTTCCTCTTTAAGCCTGAATCATATTCCATTCTATGCATATACCACTTTTTGTCTATCCATTCATCCATCAGTGGATACTTGGGTTGCTTCCACCTTTGGGCAACTATGAATAATGCTATTATAAACACTGTGTATAAGCATCTCTTCAAGATCCTATTTTCTGTTCTTTCAGATACATACCCAGAAGTGGGATTACTGGATCATACAGTAATTCTGTTTAATTTTTTCCAGAAGCACCATACTGTTTTCTACAGCAGCTGCATCATTTTACATTCCCATTGGCAGTGCATAAGGGTTTCAATTCCTCCACATCCTTGTCAACACTTATTTTCCTGTTTTGGGGTTCTCTGGACTTTTTGATAGTGGCTGCCCCAAAGTGCATGAAGTGAGATTTCATGTGTGTTGTTCTAAGCAGGTAAGTTTGGGGTGATTCTTACATAGCAAGAGGTAAGTAATATACCACTTTGTTTTGTGAGTTCCAAGAAGGGAGTAGTTCTTGGTTTCAAATGTGGCTTAAAGGTCGAGCAAGAGGAGAACCGAAACAAAAGCTTCTGCAGTCATCACAGAACAAAGGTGGAGACCTGGACAGAGCAGACTCCGTGGGTGGAGGTGGGGAGAGGGGGCTGGGCAGTGGCAAGAGAAGAATAAGGGCAACTTTTTAAAGAGTGGTCTATGTAATCTTTAAAAAAGATTTTATTTGTTTATTTATTTGAAAGAAAGAGAGAGAGAGTGTGCAGGGTGAGGAGCACAGGGAGAGGGACAAAGACTCTGTGCTGAGCATGGAGCCAGATAGCCAGATGCCTAGACACAGGGCTCGATTCCACCACCCTGAGCTTATGACCTGAGCCGAAATCAAGAGTTGGCCACTTAACCGAGAGAGCCACCCAGGGGCTCCAGGAGTCTTCTGTATAATTTGTATGGATTGTCAATGATTTTCCTGAGAGGGTGAGATAATTCCAAGGGGGTGGTAGCCAGAAGGAGGGGTTTATTCTCTTTTCCTTTTTTTTTTTTTTTTAAGATTTTCTTTATTTATTTGACAGAGAGAGAGATCACAGGTAGGCAGAGAGGCAGGCAGAGAGAGAGTGGGAAGCAGGCTCCCCGACGAGCAGAGAGCCCGATGCAGGGCTCGATTCCAGGACCCTGAGACCATGACCAGAGCCAAAGGCAGAGGCCCAACCCACTGAGCCACCCAGGTGCCCCTCTTTTCCTTTTTAAAATAGGAAAGAATTGATTATGTTTAAATACCTATGGCACTGATGGCACCGATGGCACCTATGGCAGGTGGGACTGGAGCCCAACCCAACGGCTCCCGAGCTTGCTCATTTACCAAAATGTTTTGCTCAACTGCCCAAGTCTGAAGCAAAATAAGAAAACAAGACAATATAATCTAGCAATGTTCTATTTTTTTTCTCCCTGATGGCTATTTGGAGTGATTTTGATGGTAAATAGCAAGTATTTAATTATTTCAAGGATTCTCTCTCTCTCTCTCTCTCCCCCCATGACTTCCCTCCCTCCTCTTGATGCCTCTGTTTGGCTGGGGTGTAATTACATGCTTAATCTGGCTCTTGAGCAAACCAGCTCCATGCCCTTCCTTCCCCAACATAGCAACTCTTGCTCAAGTCCCTTCCAAGCAAAGCATAATGTATAATAGGTCCCCCATGACATTTTTTGAAAGAGAAAAATGAAATCAACCTTATGGCTGAACTCCCTGGAGGTTCTTGAGTCAAAGGTCCTTCACAAACTGTATCAACACCCTCCGGGGCAATGCCAGAACCAAGTCCTTGCACATGAAATGTGCTCCTGCTTTATTCACACAAGTGTGATTTGTGTACACTCTACCACATCATGCATGTGTATTTTAGCTGTTTATATAACTTGTCCTCGGGGACTTCTGACTACAGAATCCCCAGACCCCAGCATAAGCCAACTTTTACTGGACTCAGGCATTATAGGTTGTCTAAAACAGTTACTGAGGGGTGGATGCAGGCCTCAGAGCTCATCATAGATACTCCCTTTGGATATACTGGAAGGTCATTATTCTTCAGTCTGACGGGTGGAGATTTTCTAACCCTTTCTATTTGTTGTCATCAGCTCCTGATGAATCACTAATAAGTATTCAGCTACTCCACCCCTCCTGCAGATGCTGCTTCTCCTCTCACTTTGCAGTGACAGGAAATCATCTCTCAGTAACCTTGAAGCTTTGCAGCAGGCCTACTTGACTTTCAGTTGGCTCACAGTTACACGGTCAGAGAAGAACAACATGGGTGTTAACTTGTTGCTTGGGAACTGAGGGTCCCCAAGAAGCTGAGTAGTGCCCTCAGATTCCCAATCCAGGGCTTTGTCATCACACACACAAAAATCATACATTTGCACAGGCACACTGATTTGATTTTAGATGTTACATCATTTTTTTTCCAGTAAATCATAAGTGATCAATGTGAAATCATTTAATACAGAAAAAGAATAAATGTGAAAAAAAATTAACGGGGAATTGCTTGGATCAAGGCTGGAATCTAGGTTCTATCATGCATTCATTCAGCTATTATTATTTCACACCTACTATGTGCCAATTGCCAGGGACAGGACACTCAAGGAGCTGCCTTAGCAGCTAAAGGTGGAGAGATGACGATAAATAAGTGTGATGGCTAATATTATGTGTCAACCTGACTGGGTCATGGGGTGCCCAGATATCTGGTCAAACATTTTTCTGGGTCTCTCTGTGAAAGTGTGTTTGGATGAGATTAACATTTAAATCAGTAGACCAAGTAAAGCAGATGGCCCTCCTCAATGTGGGTGGGCCTCATACAATCAGTTGAAGGCCTGAATAAAACAAAATTGCTGACTAAGGGAGAACTACACTTGCCTGATTGCCTTCAAACTGAGATATCAGCTTTTCTTCTGCCTTTGGACTTGAATCGAAACATTGGCACTTTCTGAGTCTTGAACCTGTTGGTCTTCAGACAGGAATTACATGATCAGCTCTCCTGGTTCTCAGACCTTTGGACCTGAACTATAACCAAATCATCAGCTCTCATGAGTCTTCAGATTGTCAGTTTACCCTGCAGATCATGAGACTTGCCTACTTCCATAACTGCATGAATGAATTCCTTAGAATAAATCAATCTCTCTCTCTCTCTCTCTCCACACACACACCCACACACACACCCTGTTGTTTCTGTTTCTCTGGAAGATCCTGACAAATACAGCAAGCAAATCAATGACCAATCCGACAGTGATAAACTTCCATGATGGACATAAAACAAGATCATGGAAAAGACAGGGGTCTTTTGTTATGTTAGCTGTGGACATTAGGACCAACTCACTGAGGAGGTGGAGCCAGAGTGGGAGAGCAAAAGCCATGTAAAAGATGTGGGGAGATGGCAGGGCAAAGGCCCTGTGGTGGGCAGGATGGTGGAGAACTGGAGGGACAGAAAGAAAACCAGTATGGCTAGAGGGGAGCATGGTGGGAGAGGGAGGCAGGATGCAGAGCATTAGGGATTCATAGGCCATAAGGAGCAGTTTCGATTTTATTCCAAGTGCAAGGGGAATCCTTTGGAAGGTTTTAAGGAGTTTAACACTCTGGCTGCTTACATTCCTAGCTTGCTGTATCATTTGGGACAAATGAATGTACCTCTCTGAATTTTAGATTCCTGACATTGTTATGAAGATTAAATGAGATCATGTAAGAGAGTGAATTAGTACCATGCCTGGCCCAAAGAAGTAGCTACAGAAACGTCAGTTTCATTTTCTGGTTGTTCACTAGGGGCAATGACTGGTAAATGCTGAAACTAAACTAAATGCTGAAACCAAATGTTGAAACTAAATTAAACTAAAACAAACTAGAGAAATGGAACTGACATGAACTTTCTGGAAGGCAGTATCAGCACATCCTTTGATAAGGGGCTACTTCCCTTGTGGCCTAGGGAAACAAAGAGAAACAGAGACAAAATGTATACTAAAAGATATTTGTCACAGTGTCATTTACACATCGAAAAACTGGAAACAACTAAATGTCTCGGGTAAGTGCTGGTTTAAAGGCACTTTGGTGGGCACCTGGGTGGCTCAGTCAGTTAAGCCTCTGCCTTTGGCTCAGGTCATGGTCCCAGGGTCCTGGGGTCGAATCCTGTATTGGGCTTCCAGCTCAGCAGGAGGCCTGCCTGCTTCTCCCTCTGCCTGCTGCTCCCCCTGTTTGTGCACGCTCTCTCGCTCTCCAACAAATAAATAAAACCTTAAAAAAAAAAAAAAGGAAGAGTTAATTTTCTACTTTTCATTTTATTTTGCTAAAAGTAAATGTCCTGGGGTGCCTGGTGGCTCAGTGGGTTAAAGCCTCTGCCTTTGGCTCAGGTCATGATCCCAGGGTCCTGGGATCGAGCCCCGCATCAGGCTTTCTGCTCAGTGGGGAGCCTGCTTCCCCCTCTGCCTCTCTGCCTACTTGTGATCTCTGCCTGTCAAATAAATAAATAAAGTCTTAAAAAAAAAAAAAGTAAATGTCCTAAGTGTCCTAAGGTTTTCTCCTCCCAAATATATGTTTTTTCCCTTCTAATTGGAAAGAAAAAAGCAACTTATTAAATTACCTGGAAAATGCCTCTTGCTAAATTCAGGAATCATTTATAAATAGAACTATGTTAGGACGCTTGGAAGAAATGGTGGAAGGAAAGCATATCTAGGAGGCTGACTGATTCCCCAGGTCATCTAATAACTATGTGTTCAGCACAAACCTTCCTGGAGATGGCTTCTACCTGAGATTTCCTTTCAGTTGATGGCTTGGGGTTCAGGAGAAGAAGTAGCGGTCTTTGGCAACCTGGGAACCTAGTTTTAAAAGCCAGCTCTGTCATTTAGTAGCTGTGAATCCCTTGGCAATGTACATAACTTCTCTGAGATCCTGTTTTTGTGACTATAGGGGCAGTGATGTTTATTCCAGCCTTTCTTTGGGTAGGTTAAGGATAAAATACATGAAGTGTCTGTCTTCTGATGAGTCCTTGATAAATGCCAGCTCTTATATTGTGATCCTCCTGCCCCAATATTGATCATACCTTGTTATAGTGTAGCCCTTTACAGTTTGCAAATGTGTGTGGGGAGTTGTGTTCACTATCTGATCCTGAAAAAAAGCCCAGTTTTTATTAAGATAATACCTTACCTGTATAGAGTACTTGCTATGTTTTTAAGAATTGCATAATAGTGGGTGTTCAGTAAGTGCTGACTGAATGAATGAATGAACGAATGAATGTTCTCAAAGGAGAAAAAATAGTGGACTGTTTCTTTGACTGGGGAATTCATTCTATGAGGCTAGATGCTCCCTAAAGCAAAGGTAGCCCTGAATTTCCCTGTTATGTTGAGGGGAGCTTCAGGGCAGGCCAGGGCTTGGAGAAGACTGCCCTGAGTCATTCTGGTGGACGCCAGGGCCTTTTTCCTGCTCTGACTTGTGAAAAACTAGAGGTAAAAAGAGTGAGTTGGTGCCACCTGGAGGGTGAGAGTAGGCACCTCAGGGGAAGGCAAGAAAATTAGAACAAAGCACTTCTTTTATTTTTATTTTTTTTTTTTTAAAGATTTTATTTATTTATTTGACAGACAGAGATCACAAGTAGGCAGAGAGAGAGAGAGAGAGAGAGAGGAGGAGGAGGCAGGCTTCCCGCTGAGCGGAGAGCCAGATGCGGGGCTCGATCCCAGGACCCCGGGATCATGACCTGAGCCGAAGGCAGAGGCTTTAACCCACTGAGCCACCCAGGCGCCCCCAAAGCACTTCTTTTAGTTCAGGCACACAGGTGGGGTGGTGGTGGTAAGAATGTACCCTAAAAATAATCTCTGCTTTTTGGGGCACCTGGGTGGCTCAGTGGGTTAAAGCCTCTGCCTTCCACTCAGGTCATGATCCCAGGACCCTGGGATCGAGCCTCGCATGAGGCTCTCTGCTCAGCAGGGAGCCTGCTTCCTCCTCTCTCTCTCTCTCTCTCTCTGCCTGCCTCTCTGCCTACTTGTGATCTCTGTCTGTCAAATAAATAAATAAATAAAATCTTTTAAAAAAATAATCTCCAGGGGCACCTGGGTGGCTCAGTCGTTTAGTGTCTGCCTTTGGCTTAGGTCATGATCCCAGGGTCCTAGGATCGAGCCCCGCATCGGGCTCCCTGCTTAGCAGGAAGCCTGCTTCTCCCTCTTCCTCTGCTTGTGTTCCCTCTCTTGCTGTGTCTCTCTCTCTCTGTCAAATAAATAAACAAAAAATCTTAAAAAAAAATCTCAGCTTTTTCAAAATTAAATAATTATTGAGATAATTATAGAGTCATGACCAGTTGTAAGAAATAATACAAAGAAATGCCATGTATCCTTTACCTAGTTTCCCCCAATGGTAACATCTTGTAAAACTATGGTACACAGGGCACCTGGGTGATACAGTTGGTTTCGGCTCAGGTTGTGGTCTTGGAGTCATGGGATCAAGCCCCCAGGTTGGGCTCAGTGCAGAGTCTGTGTGAGGTTCTCTCTTCCTCTGTCCCTCCCACCCATTTTCTCTCTCTCTCAAATAAATAAATCTTAAAAAAAAAAAACTATAGTCTATAGATCAGTTGAATAGAATCTAGAGTCCAGAAATAAACCCACACATTACTATCAATTGATTTTTGACAAAAGTAACAATACAATTCAATGGGTGATAGAACAGTCTTTTTGACAAATGGTGCTAGGACAACTGGATATCCAGATACAAAAAGATGAAGTTGGACCCCTACCTCACACCATATACAAAAACTAAAATGGGCCAAAGACCTAAAATGTAAGAGGTAAAACTATAAAACTCTTCAGAAAAAAAACAGGATAAATCTTCATGACCTTGGGTTAAGGAATAATTTCTTACATATGGACACCAAAAGAACAAGCAGTAAAAGAAAAAATAGATAAATTGGACCGCATCAAAATTTTAAAAAAGCTTTTTTTCTGCAAAGGACACTGTAAAAAAAAAGTGAAAAGACAACCCAAAGAATGGAAGAAAATATTTGCAGGTCATATGTCTAATAAGGATCTAGTACCCAGAATATATAAAGAAATCTTACAATTCTACAATTTAAAAAACCCCCAATCTTAAAACGAGCAAGTTCACTGAATAGACAATTCTTCAAAGAAAATATACAAATGGCCTGGAAGCACCTGAAATGTCATTAACCATCAAGGAAGTACAAATCAAAACCACAAAGAGATGCCATTTCACACCCACTAGGAGGGCTACAGTCAAAAAGATAATAATAAGCATTAGTGAGATATGGAGAAATTGGTGATGAATTGAAATTACTAGTAGGAATATGAAGTGGTGCCAATGCTTTGGAAAAAAGGCAATTTCTCAAAAAGTTAAAGTTATCATATAACCCAGTATTTCTACTCCAAGGCATATACCCAAGAAAAATGAAATCATATGTCACATGAAAATATGTACACAAATGTTCATAGAAGCATTATTCATGAGAGCAGAAAAGTAGAAACAACCCAAATGTCCATAAACTAATGCATGATAAACAAAACGTGGCATATTCCATAAAATGGAATATTATTCAGCAATAAAAAGGAATGAAGTACCGATTCATGCTATGACATGGCTGAACTCTGAAAACATTATGCTAAGTGAAAGAAGCCAGACACACAAAAGGCCACATATATCATATTATTCCATTTATACGAAATATCCAGAAGAGGCAAATCCACTGAAATGGAAGTAGATTAGTGGTTGGGAAAGGGAGGGGAGTGAGGAATGCTAATGGATACCACATTCTTTTGGGAGCAATGAAATGTTCTGGAATTAGTGGTGATGGGTACACATCTCCTTGAATATACTAAAAACCACTAAATTATATATTTAAAAGAGTGGATTTTATGAAGTCTTATACCTCAATTTCTTAAACTAGTAAAATTAATAAAAAGTAGTATCAAAACCAGTATACAGATATTGGTACAATCTACCAATGTCATTCGGATTTTCCTAGTTTCTCTTATACTTTCAGTATTCTGTGTTTCTACGAAGGACTTAGCAGTTATCCTGAAGAATGTATATTAACATTTAAAAATATTAAAAACCCTACAACTATATAAGCCCATAGTTACAGCTAGAGTCACCACTCATAATTCTCATTCTCAGAAAGGTATTGTAAAAATTGTACACTTCGGCCTCCATATAGAGTTTTACAGAATTTATATTAAGGCATAAAAGGATATTTTAGCCCAATACAATTCATCAGTATTTAGCCCAATTCATCTGTATTTCACCTCTTAACATAACAATCCAAATTTCTGAGGTTCTTCTCTGCTTTTTAACCATGAGGCATATTTATTTCACCTTAATTGTGAACACTTTTACACCCTGCTTTTCTTGTTTAATGTCTCATTTATTCTAAGAAGTTTGCATTTTGCCTCCCAAGTCACCAGAAATATCCCTTTATAAAAGGTGAGGAATATTTCATCTGATATATCTACCATATTTCCCTTAACCATCCCATCCCATTATTGCTGGACATTTAGGGTGTTTCCAATTATCTTACTGCAAACTGCTGCAGTGGGCAAGTTTATTCTCTTTTGGATGATTTCCACCAGATACGGGGTGGGGTTACTGGTTAAAGATTTTGAATATCTTTCTGGGTCTTGACAATTTCACCTTGGTGCAAGATCCTCCTCCCCTGCTTCTCCCTAGCCCCCAGCTTCAGCCTCCGCAAAGCGAACCCTAGAGCCTGGCCCCTCCGGGTAATTCCACTCTTCAAGCTGCACTGTTACTCCCTTTTCATTTATTGGCCTCTGCTCCGCCCCCTGCCGCTCCTCTCCATCACTGGGTCACCCCCGCTCCTTCTCGCCTGGCTTCGGGCAGCCTCCTCCCCAGGTAAGCTGAGGCCCGACACGCATTGCAGCACTCGGCTATCCTGACGCGGGTTTGCCCAAGCCAAATGCAGTTTGGCAGGCTGGCATGCACCACCCTTACCTTAGCCTCAGGGTGTCCCGCGCAGGTGTCCAGGAAGACAAACTGTGGGTGACGTTTCTCTTTCCCCTTTCAGTCCATTCCCGCCTCCAGCGCTAGGGCGGCGCATCTAGTAGGCGCTCGATAAGTATCTATTTTAAAAGCATATTGAAGTTTTTATGCTGGTTTTTTACTTTAGATTCCTGAAAGCTAATAAAGTACAAAACGATTTGCACCAGGATTAGATGTGACTGGGGGGTGGATAAGCAGATATGAATTATTAAGAAAAAGTTAACTCTTATTTCATGCATGTAAGTTCATTCGTTCAACAAGAATTGACTGAGCACCTACTACATGCCAATATGATCCACGGCAGTGAATAAAAGACAATAAAATCAATAAAGTAAAAATACAGTGTGTTAGATGGTGATCCGAGCTTGGGAGAAAAATCAGGCAAGGTAAGGAGACTGAAAGTGACGGCCCCCGAGAAGCTGACAATAACAACAGGTAACAATTGGGTGTCTACTGAGGGCCAGTGTGCTAGGGGCCTCACCTTCGAAAGCCCGTTTAAACTAACGCCACGATGCAGTGAGGGAGGAACCACTGTTCCCATTGCACAGATAAAGAGGACGTAAGGTGCAGAGCTGGGGGTGCACGTCAGCCCCGAGTCTGAGGCCTCCACCCTACCCGGCGAAACCCGGGACCTGCGACCTGTCCCTCCCCTGCAGGGAGAGGGTTAAAGCGCGGAGCAGCACCGGGTTGTGCGCTTGCGCAGAGTGGAGAGTGCGCTTGCGCAGAGCGCAGGGCGACGTGGCTGGCCGGAAGTTGGCTGTGCGGAACTGCCGCCGGATCGCCGCCGAATCGCCGCCCTTTGCTGCACGGGTCTACGGGAGGGCTGCTGCGTTGCGCCCCGTCGGCACCACCATGCTGAAGAAATTCGACAAGAAAGACGAGGAATCGGGTGAGGGGCGTAGGCTTAGGGGAGGCTGGACCCTAGCGCAGGCTCTCTGCTCCCTCGCCGGGAGCGCTCATTCCGGGCCGCTGCCTAGACCTGAAGACCCAGTGAGGGACAGGGGTTGTGCCAGGGTCCGCAGCTGGTCAGTGGCAGGCCTCGGAGAGCCTGAGTATGCTCCACTTCCCTCTCTCGTGAGCTCGGACCGCGATTCGCGGGGTGACCTTGGGCGGGTCATGCTCCTCTGTGGGCCCCAGGTTCCCCAGCTGTCAACGGGAGGGGTCTGGCCAGATGCACCGTTGTGACTTTGTCCGTGATACCTCTTGGGATTCGCCGAGGCTGCGCTGCTGCTGGCCAGACTGCGGCGTAATCTGTGGAGCCAGTGTTCTGTGGCTGAGAACCCTCTTCCATTCATTTATTCAGTAAACGTCTATTGCGCGTTTACGGGATGCGAGGCACTGTACTGCATTCTGAGACTGCAGTAGAACAAATGAGACACTCGGTGCCTGAGCTGGGAATATTACGTCACAGGCGTAGTGAAGAAGATACGCACCAGCCCGATAATGACACATGTAATTAATTACAAATGTGATATTTACTGTGAAGAAATCCTAGTCACTACAAGACGGTGGTCCTCACACATTGTAGGGCCTCAGTTAAGTACAAGTTGCATAAATGAATGCAAGACAAGACGCTGTGAGAGGCACAGGACTGTTACCAGGGCTGCTGGGTGACTAAGAAGTTTGGGGTAAAAGGGGCTCCCTGCGGGACGCCTGGGTGGCTCAGTTGGTTAAGCAGCTGCCTTCGGCTCAGGTCATGATCCCAGCGTCCTGGGATCGAGTCCCACATCGGGCTCCTTGCTCTGCAGGGAGCCTGCTTCTCCCTCTGCCTCTGCCTGCCATTCTGTCTGCCTGTGCTCGCTCTCTCTCTCTCTCTCATAAATAAATAAAATCTTAAAAAAAAAAAAAAAAAAAAAAAAAAAAAGGGGCTCCCTGCAGGAGAGTGGTAAGATCTATATGCAAGGTGTAGAGCTTTGATTGCCATTCTGTAGTAATTTGAACTTGACTAGGTAGACAATAGTATGGGAGGTTTGCAATTTAGCCTTACAACCTGTACTCAGTCTTCCGTGTTCTGTAGGTGGAGGCTCCAACCCGTTCCAGCATCTTGAGAAGAGTGCAGTACTCCAGGAGGCAAGTGTCATTTGCCCTCTTTCATCCTAAGAGTTCATGTCGTACTGAAAATAGTAACACATTCAAAGTGGTGGTTTAAAGAACAGTAAGGGAAGGTCGCCGGCGTGGCTCAGTCGATTAAGCGGCTTCCTTTGGCTCAGGTCATGATCCCAGGGTCGTGGGATGGAGCCCCACATCAGGCTCCCCGCTTGGTGGAGAACCTGCTTCTCCCTCACCCTCTGCCTCCTGCTCCCCTACTTGTGCTTTCTTACTAGCTCTCTGTCGCGTAAATAAATACAATCCTTAAAACTAAATAAATAATAAAATAAAGAACAATAAGGGAGAAAACCTGTTCTTGGAAAGACTTCATGACGTTTGCATTTGTTGTTGTTGTTTTTTGCTTCTAGTTAACAAGTATTTACCACTGAGTGTCTGTTAGTAAGTCAACACATCCCAAACTAATATTTAGGGAATATTTGAGGAGTTGTTAATAGATGAATTAAAGAAAAAGCAAAATAAAACTGTTCGCTTATGAAAATAAGCTTATTCAGGCAAATGTATTTATTTACCCTGAAATTTCTCAGATCTTGAATGTGCTTGAGGGCAGTCAGTGGAAGGGAAATAAACTGGGCTAGAAGGTAATGTTTTTGTTGCTGCTTCTTAGGCCCGTGTATTTAATGAAACTCCCATCAACCCTCGAAAATGTGCCCACATCCTCACCAAGATCCTTTACCTCATAAACCAGGTAAGACGATGGAGCTTGGGGGTGGGAAAAATGGTGCTGGGGTTATTGGGAGGGGTGCTAAATCAGGTAGCTTAGGGTTTTTGACAGCTCCTGTGTGGTTGTCATCAAGCTCTGGGTCTCCTCAGTGTCTAACTCTGGTGCGTTGCCCTTGATGGAGCCTCTGCGGGGTCTGGGCATCTGGCCTGGGCTGATCTGGCAGAAAGAGCCTTCTGGCCTCCCTCTCCCAAGCTGACACTTCTTTTTTTATTAAAATAGGGGGAGCACCTAGGGACCACCGAAGCAACCGAGGCCTTCTTTGCCATGACCAAGCTCTTTCAGTCCAATGATGTAAGTGCCCTCAGTCAGTATTGTCTACCTCTGTGTGGATTGGAGTTTTCCTAACCTTGGTCCTCATGCTGAGCCGGGCGTCACAGGGCTTTTCCTATTTCTTAACCAGCCCACACTCCGTCGGATGTGCTACTTGACCATCAAGGAGATGTCTTGCATCGCTGAGGATGTTATTATCGTCACCAGCAGGTGAGTCTTGGGTCTATGGATGGCTCCTCTGATGGATGCCATTGCCACAGAGGCCGTTTTTTCTCATGTGTGTCAGGCAAAGAGACTTTTGTTTGACATCATGCCAGGTACCCTTTCCTCTTTTGTCTCCCTCATCTTTCAGTTACTGCTGCCCACCCCATGGCAGCCTCTAGAGTATACAGTTTCCCTTTTAATTCTCTGGACTTACCTTGGCACACTTCCTTCCTTGCCTTGATTTTCTCTCAGTCAACTGAGCCAGCCTGGAACTTTCACAAAGACTTTAGTGAGTACCAAGAGAGAACACAAGAGAAATAGACATAGAGAATGCAGGGGGTATACGGACAGGCTCACTTACCAAGTACTGGTTTCTGCTTCACAATGAATTTTTCAGGGGACAAATGCAACTAAAATATAATCCCTGTCCTTAAGAGCTAGGGCTCAGTTCTCTCATTCTTGCCACACTGTGAGGGTTGGGGGAGATGTCGTAGATTCGTTTAGAAAATATTTACTGAATGTCCACCAGTCCCTGTGTGTAGCTCTGGGAATATGGCAGCAAATGAGACCGACATGAGCTCTGCAGCCCCAGAATTGACAGAGAAATAGCCAGGCAGACAGGCGTTAAGATATAACAGTTCATCATGGGATGTGTGATAGACTGTGAGAACAGACCAGAAGGATATCCACCTTGAATCTGGGTCAGGAAAGGCCTCCTAGACCTGTCTGAGTAAAGTCCTGAAGGATGAGGAAGAACAAGCAGGACGGTGCTAGCTTTGGCAGCACTATACTAAAATTGGAATACAAAAGAAGGTTAGCATGGCCCCTTCTCAAGGAAGACAAGCACATTTGTGAAGCGTTCCATAGTTTTCCAAAAGAAAGAAAGTCGCTGCTGAGAATGAATCTCTTCCAAAAATTCTTACTAAAAAAGGAAGGGAGGGAAGGAGGGAGATAAGGGCGCCTGGGTGGTTCAGTCAGTTAGGCACCTGCCTTCAGCTCAGGTCATGAACCCAGTGTCCTGGGAACAAGCCCTGCACTGGTCTCCCTGCTACTCAGGGAGCCTGGTTCTTCCTCTCCCTCTGCCCCTCCCTGCCCATGCTATCTCTCACACTTGAGGTCTCTCTCCCAAGTAAACAAAATCTTGAAGGAAAAAAAAAAGAAATCTGGATAGATAGATAGATAGATAGATAGCAGGATAGAGGTGGAGGGGGTCAGGAGTGCCCCAGGCTGAGGGAATAGCATACACAAAGGCCTGGAGAGGAGAGAGTATGGCCTGTTTGGGGACTTCTCGTCAAGGAGTTTATACTTGATGGTAATGGGCAATGGGAAGATTTGGGAATGTTTTAATCCAAGCCAGAGAGTGACCTGGTCAGTTTCAAGTTTTGTTTTGTTTTGTTTTAAAGATTTCATTTATTTATTTGACAGACAGAGGTCACAAGTAGGCAGAGAGGCAGGCAGAGAGAGAGAGGAGAAAGCAGGCTTTCCGCAGAGCAGAGAGCCCGACACGGGGCTCCATCCCAGGACTCCGGGATCATGACCGGGGCCAAAGGCAGAGGCTTTAACCCACTGAGCCACCCAGGATCCCCTGTTTTGTTTTATTTTTAAGAGACTATTTATTTAAGAGAGAGAGCATGAGAGGGGAAAGGTCAGAGGGAGAAGCAGACTCCCCACTGAGCAGGGAGCCCGATGTGGGACTCGATCCTGGGACTCCAGGGTCATGACTTGAGCCAAAGGCAGTTGCTTAACCAACTGAGCTACCCAGGTGCCCCATCAGTTTTGAGTTTTATAAAAATCTCCTTGTTGCCGTGTGGCTTTTGACCAGGAAGGACTAAGAATACAGTGAGAGTGCTAGTTAGGAGACTCGTATAGTAGTTCAGGCAAACGTGGTGACCAGAGCTGGGGACAAATGGGTGGGACATATGCTTAGGAAGGGCCAGCCAATCTTCTGTGTGTAGACAATGCCTTCCCCTCCCACAGCCTGACAAAGGACATGACTGGGAAAGAAGACAACTACCGGGGCCCGGCTGTGCGTGCCCTCTGCCAGATTACTGATGTGAGTCCCCTGTCCCCACCAAGCAGTCATTCTCCTTCCCTGCTTCTTGGCAAGACTCAATCATGATCTTCCTTTGCATGCATTAGGTTGTCCTGCATCTCACTGAGCCAGGCTATGTGGGGGTGCGGGCGGGGCACAAGAACACCAGAAACAGGTGTGCCTCCTCCTTGCCCTCACTCTTCCCACCCATCACCTGCACTTCTGATGGTCACCGAGGATTGATTGAGTCCCCTCCCCACCTCACTCGTTGTCCCCACAGAGCACCATGCTGCAGGCTATTGAGCGCTACATGAAACAGGCCATCGTGGACAAGGTGCCCAGTGTCTCCAGCTCTGCCCTGGTGTCTTCTCTGGTGTGTAGCTGGGGACCCTGCCGGGGCTGGGCGGCAGATTGGGAAACAAAGGAAATACCAGAGTTTCTTTTCAGTAGGAAAAAAAGTGTTTCTGTATCCCCAGATCTGAGAGTCCCACCAACTTTCTTAGTGAGGCATACTAGGGACCTCTTGGGACCTATCCCTTGGGATGACCGATCGTTGGAATTTGGGTCTGGTGGGAGATGTGCCACCGGGGCAGAGAGTGAGGGTAGGAGCTCTCCTTGTGCACCATCTCACAGAAGCAGCGCAACGAGGAGCCTCTGGGATATGTCTGAGGGAGGAACCAGAGCTGGACTGAACTGTGAACTGGGGCCAGGAGGTATGACAGCAGAGGGTCCTGCCTGCCTGCTTCTTAATGTGCTCTGTTCCCATAGCACCTGCTGAAGTGCAGCTTTGATGTGGTCAAGCGCTGGGTGAATGAGGCCCAGGAGGCGGCATCCAGCGACAACATCATGGTCCAGGTGAGGTGTGAGCAGAGCAATGATATTTACAGTTCTTAGGCAGATGGTGTGGCACTAGCTGGTCAGAATGGACGCTCACCATGGAGATCCTGGTGGTCCCTAGCAGGAGCAGGCTTTAATCTTTTGTTATTGGACTGGGGGGAGATTTGGGAGTTTGGGGAGAGAATCCAGGGCACCACTTGGGAAGATGGAAGTTAGAGGCTGCTTACCCGCTGGGACTGAAATATTCAAGTATTTGATAACCAGCTGAGTGGTGTTTTGGGGTATGGGAGGTAGCAGACTCGGCCCAGGCAGGCAGACAGCCTTTGCCAAGCTGGCTTCGTTAGTGATGCATGTAAATACCTTGGTGGGGCTTTCAACTACTTAATTCTTTTTCAGTGACTTTGGGCGAGGAATTCCTTTTACCTCTATGAGTCTCAGCTTCCTTGTCTGTAAAATGTGAATGAAAGTTTCTCCCTCACAAAGCTGTGAGGATAATATGAGACAGCATCTAGAACTCTGACCTGTGGGGTTAGGCATTTGCCTTCTGCTTGGGTCACGATCCCAGAGCCTGGGATCAAGCCTTGAATCAGGTTCTCTGCTCAGCAGGGAGTCAGCTTCTCCCTCTGCCCTTGTCCCTGTTGTGCTCCCTCTCCCTCTCTCTCTCTCAAATAAAATCTTAAAACAAAAAACAAACGAAAAAACAAACCCCCATCTGCTGAATGCATACCTGTAGGTGCTCCCCGTGTATTTATTTCTTCTTTCTCCTCATCCCTTGTGCTGCCTCTCCTCTTCAGAGCCAGCTGTGGCCCTCAAAATACTTACCAGGGTCAGAGAAAGTTCTCTCATACAAGACACCCACAGTTGTATGACTTAGCCTTTGAACACCACCCTCGTAAAGAAACAAAGAGCAGGGGGATAGGAAATAACTCTATACACCTTACATCCCCAGAAGGGGAAATCCCTTGACTTTGGGCATTGCAGACTTAGCTTTGCCAGTCCGGCTATGAGTCCTGGGGCAAGTCAGTGGGACTACAGATACCTACCTTCAGGGGTGTCATAAGGTTTAATACCACAAGGCCTCATGGGAGGTGTGCCACACGCCACCCTTACCGCACGTGTCCATGCTTGGGGCCTGGCTCCCACTTTCTCTTTCTTATTGAAAAATACTGCACCCCATTCTTTCATCTCTTTGGCATCTGTTGTCCCCTCCATATCCATACTCCTGGTGCCCATTGGGACCCATGCCAACATCAGAGGCAGGAGCTAGACTACAGGTACATCCACGTGGTTTGTTGAGCATTGTGCCAGAGGCCATCTGTACAGAGCACCTGGGGAAATTGTCACAGCCACGCTGAGGTAGCTGCTGTGATGCCCACCTTAGAAATGAGAAGGCTGAAGCCCAGAGAGATGAAGTGGTCTGCCCAGGGCCACACAGCCAGTAGACCTGAGCTTCACACATCTGTGCTCTGCCGTGATCCCCTGTCTCTAGTACCATGCTCTGGGGCTCCTGTACCATGTGCGTAAGAACGACCGCCTAGCTGTCAATAAGATGATCAGCAAGTTCACCCGGCACGGCCTCAAGTCTCCCTTTGCCTACTGCATGATGATCCGGGTGGCCAGCAAGCAGCTGGAGGAGGAGGACGGCAGGTAATGGCTCTTGTCTCCCCTGGCTAGGTGATGCCTTGTTCAGTGCTGGGCCATCCCCAACTTCTTGCCACCCCTGTTCTTTTGTAGCCGGGACAGCCCGCTCTTCGATTTCATTGAGAGCTGTCTGCGCAACAAGCATGAGATGGTGGTATACGAAGCCGCTTCGGCCATCGTCAATTTGCCAGGCTGCAGCGCCAAAGAGCTAGCCCCGGCAGTGTCAGGTTATAGCCCTCCCTTCGCCCCACGTGTTAGCACCTGCTGGGAATGAGGCCTTGGGCTGAGGGTTGGGGGAAACAAAGAAAAAGCCCACTAATAGGCCCCGGCATAGTAAAGATCCTTTTTAAAAAAAGGATCTGGAATCTAGTAAGTACATGTTCAGTGCCAGGCACCGTTCCAGGCTCTCTCACGTGCATTATGTCTGGGGATAGGGTACTTTTAGTTCCATCTCACTATTCATTAAAGAGCCTGGGGCTCTGTTAGGCTGGCTAGCCATGGCAAGGGGGCCTGGTGGAAGAACCTGAGATTGAGAAAACCAGTACATGCTCTCCAGGGGCCAGGCTGTCACAGACAAAGGAGAAGGCAATTCAGAGAGGTCACTCAGCCTGGAAGCCGGAGCCGGATAGTCTGGGTTGGAGTCCTGGCTTCCTGACAGCCAAGGCACAGGGAGGGGTGTACTGCCTGACATACAACCACATAGGATAGGAACCAGAGCAGTTGGTGAAGCCAGGACTGAGGTAATTCTGGTTTCTGTACATGCCCAGGAGAGAGGAGTGCAGTTCCACTTTGCAGGGGTAAAGGGCCCAGATTTCAGGTGCGGGCAGTCCTGAATTTCAGTCCTGGTTCCTGCCATATCCTGGCAGCTAGTCTCGAGTGAGTTTAGTAGCTTTGCACCTGTGTGCCTCAGTCTCCGTATCTGTTAAACGGGGATGATAGAAAGAGCTGCTTTGTGGGGTGGTGAGGGATCAGCGAGACAAGGCACAGTGACTCCTTAGCATAATGCCTGGCACAGAGGGGCTCAGGAAGTAGCAGCCATCATCACCCACGACACCCACCGGCTCTCATGAGCACATTAAAGCTTCTGTGCTCATGAGCTCTCTCCCTTGGTTGTGGTGAGGGTGCCAGCAGGGAAGTGAGCCCAGGGTTTGTGTCTGAACAGTCTCCTAGCCCTTGTGTACCTCTGTACCCTTCCTCGGGAGGCCTGGGCTTTCCCAGCTGCTGGGCAGTGAGGGCAGCCTGGCACGTGGTGTCTGTCTCCCTACAGTGCTCCAGCTTTTCTGCAGCTCACCTAAAGCCGCTCTCCGCTACGCTGCTGTCCGCACCCTCAATAAGGTAAGGGTTTAGGGGTGGGCAGAATGGGGGTTCTGGCCTTTTGAGAGGGTCAGGGAGGTGGCCTGATCCAGCTGGAGACGTTTCATGGCAAAAGGTGTGTGCTGGTCACAGTTGCTTTCTACCTGATGGTGAGAGGGGCTCACCCGAAGGACCTCTGACCAGGCCAGAGCCATCCAGAGGAATAACAGAAGTCCCTTTTTGTCTCTGTCTGTCCTCCCAAACAGGTGGCCATGAAGCACCCATCTGCGGTGACAGCCTGCAATCTGGACCTGGAGAACCTGGTGACAGACTCAAACCGCAGCATCGCCACGCTGGCTATCACCACGCTCCTCAAGACTGGCAGCGAGAGCAGCATCGACCGCCTCATGAAGCAGATCTCATCCTTCATGTCAGAGATCTCGGATGAGTTTAAGGTACCTGGGCATGCCCGGAACACCCACTGCCCCCAGGGTGAGGAAGATACTGTGGGCCTGCTCCCCACGGCCAGGATTGACCTGGGGGCTGGTGAGGCTTGAGGATGCGGCAGAGGGGGTGGCATGTCGCCCTGCACAGGGCTCAGCCTTAGGAGACGCACACAGCCTGCCTCAGGGGCTTTGTCCGTATTGTTCCTTTGGGAGGCTGGTTGGCAGGGCACAGAGTGAGGGCCGAGGGAGCAAATGTCAGCGATTTCTCATTTTCTGGTATGGGCTGATGGCAGTGCTGTTGATCAGTTTGGGGAAGGAGGGAGAGTCAGGTCCTAGGTGAGAGGAGCAAGAAGGTCATGGTGGTGACGGCACACATGCTGAACTTGAGGTGCCAGCGGTTGAAGTTCCGTGGTGAACATTTGGAAACACTGGCCTTGAGCTCAGACAAGAGACAGGTTGGGGAGTGAGCGGCATAGAAGAGGTGGATAAATCCACAGGAGGGGGAAGGACTGCTCAAGCGACTGTGTGCAAAGAGGAGAAGGCCATGGCTAGAGTACCCAGCAAGGAGCCAAAACAGCTGATGGGTGAGATCATGGGGGTGGAGGTAGGAAGAGAAGCAGGACAGGTGGGACGGAGAGAGGGGCCTGCGGACTTAGCGTGAGGTCTGAGGCAAGCAGCGTGTAGGGGACCCAGAGTCTGGATTTGGGGCTGTTGGGACTGGTGTGCATGCCATCCTACTTAGATGGGCTCAGGGATCAGGTGCTCCCTGAGGGTAGAGTTGGAGTTCCCCTCTCCTTGCCCTCTAGGTCCAGGGCCTGGCTGGGCCTAAAGAAGGAGTTGGCACTTAGTGAACTAAGTAACTTGACCTTAGGGGGCTTAGCAATCATGAGGGCTGCTGCTCACACATGTCTGTTTGACTCAGGTGGTTGTAGTCCAGGCCATCAGTGCCCTGTGTCAGAAGTATCCTCGCAAACACGCTGTACTCATGAACTTCCTGTTCACCATGCTACGGGAAGAGGTAAGAGCAGGCATTTGGGGCGTGCCGGCTCCCCTCATGCAGGGAGTGACCTGGCGCTAGCTCCATACTCAATTTGGAGCCAAAGTCCTCTTCTTGGGGGGTACCAGATCAACCCATTAACCAGGTGGATTTCCTGATGCCTGCGGCCCTTTCGGCTCCTCTTGGACCACAGTGTAAACATTCACCCGTTCCCAGTAATTACAGTAATAACCAGTGACTTTAAAGAGCAACAGATACCCTATGGCGATGCTTGTGCCAGACTCAGGGAAACCTGCGTTCTTCACTGGTGTCTAGTACAGAAATTTTCTGGGCCATTCCAGGAGCTCCAGGGTTGGTTTCTTCAGAAACTGATGCTCATAATGTGACGCTGCATTCTGTTTCTGCTTCTGATGTGAATTAGTGATTCACGTACACTGCCTTCCTTGGGCGTCTCAACAAAACCAGTTTATTCAGAGGACCAGAAGCAAAGGGTTTTAGGGTAGATTTGGTCCCCAGGTATCTGGTGCCCCTTTGGCCCAGCCCAGAGGGGCCCTTGGACCGAGGCAGGTGAGGAGTCCTTGCCTGGGGTATCTTTGGGGCTCCTGAGATACTAGAGAGGAGGAGGGCACTAATACTTAGGGCGGGAACCCTCAGCTAATGGGTCCAGCACTTTGGAGACATTACAGAGTGTATACAATCTTGTGATCCTCATAACAGGCCTTGTCAACAGACATCATTTTCCCCCTTTAAAAATCAGGGATCTGGGGCGCCTGGGTGGCTCAGTGGGTTAAAGCCTCTGCCTTTGGCTCAGGTCATGATCTCAGGGTCCTGGGATCGAGCCCCACATCGGGCTCTCTGCTCAGCAGGAAGCCTGCTTCCTCCTCTCTCTCTACCTGCTTCTCTGCCTACTTGTGATCTCTGTCAAATAAATAAATAAAATATCTTTAAAAAAAAAAAAAAATCAAGGATCTGAGGCTCAGAGAGGTGAATTGACCTGCCTAGGGTCACCTGGCCAGACTCCATGGTTTTCTCCCAGACCACCTTTCCTCCAAGAAAAATTCATGGTTCCAAATATCAGTTAAGTGTAAGACCTTCACTCTTAAGAGTTCCAACAGTCAGACCCTGGGACCTTGTCTTCTAGAAATGGGCCTGTTGCTCATGCCCAGGGGTGTATCATTCTCTGGTCAGAGCAGCTGCCAGCAAAGCCTTGTTGAGGTTGCGCTGAGCTTCTTGCTGCCCCCGTGCTGCTTGGCTGGCTTGTAAAACTGATACTGAAAATAGCGTTTGAAGGTTTATGGTGTGCCTACCCACTGAAGTTCAGTGGTGTACAAATAGCATCTGAGGGGCGCCTGGGTGGCTCAGTGGGTTAAGGCCTCTGCCTTCGGCTCGGGTTATGATCCGGGGTCCTGGGATCGAGCCCCTCATCGGGCTCTCTGCTCAGCAGGGAACCTGCTTCCTCCACTCTCTCTCTGCCTGCTTCTCTGTGATCTCCGTCTGTCAAATAAATAAATAAAACCTTTAAAAAAAAAACACAAAAAAACCCCAAAAAACAAACAGCATCTGACTTACCCTTCACAATAACCTGGCAAGTAAGTACACTGATGATGGTCCTTATTAAGGAGGTGCCTGAGGTTCGGCAAGGAAAGTAACTCACAGCCGTAACACAAACTAATCTGCAAACAGGCCAGATTGGACCCACAGCCAAGTTGTACTGTGATTGTACAAAGTTTTAAACTTTTCAAGTTAGGGGCGCCTGGGTGACTCAGTAGGTTAAGCCTCTGCCTTTGGCTCAGGTCATGATCGCAAGGTCCTGGGATGGAGCCCTACATCGGGCTCTCTGCTCAGCGGAGAGCCTGCTTCCTTCTCTCTCTCTGCCTGCCTCTCTGCCTACTTGTGATCTCTCTCTCTCTGTCAAATAAATAAATAAAAATCTTTTTTTTTTAAATTTCAAGTTAGTGGTCATTATTTAAAAAAAAAAAAAAAAGATTTTATTTATTTGAGAGAGAAAGAAAGCACGAGGAGGAGGAGGGTCAGATGGAGAAGCAGACTCCCTGCTGAGCAGGAAGCCTGATGTGGAACTCGACCCTGGGACTCCAGGATCATGACCTGAGCTGAAGGCAATCGCTTAACCAACTGAGCCACCCAGGTGACCAGTTAGTGGCCATTATTTGCAAATCAGGAAAAGAGCCACCAATGCCAGCACAACGGATTTTATAGTTTCTCCTACAAAATTTGGAAGATCTGGCAACACTGGGTTGAGTGGTGATTTCCCTCTTTAGGTGCGACAAGCACTGTGCAGTGCCTCACCCCTCCCAACCACTCCCCTTCCATTGCCAGATTACATGCCTGACACCTGTGGGCACCTCAGTCGCCACCTCCATCATTAGAGTCTGTAAGTTGCAGAGCACAGATTTGGTTCTGGGGTCTTCTGGCTCTCTGCTGACCCATTCTGTTTGGGTATTTTTGTTTTTTGTTTCTTGTTTTTCAATTGTGGTAAAATACACATAACATAAAATTTACCATCCTAACCTTTTAAGTGTCTAGTTCAATATAGTTAAATATATTCACATTGTCATAGAGCTAATACCCAGAACTTTTTCATCTCGTAAAACTGAAATTCTGTGCCTATTAAACAATTACTTTCTGTTTCCCTCTGCCTGTTGTCTGTCTCCAGAAACCACCTTTCTTTTTGTCTCTCTAAGTTTGATACTCTAGATATTTCATGGAAGTAGAATCATGCAGTATTTGTTTTTTTGTGACTGGCTTATTTCACTTGGTATAAATGTTGCTGAGTTTCATCTATGTTGTAGGACATATGAGAATTTCCTTCCTTTTATGGCTGAATAGTCCATGTTATGGATAGACCTCATTTTGTTCATCCATTCATCTGTTGATGGACACTGGTTGCTTCCACCTTCTGCCGATTATGAATAATGAGTTTATGAATGTGGGCGTAAAACTCTTTTCAAGACCCTGCTTTCTATTTGAGTGTATATCCAGAAGCAGAAGTGCCAGATCATATGGTAATTCTGTTTTCTAAAATTTTCTGAGGAATCCCTGTACTATTTTCCATAGCATTTGTACCACCCAGTCTGCCTTTTACTTCAAAGTTGGGAAGGAAAGTGAAATCCAAAATGTGTCTATTAAACTATCTACTATTAGATCTGGAAGGACCCTAGTGAGCATTCAGTCCACACCTTATGTTTTACACAAAAAGTAAGATAGAGGCCCCGAGATCCAGGTCCCTTGCCTCCAGGGTCTGTGTTTGGACTGCTGTTCTGGTCCCAGTTAGGTGCTGGGACTTACAGCTCATTTCTGGAAAGAGCAGCCTCCTTGCTCAGCTCAGCCCTTCCTGCTGCAGGGTGGCTTTGAGTACAAGCGGGCCATCGTGGACTGCATCATCAGCATCATTGAGGAGAACACAGAGAGCAAGGAGACGGGGCTGTCGCACCTGTGCGAATTCATCGAGGACTGCGAATTCACCGTGCTGGCCACTCGCATCCTGCATCTTCTAGGCCAGGAGGGGCCCAAGACCAACAACCCCTCCAAGTACATCCGCTTCATTTATAATCGCGTGGTCTTGGAGCACGAGGAGGTCCGGGCAGGTGGGTCTGAGCCAGGGCTGAACAGGGACTCTTAGCTGCTGCTTGAGCAGGTGGCCTGCCAAAGGGAGCTGAGCCCCAGCCCATGGGCACTCTCTGTTCTTGCCTCACAGGCTCATTGAGTTCTAACATTGTGGGAAGGAACATAGATGCTTGGGTGTCACTCAGTTGAATGACTCTTTAGCTCTCTGATTTTTGTTACTGACTTATGGTTTTTAACTTTCTTTTCTTTCTTGCTTGTTTTTTGGGTTTTGTTTTGTTTTGGTTAGCTTTTTTTTTTTTTTTAATGGTAGCTTTATTGAGATATCATTCACATATTGGAAAATTCACTCTTTTTTTTTTTTTTTTTTTTTCCCCTCCTTTAAGAGAGGGAGCATGGGATGAGTGGGTGGTTCAGTTGGTTAAGTGTCTGCCTTTGGCTCAGGTCATGATTCCAGAGTCCTGGGATCGAGTCCCCCTTCAGGCTCCTTGCTCAGCAGGGTGCCTCCTTCTTTCTCTGCCTGCCCTTCCTCCTGCTTGTGCTCTCTTGCTCTCTCTGACAAATAAATAAAATCTTATTAAAAATTTTAGAAAGGTTGGGGGAGCAGAGGGAGAAAGAGAGACTTAAGCAGGCTCCATACTCAGTGCAGAGTCTAATGCAGGGCTCCATCTCACAACCCTGAGATCATGATCTGAGCCAAAATTAAGAGATGGATGCTTAACCAACTGAACCACCCAGGCGCCCCAAAATTTATACTCTGAGTGTGAATTGAGTGTACAATTCAATGTGTAACCGTCATATTCTTAATTTTATTTAAAATTTTCTTTCCTTTTCTTCTCATGCCCCCACTGGGCAGATTTTTCTTATTTTAGCAGTTAATATTCATAAATAATAGTTCATTTTTTCATTTATATTAATCCAGAGGCTCATAACTGTGAGTTGAGGCCATTTGGATACACAAGCTGAGCAGCCTGTGTGTGGCTAGCTTCTGTGGCCTCATCATAGTCAATGCTGAAATTGCTTCTGGAACCTAAAGATGGGGCTGCCTTCTCCCTGAAACGGATGAGGGAGTTGAGGCCCAATGGAAGTCCACACAGAGCCACTCATTGCATTCATGGCAGGTTTGGGCCTATACACTAGAGACCGCTTGGCTCTGGGGCTCTTCTGCTCAAAAACCCATTCTAAGCCCTGAAAGTGTCCAAACTATGAGCTGTCAGATACATTGGGTAAATCATATTTGCTTCATAAATACAGGTGCTGTGAGTGCTCTGGCCAAGTTTGGAGCCCAGAATGAAGAGATGTTACCCAGTATCTTGGTGTTGCTGAAGAGGTGAGTCTGAGCCAGAGTTCCCTGAGGGATGACTGTGTTCCCCAAGGGAGAGAAGTTACACAACTTTGGATTGTAGGAAAAAAAAAAAATAGCACAGAAAAGCGTGAAAAAACAGTATCGTAAAAATTCTGTGACCACTGTTGAGTTTTTCTTTCTTTCTTTCTTTCTTTTTTTTTTTTTTAAGATGTTATTTATTTATTTGACCGAGAGAGAGATCACAAGTAGGCAGAGAGGCAAGTAGAGAGAGGTGGGGAAGCAGGCTCCCTGCTGAGCAGAGAGCCCAATGTGGGGCTCAATCCCAGGACCCTGAGATAATGACCTGGGCCGAAGGCAGAGGCTTAACCCACTGAGCCACTCAGGCGCCCCTCTTTTTTTTTTTTTAAGTTATTTTCTTTCTTTAAAATAGCTTTACTGACATATATTTTGCAAGCCATAAAGTTCACCAATTTAAGATGTATAATGTGATGGTGTTAGTATATTCCCAGAGCTGTGTAACCATCACCATAATCTAAGTTTAAGACTTCTTTTTTTTAAGGCAACCCTCTCAGGTCCCCTCCCTCTTCGGGAGCTTTGTAGTCTCACTCAATTAACTGTCACTAGGTAAACTTTGCTGCCCACCAAAAAAAAAAATTTTTTTTTTAAAGATCTTATTTATGGGGCGCCTGGGTGGCTCAGTGGGTTAAGCCTCTGCCTTCGGCCCAGGTCATGATCTCAGGGTCCTGGGATCAAGCCCCGCGTCGGGCTCTCTGCTCAGTAGAGACCCCGCTTCCCCCTCTCTCTGCCTGCCTCTCTGCCTACTTGTGATCTCTCTGTCAAATAAATAAATAAAATCTTAAAAAAAAAATAAAAGATCTTATTTATTTGACAGAGAGAGCGAGAGAGAGCGAGAGAGAGAGCACAAGTGGGGAGGAGAGGGAGAAGCAGGCCCCCCTGCCCAGCAGGGAGCCCCAGGCAGGGCTCAATCCCAGGACCCCAAGATCATGACCTGAGCCAAAGGCAGCCATTTAACCACTGAGCCAACCAGGCACCCCAGTTTGAAACACTGTCATCTTCCCTAATAGAAACCCTATGTCCCTGGTGCTTACAGAGCAGAGTAAATGTCTGTTGGGCTAGGGCGGTTTTCTCACTGTGGTATGTGTTCCCAGCACTAAGACTCCTTGGTTCCTGTGGGTTTTTTTGCAATGTATGAGGTCTGATGAGGCTGTTTTCAGCTGTGCCTCCTTTGCTCTTTTGCTGGTTAGCTGGTGAGGGTGGAGTTAGAAAGAGAAACTCTATATCCATTACTAGTCACTTTGCCCTCACTTCTCCCCCAGCATTTCCCCACCTAGCCCTAGACAACCACTAATCTACTTTCTATCTTTACGGATTTGCCCTTACTGGTTATTTCATAGGAATGCATTCATGATCTGTGGCTTTTCATGTGTTCGGCTTCTTCACGATGTTCCTTTCAGGGTTCATCCATCCTGTAACATGTCCCAGTACTTCATTCCTTTTTATGGCCAAAGAATTCATTGTACGGGTAGACCACATTTTAGCTATTCACCAATTGACAGACATTGGGATGTTTCCACTTTTTGACTCTTGCAAATAATGCTGTTGTGAACATTCATGCCCAAGTTTTTGTGTGACCTGTGTCATCTCTTCTCATGAAGATACGCCCAGGAGGAGAATTGTTGGGTCATATTAAATTCTTTTTTTGACATGCCACTGGATATAGAAGATTGCCTCCTTCAGTAGTGGACTTTAGGGAGAGGACCCAGGGAATATGAATGTGGCCACCCCTTACATAGTTAGTTAGAATATCATGGGCTTTTCTGTGCGTTTGATGCCCGGATCTCACATCTGGGAACTGAGCTTTAAGAAACTTGGTTCCTCTGACTACCCTCTGAGGAAGCCCTGCAGCATCCCTCCCGCCACCCTTGAGGGCCCCAGTCAGGAGTTCTGTGTGTTCTGGCTGCAGGTGTGTGATGGACGACGACAATGAAGTAAGGGACCGAGCCACCTTCTATCTCAATGTCCTGGAGCAGAAGCAGAAGGCCCTCAATGCAGGCTATATCCTAAATGGTGAGTCTCACTGGCTGTCTTTGACTTGACCCCGTCCCAGGGCTGTGGCCCTTCTCACCACTCCGGAGCAGGCGCACCCTCCCTGAGGAGGGGAAGTTTGAGGCAAGACACTTGTGGCTTGACTCTTATGGCAACTTCGTGGCATAACCGTAACCTCAGAAGACCTAGAATCTTGTGGTTCACACCAGTGTGGGTGGAAACAGCTCGGTGAACTGAAACACTAGTCATTAATAAAAAACCTCTCTTTGCAGAATACTCTGTTCTCCATAAGTCACTCTTTTACATACATTTATCCTCATACCAGCTGTGAGAAGGAGGATATAGATGAAAAAGTGGAGTCCCAGAGGGTTAAGTGGTTTTCTCAGTGGTCTATGATTACACGACCTAGACCCCAGGGCCTCAGTCTTTTGTGGGGGATTCTGGGTGCTCGTTCTGTCTTGTGTTCAGACAGTGTCTCTCTCATACTGGCTTCTAGGTCTGACTGTTTCCATCCCTGGTCTGGAGAGAGCCCTGCAGCAGTACACTCTAGAACCATCAGAAAAACCTTTTGACCTCAAGTCTGTGCCCCTGGCGACCGCGCCAATGGCAGAACAGAGAACAGGTATGTAATACCTTTCCTTTCGGAGGCCTTCAGGTCCAGGCCTCTGTTGGAGGGTCTGCATGGGCCATGAAGCCACTAAACCTAGGCAGGATAGGGGAGCTTGTACCAAGAGGATGGGATAATCCTTTCTCCGTCTGGCTCCAGGAAACGGAGACACAGGCACATGAACACTCACTCTCTTTCTCACATGTTCTGTACTCTCACATATTCACGCTCTCAGCGGGGTTGGAAGTTATAATCCCTAAGCAACAGCTCTGTGGTCAACACCGCACTGTCCCATTACTGGAGTTGTTGGTCACCGCGTATGTTTGCTTCTGCAGAAAGTACCCCCATCACAGCCACCAAGCAGCCTGAGAAAGTGGCAGCCACCCGGCAAGAGATCTTCCAGGGTGAGTAGCAGTGCTTGGGGGGGCTCTTGGGACCTGGGCTTGGTCTCCTCAGCTTTAGGTTAGTTGTTGTCCTCAGGGGAATTAGAAGAGACTCAATCAACAACAGTTCTTACTTTTTTTTTTTAAGATTTTATTTATTCATTTGAGAGAGAGTGAGCATGAGCAGCGGGGAGGAGCAGAGGGAGAGAGAGAAGCAGACTCCCTGCTGAGCAGGGAGCCTGATGTGGGGCTCGATCCCAGGACGCTGAGCTGAAGGCGGAAGCTTAACTGACTGAGCCACCCAGGCTCCCCTCAGCAGCAGTTCTTACTTGAGTGCTGGGCCCTGAGAGTTCTTTAGACAGTACATTTGACCCTCAGGTGGAAGTTAGCGGGTCCATTTGGTATTGGAGGAACTGGAAGTTCAGAGAGAGAAAGTGAAATAGCTGAGGTTGCACAGCAAGAAAGTAGAGGGGTTGGAATTAAGATTCACATCAGCCTGACTCAGAGCTGCCACTCAGCCTTGGTTCTGAGGGCTCAGGTCCCTAGAGCCAGCCTCAGGCTACTGAATGTCAGATTCAGTATAGCTGGGGTCCGAAGACCCTAGTGCTTTTTCTTGGTTTCCAGAGGCGTTCAGTCCACGTTGTCTGGGAAAGTTTTGTTTAGGTATTTTATCTATCCCTGCGGTCTTGTATCTTTTTAAGGGCAGAGGCTGTGTGTCTAACTGCCAGATCATATAATCTACTAAATTTCCACCTTCCAGGACTAACACATACCCCTCTTCCTTCTTGAAGGGTCTCCTATACTCATCACTTCTACTCCAGCTCTTCTGTCTTCTCTTAACTAGTTCTGTCTGGTTCTTCACAGGTTCTGTCCTTTATATGCTCTATCATAGCTTTTAGCACAGTGCCTTTCTTCCTCACGGTAAATTCCCAATTGTTGAATTAAATTAAATCCTCCCCCCACTCCATTCCATTCAAGAATCTTGTCTTCTCTCATCTTTCAGATTCAGCAAAACTAGGATCCAGAGCTAACTGGGATCACTCTTAACACAAAACTTTTCCTTCTGTATTACTTTTCCCCTTACTGTTACCACAGATCGCCACAAACTTAGAGCCTTAGCACAACATGTATATATTATCTTACAGTTTGAGGGCCAAAGTCCAAAATGGGTTCCACTGTGTTGGCAGTGCTGAGCTCCCTCTGGAGGCTCTGGAAAAGAATGGTGTCTTTGCTTTTTCTAGTTTCTAGAGGCCTCCTCCATTCCTCTCCTGGTGACCCCTTCCCCCACCTTCACAGCCAGCAGGGTGGCCTCTTCAAATCTGACTCTGAGCCTTCCGCCTCCTTCTCTTAAGGATCCTTGTCATTACATTGGGTCCACCAGATAATCCAGGATAATCTGCCCGTCTCAAGATCCAACTTAATCTTATCTCCAAAGTCGCTTTTACCATGTGATAGAATGTACTTGCAGGTTCTGGGAGTTAGCTTATGCACATCTTGGGGCCACCATTCTGCCACATCTTCGAAGGAAGGCTCCTAAGTCTCTTAGAGGGTATCAATTTCACCTTTAAACAGTATTTCAAAGCCTAGCATTTATTGATCACCTGTTCAGTTCTAGGAACTTTGATTGCCTCATTTATCTTCACAACAATCCTGTGAACGAGATTATTATACCTATTTTATTGGTGAAGAGTTGGAAACTCAGAGGTATTAACTGATAGCTTCTAGCAGAATCCCCCAGGGTAGTTAAGTATCAGGTCTTGAAACTTGGTGTCCAATGAAATAAAATTCCCATAGAGAAACACTCTGGTGGCTGATGATCGTGATGGCCCCAAAGTGCCTGCTGAAATCAAAGCTGGCTGTTTCTGGGCTTCTTAGTGCCTGGTGTTCATCAGATACAGTCCTTCGGGTAGCAGAAGGCTGAAGCAGCCACAAAGAGAAAGCAAAGTAATAATAATAATGCTTACTTTCTGTCTCTACCCATGAAACATGAATTGAGTACCTACTAAGTTCAGGGCAAAATATCAGATCCCTGGCCTCAGGGTACAATTCTTGTCCGTACAGAGTTCAATTTAACTGGGAAGACAAGTTAAAAATCTTAGAGCAGTGGGGGCGCCTGGGTGGCTCAGTGGGTTAAGGCCTCTGCCTTCAGCTCAGGTCATGATCCCAGGGTCCTGAGATAGAGCCCCGCATCGGGCTCTCTGCTCAGCAGGGAGCCTGCTCCCCCCGCCCCACCTGCCTCTCTGCCTACTTGTGATCTCTGTCTGTCAAATAAAGAAATAAAATCTTAAAAAAAAAATCTTAGAGCAGTGGTCTTCAAATATCAGTGCGCTTCAGAATCATCTGAGAAAATGTCTTAGAAATGCAGATTCCTGAGTCCCAAATCCAGAGATTCAGATAGAGCTTATTTAGGACAGGCCAGGAATCTGAGTTTTTTTGACAAGCCCCCACCCCCAGCTAATTCTGACAAGGGTGATCCAGGACTGTAGTTTGAGAAATGCTGCCCCTGCTGTAGAATGGAGAAGAGGGCAGTAGGCATAGCCATCATAGGCAGACATCGTGTGCAGACTGCTGCCAGAGGTCTCCTTCACCTGGATGGGCCAGGGTGGGGGCCTGTGGGCCAGAGGACCCAGCCCAGTGCTGGAACCTGGCTTTGGGGTATAAGGATAGGCCTTACTAGGTGCCCACAGACCACCTGAAGTAAGGTTTTCTGCAAGTCTGAATCTGAAACTTCTCCTTACTGGCCATTTATCTTAACTAACAAATGTATAGGACCAGTTTGTTCTTTTGCCTGATTCTGTGGCTAGGACATCATTTGTCTCACCTTGAGAGTTTTCCTTTTAAGAATCTTTGCTGAGCTTCTAAAGTTGTAGGAGTCTCCAAGTGGTTTAGGCCTAGGCCATTGGGGTCTCCCAGTCAGTTTCCTGGGGCTGAGGTCTTTTGTGAGACAGAGGGGAAGAGAGTATTCATGGTGAGTGGTACAACTTGAGGAAAGTTAGCAAGAGGAGAAAATGCATTGGTGTATTTGGGAAATAGTGAGTACCCGGTCATTGTATATGCATATCTGTCCATGTCAGTAGGGTGAAAGACCTGGAAAATTGGCCATGAGCATTTATTAGAAACCATCACAAGTTGGTCTGGGAACTGAAAGGCTGAGTGAACTTGTGGCCTGTGACTTTCAGAGCAGTTGGCGGCAGTGCCAGAGTTCCACGGGCTGGGGCCCCTCTTCAAGTCGTCTCCTGAGCCTGTGGCCCTCACTGAATCAGAGACCGAGTATGTTATCCGCTGCACCAAACACACCTTCACTGACCACATGGTGTTCCAGGTGAGCAGGGAGGGCTGAGGCCCTACTGGGACATTAGGCTAGGGAGTGATCCCAAGTGTGACGGGTCTTATAAGGCCCCACACAGAGTTGGTCAGGAGCTCAACATGATGATAGGTCCTGTCACCAGCTGGTATGTGTCTTGTAGCCTTGACGCAGGACCTCTCTGGGTCCTGTGTGTCAGCCCGGGGACAGGGAGACTGTGCAAGCGTACTGGGATAGGAATCGGGGTGAGCCCTCTGGGCTCTTCCTCTCCAGCAGCGCTTGGACCTAGAGCTGCGTCTAAGCAACCCCTCTCCTCCCTGCTCCAGTTTGACTGCACAAATACACTCAACGACCAGACCTTGGAGAATGTCACAGTGCAGATGGAGCCCACTGAAGCCTACGAGGTGCTCTGTTACGTGCCCGCCCGAAGCCTACCCTACAACCAGCCTGGGACCTGCTACACATTGGTCGCACTGCCCAAGGAGGACCCTACAGCCGGTGAGCACCTCTCCAGAAACCACCCTGGCCTTGTGGGAGCCGTTGGGATCCAGATGGGGTGGGCTGGTTGTGCACCAGACATATGTCTTCTATGAGAGTTTCAACTCCTTGATTTCACTCTTTGAAGAAGAAGAAAGGCCGAGTCCTGGGAACTTGTCATATATCATCGCATTTCACCCTCATAGAAGAACTAGGGGGATGAGTACTGCTCTCCCTATCCCTAGATGAAAAGACTGAGATTCAGGGTGGATGAGTCACCTAAGTTCATGTGGCTGGTAAGAGGCAGAACCCAGATCTCTCTGGTCCTCAACTAGCAGTGCTTTCATTTCACCATGAGAGTACAAAGGCACAAAGACTGAAACACCCCAACTCCACTCCTTCCAAGGGACCCACCAGCATCTTTTTCCAGGCCTCGGACAGTTGACATTTGTGGACAGGCTTAGCCATCCTGTGGCACCTCTCCTTTTCCTCTCTCTTCCCTCTGAGGGGGCTCCTGAGACCCATGACTTGACTCGTTTTCCCTTCCATGAGATGGTATCTTCTCTCCGGATTTGTGGGGTTGGATGGCTACTTGTGGGGTTGTTGCTACTGATAATATAATAGAGGCCTGGGAAACTGGCCATGGCCACCTGCCCTACCCAGAGGAGCTGTCCCCCTGCAGTGACTAGGGACGTCCTGACCACCTAGCCTCTCTTCCCTGCAGTGGCCTGCACATTCAGCTGCATGATGAAGTTCACTGTCAAGGACTGTGACCCCACCACTGGGGAGACCGATGATGAAGGCTATGAAGATGAATATGTGGTAAGAAGCTGGTGTCAAGAGACTCATTTTTGTGCCCGAGGCTGTAAAACAACCCCCTCCAGGAGCTAACAACTAGACTTGAAGCTTTTTCTTGCTATTTTTGGCTTTTTGAAAGAAAGGGTTTTTTTTAAACTTAAAAAGAGTACATGCTTTAAAAAAAGAAAACTTGGAAAATACAAAAACCAAGTATGAGCAAACAGGAAAACATTACTCATAGTCCTTGGGAGTTATGTGGAGTGGGGAGGAGTTGTATAACTGAGGTCATTCTGGACATTATGTATCTTGCTGTTTCCACTTAAAACTGTAGTGTGTCTTCCCATGTGTTTACAAATACTTCATACATAAAGTTTTTCATGACTTGAAAAATACTCTGATATATAGAGATAACACACTTGACCTTTATTCCCTCAATGTTGGGCATTTGGGCTTCCAAATTTCACTGTAAAAGCTGCATTAAGTATCCCTTTGGGTCCAAATTTTTATCTGCATTTCAGATTATTTCCTTAGATATATCCTTAGATTCCTGGAAGTAGAAAAATTGGGTCAAAGGATAAGCACGATTTTAAGACTGACTCGTGATGTCAAATTGCTTTCTAGAGAAGGTGGATTGGTTTGCATCCGTTGAGTGGTCCTTTCATGCACTCAGATGACTTCTAATTCCAGTTTTCTGAGCTTGGATGGAGCTGAGTGCAGGATCGCTCTGGGGTTTGACCATGGGGCAGTGGCTCAGTGCCACCTGAGGGCAGACTATTATACTCAGCCTGGGGATGCAGATTGCTCAAACTCCTTGTAAGTAGAGGAAAAGTTACCGTGGAATACAACTGACATTCACCACTGTCACACTGGAGCCATTGTTGAGGGGACCTCCATGAGCCAGCAGTGACCTTAATATCAGAAATTGCCCTAGGAGCAAGTGAGCTTCTTGGGATGGCCCTGAGGCATTGCTTCTGCTGTGGGTGCTGAGTCCTACTTAGGCACACCTTAAATGTTCCCAAGAGTAGGGGCTCAGTGAAGGTCGGGTGGGTGAGTAAATGGGGAACATTTATATGCTGTCGGTCCAAGGTGGAGTGTAATACTGTATGTCATGTTCAGGGAGGACACAGCTGTGATGGAGGTAGGGTCTAGAATACGTCAGGCTCAGAGAACACAGCTGAGGCAGAAAGTGGGATCTACTGAGTCAGGAGTGATAGAGCCATAGGAGGCAGACCTTCTGGATCCTTGAGACACTGACTCTAGGAAGGCTTCAGAAGGGATGTGATCCCTAAGCTGACATCCTCAGGTGAGTACTTGGGTCAGGGCATTTCTATTGAAAGGATACCACTTAGCTGTGAGCACTTGAAGGACAGATACCCAGTTTATCGCATGTCCCCAGAGCCAAGCACGGTGCTCAGTGCCTAGTCAGCACCTGCCGGATACGTGGCAGAAAGGGATGAGCAGTGAGTTCAAAGCAGAGATGTGCAGAGCAGGAACTCATTCCCCTGGAGGTGTGTGCCTGATTTCCACCTCCATCTCCCCAGCTGGAAGATCTGGAAGTCACTGTCGCTGATCACATCCAGAAGGTCATGAAGCTGAACTTCGAAGCAGCGTGGGATGAGGTAGGGGATGAGTTCGAGAAGGAGGAAACATTCACCTTGTCTACCATCAAGACACTTGAAGGTAAAAATCGTTGGCTACCGTTGAAATGTCTCCTCCTCTTTCACCCCTGCCGGCCTTTGCCCCCCAGAGATCCAGGGCCCTGTCAAGAGCACATCTGAAGGATGCCATTTTATGAAAAGCCCTTTAGGGGAGTACCTGGCTGGCTCAGTGGAAGAGCATGCAACTCTTTATCTCAGGGTCAATTGTTTGAGCCCCATGTTGGGTGTAGAGATTACAAAATAAATAAATAAGCCAAAAAGTCCCCTTAGAGCAGCCTTAGGGGATGGGGGCATGGTGGTGACACAAAGGGGAAACCAGATGTGGCTTAATGATGCTATGATTTCTTCCTACAGAGGCTGTGGGCAATATCGTGAAATTCCTGGGAATGCACCCTTGTGAGAGGTCAGACAAAGTGCCAGATAACAAGAACACCCACACGTTGCTCCTGGCTGGTAAGCAGCATTTCTAGGTGGGAAGGGCCTGTGTAGCTCACAGCCTGGATGCCACAGCAACCTAGGTTGAGGGCTCCCACTGGGAACACAGGGATTCAAAGTCACAGCACTGAAAATTCACAAAGTAAAAAAAACCAGCAGTGACATATCCTCCGACCCTTGCTGCCTGTCATCTAGTTCCGTTCTGACAGGCGATCAGCACTGCTATTACAGACAACATATCGGTATATCCTTCCAGTGATCTTATGGATATGAATGCTAACATGTGCACATTTCCCTATTTTAACTCAAACGTTTATGTGCAAATGGTGTATACAGTGTTCTGCACTTTGCACTTCACTTGACAGATCTTTCCTATGCCTGGCTGGCTCAGTCGGTAGAGCGTGCGACTTTGATCTCAGGGTCATGAGTTTGAGCCCCACGTTGGGGGTGGAAATTACATTAAAAATAAATGGAAGAATACATAGAGTTTCCTCTTCTTCTTCAATTGTGGTAAAATCTACATAATATAAAATTTATCCTTTTGAGGGGCGCGTGGGTGGCTCAGTGGTTTAAGCCGCTGCCTTTGGCTCAGGTCATGATCTCAGGGTCCTGGGATCGAGTCCCGCATTGGGCTCTCTGCTCAGCAGGGAGCCTGCTTCCCTCGCTCTCTCTGCCTGCCTCTCTGCCTACTTGTGATCTGTCTCTGTCAAATAAATAAATAAAATCTTAAAAAAAAAAAATTTATCCTTTTGAGCTCAGGTACACAGCTCAGTGACAGTAAGTATGTCTATGTTACTGCGCAGTTATCAACACTGTCCTTCTCCAGGACTTTTTTTTATCATCCCAAAGTGAATCCTCCTCATTTTTTGTAGCTTCCTTGTATTCCATTCTATGGGTGTACCATATTTTATAGAATCAGCCTGTATTGATGAACATTTAGGTTGTTCCAGGCTTTTCCTCTTACAAAAACGCTACAGTGAATAATCATACACATACACATATATACACATACTTTATTTTGGATGTATGCGCTGAGGATATCGATGGGATAAATTAACCAAGGCATTACCAAGTCAAAGTGCATTTCTCATTTTGATAAGTTGCTTTGCTCATTTTAATAAAAATTTCCAGTTGCCTTCCATAGGAACTGTATTCCTTTCCTTTCAGATTGTGGACAACATAGTATATTTTCAGTGTAATACAGTAATCAGTAATATACACAGTATATTATCAAATCCTTATCAAATGATCTTTGCCAGTCTGGGTGGAGTTTTTCTTTTACATTTCTTGTATACTGAATGAAGTTAAGCATCTTCCCATATATGTGTGCCATTTGTATTTCTTTTTCTGCAAATTATTTCTATAACCTTTCTCTAATTTTCTACCGGGTTGGTTGGTCTTTTCTAATAATAGGAATGGGACTTTAAGAAGTCAACATGGAAATTTTCAAACTTACACAAAAATCAAATAGTACAATCAACCTTCATGAGCTCATCCTCCAGCTTCAACAACTAACAGCATCTATACTACCACTCACTCTAGTCCCCACCCCAGGTTATTTTAAAGAAAATTCCAGATCCAGCTTTTTGTATGTAAATGTCTCTGTATGTTTCTCTAAGAGATAATAGCAGCAATACAGTTGTCACACCTAAAATTGAACAAAAGGAAATGGGAGATTTTTTTTTTTCCTGAGTGTTTATAGACAGGGTTGGGAGGCAGCTCTGCTTCAGTGCCTTGCTCACAGCTGACAGACCCCAAGCGGATGTTTCTGGCCACGCTGAAACAGTCCCCTGGGTCTCGCAGACACCTGCGATGCAGTTTTGTCATGGAAGGGCTGTCCCTACATCTGCACTCTTAGATTTAGCCAAAGGCATGAGAGCCTCCGTGATGCCAGATAGAAGCTTTGTGTGTTCATTAATTCATTTGTACCTGGCAAAGCTTAACAACAACAACAACAAAAATGGTTAGTATATCATCTCCTCTACTTTGTAGTTGAGGATACTGTGACTCAGAGAGGTAAAGTGACTTGTACAAGATCTCACTTAGGGATTTCAGCCCAGCTCCCCTGTTTCCAGGTCCATTCCCATTTCACTACACCACAGTTGCCTTGATCAGTTGCTGCAAATGCCACCCTCAACCTTCACTCTGCAGCTTACTTCTTCCTTACACAACTCTATTTCTGTCTTCCCTCTAGGTGTGTTCCGGGGAGGTCATGACATCTTGGTGCGCTCCCGACTGCTGCTTTTGGACACAGTAACAATGCAGGTGACAGCCAGAAGTTCAGAGGAGCTGCCGGTAGACATCATCTTGGCGTCTGTGGGCTAAGAGGCCAGGCTGCATGAGCCCTACTCCTACCCTTTTCTCCCCAACACTACGCAGAAGTCATGCCTTCATCCTGAATCCAGTGGAAACTCCTTCCCAAGGCTCTGTATCAAAAACAATTAGAAATCACTGGGAAATTTTTTTTTTTTTTTTTTAATTTAACCCCTGCCCCAGGACTGCCAGGGGGTAACGTTTTTTTCTTTTTTTAAACAGGGGATGATTTAGCTTGTCCTAGAACCTGCTGCCGGGCCTGTCAGGGTAGGGACATCACAAATGAATAAAATGCTCATACTTCCTCTTGAATTTATCCCCAGAAAACCATCTTATCCATATAAATAAATCAGCATGTATTTATTGAATGGTTGCTACTTCTGCAGACTCATGCTTCAGGGCGCCAATTTCTTCTTCCCCCTTCTGAGCCGCCAAGAACACCTGCTCTGTCCCCTTCACACCCATAGCCTTTTGGTTTCTGTACTTGAGGTCAGACCACTCCCACTGCTCTCCAAGCTTCAGGAACAGGAGTGGTGCAGGTTTGCTGAGGGGATGACAGCAGGCACTAAGGTCATGCCCCTGTTCTTGGTGTCCTGTCTCCCTCCTCTAGCTGATGAATGGAGCCCTCAGAGGGTTTGGGTGGACTATTTGGGTGTTCCTTAGCATGTGCACTGGGGTTTGCCTGCTCCCAATTCAGTCCAATTTAGTGAATGCACAGAGGGGAAGAACAGCCCTTAGAGAGCACTCTGATGGCTGAAGATGCAGAAATCTTTAGTTTATGTCCCAAGGGAGCAGGCTCAGAGGCCACCTCAGCTGCTGTTAAATTCAAGCCAGGTGGCTTTGCTAATTTCATGGAAGAAATAAACCTGCAAAGCCTGTTTTTAAAGAATCTAGGCCTCACCTTTAGAAATTCAGATTTGAGGGTGAAGCAGTAGGTGAAGACCCTGGAAAGTCGCATTTTGGTTCCCACTTACGTGTGACAGTGACTTGTGTGATTCATGGAAGATTTCCTGATTCTCAATTTTTGCCCCCAAAACTCTTGAGGCGGTTGCCCGCGCTGCGAAGTAAAGAGAATGTTTCCTTCTATCCCTACAACGACCCGATGACCTAAGTTCTGGCTCCTGCGGTATAGACACGGCACCTCACGCTCCCTGGGACTTTGCCAGCCCAGCGGGGATAAGCCAGCCCCAGCCGGTTCCTGCAGCTGGCCGTGGGAGCCGGGCTTAACCTCGCAGGAGGACGGGCGAAGATGGAGGAGAACCGGGCTCTAAGAATCGGGAGCGGCGAGTCCCCGAAGCCAGTCGTAGCCCTCTCTTGCGGTCCTTTCAGAAGATTCAGATTCCGGGGCGCGCCGGACGCCCCGGGACCCTCCCAACGCGTGGGGGCGGGGCCGGCGGCGCTGGGGGCGGGGCCTGACGCCGAAGCGCGGGCCGGCAGAGTCTGAGATCCTGCGGTAGGAGAGCGTCGCGGGCGACCGAACCGAGGTGGACGTGAAGTCAGGCGGGACGGGCGGCCGGGCCGAGGTGGAGTGGGGCGAGCCTAGGAGACGTGAGGCGAGGTAAGGTGAGGCTGGGCGGGCGGCCGGGCCGAGGTGGACGCGAGGTGAACGTGAGGTGAGGCGGGGCTGGCGGCCGGGCGGAGGCGGACGTGTGGTGAGGTGAGGCGGCGCGGGTGGCCGGCGGGACCGAGGGGAACGCTAGGTGAGGCGGGGCGGGCTGCCGGGCCGAGATGGACGTGAGGAGGGGCGGCGGCACGGAGGCCCTGGCCTTGAGGAGCAGGCCGAGTTCCCACCGGGAGAGCCGGCGTCCTGGCGGCGCGGGCTGCAGTCCTGGAGGTTGGAGGGCGGGAGCCCCTCCCCTGGGCAGTAGTCGGTGCGGGAGGGGAGAAGAGCGGGGGAGGTGAGCAGGAGAAGCGGGGCCGGGACGCTGAGGCCGGAAAGGCTCCGGCGGAGCCAGGGCGTGCGGCTCTGGCAGTGACCGGAGACCGCCCCCGTGCCTCGGTCCGCCGCGGGCCTGAGCTGAAGAATGGCGCCTCGGGGGGGGGCCGCCTCCCCGCAGCGCGTCGGGTCTCGGCGGGTCTGGCACGGCCCGCAGCGGCGACTCGGCGGTCGGGAGACGGTGAGCTAGCGCGACCGCCCCGTCGTGCTGTCGTCTTCAGGCCGTGCCGGGCCGCGGGCGAGCATGTGCGGGCGCACCTCCTGTCACCTGCCTAAAGATGTGCTGGCCAGAGCGTGCGCCTATCGGGACCGGCAGGGCCGGCAGCGGCTCCCCGAGTGGAAGGACCCCGACAAGTACTGCCCCTCGTACAACAAGAGCCCGCAGTCCAGCAGCCCAGTGCTTCTGTCGCGGCTGCACTTTGAGAAGGTAAGCGCTGGTGTCTGTGCGGGGCCGGCTTCTGGACTCACGCGGGATGCTCATCCGCTTGGGTTGGGTTTGGCGCGCGCTCAGCCTCTGCGCACGGGTTCTGACCCCCCGGTTGAGAACCACTTCCGACCTCACTGCAGAGAGAAGTTTGATCGGCATTTTCTCATCTTAGAAGATGAGGCCCTGTTCTTCGGGCTCGTCGGAATGCGCGCCAAATTTATATGAACCCCCTATTTGAATACGCTTTTTAGGATCGCATCTTTCAAACCTCACTGATGATCGGGGTCATTAGAGTATCTTTAAAAAAAAATTTTTTTTTTTTTCCCATGCCCCTTACCCGGCCAGATGAACCAGAATCTCTAGGCCTAGGGCAGGATTAAGACGAGCTAATCTGAAACCCCTCTTGGTGTTCCGTGAACATGGAAGTTCCTATTTTTTTATGCTTCTGTTGATGTGTGTCTTTTACTAAACCTAGGAACAGATGAGGTTGGTTTGGTTGTCTGAAGTTAAATTGCACTCACTGTTTCTACAGTATTTCCTCTGTAGTGTTGGAGTAATTCATAATCATGTTTTGGTTCTTTGCTTTATCTCCTGAATGTGTGTTTGGGCGTGTGTGCATGTACGTGGGCACCAGTGCTAGCATGAAGTAAATAAAATGCTTAATTCCAGAAATGAATGGTTTCTCCATGTCTTAAGCATTTATTTTTTTATCTTGAGATTTTATTTATTTATTTTAGAGAGACAGCACAAGCCGGAGGGGCAGAGGGAGAGAGAGAATCCCAAGCAGACTCCACATTGAGCAGGGAGCCTGAAGGGGCTTGATCCCAGGACCCTGAGATCAGGACTCTGCTGAAACCCAAGAGTCAGACGCTCAGCAGACTGTGCCCTGGAGGGGCTCCTCCATGTCTTAAGCACTTTAAATGTCCATGAAAAGTTATTAAAAATCATGATTGTTTCCATCCTGGATCTTTATTCTATTTGATCCATAATACTTAAATCACTTTATAAAGTCGGCTGTACCCCTGCTACTTGTCAGAATTCTTGTGATAATATTATAGTCATGGTTCATTTCTATATTTGAAGTAAGCATACCAAACGTTGATCTTTCCGGTTGAATGAACCCCTATACATGAAATAGTTTATTCTTGAGCTATTTTTACTGGGTGCATCCTTCCCTTTTGAAACTAATAAACTTGGGGCGCCTGGGTGGCTCAGTGGGTTAAGCCTCTGCCATTGGCTCAGGTCATAGTCTCAGGGTCCTGGGATGGAGCCATTGGGCTCTCTGCTCAGCGGAGAGCCTGCTTCCCCCTCTCTCTGCCTGCCTCTCTGCCTACTTGTGATGTCTCTCTGTCAAATAAATACAGTCTTTAAAAAAAAAAGAAACTAATAAACTTTTTTTTTTTTTTTAACTGAGAGGAAAATAAAAATAAACATCATGGGGAAACCTTAACTGGGAAAGGAAAGAGTAAAACATGTTTCCTGAAACAAATCAGGAAGGCCTGATTTGAAGTGAAAAGAGAGACAGATTAAATATTTAGTATGTCCCTTTTTTAGCCTTGGTTCTCTCGATATCACGTCTTTAGACTTATAGAATGAATGTTAGCTGGAAGAAAAATATAATGGATGTAAAGACAGAAGTGCAGAGATATTATAACTTGTCTTGGGGTTACCCAGTAAGTGAGGGGACAGAGCTGGGACTGTGGTCCAAACCACTTTCCCACTCTAGAGGGTGCTTCCTAGAACTAGGAATGGAGAAGGTGGAGCCCCTAGCAAACATAGCTCCACCCCTCTTTCCATCAGTGGTATGAATTTACTAGTGTAGTGTTTTGACTCCACACATCTAACAAATTTTGTTAAGATTGCTGGGGTTTCCGCGGTGCCTGGGTGGCTCAGTGGGTTAAAGCCTCTGCCTTCGGCTCAGGTCATGATCCCAGGACCCTGGGATTGAGCCCTGAATGGGCTCTCTGCTCAGTGGGGAGCCTGCTTCCTCCTCTCTATCTCTCTCTCTCTCTCTCTCTCTCTGCCTGCCTCTCTGCCTACTTGTGATTTCTGTAAATATATGAGGTTCCATGTGTCTCATACTTGTAAATTATAAAACAAAATTAGAATCATTATAGCTGTTCCTTAATCCGTATCATCAATGGACAGCATATGTGGCACATTTGCATTTGAAACCACTAATTTGCAAATTACTTCCTCTTTCATTTATCTACCCCAGCCCTACCAGCTGTTTTGGTCACAAGTCCAAAAGGGAAGAAGGAAAAGATGACTAATACTGAGCAATATTTTCAGTATTTTGGCCTCTCAGCCACTTTCTATTTATTGTTCCCAGAAGGGGGCAGCCTCATGTTTGGGTTTGGCTTAGAATTGTCCAGTGAACATACTAACATTAAAGGTGATGATCAGGGGGATTTAGAAGGTAGGATTTCTCAGCCTTGGCAGTATTGACATTTTGGGTGGGATGCTGAATATTTGGCAGCATTACTGGCCTCCACCCACCAGATGCCAGTAGCATACCCCTTTTTCTCCCTGCTAGATCTTGGTGGTGGAGAAAGGTTGTCAAAGTTGCACATTGAGAATATCAAATTTAGGGTATGACTGTCTTGCAAATTCCCGATCAAAGATCATTTAGATGACCATTGTATAATGTTATCTCATTTATGCTTTGGATAGGGGGCTCTTCTGCTTGATTCTTGAACAGAGGATTCACAAAAGCTGTTTCTTTCCTTTTTTTTTTTTTTAAGATTTATTTCAGAGACAGAGCACACACACCTACGCACTAATATGGGGAGGGTCAGAGGGAGAGAATCTCAAGCGAACTCCCCGCTGATCACAGAACCCAAAGCATTTGATCTCACAACCCAGAATTTTCAACCTGAGCCAAAATCAAGAGTTAGACTCTTAACTGCCTGAGCCACCCAGGTACCCCAAAAGCCCTGAACCTTCTTTATCTTCCTCCTATCTCAGATGAGATTAACACTTGGATTTACATTTTCTATCCTGCTATAAAAAGAAATAGTTGGGTCCCCAGAAAAATTAGATGAGACATAGCTATCATGACATAAGAGACTAGTCATTTTAGGCCCCCAGCTATTTTCTGTGATCTATGTACTATACTGGCTTTGCTTACCTGAGCATACATTTTGTTGTTGTTTTTTTTTTTAAGATTTTATTTATTGGGGCACCTGGGTGGTTTAGTTGTTTGGGCATCTGCCTTCAGCTGGGGTCAGGATCTCGGGGTCCTGGGGTCCAGCCCAGAGTCAGGCTCCCTGCTCTGGAAAGTCTGCTTCTCCCTCGCCCTCTACCCCTCCCCCCACTCCTGCTCCTACCTGGCATGTGCCTTCTCTTTATCTCTCTCTTTCAAATAGATAAATGGAGTCTTTAAAAAATAAAAATAGGGGCACCTAGGTGGCTCAGTGGGTTAAAGCCTCTGCCTTCGGCTCAGGTCATGATCTCAGGGTCCTGGGATCAAGCCCCGCATCGGGCTCTCTGCTCAACAGGGAGCCTGCTTCCCTTTCTCTCTCTCTCTTCTGCCTGCCTCTCTGCCTATTTGTGATCTCTGTCAAATAAATAAATAAAATCTTTTTTAAAAAATAAAAATAGAGACTTTATCTATTTGAGGGAGAGGGTGCAGAGAGAGGCGCTCCTGGCTGAGTGCAGTCTGACCTCATGACCCTGCGACCATGAACCCAGCTAAGAGTCGGACTCTTAACCACCCAGGCAACCTGCCAAAGCTCACTTCTTGCAAAACTTCCCAGGAGGTGTCAGAATTACCACCAAAACAAACAAACAAACAAAACTCCCTAGCTAAGGATTTTAAAGGAACAAAGGGAATGTAAAACAGTGTCTAGCAGGTCAGGAAATAGCCTCTAGCTTTATCAGAGACAATCATTGGTAAAACTCCCCAGCGCCGTTTCAGAAATAAGCAAGGTCCTGCATTCCTTACCTGAGATAATGACCCCAAGCCCCATCCAGTTTGTACCTGCTTTCAGAGCCTGCGCACAGACTCTTTACCCTTATCCTACAGTTACCTCTGCTTCCTTATGATGTTAAAGTCTCTGCCCTAGTTGGACCACAGGCTTCATTAACATAACATAAGAAGTGTTAGAGGCAAGTCTGTGTAACCTTAAAGTCACTTTTACATGCCCTTATGTCTACCTTTACATGAGATGATAAAGCTCCCCTTTCTAAATATTCATCCTAATTCTAAATAAAAGAAAGGAGCTCACCACCACACCCATCTTCACTTACCCCCTTCTTATTTGCTGCAAATAAAGTTTCCTTTGTGTGACAAGTCCTCCTGGTATAGTCTTTATCTATAACTTACCAGAGAGCAAGTTCTGTTAAGCTCAGTTATGTGGCCGCCTGAGTGGCTCAGTCGTTAAGCCTCTGCCTCCTGCTCAGGTCGTGATCCTGGGGTCCTGGGATCAAGCCCCGTATTTGGCTCCCTGCTCAGAAAGAAGTCTGCTTCTCCCTCTCCCACTACCCCTGCTTGTGTTCCCTCTCTCTCTGTGTCTCTATCAAATAAAATCTTTAGAAAAAAAGAAAAAGTTCAGTTATGCTACCATTTCTTTCTTCTGGGGTAGTCTTTTCCTCATTAATTGCTTTTGTTTTTCCTGTCTCTTGGCATACAGTATACCCAGGCTTCCTCTGTCTTTAAGGGGGAAGAATACACACATGTATACATATATATACATACATGTATACATATATATTCACACACATACATACACAGTTGATCCTCATTATTCATAGATTTCAAGTTTGCAGATTTGCCTGCTTCCTAAAATTATTTATATTCCCCAAAATAATACTCATGTTGTTTTTGAAGTCATTCATGGACGCATGGAGTAGAGGAAATTTTGAGTGACCCAATGTACACATTCCCAGCAAAGCTCTACATTCTTGTTTTAGCTCTTATGTTGTAAACAAGTACCCTTCTTGGAGTTGATTTAGTGCTTTTTTTTGCATCCTTGTGTATTTTGTTGGTGATTTCACTGTTTAAAATTGTCCCCAAGTAGGGCACTAGGTGGTTCAGTAATTAAGCATTTGCCTTTAGCTCAGGTCATGATACCGAGGTCCTGGGATCAAGCCCCATGTCGGGCTCCCTGCTCCACGGGAAGCTCTCCCTCTCCCACTCTGCCTGCTTGTGTTCCCTCTTTCATTGTGTCTCTCTCTGTCAAAACTACATACATGCTATATACATATGTACATATCTTTAAAATAGTAAGAAATAAAATTGCCCCCAACCATAACGCTAAAGTGCTGGCTTGTATTCTTAAGTGCAAGAAGGTTGTAATATGACTTACAGGGAAAAACGTATTAGATAAACATCATTCAGGCATGAGTTACAGTGCTGTTGGTCATGAATTCAAACAGAGAGGGGCGCCTGGGTGGCTCAGTGGGTTAAAGCCTCTGCCTTCGGCTCAGGTCATGATCTTAGAGTCCTGGGATCGAGGCCCACATCGGGCTCTCTGCTTAGCAGGGAGCCTGCTTCCTCCTCTCTCTCTGCCTGCCTCTCTGCCTACTTGTAATCTCTGTCAAATAAATAAATAAAATCTTTAAAAAAAATTTAAAAAATGAATTCAAACAGAGATACAGGACAAGGTTGTATACTGCTCAGTTGATAAAAATGTCTCCGTAGGCAGGTGGGAACGTAACCCTGTATTTCCCTTAAGAGCAGCAGTTCAAAAAAAAAAAGAGCAGCAGTTCAGTATTCCAGTATTCACAAATTCAGTGTTTGCAGTGACTTTTGTAGAACCTAACTGCCTGAATGAGAATGGAGTGTGTGTGTGTGTGTGTGTGTGTGTGTGTGTGTGAGAGAGAGAGAGAGAGAGAAAGAGAAAGCGAAAGCGAGAAGGGGATTATCTGATACAGGCAAGTTTGGGAAGAAACAGACAGGATTTTACAAGGAACACAGTGGAGGTAATCTATTAGCTTTATACAGAAGGGAAGCCCTTTGGAGACAACCATCGCTGATGATTCTTTTCTTGGTATTGCATCCTCTTGACTTTTCTCTTTCTACTCATTCTTTCTCATTCTGTTTTCATTTCTCTAGGTACTTTTATCTTAGATTCTGTTTTCCTTCATTACTGTGTTTTCTTTTTGTACCCCTCCCCCAGGTTAAATCCTGTGCTTGATTTACCTTTTTATTTTTTTCTTTTTAAAGATTTATTTTTGGGGGGGGAATGCCTAGGTGGCTCAGTCAGTTAAGCATCTGGCTTTGGTTCAGGTCATGATCCCAGGGTCCTGGAATCAAATCCTGCATCAGGCTCCTTCCTCAGCAGGGAGCCTGCCTCCTGCCTGCCTATCCCCCTGCTTATGCTCTCTCTCCCTTTCTGACAAATAAATTAATTAATTAAATTGTGTTGTGTGTTTTTTTTTAAGTTTATTTATTTATTTGAGAGAGAGAATCTCAAGCAGACTCCCTGCTGAGCACAGAGCCTTATGCAGGGCTCAGTCTCAAGACCCTGAGATCATGAACTGAGCCAAAATCAAGAATTGGGACACTTAACCGATTGATCTACTCAGGAGCCCCAATTTACTTTCTAAGAAACTTTATCCTCATGGCTTTAACAATCACCTTCACATAGAAAATTTTACTATTTGTTTTTAATTCTTTTTTTTTTTTTTTTTTTTTTTTTTAAAGATTTTATTTATTTATTTGAGAGCGAGACAGTGAGAGAGAGCATGAGCGAGGAGAAGGTCAGAGGGAGAAGCAGACTCCCCATGGAGCTGGGAGCCCGATGTGGGACTCGATCCCGGGACCCCAGGATCATGACCTGAGCCGAAGGCAGTCGTCCAACCAACTGAGCCACCCAGGCGTCCCTGTTTTTAATTCTAACCTTAGAAAGATCATAAACTATAATTTGTGTGCTTATTTCATGTCATACATTTAAATGATCCTGCAAGGTAGGTATTGGTTCACTCTATTTTTATAGATATAGAAAGTTGAGGGTCCAGGAAGTTGAGACTAGTCCAACCTCATAAGTAGCAGAGACAGGATTTTTGAACCAGGGTCTTCTTGCAAAGGCTTTATTCTTTCCTCTATACCAGGGGCTGGCAAACTGGTCCTCAGATCAAATCTAGCCCACTGCCAGTTTTTGTAAAGTTTTGTTAGAATACAGCCATGCTCCTTCATTCTTTGTCTGCTTTCATAATAACTAAAGGCAGTAGAGTTGAGTTGCTTGAGTCATTGCAATAAAGACTATATGAATTCACAAAACCAAAAATACGTACTCTCTGCCTTTCACAGAAAAAGTTTGTGGACCCATTCTTTGTACCATGCTGCCTCTCTTTTTAGCTTTAATTCCATATCTCTCAGTGCTTGTTGGACATAATAAATAGCTTGGATTTTATTCTAGTGACTTTAAACAGCCTTTTTGTTCCGTTCACCAATGAGGGATGAGGACAGGGCATTAAAGATATGGTTTGTCTCTTCCCTGAAGTCTGAGCCTCACCTGAGAAGACCTGATATTTGGGGCTAGGATCATCTAGAGCAGGAATCAGAAAACTAGGGCCCTCTGACCATTTCGTAAATGTTATGGAACACAAAAACATCCATTCATTTATCTGTTATCTATGGCTGCTTTGTCCCTGTAACAATAGTTATATTATAATTGTAATAGAGACTATATGACCTGCAAAATCTACAATACTTAATATCTGGCCATTTCAGAAAAATTTGCTGGGGCACCTGGGTGGCTCAGTTGGTTAAGCATCTCTCTTGGGCTCAGGTCATGATCTCAGAGTCCTGGGATCGATCCCCATGTCTGGCTGCCTGCTTAGTGGGCAGTCTGCTTCTCCCTTTGCCTCTGCTGCTCTGCCTGCTCATAGTCTCTCTGTCTCTCCCTCTCAAATGAACAAATAAAATCTTTAAAAGGAAGGGAGGGAGGAAGGAAGGAAAATTTGCCAATCTGATCTAGAGATATTTTCACTCACTTATCTGGCAATTGGCATTGGTTCTCAACTTAGGCTGTTGACCAGAACACTTACGTGTGGCCTCTCCATGTAGCCTGGGCTTCTTTGCAGCGTGACAGTCTTAGGGTGGCTGGATTTCTTACTTGGCAGCTCAGTGCTTCAGAAGCAGTGTCTCTGCAAGCAAGAAGAAGCTGACACACATTTTATGACTTTCTCTTAGAAATCATATAAAGTCACTTGTGCCACATTATGTTGGTTACAAGTGAATCACAGGCCCATCCAGATTTAAGGGAAGGGAACATACACTTCAGCTCTCAATGAGAGGAGTATCAAAGATTTTGCAACCATTTCTTTAAACTCCTGGAGCTACAAACTGGAAAACAAAACAAAGAACTGCAGTAGACTTCCCTACTATTATCCGAAATTCAACACATGATCTTTTCCCAAATCAAGTCCTTCTTCAGAATTTTCTCTTATGCTCATTCTTCTAGGCTTAAAAATTTAATCTGTCCTGTTCTCTTTTTCCATTTACCAGCACAGTTTTATTTTTAGTCTGTCTTTTGGTTTCTTTTGTTCTTACTACTACCATCATGAGACCCACCATATCCTTACTCCCAAACCACTATGGTAGCACCTAGAATGCACTGTCTGCTCATGGTGTCTTCCAACCCATAGTGTACTACAACATACGTAATTGTGTGTGTGCGTGCGTGTGTGTGTGTGCATGCATATGTAGGCATTTTAATCTGTAGATTTCATCAAGTTCTCAAGGGGCCAGTTACCCACCAAAAAAAAAATTTTTTTTTAAAGATTTTATTTATTTGACAGAGAGAGAGAGAGATCACAAGTAGGCAGAGAGGCAGGCAGAGAGAGAGAGGGGAGGAAGCAGGCTCCCCACTGAGCAGAGAGCCCGATGCGGGGCTCGATCCCAGGATGCTGGAATCATGATCTGAGCCGAAGGCAGAGGCTTTAACCCACTGAGCCACCCAGGCGCCCCACCCACCAAAAATTTTTAACAACCATGTGTCAGAGTCCCCCAAGGTACCCCCACATTTGGAGGTTCATTAGGAAGGACTCAACATATAAGGCATATTATGGCTAAGGTTTGTTACAGTGCAAGGATACATATAATAGAATCAGTAAGGGAAAAAGACACCAGGGGCACCTGGATAGCTCAGTGAGTTAAAGGGTCCTGGGATCGAGCCGTGCGTTGGGCTCTCTGCTCAGTGGGGAGCCTGCTTCCACCTCTTTCTCTCTGCCTGCCTCTCTGCTTGCTTGTGATCTCTGCTGGTCAAATAAATGAATAAAATCTTTAAAAAAAAAAAATGGGAGTGTCGCCTGGGTGGCTCAGTGGTTGGGGCCTCTGCCTTCAGCTCAGGTCATGATCCCACGGTCCTGGGATCGAGTCCCACATCGGGCTCTCTGCTCAGCGGGGAGCCTGCCTCCTCCTCCTCTCTCTCTCTGCCTGCCTCTCTGCCTACTTGTGATCTGTCTGTCAAATAAATAAATTAAAAAAAAAAAAAGACTTTAAAAAAAAGAATGGGGGGAAAAGACACCAGTAGGAATCTGGAAAAAATCCAAGCATAAGCTTCCTTATCTTCCCTCCTTCCTGTGAGAAGGGATACACTAGGCATGTTCCTTCTCCAGCAGTGAAAAATGTAGTAATGTGCAGTGTTTCTGTCTCGGGTAACCCGTTAGAAACTGAAAGTTCAAGGTTTTTTGTTTTGTTTTGCTTTGCTTTGTTCCATTTTGTTTTTAAAGATTTTGTTTTAGGGGTACCTGGGTGTCTTAGTCTGTTAAGTGGCCAACTCTTGGTTTTGGCTCAGATCATGATCTCAGTCCTGGAGTTTAGCCCTGAGTTGGGCTCCATGCTCAGCAGAGTCTGTTTGAGGATTCTCTATTTCCTTCTGCCTCTCCCCCCAGTCGCACATGCACTTTCCTCTCTCTTTCTAAAATAAATAAATCCTTAAAAAATATATATATATTTTTTTAAAGATTTTATTTATTTGAGAGAGAGGAGCACAAGCTGAGGGAGAAGCAGGCTCCCAGCTGAGCAGGGAGCCTGATGCAGGGCTCCATCCCAAGATCCTGGGATCATGACCTGAGCCGAAGGCAGACACTTGAGCCACTGAGGTGCCTGTTTTATTTTTTTAAATGGGCTCCCCACCCGATGTGGGGATCAAACTCATGACCCTGTGATCAAGAGTCACAAGTTCTACCAACTAAACCAGCCCCCCAAAGGCCCAAGGTTTTTATTGGGTACTCCACCTAGCAAGCACCAAAATTCCAGACTCCCAGAAGGAAAGCAGATAATCACCTAAACCTCATTTTTGCACAGACTTGGTAGGCAGAGTAAACCAAACCATCCTTGTCAGTGGGGAAAAGGGGAAAACTTTTAAAAAATCCAAGTTCCCAGATGCTGAGGGCCAACCTTGTAAGCAAGCCCTTCTAAAAATAGCATCCTCAGGCTTGCTATTACTTTTCTGCACAAAACGACTTCCTACACATTCTTGACATTGCCTCTGTTCATTTAATTTCTTTCTTTTTTTTTTTTTTTTTTTTTTTTTTTTTTTAGTTTATTTGCTTTTAATAATCTGTATACCCAGTGAGGGGCTCAAACTTAGAACCCTAAGATCAGGAGTCACATGCTCCTCCAACTGAGCTAGCCAGGCACCCCTGTTCATTTAATTTCATATCTAGTCTTCCCTCCCATCTCTTCTTTGTCTGAATTCTGTACCTCTTGTGGGATCTAATTTAAGAACCACCCCCACCCCACCCCTGTCCTTTCTGTCCCTTCTAAGAAGTTAATACTTCTCTGTTCCATCTCTCACACTGAGAGATGGAACTGAACTCCTTTGCTGCTCCTCATATGTACCACTTATATGGCCATTAGCCTCTTGTATCTCAAATTATTAATATTTTTATGTCTTTGTGGCCTTATGTGTTATGGTGCAAGCCCTTTGAGGTTAAGCACTTTTGCATGTGCCCCACAGCACCCTGTGCGTGCCTTGATCATAGCATGTAGCTCATTGTATTATTGTCTGTGACGTGTGCTTCTTGAGACCTGGGCCTGCATGAACTGCTAGGCCTAGCACTATGTCTATCATACAAGACACTAAGTAAACGTTTGCAGAGACTAAACTTCTTTGTAACCCCCACCTTACCCAAGCAGTATGTCTTATATTCTGATAAATGCTAAAGAACTCAAGTTACTCACATCGTGATAAATTGTTAAAGTTGTTTTCAAGGGATGCCTGGGTGGCTCAGTCGGTTGAATGTCTGCCTTTGTCTCAGGTTATCCAGGACCCAGGGTCCTGGATCAAGTCCTGAATTGGGTTCCTTGCTCAACGGGGAGCCTGCTTCTCCCTCCACCTGCTGCTCCCCCTACTCGTGCTCACTCTCTCTGACAAATAAATAAATAAAATCTTTATTTAAAAAAAAACTGCTAAAAGAAAGAAATTAAATAAAATTTTTCTCAAGTAGAATCTTTCCCTTTTAATAATCTCTGTATAATATTGTATTACAGTGTAATGTAATGCATGTGCCACATTTGGTTTTCTAAATTTCATTATCTCCACTGGATATTAACCTTTTCCCACCACAGGATGCAGACTCGTCTGAACGTATCATTGCTCCCATGCGATGGGGATTGGTCCCATATTGGTTCAAGGAGAGTGATCCTTCTAAGCTGAAGTTCAACACTTCCAACTGTCGTAGTGATACCATAATGGAGAAACGTTCCTTCAAGGTAGGTAGTGAATCTAGGGAAAAGGCACATACTCTGGTCTTTTTTCCAGCAGAGCTATTAGTGCCTTCTATACCTGAGGGTAAAATTAAGGTTCTCCTGGAAAGTGTGTTCCCAGTTGCTAATAATGTTGAGTGCTGTTAATATGTATTACTGCATGATGAGTCATCCCAAAACTTAGTGGTTTAAAACAAAACTATTATTATTTCTCATATTCTGTAGGTTGACTGAGTTCAACTAGACAGTCTTCACTTGGAGATTCTCATGCATTTATAATTAATGCAGCTTGGGCTGGAATGTATTATTTAATCTTTTCAATAGCTGTGTGAGTGGTAACTTTATACATAAGAAAAGGGAGGTACAGAGAAATGAAATAACTGCTCTAAAGTCTGCATACATTGGTGACCTGAGATTTTAACCGAAGTCCATGACACATTGTGTCACTAAAACCTTATCTTGCTCACATTTTCCCTCAGGTACCTCTCGGAAAGGGAAGACGCTGTGTCGTTTTAGCAGATGGATTCTATGAGTGGCAGCGATGTCAGGTTAATAGCCAAAGGCAGCCATACTTCATCTACTTCCCCCAAGCAAAAACAGAAGAGGTATTGTCAACAGTGTTCATATTTGGTATTTGGAAAGGGGTAGAGAAGCCAATCCAAAGAAGGACATTTTGTTTCTTTCTTCACAGAACTTTTTTTTAAAAATAACTGCTTTGTTGAGGTATAATTCACCATGAAATTCACCTTTTTAGAGTATGCGTCAGTGATTTTTTTTAGTATATTCAAAGTGTTCATTTTTTTTTTTTTTTAATTCATTTGACAGAGAGAGAGAGAGAGAGATCACAAGCAGGCAGAGAGACAGGCAGAGAGAGAGGGAAGCAGGCTCACTGCTGAGCAGAGAGCCCGATGCGGGCCTCGATCCCAGGACCCTGAGATCATGACCTGAGCCGAAGGCAGAGGCTCAACCCACTGAGCCACCCAGGTGCCCCTTTAGTTCATTTTTTTAATCATCATGATTCTCTTCATGAGATACAACTTATATTTAATAAAATTCACCCTTTTAAAGTATGTAGTGGTTTTAGCATTCAGAATGTTGGATAACCATCCTATTTAATTTCACAACATTATTATCACCCCAAAGAGTAACCCCATGCCCATTTTTTAATTCAATTAGCCAACATATAGTACATCATCAGTTTCAGATGTAGCATTCAGATAGAGTGTTCAGTAATTCATCATTTGCATATAACACCCATTGTTCATCACATCACATGCCCTCCTTAACGACCATCACCCAATTACCCCGTCCCCCTCGCCTACCTCCCCTCCAGCAACCCTCAAGTTTGTTTCCTATACTTAAGAGTCTCTCATGGTTTTTCTCCCCCATGCCCATTTTTAGTCCTTTTCTGCCCCCAGCTCCTGACATCACTATCTGCATTTTTGAGTGATGTTTTCACTTTGTATAGAATTCTGTGTTGGCAGTTTTTGAGGGGGTTTTTCCAGCACTTAAAAAATACTCCATTGCCTCTGGCTCTTCTAGTTTCTTTTGAGAAGTCTACTGTAATTTCTTGTCTTTTTTCTTCTGTTTGTAATGTGTGCTTCTACCACTTCTCTTTGCCTAAAGCCTTCAAGATTTGCTCTTTGGTTTTCAGCAGTCTGAGTATGAGTGTATAGTTTTTATGCATGTGTGTGTTTGTGTTTTTGACATGTTCTCTGAGCTCCCTCGGATCTGTGCTTTGTGTCATAATTTTTGGTAAATTTTCAGCCATCATATATTCAGGTATTTCTTCTTACCCATTGTTCTTCACTTTCTGGGATTCTAATTACACGTTAGACAACTTGATATTGTCCCATAGTTCGTTCTTTCGTTCGTTCTTTCTTTCTTTGACAGAGAGAGAGATCATAAGTAGTCAGAGACACAGGCAGAGAGGGAGGGGAAACAGGCTCCCCACTGAGCAGAGAGCCCAACTTGGGGCTCGATCCCAGGACCCCGAGATCATGACCTCAGCCGAAGGCAAAGGATCAACCCACTGAGCCACCCAGGTGATCCTGTCTCATAGTTCTTGAATTTTTTCTTCCCTGTATTTTATTTTTCTCTGTACTTTAGTTTGGGTAGTTTTTATTGTCAAGTCTTCTTTCTTCTTTTGCCAAGATTTATTCTCTGTTAATGTATGTTGTCTATGTTTTCTACAAGAGCCTTTAACTTATTAATTAAACTTCCTTAAAATTCCCTTTCTGATAGTTTCAGTATTTGGGAAAAGAAATATCTGGAGTCTGCTTCTGTTGATTTATGTCTGGAAATGGATACACTTACCCTTCTAATAGGCCATTAATGTGTGAGGTTGAGTGGATCTTATCAGGACTTGAACTGGTTTTGTTGTTATAATTACCTTTATTCACTTCAGGTTTTAAATTTCTCTGTGCCATCTTGTGTTCAGAGTAAGGGTGATTTTCCAGAGGGTTTTTCTCTAGCCCTGCTTCCTTCAGCTGTAGTACCTCCCTTTAGGCCTGTGCTTTGGAAAGGATCTCTCTGTGCTCTTGCTTCTTCCCTAGAATTAGGCTGCTGTTGCTGTCCATGCAGTGCTTGCTCATCTAAAGGGTGGGAGAGTGTTCTTTAATGTTTTCATACAGCCTCCGTCTCAGGCAGATCTGTGGCCCTGGCTGTCAGGCCCAGGCTTTCTCAGGGATCCTACTCCTTTCCTAGGGGAGTAGAAGGATTTTTCTTTAACCCTTCCCCAGACTGAGTGGATTCTTTACCTGTATCTTAGGAGCAATACGCTTTATTACCCATATCCTGGCCTCTCAAGTCTTTTGTTTCTTAGATGAGAAGTGATTGGGTGAGGCTTCGTGCCTTTCCTGATGTAAGAGAGCTCCCCTCCTCTAGAGGGGAGGCTTTCTCTAGTCTTCTGCTCTGCCCCCATCTTTCTTGTGAGCAGCTGGGGAAGTTCAGGGAGAAGAATCTGCAAGCTAATGCAAACTCTCTGGATGTCTACAGCTCTCAGGGGTTCTGGGATCTCAGGCTAGCCCACACACTGCTTTTAGCAATTTGGTAATAATTTTATCTGAATGAAGGCCTTGTCTTCCTCCTGTTGCCACCAGTAAGCCAGTGCTTATGTTTCTCTCATCCCTTGGAGGCCCCTGTCTTCCCATAAAGTTCATGCCAGTTTGTTGCCCAGTGAACTCAGTTTTCTGATGAGTTGAAGAAAAGCTGTGATTTTGGAGGTGCCTGGGTGGTTCAGATGGTTAAGCATCTGACTCATGTCTGGATCTCGGGTTCATGAGTTCAAGCCCTGTGTTGGGCTCCCCGTGGGGCTTGAAAATAAAAAATAAAGATAAAATAATAAAAATGAAAAGTTATGATTTTTGTAAATTATCTAGCTTTTTTCTTACTGTTCGGGTGGAGGGGGTACTCTAACTAGCTTTCTATATTCTAGGTCTTGAACTGAATCTTAAATGGCAAGTAGGAGCTGGCATGATGAGAAATGGCAGGATATTTTGGGCAGAGCAATTTGCTCTAGCAAGATGAAAAGGCCCAAAGTTGCACAAGGGCTTCATTTACAGATAGCTGGGTTTGGTTCAAATTAAAATTATTAGTAAAAGCTAAAATGATGGGCTGAGTTGTGGAAGACCTGAATGCCCATTGGTGATGTTGGATTGTATTCTGAAATTGTTGAGCCATAAATCCATAGCTTCAGTGGGTACTTGCCATCAAAATTCTTTTGGATCAAGAGGAGTTAATAATACATGGGGTGATGGGGCGCGTGTGTGGCTCAGAGGGTTAAAGCCTCTGCCTTCAGCTCAGGTCATGATCCCAGGGTGCTGGAATCAAGGCTCGCCGCTCAGCGGGGAGCCTGCTTCCCCGTCTTTATCTCTTCCTGTGTCTCTGACCTCTTGTGATCTCTGTCAAATAAATTAAAAAATAATAATAACAATAATACATGGGGTGAAGTACTTGAAAAATGATTGCCTTGTTAAGTCTTTAGTAGTAGCCAACCTATGTGTATGAGGGGGCTGCTGAGTATCTAATCTGCCCACGTACTTTGCTTCCAGTCAGGTAGTGTTGGAGCTGTGGACGGTCCTGAGCACTGGGAGAAAGTCTGGGACAACTGGAGGCTGCTGACAATGGCGGGGATCTTTGACTGCTGGGAGTCCCCAGAAGGAGGAGACCTCCTGTATTCCTACACCATCATCACAGTAGATTCCTGCAAAAGCTTGAATGACATTCACCCTAGGCAAGTCATAGTTCGTATCCCTGGGTCCAAAAGGGGTCAGAGGAGGGTTTGTACTCTGCTTTTAGATAAGTAACTTTTGGATCCAGTGTTTTAGTATGCACAAATTTAGAGTAGCAGTTGCTTTACAAAATATAGTTATGGTCAGTTTGGCTGTAATATGACATGCATTCCTAAAAGTCACTACATTATGCCAAACTGTACAGTGAAAACCCAATAACTTATGGGAAAAGCAGAGTTAGGGGGACAGCACCTAAAAATATATCAGGAACGTGTTAAAAAATAATAGGGATCTGTTAAAAATAGTACCACATTTGTCTACATAGATACTACATTAAATATGGCACCTTAGAAAGTTCCAGAATTTGCTTGTGGAAAATGGGTGTCAGAGAAATTGTAGCTTATAAGCTATCATGAAATGGAGAGAAGATAATGCAAAATTTGTGATGTTTTGTGGCTTTAAATCCTGGGGCATGTTTTTCTGCCTTTGAAATTTTCCTTCAGTGGGTACCTGGATGGCTCATTTGGTTGTGTCTGCCTCTGGCTCCCGTCATAATCTCAGGGGTAAAAGAAATGTTGGGGTGCCTAGTGGCTCAGTTGGTTAGGTGTCTGCCTTCCGCTCCAGTCATGGTCTCAGGGTTGTGGGATTGAGCCCCATGTAGGGCTCTCTGCTCAGCAGGGAGTCTGCTTCCTCTCACTCCACTCTGTGCTCTTGCTGTCTCTCTCAAATATTTTTTAAGATTTTATTTTTTTTTAAGATTTTATTTATTAATTTGACAGAGATCACAAGTAGACAGAGAGGCAGGCAGAGAGAGAGAGAGAGGAGGAAGCAGGCTCCCCGCTGAGCAGAGAGCCTGATGTGGGGCTCAATCCCAGGATTCTGGGATCATGACCTGAGCCAAAGGCAGAGGCTTTAACCCACTGAGCCACCCAGGCCCCCCAAGATTTTATTTATTTGAAAGAGAGAGTGAGAGCAGGCTCCCCATTGAGCAGGGAGCCTGACATTAGGCTCATCCCAGGATCCCGAGATCATGACCTGAGCTGAAGGCCGGCACTTAACTGACTGAACCAACCAGGTGCCCCAATAAGTAAAATATTAAAAAAAAAAAAAAAAAAGAAGAAGAAGAAGAAAGAGAGAAAGATATGTTGCTTGAAGGCATGCATTTATAATAGATACTAATTTAATCAAAACTGAACATTTTGATCCAGTGTATAGCCTCCTTCTCTACTCACTGCTGAAAATTCTTCAGCATTTTCATCCATGCTCCTGTCTTCTGACACTGAAAGCTTTGGAAATTGCATCACTGTTTGACACCACCAAGCCATCTATTAAGAGCACTCGGAGGAGCCACTTCTGTGGTCTTTCAGGTCTTCATGTATAAATAATGCATTCTTTTTTTGAGAAAGCAGTTTTTTCACTGTTTGGCATTCAGTCTATATGCTAAAGAATCTCTTCATTCTTTCTGTTCCTTTAGACCTGATTGATACTGACTTCATAATACTTCTTGAAGTTGTTGCAGCCATAGACATTCCTTTTATTTTCACAACGTTGTCACTGGTTCATTCCTTTATGTCAGTTGCTAACGAGATATCACATGTTCTCTTTTTCCTTTGAAGATGCTCTAATAGTTCAGGCTTCTTTTCAGTACTTAAAAATTTTCCACCTACATGCACTGCTTCACATGTTTTGAGCTAAATCTTGGGGGAAAAAAAAAAAAGCAAGCATTGGCATAATAGATTATATGTGTGTAACACTTTAACAGGTTTTGCCAAATCTGAGTGCCCTCAGAAGTGATGTTTTGCTGAAAAGAATGTAGTGTTGCACAAAATAGGATTATCTATTTTAGCCTTGTCCTAAGAATTCTGTGTGAAATTATACTTTCATATGATATAGTCATGGGTTTGTTTTTTTTTTTTTTTTTGCTAATTTAAGATAAATTCCTGTTTCATCTAATCTAAGACACCATTGATTTTTTTAATAAAACATTATTTTATACACTGCCAAGAAAAGTAAAGCGTGGGGCACCTGGGTGGCTCAGTCAGGTAAGTGTCTGCTTTTGGCTCAGGTCATGATCTCAGGGTCCTGGGATCAAGTCCTGTATTGTGCTCGCTGCTCAGCTGGGAGCTTGCTTCTCCCTCTGCAGGCCACTTCCCCTGTTTATGTGCTCACACTCTCTCTCTCGATCAAATAAATAAATAATTTAAAAAAAAGAAAAGTAAAATGTTCCAGTTACTTCCAACTGAACTGTAATACAATGCAGAGATGCCATTCATCAGAAAACACTTCTCGATTTCAGAGACTAAATTTTTTTTAAAGATTTATTTATTGGGGCGCCTGGGTGGCTCAGTGGGTTAAGCCTCTGCCTTTGGCTCAGGTCATGATCTCAGGGTCCTGGGATTGAGCCCCACATCGGGCTCTCTGCTCAGCAGGGAGACTGCTTCCCCCTCTCTCTCTGCCTCTCTGCCTACTTGTGATCTGTCTGTCAAATAAATAAATAAAATCTTTAAAAAAAAAAAAAAGATTTATTTATTTATTTGAGAGAGGGCTAGCAAGCAGGTGGGAGAGGCAAAGGGAAAGAACCTCAAGCAGACTCCCCAGTAAGAGTGGAGCCTGGCATGGGGCTCCATCTTATGACCCTGAGATGATCTGAGCTGATATCAAGAGTGAGATGCTTAACCCACTGAGCCACCCAGGTGCCCCAATTTTGTAAAGTATTTTTTAAAGTACACATTTGATTTGTTGAAGTTACCACTTTTAATTATTAAAATAGATGTTTCTGCATTTATCTCCTAAAATGAACTGTACCACCCACCAGTGAATGTGTAGCATGCTTTGCATTGGCCTAGGACATGAAACTGAAAGCTAAACATAGGATCTTTTCCTAACATCTCCGTGGGTACCAGGAGTCATCTTAGGCAGCAGCATTCCTGCTTTCTAAGGCATAGTTTCCTAGAGTTCACAATTAGGTGAACAGCTCTTTCTTACTGTAAATCTAGAGATTATTACTGATAGACAGATTTTCCTTTTAATTTCCCTTTAATTCTAGACTGAGTCATGGAAAGTTCACCAATGAGGATGTACATTGGAGTGCAGTGGATCCAGTCATAACTGTTATGGATCCAGTCATAACAGTTTTGCCATAAAACTGTAAGCTGGCTCTTGTAGGGTCGAATTTCGTGCCCTGTCAAGTTGTGGTCAGGGAGCACATGGCAGCAAATCAGCACCTGAGGTGTAGAGAGAGGACAGGTTTTTCCTTAGGATGATTTGTGCTGACTCAGGTCTCCCTTCTGTCCGTACTCTCCCTCTACCTCCCATCTAATGTCTCTACCTCACTGGGTAGGATGCCTGCCATATTAGATGGAGAGGAGGAAGTCTCTAAATGGCTTGACTTTGGTGAGGTCTCGACTCAGGAAGCTCTGAAGTTAATCCATCCCACAGAGAACATCACCTTCCATCCAGTCTCTTGCGTGGTGAACAACACCCGAAACAACACTCCTGAATGTCTGGCTCCTCTCAACTTACTCGTCAAAAAGGTAGGGGCCTCTGACAATCCTTTCTGAGCTTTCTGTCTTCTGTCAAAATATCTTTTTCTTTTAGGATATGGCCTTTCACAATCAGCTTTAATTTAAACCATCCAAGATTCACATTTCCTTATGTGTGGCAAGGTCAAGGAGAGCGTTATTCTCAAAACTAGCTGTGACTCAGACTCCTCAGGAGAGCACTTTCAAAATATAAATGTTGGACCCTATCTAGACCTATTGAGTCAGTATTCAGGGATGGGCTTGGGCTTCTGTGTCATTAAGAGCTGCTTCAGTGAGTCTGATAAACCACGTTTGAGGACTCCCGATCTAGAGGGTGGTTGTAAGAAAGACAAAGGAGCCCTTGTCCATAATTGTATCTTTGTCTGCAGCTGTGGAGTTTTTTTGTCTCTTTTCTGTACCTCTGCTTTCCCAACTACAAGTTGGAGGAGTTCCAATCCTTTTAGTCCTTCAGGAGGATTTGAGAACATTCCTGACATGAACTTTAACTTTTCAGAATTAGCAAGCATCCAGATGTGTTTTGAAGGGAAGGTGAACAGGTCAAAGACCTCCAGTGGGAATAGAAATTACAGAGCAAAGCTTTAGGAATACCAGTTGTTTCCAGGTAGCACTGAGGGACTGAAGTAGGCCATGGCTCTGAGTGTTCCAAGAATAGACTTCTTAGAATGCCTGAGAAGTGTTACAGACAATGATTACAAAACAGCTAACTGCCCATTTTTCTGAAAGTTTCTGAGTTTTCCATACTAAGTGTCACTGTGGGGTTTTGGGGGGGGGTTGTGGGGGGTGGGTTTTTTTTTTTTTTTTGGTCTCAGTTCTCCACAAACTCCTACAGTCCTGATCCTTTTATTCATCAGATGTCTCTAAAATGTAAAAATGTAATTATACACATTCATTGTGTACTAGACACTGCCCCATTTCTGCCATGGTCTTTACTCCTGAAGAATTCCCATTCTGGAGAAGTGGCATTATGGGAATTCAAAACCTTTGGTTCAGGTTTAGAGTGCAGGTGTGAGAGAGCAGGAGGAAACAGTGCCAGTCAAGGACAGGCTGCACAGTGGGGAAACAGGTCAGTGTACTCAGCCTTAGCTGAATCCTTAATCATGGTGACTGTTTGAAGCCACACCTCTCCAGTTTCATTTCCCAACACTTAGCCTGGTCACACTGAATTACCCTCTTCTGTGAAAATGCACCTGTTTGGAATGCCTGTCAGCTCTCTTTTCTGACTGACTGGTCCCACACATCTCATCTCTGAGGCCTGCTCTAAGAGCTCCTCCCTAACCCTTGCACTCCTTGGAGCACACTCAGTTGCTCATCCCTTCTCCTCACTCCTGACCAGTGAGCCCCATCTGGCTCTCAGTAACATTTTCCAAGCCTGGATCAGTACCTAATACCTCTTACCTTATTTCTTCCCTTTACATTGGCCTGTTCCCAAAAGCTTGAGCTGGGTGGTTTGAACATTTTCTTCTTTCTCCTAGGAGCTCAAGGCAAGTGGTAGCAGCCAGAAGATGATGCAATGGCTGGCCACAAAGTCTCCCAAAAAGGAAGAGCCCAAAACACCCCCGAAGGCAGAGTCAGATGTGCCCCAGTGGTCCAGCCAGTTCCTGCAAAAGAGCCCACTCCCCACCAAGAGAGGAGGTGCAGGACTCCTGGAGCGATGGCTGAAGCAGGAGAAGGAGGAGGAGCCCGAAGCCAAGCGGCCTCACAACCAGTAACACCAGATTTTCAGAGACTAAGACCATGGTTTGCTGCACTAAATTTTGTTGAAAATAACAGGTGCTTGTGTTACACATGGGTAGATTTGCTTTCGGATGAGATAACACGGTGTTAGTTGACAGTTGTGGATTCATGAGTGAGTGGCTATCCTGGCTGCAACCAGGAACCCAGAGTAGAGTAAACGGGCAGCCTGGGAAGAGTAAGGGGCCACCAGCATCAGTAATTCATAGGGTCCTTTATATCTGGTATGACTGGTAGAGCCTTCTCTCAGTGCAAGACCTTGCTGGCAGTTCTCAGTACTGCCAGCAGACTGGTACTGCTCACAGAAGGCTGTTTTCTGCTCAGCTTTTGGGTTCTGTCACCCTTTTGGAATTAAGTTCTTAAAACATTGTATTTGTTTCTGAATAAATTATATTTGATAAACTGTATACATTTCAGAAAATGCTGCTGCAAGGGAAGTTCTGGGTCTTACAGTTTTCTCCTGGCATCAGTCCTAAGGAATGGATTTTGTCACAAACGTGGAGCACTAGGACTTTCTGTGAAGGAAATTGCTTTTTTGGAAGCAGCAAAAAGGCTCGAGGTGGGGGTGGGGAGGGGAGTGGTTATTCTTTGTTGAGCCTCTGTTCACTCAGTATTGAGAAGTTTTGTCAATCCTTTAGCTTAAAACCAAGCTGAGTGCTTGCTCCAACATGAGACTAGGGATGTGAGGCAGGGCCGGGGGTGTGGGGGGGGGTGATGGGGCACAGAGGCCAAGACCCTGTACTGACCACGGAGACCATAAGATCTGGTTGAGGAGAAGCCCCAGTCACAGCCCACCAAACCCCATCCAGATTCCCAGCCTCTGGGCAGAGCAGGGCACAGAGGGTGACGTGGACTTGGGGCTCGGAGCAGGGTTGCTTAGAGGGCTGATCATCTGCCCCGCCTCATCAGAGCCCCTGTGATTTGCTCTGCAGGCTCCTCCTTGGCACTGAACCACTTTATAGTTATTTGAAACGGTTATCTATTGTCCCCTCCCCACCCAGCTCATTAGCTCTCTGAAAGCAGGGGCCGCTTTTTCACCCGTTATTTTCTCCCAATGTTAATGATGCGTAATTAACTTGTTAGGTGAATGCGAGCACTTACTACATGCCCCGCCCTGTACAGGGCAAGGAGCGACCCTCATTAACACAAACGACTACAACTGGCAAGTGTGTGTGCGCGTGTGCGCACCCCGAAGACATAGAGCCAGGGGCGCCTTCGTTAGGGGTTCCAGAAAGGTTCCTGCAAGCCTTGGGGAAGAGAGGGTGCACAAGCCGCGGGGAGAGCACACCGGGCACTGGTGAGACAGGAGGGGACTTCCCATGGATCCCAGGGTGGGGAACAGAAGAATCTCCAGAAGCTCCAGGACCGTTCTGCAACTTCCTCTTTGGGGCGTCTAGGAGACCAGGACCCCAAACCGTGCACGGAGTTCTGGGCGGAAGTGGGCCGGCGCGGAGCAAGCCCCCAGTGCTCCTTGCGTGGTTGGCCGCCCACTGTGATCCGGCTGCCTGTGCAGTTGCAGCCCGCGGTAGTCGGGGGCGCGGGCCTAAACCCTATGCAAATCAAGGATCGCAATTTCCACCAATCAGAAGGGAGCTCTGGCGCTCTTCCTGCTAATGGGAAGGCACGGCACGCCTCCTGGCTGGTGCCTCGGGAGGCGGGAGGCGCTGGGGGGGCGGGGCCCGGAGCCCCCCTAGGATCTCCTGGACATGGACCACGGCAGACGTGGACCACGGCTGTGGCCTGCCTGGCCCTGCTCTCCAAATTCCTCTTTGGAGCGCCCTCCCTTCCGGCTGAGGGGCGGGGTTGGTCTGGGATGGTTAGCACTCCGGCTCCCCGCACCCTGAAAGGAGGGGGCGTTTTCGCTGCAGCCTCCAGTTTTGTTTGGGCTGATTCGCGTGGGGTTTTGGTTGTTAGTATCACCAAGAGATTTAAAAATACGGATAACTTACCAGAAGGTTGACTCTTAAGACTATTTTGCCATATTTGCTTCAAATTTAATAAGCAACAAAAATGAAATTGCCTTTGTTTTTCATTACTATCTCTCCACCATTTGTCAGGGTTGTAAATCACTGTGGTGGGGACTTTCATTTTAACATGGAAGGATAGGATGTCCTCATCCTTTTCATTCAGGTTTTACTTGAACATAAATGACGCTAAGAGCACATTCTTGTACCTGAGAACATGTTTTGTGATTCTCGGGTTTACATAAATGGTATCATCTTTGGCGTCTTGTTCTGCGATTTTTTTTTTTTCTTAACTAGGTTATCAGCTGTACTAGGTATTGCCAAATTGCTCTCCAAATTTTCACTTATTTCAGGGGCACACGAATCCCACCTTTTGACAATACTTAGCTTGCTTACTAGAGTAGTGAAGCATCTCCTATCCTTTGTTTTTAATTTTTTTTTTTTTCTGTCCTTTGTTTTTAAAGAACAAATCTGAGGGACACAAAGGCGGCCTTCACCTGCCATTCAGTGTAGCCAGGTCAGGCCAAGTCCCCAGCTGTTTCTCTTGGCAGGTGGGACAGCCCTAAACTGTGGGTGTCTCGCCCTTTGGTGACGGTCTTCCAGATGGCAGCCCCCCCTTGCCCCACTCTACCAGGCTTAGGTCCAGGCCTTAGGGGATTCTTCCCTCCTCTGTAGCCTTAGAAGTGGCAGAGGGTCCTCAGTACTCCAGGTCCTAATAGGTATCTTCACCCATGCCCACCCTGCTCCCCCCATCCCCCCCAGCCCCGCTCCTGTTGGCATCCATCTAGATCCATCTAGATCCATCTCCTAGTGCAAAGCCGTTGTTCTTAAAGCCCAATGTACCAGAAGCCAAACAGACTCAGGCAAGGGAGGGGCTTGGCCAAGGACACAACCCATAGGCATTAATTAAGTCCAGGACAAATCTAAAGGGTTCCTAGCCTGGGCAGAGTATTTAAGTTTAAAGTCTGTTCGCTACTGGGAACACCCAGAGGGTAGATTGGTGGTGGGAACCAGAGAGTAATGGGTGGCCTCGGACTCCTAGATCCAGATCCCCTACCTGGGTCTGAACACCCTCCCTCCCTTTCCTCAGCCAGAGCAAGAAACAAGTGGTAGGAAGGGTGGAAGATCATTCCTTGCGGAAAGGAGCTTTGGCCCAGGCTGTAGGAGAGGGTCCCCAGTACAAGACCAAGTACAAAGAACCCAGTACAAAGGACCAAGTCTTTTGGCACCCCGGAGACTTGGTTTGCCCATCTGTGAATCAGGAGAGTGGGGACTCACAGTTGAACTCCTGGGAGCCCAGAGAAACAGATGCTCGTTGTGGGGAGACTGGAACCTACCTACCTCTAGGCTAGTGCCCCTCGTGTGGAGATAAATGAGGATCTCCCTCTTGTGTCCAGGACTCCAGGGAGGAGAGGCATCCTGCAGACTTCCCGAGGCAGCACTCCCCTGGGCCACAGAAGCTGGAGGACTATTTGCAGGAGCTAGGGGTGTCAGTGAAAGGGATTGGACAATCAAGCTGAACAACACAAAAAGTTTCAAGGGCAGTCAGGCTGGGGCAGGGCCCCAATGCCACACTCCTGGCATCCTGGCAGAAGAAAGGAGGTAGGAGTGGCAAGGTTAAGTGGGCGAGAAAAGGGGCATCTGGAATCTTGTATCTGCAGGCTATGCTGCGTAAGGCCCAGGAGTCGGAATGAAAATCCTCTGTGGAGAGGTTGTTACCCTGGTGCAGGCCCACAGTACTGGCAGGCTGGGTCTTAGCTTTCACCACTTTATAGCTTCCTTTGGCTTCGTTTCTTTCCATCAGGACACCACCATTTGGGGCTTCATGTCTTGGAAGGCAGCCAGAAGGACCCTCATAGAAGATGAAGTTGAATGATCTCAAAAGGTGGGGAGCTGTGGCCCACACTGAGCTCAGATAGGATTTTGTTTGGCTGATGTAGTATTTGTTTTCGATTGTGATAAAATACACATGACATAAAATTTGCCATCTTACCCATTTTTAAGTACACGGTTCTGTAGCATTCCGTATACTCACATTGTTGTGTAGCCAATCTTTAGAATGTTTTCATCTTGCAAAACTAAAATTCTGTCCCCAGGGGCGCCTGGGTGGCTCAGTGGGTTAAAGCTTCTGCCTTCAGCTCAGGTCATGATCTTAGGGTTCTGGGAGCCAGTCCCACATCAGGCTCTCTGCTCAGCAGGGAGCCTGCTTCCTCCTCTCTCTGCCTGCCTCTGTGCCTACTTGTGATCTGTCTCTGTCAAAGAAATAAATAAAATCTTTAAAAAAATAAAATAAAATAAAATTCTGTCCCCATTAAACAAATCCCATTTCTGTCTACCTCCAAACCCTGTAAATGGGATCATACAGTATTTGTCTTTTTCTGGCTGGTTTATTGCATTTAGCAACACGTCCTCAAGCTTCGTCCATGTTATAGCATGTGTCAGACTTTCTTCCCTTTTTAAGACTAGATGATCCTCCATCATATGGATATGCCACACTTTGTTTATCCATTCGCCTGTCCATGGATATGTGTGGTGCTTCCACCTCTCGGCTACTGTGAATAATGCTGGGTAGACAAATCTCTTTGAGTTGATACTTTTAATTCTTTCAGGCATGTGCCCAAAAATAAAATTCCTGGGTGATATCATTCTCTGTTTAATTTATTTTTTAAAGATTTTAGGGGCACCTGGGTGGCTCAGTGGGTTAAAGCCTTTGCCTTCGGCTCAGGTCATGATCCCAGGGATCTGGGATCGAGTCCCACATCGGGCTCTCTGCGCGGCAGGGAGCTTGCTTCCCTTCCTCTCTCTCTCTGCCTGCCTCTCTGCCTACTTGTGATCTCTGTCAAATAAATTTAGAAAAAAAAAATAAAGATTTTTATTTATTTTGACAGACAGAGATCACAAGTAGGCAGAGAGAAAGGAAGGGAAGCAGGCCCCCTGCTGAGCAGAGAGCCCGAGGCAGGGCTTGATCCCAGGGTCCTGGGATCATGACCTGAGTGGAAGGCAGAGGTTTTAATCCACTGAGCCACCACCACCTCCATACAGTTTCTCCAGCAGCTGCACCATCTCACATTCCCACTGGCAGTATACAGACTTCCAATTCCTCTGCATTCTTGCCACCACTTGTTGCTTTTTTTTAATAGTGGTTGTCCTGATGGTTGTGAGGTGGAGTACTTCTTGTTTTAAGCCCACATTTTACAAGTGGGAGGTTTCACCAGAAAAAGCATATGGTTTCTCTATAAAAAAGATTCTCAAGAGGTGCTTCTGATGACTGAGCCCCATGTGGGACCACCAGCAGGCAGAGGCACCCCTGGATGGCCCAAGCCACTCCCTGCCTCTGGAGGGGAAAGTAGATGCATTTTCAGAAGGTGCTTCTGACATGGTCTGAGAAACGGGAAGCAGTCAGCAGAACTGGTTGTCACTGCCCCTCTTCAGGTGGGGTCTGTGTCCTCCAGTTGGCCAGACTGCCCCGTCTGGCATGTGCCTATGCACCTCTGTGTTTGAGACAGTCTCATTCCTCCTCACCCTTCCACACATGCCTGTTTTATAACGGGGAACTGCGACGGTTTTGTAGTGTGTCAACTTGGCTAGGCTGAACTACATTTCCCATGACACCCTTATTCATACGTTTCCTGTAGGGTGGGCCACATTTGCCAGATTTGGGAGGAAGTCACCATTCTGGTTGCTGATCGGGTGACTTACCTCCTCAGTATGAAGCCGCACTGATTACGGACTTACCCTGGATTCTCTCTCAGTTTTGCTGACTCAGGTGTGTGCATGATTAAGTCTATAACGAAGGGTCCCAGCTTCTTTTTTTTTTTTTTTAAAGATTTTATTTATTTATTTGACAGACAGAGATCACAAGTAGACGGAGAGTCAGGCAGAGAGAGAGAGGGAAGCAAGCAGGCTTCTTGCTGAGCAGAGAGCCCGATGCGGGACTCGATCCCAGGACCCTGAGATCATGACCTGAGCTGAAGGCAGCGGCTCAACCCACTGAGCCACCCAGGTGCCCCAGGGTCCCAGCTTCTGCGGGACACCCTCAACACCAAGGTCAGAGGCAACAAGAACCAGCCCAAGTTTCAGTCTGTCCTAGGGCTCCAGCTTGTGCCGTTTTGGCCTGCTTGTTATCTTCCCGTCCTGTCTGGGCACTCACTGCAGGCTCCAGCGTCAGTCAGAGAAATTCAGCCTTATGGAATCTGGTTCCTCAGCCCTGCGATCAATCCAATGTTTAGGAGCGTGTGTCCCTAATCCCCCTCTGGGTCTGCTTCTCCACTGAACTCTTAGAGGGGAGCCCGAAGCCCTGCTCACTCTTCCTGCCTCCTGCCGGCTCAGTCCGCTTGTCACATTCACCACTCCCCAGACTTGGGAGTTTTTGCCACACTGGGGGCCTATGCTAGTGCTCCAGCCTGGACTGTCCCCAGGCCACAACCGCTGGCTTCCCCGTCCTCAAGAACAGGAAGCAAGTCTGATTGGTCCCCGTCCCTGCCTCTGTTCAGCCAGTGTGCCCTGAAGGAGTGACTGTGGACTAGGCGACACACGAGATCTCATGCAAGGATCAGTGCACCCATTTGCAGGTGTGAGTGGCTCCAGTAGAGGCCCCAGGGCCTCTTTGCGGCCTCTTTTGACAAATGGAGCTCCCTGAATGGCCAAAGGGCCCTCTGGGTATATCAACCAAGGTTCTAGTCCTGGGACAGAGGGATGGCAGCACCCCTTGTGCTGAGCCCTCGAGACCCCTCCCCCATCACGTTCTGTGCTCGGGGCTAAGCCTGGACCTGGCAGAGGGACAGGTTCAGCTGGGTTCGTCTACAAGAGTCCACTCGCTGGAGACACCATCATATGGGTCACGCAGGCTTGCAGAGCCTGGAAAGGGGCCTTTCCGGTGTCTTCAGGGCTGTCCTGGGGCCAGGGAGAAGTCAGACCTAGGGACCCAGGAGGTAGATGAGGCCGATCCCAGCCCCGTGAGAGGAGGGAGGCAAGGGCACAGGAGGAGAGTGTGCTACACTGGGGCTGGGGTGAGGGGTACCTAGAGACCCTGACTGGAGGCAGTGTGTTCCTACCCTCTTGGTTAGCTGATGGATGAGTAAAAGAAATCTTTCTTGGCTCGATTTATAGATAAGGAAGTGGAGAAATGGGAAGAATAATCTTACCCAAACCAAAAGACATGGTGGACCAGACCCCTGGATTGCTGACTTGCAGCCTCCAGAGACCTGGTCCCATCCAACGCCCCTCCTCTCCTGATCAAGGGGTGCAGAGAGGAGCCTAGGCTGAGGCCACTGCTGGGCCCCTATTGTACAGAGAAGCAAATACACGTGTTTCTTTGCTTCCTCCCGGCGCCAGAGTCTGCTGCCCCAGGAAGCACTCCTCCAGAGCCTCGCGGTGTCCTGTGCCCCCAGCATTCACCTGGGATTGAAGCTCCTCAGTGAGGTCTAAGAGACATAAGAGGTCGACAGCAGGTCCTGGGCTCCCCGGCCCTGTGCCAGAGCTGAGTGTGGGGTCAGGGCAGAAAATAACAGCCTTCCCAGTCTCAGCACCAAACCTTTAAGACCAGCTTTTGAACCCCCTCCTCACTGGGGCTGTCACGAGGCTGAGCTGTGGCCCACGCAGCCTTCCTCAGAGTGCCTGGCACACGCCGAGGGTTTACGTGGGGCAGGACGTGGCCATCCTTTCTTCAACTTGGGGTGCAGGTCAGTGACGTGAGCCCCATGCAGAGGTGCAGCTCTACCGAAGGGTCTAGTGAGCACCCCGAGAAGAAAGGAGGGGAGGGGTGGGTGGGTAAACAGTGGGACACTGGGAAAGTCCTTTCAGAAGAAGAACAATTTAAAGGAATGACAGGGTCCAGGATGTGAGCACAGGAGGGTAAAGTGAGTCAAAGCAGTGAGAGACTAGACTGCAAGTGACAAAAACCAATTCACGTGAGCCAACGTAAAAAGCAATGTATCAGCTCACGTGGCAGTCAAGTCGAAACTTTTTTCAGGCATGGCTAGATCCAGAGGCTCTGTTCATGTTCTCAGGTGTCTGTCCATTTCGTGGGTCCAGCTTTCTCTTCTGGCTCCTTTTTCAGGTGGGCTTTCCCTGTGTATTGACAAAGATGGCTACTGGCAACTCTGGCTCCCTGTCCCTACCTGGGGGAAAGAGCACCTCTTTCCCAGAAGGCCCAGGAAGAGTCCCAGGATTGACTCTGATTGAACTCACTGGGGTCAAGAACCATTTCTGACCCAGAGGTTGTGGCACAGTGAACAACTGAACACTCATTGGCCGGGTCTTCAGTCACATAAACCTCCCTGGGACTAGACAGTCAAATCCCCAGAACCAGGTGGCCTGAGAGTAGGGTGGCTTATGTCCCCAGAAAAATATGACAGTGTTCTTCATTAACAGAAGAGAGAGGCCTGCCCCACGGGGAGCTGGTCCACAGGTGCTCCCAGCTCCTGGAAAAGGCAGGTCTCAGGATAGAGAAGACAGCAAGCCAGGGGCCCAAGTGTGCAAGGGATGGAGACAGAAGACAGGAGAGTGGTGGGGGCAGCAGCATCAAAGTGGGAGGCCACTGGGAGAACCAGATGATATGAGCAACGAAGGGTGGATTTGGGTGGGAAATAGGGAAAGGCAGTGTGGAATACAAAGGACCTGAAGGACACTTTGGGGTCTTGGAGCTCATGAGATATCCACAAAGGACGGATGGTCGGCGGTGGGGGCCTCTGGTTAGGAGGGCTCAGAGGAAGGGAGGGTGCCCAGTGTGATCATTGCACAGAAAGTGCAGGGTCCATGTGCCTGGGCCCCCCGTAGCAGCCCTTCTGAACCCTGTTGGAACCTGAGTCACCAGGGAGCTGAGCAAAAAGCCAAGGTCTGGGTCCGGGCCTCAGGACTGTGACTTAGACCACTGGGGTGAGCCTACGTGGCATCTGGGCTTGGGTTTCCAATTTGGGGAAAGGGGGTGGAATCTGAGGGATCACGTTCAGCTGGTCAGGAGCACCATCCCCTCTAATCCTGGGTAGGCCTCGGCCTCTCCTGACTTCTAGCTGCTGATGTCCTATTAGCTGGCCCTGCGTACAGGAGCTGGGCTGGCACAATGGCCCTGCAGCATGGCACTGGGCATCCCCCCAACCCCGCACACTGCCAGTAGCTGAAACTGGTACTGATCAGCAAGTGGCCAGACCTGGACTGGCAGGGTGGGTGCAGCGGTCAGGCCTGACCCACCATGGTCCTGCGGTCTCCAACCTAGATCTCCTGCCTACCCCCGGGATGCCCACAGTTGCCCAGTACCAAAATAGTCGCAGCCAAGGCTAGCATCCCATTTCGTCCTTGGCCCTAATGACAGGGCCCCCTAACTGCCATCAGTCACAGGTCTCCATACTTGGGAGGTGGGGAGGTGGTTCATCTTGTTCTCAAACCTTCTGCCTAGAGAACAATGATGGGCAGAGGAACTTGGCTTCCTTCTCCACTGGCAGGGAAGCTTGGGCGGGGCAGGCACCTATGCTGGTTGTGCCCACCATCGTGTCCTCCCTCACAGCCCAGTCCAGGACAAGGCGGGGGAGACTCATGCTGGCACTGGGCCCTGCAGTTCCCAGAGGCAGGAGGCAATGGGCAGCAGGGAGACCCAGCCAAGATTTTAAAAAACTGAAAGAGCATGTAGAGTGACCACTTGCCCCAAGGGTCTGCAGGGTGGTAGGTGGCTGAAGGGTTTGCCCTGTGACCTCACTCTTTGTGCTGGGGCAGGATAGTGGCTGCCGGGCCTGGGTCAGGGATAGGGCAGGCCAGAGGGGCTTCTCCAGTGATGCTCCCTCCCCTCCCCTCCCCTAGTGCCCTTCCCCCACCACCTGTAGTCTCTAAGAGAGATCATCTCCCATCTGTCACTGACCCCTAGCCCAGGCTTACCTAGCTTAGTACATGTACATACCCACTGTTCTAGAGCATTCCCTAGCTTCCCACTGCCCCAGAGCCTTCCTTTTATAGGGCTGTCTTCATAGGAACATCCATCAAAGGCTCACTTGCTCTTAAGTACAACTGTCACATATACTGAACCCCAGGGTGTCTCAGGGCAGAGGATCATTCTACCCAACTTGTCCAATAACCCTCTGGTCCCGTGTGCACTTCAGATCAGCCAACAAGCAGAGGATCAATGCCTTGCTCAGGCCACACCTCGGTCTGTGCTCAGTGAGCCAGAGCCCAAGGCCTCTACATTTCCAATATCGTTGTCGCATCAACACAAAGTCTCAGTGAATCCCGAATAACTAACCTCTGCCTAGGCCCAGCCTGGTGTGACCTTGTACGTGCTGAGGGGCTCTGCTCAACAAACCCCGAAAAAAGCCAGGGCTGCGCCCCCACCCAACCGCCACCCCCACCAGGGACCTCCAGCATCTTTCCACCTCTGCTCACAGAGAGAGAGATCGGTTGGTCCCTCGAGGGTCCCTCTGGGATCAGCCGACCCCCCCCCTCCCCCGCAGTTACCACTCCCGCGCGGGGAACTCCAAGCTCCAGGCCTACCTCGCTAACATCCGGGGTCCCCTGGACCCTTGGGACCCTATCCAACCCAAGCCGCGCGCCGACCGCGCCCAGCCCTACTCCACTCGGAAGAAAACGAGAGCGGTTCAAAGGTTTAAACAATTTATTGTGCCCCAAAAAGGCCGGCAGGATGAAGGAAGGCCGCGCGGCCCGCGCCCCGAGCGATTGTTTGTCGCGCACCCAAAGGCGGAGGGTGGGGAATGGGGAAGGGCGGCGCGGCGGCCGGGTCCCTGCTCACCAGGGCCTGGCCACCCCGCGGCCCCCGCCCAGGCAGGCAGGCGCGGCCGCGGCCATTGGCGCCTAGGGGCCGGTAGCCATGGCGACGGCCGTTGCCAAGGGCGAGAGCCAATAGGGGCGTCGCCAGGCCGTTTCAAAAATCTAAAGCAAAAGCAACAACAAAAAAAAATACACGCTACAGCGGCGGGGGAGGGAGGGCCTAGTAGAGGATGGAGCGGGCCCGGGGCCCTCCGTGCGGCTCAGAGCAGGGGCGGCGGCGGCCGGGCCGGACAACCGTACAAAACCTACATACACTCGGGGTAGAAAAACCGAAAGACCCGGCAGGCTGGCGCGCTCACTTGCGGCCCTTGGGCACCTTGGGGACGCTGGGCTTGGCCGCCTTCTTCACCTTCTTGCCCCCGGCGGCCGCCGCCTTCTTAGCCTTGCTGCCTTTGTCCTTCTTGGAGGCGGCGCCCTTCTTGTGCGAGCGCTTCTCGGGCTTCTGGCCCTTGGTCGGTTTCTTGTCCGCGCGCCGGGGGCTGGCAGCGCCCGGGGCCGCCTTCTTGGCCTTGTGCGCGGTGGGCGCTGGGGCGGTGGCGGCCGCCGTGGCTCCGCGCCGCTCGCCGCCGCCCTCCAACTTCTTACGGTTGAGCTTGAACGAGCCGTTGGCGCCGGTGCCCTTCACCTGCAGGAGCGTGTCGTTCTGCACCAGCGCCTTGATGGAGTACTTGAGGTAGGTGCGCCCATTCTGCTGGTCGAACCACGCCACCTTCTTGGCCTCCGCGTAGATCTTGGCCAGCGACGAGCCGTTGCGCTCGCCCAGCCTGCGGATGGTCTCCACCACCAGCTGGCTGTACTTGCCCGGCTGGTTCTTCTTCTTGTTGTTCTTTTTCTTCTTCGACGGGGACAGCGCCGCCGAGCTGCCAGCCTTGGCCGCCTTCTTGGCCGGCCCCTCGGCGGTCGTCAGCGGCAGGGCCTCCTCCAGCTCCACAGACATGGTGGCGAGCGGGTTGGTGGCGGGCGGGGCGCGAAAGCCCGGGGGCCGCGCCGGGAAGAGGAAGGCGAGGGGCCGAGGGGGCGCCGGGGGACTGGGGGCGCGCGGCGGCTCCAGGCGGGAGCGGCCGCGGCCAGGCCTGGGGCCGGGCGGCAGGGCTGGGGCGGGGGCCGGGCCGGCCGGAGCAGGAGGTCCCGGGCCGGAGCCGGGGCCGGAGCGGAGGGGGGTGTCGGGGCGGAGAGGGCCGGAGCCGGGACCCGGCCGGAGCGGAGAGATCCGCCAAGGGAGCGCCGCGGCTGCCGCTACCGCTACCGCTACCGCTGCGCTGCCGCTGCCGTCGCCGGAGCTCGCTGGGCGTGCGCGCTGCGCTCTGGTGAAGAGGGCGCTCCGCTCCCCTTTTATAGCTCCATGGCGGACCACGTTGAGAACAACAACAGCCTGGTCTGGAGCCAGCGCCAACTTGTGCTTCTTGGAGCACCTTCCTCGGCCGCTGGCTTCCCGCATCGCGCCCCCCGGGCACCACCAAACCCTCGGCCGAGCGCCCTGGACAGGGACCGAGCCTGCGGCGCAACGGAGAGACGGCCTGCGCCCGGGAAGGGCTCAGCAGAGGGGAACGGAGGGGTGCACCCTATGCTGCGGGAGCGCGAGAGGAGGGGGGCACCCGGTTTGGGGGCAAATAGCGAGGGCCCCGGGGGAGGCCACGCGGCCCGGAGCTTTGCGGCCGGCAGCCAAGAGTGCGCCACAGCCACCCAAGCCCTGAGCGCGGTCTGGGGGCCCCCGGCCTGCCCGCAGGACGAGATTTAATTTGTCCGAACTAACACAGGGCACGCCCTCACGTGGTCGGCTGGGGCAATGTGAAATGTGCTAGGACATCTTCGAGGGGGATCTCCACCCGAGTCCGAGGGGATGGCGGCTGGAGGCGCCCTCCGGCTGCGCGCCCGGGGTCTTGTTATGCCTCGGGGGTCTGAGCCCCGCCCGGGAGGAAGTGGGGGACGACCGCAGGTGTCTCTCTACGGATATTTCCAAACCGCCCCCCCCCGCCCTCCGTCCCCGCCAAACTGGCGCTGATGCTCCAAGTGCCCCATTTTATGGTGCGCAAGTAGCCGCCACCGTTCGCCCCAGAGCCAAATGGCGGTTCCACGGTGGAGCTAGTGGAGCGAGTGACAGGCTGTGACCCCCGAAGGAGTCCTCGGACAGGATGGGGGAGGGGAGGTGCTGCGGCCACACCCCTCCCCCTGTCGTGGGGGAAGGGCGATGGAGAGCGGGTCCTGGAGACTCCTCTTCTAGCCCCCCTCCCTCTCGCCGCCTGGCGAAGTCCTCCGCAGGGGCTTGTGCAAGTCTGCGGCTCTGAGCCGGTCGGGCTGCAGCGTAACTACTGCCGAGGCGGCGCCGAACAGCCTTTCTCGAAGCCGAAGAAGCCTCTACTTGGGGAAGCTGAGACCATGGGGAGACACCCCGGGAGGAGAGCGGATCCCTTGGGAGTAAGTGGTTTTTAGGCCCGAGCATGGAGGGATGGATGGGACAGGGACGGTAGAAAATTGGGGTTTCTGGGGAGAGAGAGCTGGAAGCCGTGAAATCCAGGAAGGGTGAAGCCTTCTCTCCCAAGAGGCCCCTGTCCACACGCACCCTTTTCCCAGAGCAGGCACAGACCCCATTGGCCCCTCAGACAAATTAGTGAATAAGGCCCCGGAGAGGAGGAAATTGAGGCTGGGAAAGGTGAGACGGAATGGGGTTTCTTTGCAGTGGGGGGTGATCAATGATCAGTGGCATTGACCCAGAGGAGGGCTCATCTCCCAGGGCAGTGAATACAGCCCAGAGGAGGAGGAAGATAAGCCCAGGTCCCTGCAAAGAAGGCCAAGTCCCTCTCCCAGGAAGGAGGACACCCCCCCCACACACACACACATACCCAAGTGAACTGTCTGTCAAGCTGGGGAAACTTGGCCAGCCTAAGACCTCAGCCAAGGCGAGAAAAGACCATTAGGAGTCTCCTAGCAGAGACGGGTGGGTTTCTGAAAGCAGTGCTGGCTGAGCCCCGGGGCGCGCCTGGGGAGCAAAAAGGTCTTGCAGAGAGGGCATGGCCTGAGTGAAAAATCACAGGTTCCGGAAATGCAGAGGCATAATGCAGTGAGAGAGAGAGATGGAGGAGTGTCCATCCAGGAGCCGAAGCCACCCAAGACGGAGCAGAGGGCACGGAGGTGGGTATGGCGACCCCCTAGCATGGTGGACCAGGGTGCTCAGAGCTGGGGCTGGAACAGGAACACCAGGAAGAGAGCTGGCCCCAGGGGACCAGCTGCAGGGGGAGGCAGCCCAGTGACTGGCCTGGAGGGGCTCCAGCTTGGTCTCTGAAGGGTCAGAGAAAGAGTAGAGGGTGATGCCCTTGCTGGTACCCCAGCCTGGCCAGCAGGGGCACCCCCAGACTGCTGTTTGCCCAACCATCCAGGAGAGAAGGTCGCTGGAAATGTGAATCTGGAGAGTTGGTGGCAGCAGCAGCCTGGGTCAGGGATGTCTTCCCCGGGGTCCTTGTGCAGGGAAGAGGAGGATGTGGAAGTGGTAGGAAAGGGAGGGGTGCTCCATGGGAGACAGGGGAAGAATGGTCAGAGAGGAAGGAGGGAACCAGTGGTGGCTGGTGTCATGGAAGCTAAGGAGGAGAGAGTTTCAAGAAAGAAGGGCTGGCCTGTTACAGTGCAGCCCATTCAGAAAGTGGATCAATCTTATCGATCAGCAGAATGGACAGGTTCAGCAGAGCTGGAGAGACTGGCAAGTCTCCAGCCTCTAAGCCCCTCTGGCTGGAATCTGCCTGTTTTTTTGCCCAGTGTTTTGGTGTGTGTGTTTAAAGATTTTTTTATATATTTATTGGCAGAGAGATAGAGAGCACAAGTAGGCAGAGAAGCAGGCAGAGGGAAATGGAAAAGAAGGCTTTCCACTCAGCAGGGAGCCCATGCGGGGCTCGATCCCCAGAACCCCGGGATCATGACTGGAGTGGAAGGCAGTCGCTTAACCAACTGAGCCACCCAGGTGCCCCTTGCCCAGTGTTTTATTTTTATTTTATTTTATCTTATTTTATTTATTATTATTATTTTTTTATTTGACAGAGATCACAAGTAGGCAGAGAGGCAGGCTGAGACAGAGAGAGTAGGAAGCAGGCTCCCCGCTGAGCAGACAGCCCGACGTGGGGCTCGATCCCCCTGGGATCATGACCTGAGCCGAAGGCAGAGGCTTTAACCCACTGAGCCATCCAGGCCCCACTTGCCCAGTGTTTTAAAAACAAAAACAAAACAACTAAATTAGGTCCAGGATTGAAAAATCAGCCGATTTCAGATAAAAATGTGTCCAGATCTCAGCTTTCCTTAAAAAAAAAAAAAAAAAAAAACAACTGAAGATTCACCCTAGGTTTCATCCCACTCGCCTGATGATACAGAGGAGACCACAGGCTTGGGGGATGGAGGATAGTGGCTTCATCCAATTAGCCAGGATTCTAGGCCTGGGGTCCTGCCAGCCTTCAGGGATGCTTCTCAGAGCCCACACTCCCAGGTAGCCCTGCTGTGACCCCTCTAAGGAAATGTAGACGGGGAAGGCCTCAAGTAACTAAGGAAAAATGATGGACAAAGAAACATCAGAAGTGGCCAGGGCCTAGCAGAGACGAGCCCCTCCCACATCAGCCCTCCGGCTGGGCCAGTCTTGGGAGTTAAGTGGGAGAGGGGCAGTACAGAATCAGGGTGGGTAGGTGGGTCCTTCCTCCTTAGTGAGCTTCTCCTCCTTCAGTCCTGTGGCTCCAGACACCATCTAGACACCGATGACACCCCGTTTGTCAGCCCTCATTCCTGTCTCTCTCCTGACCCAACAGACCGCCTGCCAGCCGCCAACTCTACTGGGATGTCCAGGCATAGCTCTCTCCAGGAGGAGGCCAAAACAGGCCTCTGTTTTCTCTTGCAAACCTGCTCCTCCCTAAGGTTTCACAGACAATTCTAGCCTCAAAGCATAGGCTTGGCCTCTATTTCTTTTTCCCTCTACCCTCTCATTCAACCTATAGATTCCTGTCTCCTCTATTCCCAAACAGGTTCCTCCCCAAGCCCTGGAGTTCTCCACCCTTCCACTTTGGGCTCTCCAGGCCTCTCCACACAGCAGCAGCAGCAGCAGCAGATGGAGCCGCTAACACAGAAGTATGACTTCCTGCATCCCCCCTCTGCCCAAGGGCCTCAGGCAGCTTCTTATCACACTAGGATGTGTCTACACTCAGCCACATTGGCCTTTTTGTTCCTCACACAGACCGCTGGGGTAGGGGGGGCTTGTTCCACCACAGGGCCTTTGCACTTGCTATGTGGCTGACAGCAGTTATTCCCATCTCAGTCCTTGAGAGCCTCTTCAGGGTAGCCGCCGCCTAGCCAGCCTGGCTGAATGAATACCTCTGGAGAATTCCTGTATCACATCATCCTGCTTGATTTTCTTCATAGCACTTATCATCACCGGACCCCATTTGGTCTGTTTAAAATATTTTTTTTTTTAGATTTTTATTTATTTATTTGGCAGAGAGAGATCACAAGTAAGCAGAGAGGCAGGCAGAGAGAGAGAGGAGGAAGCAGGCTCCCTGCTGAGCAGAGAGCCCAATTCGGGACTCCATTCCAGGACCCTGAGATCATGATCTGAGCCAAAGGCAGAGGCTTAACCCACTGAGCCACCCAGGCACCCGGTCTGTTTATGTGTATACCAGGCACTCTTTAAGAACAGAGTTGGATCTGCCTTGCTCCCCACTGCACCCCAGCCCTGGCACACCCCCCACCCCCACCTGGTTGGCGCCCTGCTTACTGCCCTCTGCCACCTGGAGACAGTGCAGGTTTGCCCACAGCTGCCGCTCCAGGAAAGGGAGCTGGGAGGCAGGAGTTCCTGGCGGGGCTTGGACCCCGGCACTCCCACAAACTTCACGTGTGACCCACCACTCCCCCCGCAATGACTCTGCCCTCAGTTCCCCAGTTTGTGAAAAGATGTTGGATGTGTACAGCGCTCTCCAGCTTCGGCAGCCCAAGTCCGGACTTCTGAACAGAGATGTCCTCAAGAGAAGGGAGGACCCGCAAGAATACAGCCTTCCTGGAGAATGAAACACAAAACAAAAGACCCCGGTGTCGAGCAGAGTGTGGAGAGTCTGGGTCTAGGATGCAGAACCCTGGGGCTCTAGGCGGGCTTCTGTGCTTCCGTCAGCCTCAGTGTTATCATCTGTAAAAGGGGTGTCCACCCTAGAGCTCCAGCAGAGGCACCTCTGCGCGGGAGAGTTTCCAGAAGGCCTGGGTGGGAGTTACCAGCCTCAGGGACAGGATTCTGAGGCCCTGCTGCCTGAGGGCCCCTCCCCAGGGAAGGCCCCGTTGGCTGTTAACCTGTTGAAGGCCAAAGAGTCTGTCTCCCCAAAACATGTTTTAAACCGAGAGGTTGGCTCCATCCTAGGCCTGGACTGTATTGGGATTTAAAATATAGAGAGGCACTAAGTACTTTTCAGCATTTTTTAAAAATATGCAAATTATTTTTTTAAATTTCTTTTCAGCATAACAGTATTCATTGTTTTTGCACCACACCCAGTGCTAAGGGAGACAAAGGGAAATTCACCCAGAGGACTGTGGGAAGGGTTGCCTTCAAGTTGCAAACGTGTATTGTGTCCTGAATAGGGACATTGTTAGGGGCCCTCGCCCCTCACCCCTCGCCCCCTGTGGCTGGGCAGTGGGCTCTGAAGGGCTGGTGGGTCTGAGGAACCCCAGAGAAGTGGCCAGGGATCAAAGGAGCGGACAAGTCCATGCTGAGGCTGAAAGGGTGCGAAACGTGGGGACAGAGTGGCCTCGCTTGGAGGGAACCTGCTGGCCCCTCCGGCCCGGGAGCGTCCCAAAGGAGGAGCTGGGCTCCAGCTCTACAGGGAGAATGGAACAAGTCCACGGGGCTGGTTCCTAAGCGCAGACGGCCTGTGCTTAGGGCACCAGCAAAGCAGGAGCCCCACAAAGGGTTCTGATAGGATACACATTGTATGAGAATGGAGCAAGTAGTGCTCATCAGGGAAGAAGCCAGAACTTGTGGGACCTCACACCACTTCAAGTGCTGTTTTCATTCTCAATTGCATTAAGGGAGAAGGGACGGCTGGCCCACGTGCACACACCTAGAGACAAGGCCCACCGAGGTGACATTGCTGAGGGTGATCGGAGGTTTGAACCTGTCTCCAGAATTGAGGCAGCTCTCCCTGTCCGTTCTTTCTCCAAGAGCCCATTCTCCAAGAGCCATGAAGGCTGCTGGACCGAGCAGGGAGGGAGTGGGAACCGGGGTAAAGGGAGCTGGGGGCCCAGGCAGACCCTGCTGTAAGTCACGCTGCCTTTCCCAGGCCTTCTTTTCCGCCATTTAAAAGCCCATTAGTTATTCGTGGTCTAAAATCCAAAGATGGGAAGTGCGAACCCGGCCCCGTGGCCCCCAGCTGGGCCCAGCTTTATTCAAGTGGCCCCCAAGTGTTTCCAGGACTTTCTTCACTAGCCCGGAAATGCCTAGGGCATTCATCCCGTAACTGGGGTTTCTCTGTCAGAGGATTGCTCATTTTTGGTGACCTGTGGCCAGGTTGTCCTCAGAACCTGCCCCTGCGCCCCCCATTTCCTCCACCCCTGCCCCGTGCCCCCACCTGGGGCCTGTTGCTGCGAGCCAGTGCCACCCAGGGGTGCACTGGGACCTCGGGGTTCATTTTTCTTCCTTTTCATGTTCTGTAACCCCCAGCTTGTGTGTTTGTGCTCTCCCCGGGCCCCCCCATCTCAGGGGCTGCCAGGACTCCTCGGGGCCTCCCCCCTCAACACCCTGCCAAACCCCTGTCCCCTACAGTGGGCTGTGGTCCAGCAGTCTGCCTTCTGCCAGCTTTTCTACCTTCCTATCCCATTCTTCATCCCTGTCAGAGGCCTCAGCCGCCTGCCTGTCTGCCTGGCTGCCCTCGGGTCTGCGTCTTGGGGCCCTTGGGGCTTAGAAGTGGGGTCTCTGGCTAGCCCTCCAGCCCATGTGCGGCACAGACAGGGCCTGGCAGAGGCGCTCAGAACTTGGATGAGGGTTTGTGGGTTCGAAGGAGGGAAGGAGCCCTGGAAAAGCTGGAAAAAGGCTTCTCCAGGCCCCGTCCCTGCAGAGTTGTCGCCACCCAGGCTCACCCTTGGATGGGCACTGAGGAGAGATGCTCAGAGGAGCTGGACCCCTAGCGTTAGGGAGGCAAGGCCAGGGTGAGAGGAGGGTAGCTCTCCACCGGAAGACTTCAGGGGAATTCCTTTCCTTGGGGACAGTCCTGGACCCCACCCCCACCGCCCCAGGGCCAGCTTACAGGCTCCAAGGCGGGGAGCTGGCCTGGCTGGGGCTTGGGGACCCCGCAGCCTCGCCTCTGCGCCACCCCCACCCCCCCCACCAGAGAAGTGCTGGCTCTGAAGGGGGCCTGCCCGGCAGGGCTTGGTTTCCTGAGGTGGGAGATGCCTGAACCACCTCCCAGCCTCAGACCTGTAGTAGAGCTTGACCTCTCTTCCCCTGAAGTCTCTGTCCGAGGCCCGAGGAGCTGGCATGGGGTCGAAAAACCATTCTGGGAGGGGACCCCAGACAGCCAGGACAAAACCTGATCCACAAAACCCCTTCCTAGGTCTTCCTACGCCGTTAGCCTTGGAGGCCTGCTTCAGCCGCCGCTGCAGTGCGATCTGTTGGCTGAGGTGCAGGCAAGGGGATCTTGGCTTTATCTCCCTTTCTTAGAAGCAGTCTCAGTCTGTGGACCAACTTTCTTCCTGGGGAAGAACCAAAAGCCCTAACGGGTGGCAGAGCAGCCTGTGCCCCCCGCCCCCGGCTCAACAGATGAAGCCCGGGCACCATGCTTGCCAGGAATCGAACATTCTGGGCAGTTGGGGGGTGGGGGGTGGTGTATTTCTACCTCCACTGTCCAGATGAGGAAACTGAGGCTTCAGAGAGGTTCGGTAATGTCCCTAATGATATCGGGCCAGGAAAAGATGGCAAAGCATTTGCTGTTTACCCCATTGCCCGCCCCCACCACCGACACTTTCTCATACTTGGCTTTATACCACTGATCACTTTCTGAGATTATCCTGTCTCGTGCCTGTTGTCCCCGCTAGAGCAGGGACCCTTTCTAACTCACTGCTGCATAGGGCCTGGCACATAGTAGTCCCTCAATAAATATTTGTTGAATGAATGAGATGGGATTCAAACCCAGATCTGGCTGGGAGGTTTGTGTTTCCTGTCACGCAGAGTTGTGAACTACACGGGTCACAACTCAAAAGTTGTGCACTGAGCCTGCTAAGCCACCTGGCAGAGTGGGCAGGGACCCCACAGTGTTGTGACCCCTTTGAAAACCCTAGTGGAATCTTTGATCACCTACTGTGATCTTTGCAAGGCTCACAGAATTTTATTTCATACTCATTTGCTTGTCTCATTTGGGGATCCTGAAACTGGTCAGGAACGAGTTAACAAATGCCCTGGAAGTTCCCTCATGAGATGAGGCACAGCCTCAACCTAGACTCTGCTCCCTAACTGCCATTATCTGAGGGGGGACGGCAAAGAGTGGGGACGTTATGGCTGCACTGGGTAGCAGGTAGCAAAGACGGGCCACTTTGGACAGCCACCTACCACCTGGCTCTGGCATGTCCTCCTCCTCCCCCAAGCTCAATCCAGTCCTTTTTCCACTTAGAGGCAGCCACAGGAGCTTTAAAAAGGCCAACTAGAGCTTCTTGTTGTCCAGCTTGGACCCTCCAGCAGCCCCCTGCCAGGCCCTGCAGCCCTCAGGCCCTGCTGACCTCTTCGACTTTATCCCCCGGCGCTCTTGCCCTCTCTGCTGGGCACAGCTGTGGCACCAGGCATCCTGCTGCCTGGCCCCCTTTCCTGGCAGCCCCCCCCATCTGCACTAGCTCCCTCAATCCTGTCATCCTGATTCCTTTTCTCATAAGTTTCCTCTAGTTCTGTGAGCTTTTACTTGCTTGTTTCCTATCTGTCCCCTTGCCTCCAAGACCTTGTCTGTCTTGTGTAGCATCAAATGATGAGAATCTAGAAATGAATCCAACTCCTGGGCCTAGTCAGGTTCCAAAATGTATCTGGGGAGGAGAAAAAAAGCCCAACCAAAGCAATGCCTAATCTAGAGCCTGACATAAATAGCTCTCAGAAAATGTGTTCCCTTTCTTTTACTCCACTCTCTTCAGGTAATCTTTCTTGAAAGATGTGGCCTTTGAGGAATGCTTTGGGACCATCAAGGGATTGAATGGGAGGATTCTTAGCCCTGTCTTGTAGTCCCATCTGCCCTGCAGTACCCGCCCCCTCCCAACCTCATTTTACATGAAGAAGCTGAGGTCCAGAGAAGATGCAGGACCCACTCGGGCCGTTTGGATTATACTCCAAGTCTGATTCCCAGTCCAGTGCTCTTGCCCCACCTGACCCCCTTGTCTGTCCAGTTGAGAAAGCCTCAAAGTGGGTCTCCCTGTTGCTAGATCTTCACAGAGGCCAGGTTTTCCGCAAGCCCCCATCAGATCCTGCCCACCCCTGCTGAAACAGGGCAGCTTCCCATCACACTTAGAATAAAATCCAAATGTCTCCCCACAGCCGGTGTGTGGTCTGCGCCCTGCTGGTCTCACTCCTGTTCCTACCCCAGCTCCCCTTAGCTGCTGGCCTCTCTGTCCACACCTCAGCCAGCCCAGCCACAGGCCAGGGCAGTGCCTTTGTGCTGCTCTTACCTCTCTTGAGACTTTCACAGCCTTTGTCCCTTTGTGCCAACCAAATTAATGTCCTCCGGGAAGCCCTCCCTAAACACCCCATCTGAAGTAGGGTTACCCCCCCACTCTTGCATCTTTCACAAATCATTTTTCCATGTTTTCCTTCATAGCACTTAACATTACTTGAGAATTTTTGGATTGATCGACCTAGTTTCCCTGCCCCACCCTAAGGTCAGCCGGTCTAACGTGTCTTCAAATCCTCTGTACCTGGCACACAACAGATGCTCAATAAACATTTGTTTGAATAAGTGAAATAAAAAGGGCCCTCCTGGGGTACAGAGATTTAGCCCGGTCAAATCTCTTGGGGCAGAAAATGCCCCAAGTGTTAAACTAGGTGTCTGGAGAGCCTGGAGGTGGCGTTGAAGGCTAAGACGGCCTCTTCCCGCCCAACCCCAGCCCTCTTGACTGGCAGGGTTGCGAGAGGAGTTGGTTCCCCGAGCGAGCATCTGCAAGGGCCGCGACGGCTGGCAGTGGTGTGTGCGGTGCATCCCGGCTCCCCGCGCCCGGGCCGGGGCGTGTGGGCGGGACGGGCACGCCAGCCGGGGCCCGAGGGACGCCTTGAGGTCTGGAGCGTGGGAAGGACCCCAACGCCAGGGTTAAAAACCACCCGTGGGGATGTGGCGACGACCAAGGCCACGGTCAGGGCTGGCTCCCGCGCTCCCGGCCCTACTCTACGGGGGAAGATGAGAGGTGACTGACCCTTTGCGTGTTGAGCGGCCTCAGTCAGGGCCTCTCCAGAGCGGGAGTGGAGTGGCATCCCCCGCCCCCCAGCCCCTCCGTTTCACGGGGGTCCCGGGCACTCTGCCCACGCGCTGCCGCGGGGCCCTGCGTTTGCTTGCGGCCGCCCTTCCCTCCCTTCCCGGGCCGCCCCCGCCGCCCCCGCCGCCCCCGCCGCCCCCGCCGCTCCCGCCGCCCCCGCCGCTCCCACCGCTGCTAGAGGTCAGACCCGCGCAGCGGCGGCGGCGAAGATGCAGCCCCCGCACTGCGTTCTGGGCGGCCGTTAGGCGTTGGGCCCGCGCCCCGCCCCTGACGTCACCGCCGCGGCGGCCCGGCCCCGCCCTCGTCTCCATGGAGACCAGCAAGCTTCCCGGCGCGCTCCTGCCACCGGCGGTAGCGTGGCTGCTCCCGCCTACTCCTCGCGCTGCTGTGGACGCCGTGAGCCAGGGACTCCCAGACCCTTATTAACATGCAGACTCTCAGACGCCCTTCTCTGAAGAGTCAGGCAGTAGGTTCAGGGAGGGTCATGGGAATCCCTCCTTTATCAGGGTGATTCTTTTGCTCGATGAGGATCGTCAGCCTTGGGAATGGAATTAACCGAAGCCTAGGGAGTTTAGACCCTTGGGTATTGCTACTAGCAATCCAGGGCCTGCATTAGAACCTCGCTGCAGCGCGGTGCTCCTGAAACGTAGCTGATGTTTCCCTGGGGTGCAGTCGAAGCCAGACTCCAGGAGTTTGCAGTCCTGGGCACAGATCACCCAGATAACTTGCCCCGCCCCTCCCCCATGGGGCTGCAGTGGAGGTTCTGAAAGGGTGTTGTGTAAAGGGCCTATCTCCCCTCTGCTCCCCCAGGAAAGCCCCGGCAAAGACACCGCTTTGGGGACTGCCAATGCGCAACGAATCTTAGCCAGGCTATCACAGAAGCTCTGCAAAGCTGACACTGTCTTTGATCTTGAACTGGGAGGCTGAGAGAATATTCGAGCACCCACTGGTCTCTCCCACTTCAGGCTAGGCCACATCTAAACCTGCCCAGACAAACGGCTGGTCTGGGAACACCCCCAGAATAGATTTTTAGCAGTCTAGAGTCCCAGCAGAGGAACCCATGGGTTAAAAATATACATACTGGGTGGGGCAGGCTGACCTGAAAGGTGACTTCTAGGGTGACATGGTGAAATGAAAGCTGGTGTACACTTGACTTAATGCAGCGCCAGCTAGCAAAGCTAGCCTCCAGAATGACCTTTTAGCTGATCCCCCTTGACCACAGGCTGAAGGCACCATTCCTGATGCTGTCTTCAAGGCCTGTGCAATAAGGCGGCGTCTCCACCTTTAGAATCTGTGTGGCCAGCCGCAGTGGTTATAATGAACGCTGGGGACCAGTGCTTCCCAGACTTGCCTGATCATAAAATCACCGGAGACATAATCACACATAGAACACCACACTCCGTGGGTCTCAGTACCTGGCTCACACCCAGCTGTGAGATGCCCAGACTAAGCTCAAAAAAGCTGCAGCTAATTCAGAAAGGGCCCATGCCCCTTTCTGGCTGGCTTATGTGCTACTTATAACAACCTGCCTTTGTCAGTAACCCAGCATCCTACTTGGGCACACCAGTGATCAGGGACCACATTGTTCTGGGGAGTCTGTGCCTCCTTCCTATCCAGGCAAGGCTTCCCGAAGGGCTGGGATAGTCACAGTTTCCTCCGTGACCATATTCATGTGCATACAATAAGGGCATGTGAAGAACAGCTGTGTGGGCTTCAGGCCTTGATTAAGAAAGGAAAAGGGGTTTTTCTTTTCCTACATAGAAATGCACAAAGCAGGAATAGAAACAAACCTCTGTGCCCACTAATACCAGTTTCTTGCCAACCTGTCATCTTAGAGGGCCAGCAATGCTGGACTACAGTGACTCCCGGCTCCTTTCCTAGTTCAGAGGCTTTTGGCTCAAGGTTCCACCCGGAAGTATGGTTCTCAACTACACACTCAGATCACCTGGTACACTTTTAAAAAAATACCAGTGCCTTCTCTCGGACCAATTGAATCCGAAGCGCTGAAGGTAGGGCCCTGGCATGACGATGTTTTCAAGTTCTAGCTCTCAGGACAAGTCTAAGCATCACCGAGGGAGAGAATGACTATTTGGGGACATGTGTAAATATTGTCTTGGCAGCTCAAGGTCTGGAACCCAAGAGAAGGAGATGAACTCCAGGGGCAGCCAGTGGTCGAAGGGGCAGGTTTCTGTGCAGCCCAGCTTCTGGAATGGCTGTGGGAGCCACTCCCAAGAGTAGAGAGCAATCTGAAGCTGGGATAAAAGGGAAGCATGGGGGCGGGGAATCTCACTTCCCTGGACCACTTCACAGGGGAGAGAAGAGTGTCCCAAAGGCCTTCTCTCTCTCTCTCTCTCTCTTTTTTTTTTTTTTTTTTGGATTTTTTAATTTTTATTTTTATTTGACAGAGACACAGCAAGAGAGGGAACACAAGCAGGGGGAGTGGGAGAGGGAGAAGCAGGCTTCCCACGGAGCAGAGAGCCCCATGTGGGGCTTGATCATGACCTGAGCTGAAGGCAGACGCTTAACAACTGAGCCACCCAGGCGCCCCCAAAGGGCTTCTCTTTTCCCTTCTTATACCTCCTTCCAGGAGCAAACCTGGCAGGTGTGGCCCACAGGCTCTCTTAAAGCATCATGGCCAAAGAAATCATCCCTCCTCACTCCTCCCCAACACGGCAAAATGCTTACCCTCTCTTCATACAAGGGAGTTGCAAGCAGAAGGCTACAAGAACTCAGAATTCGAAAGCTGCCAACCTGGTCTGAGAGCTGAGTTTACATCCCTTTGTCTCGCATGCCCTGTGACTTTCCAGTACTCTCAGCCGGCCTCCGCTGCAGTGGGGAGCGAGGGCTGATACCAAAGAGGTGGCCTTTGTGGGGAGACGTGGGGTTTCTGTGAGGCTAAGCCCTATTTCCAGGTTTGTGGACTTTAGGTACTAATTGCCTTTGACCTTTTCACATTAACCGGTGTCCTTTTTTAAATAAAATACACATAACATAAAATTTATCATTTTAATCATTCTTAGTGTACAGTTCAGTTCATCAAGTATATTCACAATATTGTGCAAACGTCATCACTATTTCCAGAGTGTTTCCATCGCCCTAAATAGAAACTGTACCAACTGCACCAACCAACCAAATATTAACTCTCTATTCCCCCTGCTCCCAACTTTTCTTTCTTTCTTTCCTCTTTCCGTCCTCCCTCCCTCCTCCTCCTTCCCCCCCTTCCTCCCATCTCCTTTCCTCCCTCCCTCTTCCTTCCTTCGTTCCTTCCTTCCTTCTTCCTTCCCTCCCTCTCTCCCTCCCTTCCCTTCCCTTCCTTCTTTCCTTTCTTTTCTTTCTCTTGACAGCTTGAGCGTGCAAGTGGGGATGGGGTTGGGGGCAGGGAGAAAGCTCCACGCCCAGTGTGAAGCCTGATGTGGGGCTCTCTCATGACCCTGTGATTGGGACTCCAGCTGAAATCAAGGGTCAGATGCTTAACCAACCGGGCCACCCAGGTGCCCCAGGAGTCCTTGCTTTTAGATGATCTTGACTAATACAAATGTTTCTCAAAGAGACCATTGTAATTCTAGGTTGCTAGATTTCATCATGTTTGGAAATATCCATAGATTCTGTCACACTTACCTATTTAAATTTAAAAGATTCAATTTCTTTTAGCTAAGCCTTTTTGGGTCCTTAGAGCCTGAGGGATGTGTCATGGAGTTGGGCATTGTGTGGGGGTTTATAGTGTACCTTGTTGTGCAGAAATTTTCTTGAGGTTGGCAGGAGACCCAGTGTCCATCTATTCTGTTCCATGACCAATAACATATCCTAACATGGGAAGCTTTGGGTTAGGTGGTGAGCATTCTAACAACTTTTATTTTTATTTTTTAAGATTTATGTATTTGACAGAGAGATCACAAGCAGGCAGAGAGGCAGGCAGAGAGGGGGAAGCCGGCTCCCCGCTGATCAGAGAGCCCGATGTGGGACTCGATCCTAGGACCCCAAGACCATGACCTGAGCCGAAGGCAGAGGCTTTAACCCACTGAGGCACCCAGGTGCCCCTCTAACAACTTTTAAATGTTCAAGCTGTGCCCACCAATTTTGTGGCTGCTTCTGAGGTTCCCCTTAGCCATAGTCTTTATTTACAAAAAAAAAAAAAAAAAGAAAAAAAAGGAAAAAAAAAAAGACAAACATGCAAGTTAATATTTCAACAGTAACCAAGGGATGTCATGGCTTCCTGGCCAAGAGAAGGCCCTTGTGTGTATCACAACCAGCTTCCACCACGGGAACTCGCACTGGAGAAAGGAATCAGCAGACTGAATTCAGTCTGTATCAGCAGACCTCAACAGATGGGGACTTTGGACTGCAGGCTCCACCTGAATGAAGAACTATACACTGTCACTAACCGTTCCCATGTGGCTCTTGGGACAGAATCCCGGGCTGGGGTTTTCCACTCATTAAACAAGAACTGTGGTCTGAAATAAACGCCAGGGTGTTGGGCTCTGGGCAGAATTGTGTGACAGCCCAAGCTCACCTGCCCTGAACTACCCCTGCCCCCAACTTCTACTTTCAGCTTTTCTTTTTTCTTCTTTCTTTCTCTTTCTTCCTTTCTTTCTTTCTTTTTCTTTCTTTTCTTTCTTTCTTTCTTTCTTTCTTTCTTTCTTTCTTTCTTTCTTTTCTTTCTTTCTTTCTTCTTCTTTCTTTCTTTCTTTTTCTTTTTCTTTCTTTCTTTCTTTCTTCTTTCTTTCTTTCTCTTTCTTCCTTCCTTCCTTCCTTCTTCTTTCTTCTCTCTCTCTCTTTCCTTTCTTTCTTTAAAATTTATTTGACAGACAGAAATCACAAGTAGGCAGAAAGGCAGGCACAGAGAGAGGGGGAGGCAGGCTCCCCGCCGAGCAAAGAGCCCAATGCGGGTCTGGATCCCAGGACCCCAGGATCATGACCTGAGTTGAAGGCAGAGTTTTTAACCCACTGAGCCACCCAGGTGCCCCTCAGCTTCTTTTATTTAGCATAATGTTTTCAAGTTTCAAGGAGCACCCATGTCATGGCGTGATTCAGAACTTTATTCCTTTTTATGCCTGAATAGTAGTCCATTATACATTCCACAGAATACTACTCAGCCATGAAAAGGAGTAGAAGTATCTCATTTTGTTTATTCATTCATCCGCTGAGGGCACTTGGATTGTTACCAGTCTTTGACTCTTGTGAATAATGCTGCTGGGAGTATGATGTAGGAGTGTCTCTCTCAGAGTCCCAGCTTTCAATTATTTGGGGTCTGCATCTAGTAGTGGAATTGCTGGGTCATATGGTAATTCTCCATTTATCTTTCAACCACGTTAAGTCTTTGAACAATGGCTAAGTATTTTCCACAGCAGCTGCACCATTTTACATTCCCTCCAGCATGCACAAGCGTTTCAGCTTCTCCACATCACTGTGGGCCCTTATTTTTTATTTTGTGTAATAGCTATACTTGTGGATGTGTGGTGCTTTGGATTTGCACTCCCCAAGTGACTAATGACATTGAACTTCTCTCTCATGTGCTTATTGGCCATCTGTTTATTTTTGGAGAAATGTCATTCAGACATTTTTGAATTGCATTTTTTTAAAGATTTTATTCATTTATTTGACAAAGAGAAATCACAAGTAGGCAGAGAGGCAGGCAAAGAGAGGGGGAAGCAGGCTCCCCAGTGAGCGGAGAGCCCAATGCGGGGCTTGATCCCAGGACCTTGAGATCATGACCTGAGCAGAAGGCAGAGGCTTAACCCACTGAGCCACCCCTGCAGGCACCCCAGAATTGCATTGTTTTGTTATTGAGCCATCCAGCATCCTAAGATTTTGATAAAGACCGCATTGAATCTGTATGGTTTTGGGTAAAGTACTGTCGCCTTAATATTAAGGCTTCCAATCCATGAAGATGGGATGTCTTCCCATTTATTTAGGCCTTTAATTTCTATCAGCAATGTTCTATACTTTTCAGTGTATAATTCTTTTACCTACCTGGTTAAGTTTATTTTTAATATTTCTTACTGGGGTGCCTGGGTGGCTCAGTCAGGTAAGCCACTGCCTTCGGCTCAGGTCATGATCCCAGAGTCCTGGGACTGAGCCCCATTTTGGGCTCCCTGCTCAGCCAGAAGCCTGCTTCTCCCTTTCCCCCTGCCATTCCCTCTGCTTGTGATCGCTCTGTGTCAAATAAATAATAAAATCCTTTTTTTGAGGAAGTCTTTTACTTCTTTTTCTTGCCTAATTATTCTACATAGAACCTCCAGTACTATGTTGAATAAAGTGAGCATCCTTGTTTTGTTCCTAATTTTAGGGAAAAAGCTTTAAGGCTTTCACCACTGAGTATGATGTTTGCTGTTGGGTTTTTTGTATATGGCCCTTGTTATGTAAAAATAAGTTTCCATCAAGGCTAGTTTATTCAGTGTTCTTATCATGAAATGGTATGGTGTTGAACTTTTTTTTTTTGAGCCATGTTTGACATGTTGTATCAATTTCAGGTGTACAAGATAACGTTTGGTATTTGTATATACTGCAAAATGATCACAGTAAATCTAGTTAACATCCATTGACACAATTATAAATTTTTTTCTTGTGTTGGGGGAGCGGGGAGGAAGGGCAGAGGGAGAGGGACAAGCAGACTCCCTGCTGAGCAGGGAGCCCCATAGGGTGCTCGATCCCAGGACCCTGGAATCATGACCTGAGTCGAAGGCAGACGTTCAACCAACCGAGTGACCCAGGTGCCCTGTGATGAAAACTTTTAAGATTTACTCTTTTGCAAACTTCAAATGTGTAATACAGTATTAGCCACAGTCACCATGCTGTCCATCAGTTACATCACAGGCTTCTAACTGGAAGAACATACCTTTGACCACCTTCACTCATTTCACCCACTGTCTGCCTCTGCCAACCACCAATCTGTTCAGTTTTAGGTTTGTTTTGTTGTTGTTTTGTTTTTAAGATTCAACATGTAAGTGAGATCATATGATATTGTCTTCTTCTGACTTATACTTAGCACAATGCCTTCAAGGTCTACCTACGCTGTCATGAATGACAAAATTTCCCTTTTTGCAGCTGTGTGCACGCACACACACACACACACGGACCACATCCTATCCATTTATCCATCGATGGACACTTAGGTTGCTTCCATGTCTGGACGATCATAAATGCTGCTGCAGTGAACGTTGGGGTGCATGTCTTTTGACCTTGTATTTTCATTTCCTTTGGATAAATACCCAGAAGTGGGACTGCTAGATCGTGTGGCAGTTCTGTTTTTTAATTTTTTGAGGAACCTCCCCACTGTTCTCCCTAGTTCTCCCAAGGGTTCCTGTTTCTCCACATCCTCACCAACACTTGTTATTTCTCAGCTTTTTGGTTTTAGCCATTCTGACTGGTGGTATCTCACTGTGGTTTTGATTTGCATTTCCCTGATGATGAGTGATGGTGAGCACCTTTTCACATAGCTAATAGTCATCTAACTTTGGAAAAAGTCTATTCAGCTCCTCTGCCCATTTTTAATTTTTTTTGCTATTGAGTTATATACGAACTCTCTCTCTCTATATATGTATCTATATAGGATATTAATCCATTGTCAGATGTATAATGTATAAATATTTTTTCCATTATTTCTTCAATTCTTGAATATTTCTCAAATGCTTTTTCCACATCGATTGATTCAAATGTGATCAACTGATCAAATTCTAGGATTTCATCGGAGAGAGGGAACACAAGCAGGGGGAGCAGCAGGCAGAACAGGCAGAGAGAGAAGCAGGCTCCCCAATGAGTGGGAAGCTCAAGGCAGGACTTGATCCCAGGACCTCGGGATCATGACCTGAGCTGAAGGCAGTCAACTTAACCGATGAGCCACCCAGGCGTCCCTAAGGGATACTATTTAAACAAATCTGTATTAGTGCAACAATTCATTCCCATTCTTCTCAAAAGTAACTTGTTAGTGCAAACTGAGATGAATGGAAACAGCAACACGTTTGTCTCCATTTATAATACACTTTTTAAAAATATTTGAGAGAGCAAGCGTAAGAGCACACACGTAGCAGGGAGAGAGCAGCAGAGGGAGAGGGAGAAGCAGGCTCCCTGCTGAGCAGGGAGGCCGACTCAGGGATCTATCCCAGGATCTGGAGATCCCCATCTAAGGCGAAACCAAGCGCTGGACACTCAGCAGTCAGCTGAGCCACCCAGGCACCCCTTAGCCATCGGCTCTTACTGTCGTGGTTATCTCAGCGTCAGGATGGTTATCAGTTTTAGACGGATGGTTGTCATCAGAGGTCAAGGTCCACTTCCATGTCAGATTTAAGGTTAGGACCAGAGATTATGATCGTGGAAAAGGGAGTTTGGTTTGTAGAAGTGAGGGTCACACATGTCCATAAACCAGAGATCTAGGCCATGAGGTACTAGCCATGGTGGAACTGTAATTGTGAGCTTCTGTTTTTGTTTAAAGATTTATTTGAGAGCAACAGCGAGCGAGAGAGAAAGAGACAGAGAGAGAGAGAGAGGGAGGGAGGGACAGAGGAAGAGAATGTCCAAGCTGACTTCTGCCAAGCGCACAGCCTGATGTAGGGCTTGATCTCACGAACCATGAGATCATGACATGAGCTGAAATCAAGTAGGGCGCTTTACCAACTGAGCCACCCAGGCACCCCAGTTGGGAGCTTCTAAAAATGCTACTGGTAACACACAAATGGGAGCCAAGAGCAGGCATGAGGAAAGGAACCCACTGAGGAACCGGAGAAGTGGAAATGTAGAAAAGTGGAGTGAAGTAGAATGCAAGAGCTTAGTCATGGGGCATCTCTAGAAGCAATACCTACGCCATACCTCTGACTGAAGCACTACTAGTCTATAAATTTGGTTCTAGGTGGCATACATTCAGTGCCAGCTGTAATACTGGGATGCAGGGCGCCCTATTGCCAACCCCTCCTCTTCTGTGAGAAATCAGAAATCCAGAACTATGGTATCTAAGTGTCAGCAACTATAAAACAGAAGAGCACGAAGGCTAAGTTAGCGTTCATACGCAGTTCACAATTAGTCTCCATTCAGAGTCCCCACATCCCATCACTGTGATCAAAAAACCAAAACCAAAAACTAGGGAAAGGCACTGCAGGGCTGGATGTGGCACGGCCTTTCTGCCTCAAAGACACCCCATGCGCCCAGTTACGGAGGGCTCTTCGGCTTGATAAAGCACTGGCCGGGATTAGCTAACATGGTCTCTACTGAGCCAAGGGTCCAGAAGAAGGAAAAAAGACAGGGCAAAGGCAGATGATCTTTGTTCTTGTTACATTTTATTGGCATCACGTTCATCTCTTTACAGAAGAACTTGGCCCACACCCTAGAATGTAGACCTTTGGAAAAAGGGGAAGTGCTCCATTAAGCAAGCTACAATGCAGGGGCAGATCCTAGGGAGGGGGCAGAACTGCCAGGGTTCCATACCAAAGAAACAGGTTAATTAATAGTGGGCAATACTGGGAGGTGGTGGGGAAAAGGAGAAAAAGGTTTGCTAACCTAAGGATACCACAACCCTGAAAGGAGTGCCTTCTAGAACAAAGGTAAAATCACTAGGACAGATCTGTTAGGATTTTCCTTTTCCTCTTATCAGTAGGATGCTGACCTAATAGGGGAGTTTCCAAGTATGGAGCAGTGTGGGGGGGGCGGGCACACAGGGGGAGGAAAAAATGAGAATTTTAATTTCTGAAACAACGGCCATTTATCCATTGCACACACCACTGTATTATGCAAATCAACCTTTTGGAAAATTTAGACACAGAAGGGAACTAGACAGTTTTCCCCCTGGAGAGATGAAAAGCTTTTTGGCTCTTAAGTCTTTGATAAAAGGCGTACATAATTCTTGTGTCTACTGTACAGAATACTGCCTCTAGCTGGATTTCTGAATTCTGAGTAGCTAACACTCTGCAATCCAGACAGGGTTCAACCCTCCATCCTACATGCCTGCATTACAGGACTTAAACACATAATCCAAGAATTTCTTACACTAATTTATACATTTTTAATTGGTTGCATATATTAACATGTACTATAAGATTCTTTTCTAAGAAGCATTACATAATAAATGGATACTGTAAAAAGATCTGATTAGTTAAAAGTAACAAGCATTAACAGATACATACAAAACTCAGTCTGATCAGACTGGGTGTGAGCCTGTAATGAAGCATGGGGCACCAGCCTTCCCAAGTGGTAGCCTTCACAGGAGGGGGGTTGGGGTGGGGGGTAAAAAGACCACAAGACCGTTAAAAAAATCAGATAACTAATTAGACACAGATTAACTGTAAACAGTTCTCTCTCCCCAGTGGACGAAAAGAATAAGCTTCCGATGCGGACTCCACCCCAGAACGATTTCTACGGCTTGCCTGTCCCGCTGCCATACGAGGGCTGATGTGGTGGGTGGGCAGACCCCGATGGAGTCATCACAGGCCTGGGCTGGAGTCTGTCTGCTTGTGTCAGGGCTGTGTGTGTGTGTGTGTGTGTGTGTGTGTAAGGGTGTGTTTGATGGGGTTTCTTTTGGCAGCTGGATTCGAGAGATGACTTTATGTTCTGTTTGGAAGAGGAGAGGGGGCTTGTGTTGGAAGGCCTAAGTGTGTTCTTTGTTTGTGAAGGACTCTGCGCTCTGCTCTCACTGCCCCTTCAGCAGCTGCAGCTCTCCGCCGAGGCCTTGGCCCGGTCGTTCTTGTCCAGTTTGATGGGCTCAGGGAATTCATTGTACAGCTCCACCTCTGTTTCCTGCACAGGGAGAGAGAGGGAGAGAGGTCTGTTATTGAGGGTATGGGGAAGCTCTGAGCTCTGCGGCAGCCTCAGTGGTGCTCTCCCATGGCTCTCGGTGGGCAGGGGGCTGGGGCACAGACGTAGCGGTGAAGGGAGGGCTCTGGCAGAAGGTGCTCAACTCTCAAGGGCCGAGCAAGGGCAAGACAGGTTTTATGACAACCCTGTGACAATGGGAAGAGAGAAACCGAGCGGGAAGAGCAGCGATCGGCGCTGAGCAGTCAGGACACAGCTGACTCACGGTCTCCACTGTCACGATGGAAATCTGGTGGCTTGGGGACCAAAGCCAGCTCACAGACGCTGAGCGCTCCGTAGCGTACCACCGCCAACACTCCGAAAGACTTCAACATGGGCTGGATTTTGGCAGCTCTCAGCACTTCCACAAGGCAAGTGTGGGCTGGAGCATGAGTGCTACCTGCCCTCTCAGTCCCCAAACATTCCTCTAGTCCGCTGTTTGCCATTCATTTTTCTGGACTAACGGTCCACTTTCTTTTTCTTCTTCTCTTTATTTATTTGACAGAGAAAGACAGCGAGCAAGAGGGAACACAAGTAGGAGGAGTGGGAGAAGCAGGCTTCCTGCTGAGCAGGGAGCCCGCTGTGGGGTCGATCCCAGGACCCTGAGATCATGACCTGAGCTGAAGGCAGACGCTTAATGACTGAGCCACCCAGGCACCCCTCCATTTTCCTTTTCTTCCAAAGGCTTAGGAGGGTTTTGCCTCTAAATGCCGCGTACTCAGAAACCAGCTATGGATGAATTGTATCAGCAACCACGGTGAGAGGTCACAGGAGATGGACTGTGGTCAGTTTAGTGTGACTTTTTGCTGAAATAACATGGGTCCAGTGCACAGCAGCTGTCCACTTCCTGGTATAAGAAACAATTTGTCACTTAAACACTGAGAACCTAAGTGACAGGAACTGTTCTATAAAAGTAAAAACCTCCAAGGAATACACACAGGAAGAAGGTCTACTGAGACAGACCACGGAGCGTACAATTCAGTGGTTTTTAGCGTATTCACAAAGTTGAACAACTATCACCACTAATTCCACAGATTTTCTTCACCCCATGGAAACCCTGCCCCTATTGACAGTCACTCCCCAGACACTCTCAAGTCTTGGCAACCACTGACATCTTCTGTCTTAATAGACTGGCCTATCTTGGATATTTCATTTGATGGACATTTGTTTGTTTCTGCCTTTTGGCTATTATGAGTAATGCTATTACGAATACTCATGTATGAGACTTTGTGTGGACGGGTTTTTGTTTCTCCTGGGTATGCACCTAGGAGTGGAACTGCTGGGTCACAGGGTGACACGTTTAACTTTTTGAGGAACTGCCAGACTGCTTTCCAAAGTGGGTGCATCATTTCACATTCCCACCAGCACCTAGGAGAATATTTAATAGGAAAGGCAAAGGATGTGAAAAATGGTACAGTTTTGGGCGCCTGGGTGGCTCAGTGGGTTAAGCCACTGCCTTCGGCTCAGGTCATGATCTCAGAGTCCTGGGATCGAGTCCCGCATCGGGCTCTCTGCTCGGCAGGGAGCCTGCTTCCTCCTCTCTCTCTCTCTGCCTGCCTCTCTGTCTACTTGTGATCTCTCTGTCAAATAAATAAATAAAATCTTTAAAAAAAAAAAAAAAAAAGGTACAGTTTTATTGAAGGACAAGCACACAAGACCTAAGATAACGCTGTTATGGACAGAAGGTTTATGTCTCTCCAAAATTTCTACGTTGAAATCCTAATCCCCAGGGTGCTAGTATTACGATTAAGAAAGTAATGAAGGTGAAATGAGTTCATTAAGGGTGGGGTCCTGATTTGACAGGATGAGTGTGTCCTTTTAAAAAGAGACACGGGGAGTGTGTGCGTGTGTGTGTGTTTCCCCACTTGCTCATGCTTGCTCTCGCTGTCAGCACAGAGGAAAAGCCACACACCAGAGGACACAAGGAGAAAGACGGCAGTCTGCAAAAACCGGTGCGAGAGCCCTCTGCAGAAACTGAATTTGCTGGCACCTTGATTTTAAGCTTCTGGCCTCCAGAACTGAGGGCAGATAAAGCCTGCTGTTCTGCTACCCAGTCTGCAATACTTTGTGACAGTACCCAGAGCACACTAGTAAGACAGCGCTAATGCGGAATCACAAACAGAATCTCAATAAGGTTTTGTATTTGGGAAGGGTGAGGAAAGAAGGTGGAACTGCAATAAAATTCTCAGTCTAAATGGAAAATGCACCAAAATAGCCAAGAAAAAAAAAACCCAAAAATGTTTTTTTGTCAGTCACTACTCACCTGTCAGTGGAGGGAGACTTGCCTAGCAGAGGGGATACTACACCGTAAAGGCAGTCAAATCCCAACGGTCCAGGCAAGGAACATGCACGCTGCCCAACTAACTGGGCAGACCAGAAAAGGATCCCAATATACACAAGCATTTAGTATACAAAGGTAATGCCTCAATCCACGGGGGAAAGTGGTTTATGTAACAATCTGCTACTAATATTTGAAACAACTGACTATCCCTCTAAAAGAAAAACCTGAGTCCCTAATTTCCTGCCATAAGCCAAAATAAGTTCAATTGAATTAGACAATAACTGATCTAGACACAGGAAATCCAGACATTTAAAATGACATACCTAACAAAAATTACTTTTTTCTATGCCCCAAGGGAGACAACAGAGTTGGAAAAGTCACTTGCAATACCGGTCAAGTTAATTCGCTCACAGGAGTGATGGGCACCCGGGCGAGTGCCAGGTGCTCACGGCGTGCAGCAGGGGCCCAGTGACAGGCAGCGTGGCAGCAGAGTTCCAGATGGCGCTGGCCACTTGCTGCTGAGCAGGGAAGAGAAAGGACTGAAGTACTACCGTCCTCGAGGAAAGCAATCTGGCACCATCTTTTGAAAGCACATATACCTTTCGGGACGCCTGGGTGGCTCAGTGGGTTAAGCCGCTGCCTTCGGCTCGGGTCATGATCTCAGTGTCCTGGGATCGAGTCCCACATTGGTCTCCTTGCTCAGCAGGAGCCTGCTTCTCCGTCTGCCTCTGCCTGCCTCTCTGTCTGCCTGTGCTCACTCTGACAAATAAATAAATAAAATCTTGAAAGCACATATACCTTTCAATCTAATGATCTTACTTCTGAGAGGCTAGTGTGTAGGAACAAAAAAGCATTCTAATAAGGCTACCAGGACAGCAATATTCAGAGAGAAAAACTGACAGTGATGCCAGTCAACAGGGAGTTGGTGGAAACAACTCCTCAGACCTGTTTCGATTTGCAAGCAAGCGTAGCAACAGGAGGAAAAGCATATTCCGTTCCTGACCTAGGTGTGAAGGTGGGTTAAAGGAAGGGGGAGAGCAGGTGGCAAACCCCTCAGGCCTGCATCCTGTCAGCATCAGGGGCGCTCAGCAGGGGCTCCGAGTGTTTTGGGTGCATCAATCCCTTTCATCATAGAACACTCAGTCCAGCCCTTAGAACAACCAAGTTAGCTCCCCGCCCAGAGGTCCAGATGCCCTGGCCTGCTGAGAACCGGTGCTTTCTATAAGCCCAGCTTCCTGGAGCTCGCAGAACCCGCCTTGCCCTTTACAGCCACCATGTGCCTCGTCAAATGCTCTCCGCATCTTCTGGCGTGCGCCTCACCTCTGACACTCACCCGCTCCTGAGTCTGACACCACAGAGCACGGATGGTGCCTCATGATCTGTCTTAACTCACTGGCCCTGAAGAGCTGCCGAATCGACAGAGCATTCCACTCCCTCATGCCAGAAAGAACAGGTGAGTACACCATAAATGAGAAAGAAAACCTCACTCAAGGAACACAATTCCAGGAACTTCTGGTGAGCAAACACAACCACTCAGGAGTGCGCCCGTCTCGTTCCGTCCTCACAACCACCCTGCGGCACGTATCATCGGACAGAGGAGGGTATGCAAGCTCAGAGATGAGGAAAACAAAACAAAAACCCAACTGGATCTAATGATGGGTTTGTCCCCTCCTTCAGGAGAGGGAACCGTCTGACCGAGGACTCCTAGGGGTCTCATCGGACAGCATGCAAGGGGAACAAGAACGTCCCCAAATAAGGGTGGCCTCAGCGCATCTTCGCTGCCCTCGCACTGCAGAGGTTATTCACAAGCAAGTGGAATTTTCTGGAAGCTTTAGCGGAAGGCCTCATGACCTTCCCAGATAAACACATGGGTTTTTCTGGCTACACAGAAGAAAGAGCTAAGAAAGATTAAGAACAAGAAAGCAAGGCAGGGGGCGCCTGGGTGGCTCAGTGGGTTAAGCCGCTGCCTTCGGCTCAGGTCATGATCTCAGGGTCCTGGGATCGAGTCCCACATCGGGCTCTCTGCTCAGCAGGGAGCCTGCTTCTCTCTCTCTCTCTCTCTGTCAAATAAATAAATAAAATCTTTAAAAAAAAAAAAAAAAAAAAAAGAAAGCAAGGCAGGGGCTAGGCCCATGGTCAGTCACCAGAGGGAGCCAGACAGCTGCGAGACCCACCTGTTTAAGTGCATTCCGTGCAATTGTCTGGAACGCCTGCTCCACATTGATGGCCTCCTTGGCACTGGTCTCGAAGTAGGGAATGTTGTTTTTGCTGTAGCACCAGGCCTGTGCCCGCTTTGTGGCCACCTGGAAGAGGAAACAGGGTATACGTGTGCTCCTGACAGAAGCCGCTAGCACAGGTGAAAGGAGCAGACTGGATGAGGGTGGCAGGGGTTTGAGGAAGGGGGCGGCAGACCTGTCCAAGGTCACACTGCAGGCTTTGTGTAGCACAGCTAGGCCTCACACCTAAGCCCATTCTATAATCCATAGTTTATGACTCTTAGCTGCACTTCTAGGCAGACGATGAAAGGAGCTAGCTGGCCTGGGAAGTACAGAACTGTTCCTCTTGGGACCTCAGAGGTCCCAGCCCAGGAAATGCCTGGCAGCTTGGTCTTAAGGTTTGCAGTCCCTTGCCATTACTGCTAGGGTTCCATCACCTGTGCCACAGAATTCGCAGCTCTCATGGACACCCCTGCCTCTCCTACCCGAATTCCTTCCCCACCCCAGCCCACTTTCAGAACGAGAGGATTGTCTCCTAGGAAAGGGAGAAAAAGAGATCAATGGCCAGAAATAAACCAAGCTATAAATAAGAGTCCATGCTCCCAATCCCAAGAGAAATGCTATTTCAAAGTAAACCAGAGCAATTTTACTCAAAGCCCATAGTGCAATCTTCTACACACATGGAGGTCCAGGCAGGCCCCTGAAGTGCAGGAGCACTTGAGAAGGACAAAATCTAATTCCCTCCTTTCGAGTGCAGAAGGAGAACGGAGGCTCACAGGGCAGAGACAATGGCCCAAAGTCACAGCCGGTCTGAGACAGCACGAGCACGTAAACCGAGTCTCCTGGGTCCTGGTCCTCAAAAGGCAGCTGACCGGAAGACAGTTCACGTTCCCACAGGTACTTTTCTGGAGCCATCTGGGCTTCGCACAGAGCCCACCAAACCACAAGTCACCTTAGAAGCCAGTGCCTTTCACAGGAGAAGAAAACAGCAACAGGCCAACCAGAAAGCCACCATTCCCCAAACTCTTCTAGGTGCCAGGGCTTTTGGGTACACTGTCATCTGATCCCAGAGTATTCTTGTTACATAAGTCAAGATTCAGACTCCAAGAAATATTCCCAAGTAAAAAGTGCATGAGCCAGGCTTTAAATGGAACTCTGCCTTTAAATCCAAAAGACCAAAATGCACACTGCAACCAGCCTGAAGTCAAATTATTTCATGGCAACCAAAACGATAGCCAGCACAGGCAACTCCACAAAATGCACTTGGTACTCTGTAGGCATAATTTCAAAGGGAATACCACCGCAGACGTTCACTGTCCGTCCCCGTTTTGCCACAGGGGAAAGCAAAATGGTAGACCTTGAGCAGATTAGGAAGCAAGGCCCAAGGGCTGGGCAGGTAACTAGCTAGTTATCCCTCCCCTCTACCCCATTCTGGGGCCACACACACACACAGATATACTGGGGACTGGTCCTTAGGCAGCATGGCTTTTTACCAATCAAAGCTAAAACAGTACCTGTCATCTAAAACTTAGTGGCCACTTTCAAAAGGTGGCCCAGGAGCCACGACCTAAATGAGGGCAGATTCATAAGCCTCTACACGGAAGATTCCCATTATCTTCAGCACTTACTTGTCTGTTTTCGAGGTCAATCTTGTTTCCCAACACAACGAAGGGGAAGTTTTCAGGATCCCGGGGACTGGCCTGGATGAGAAACTCATCTCTCCAGCTATCGAGAGTTTTGAATGTGTTGGGGGCAGTAACGTCAAACACCAGAACGCAGCAGTCTGCGCCTCTGTAGAAGGCCACACCAAGGGACTGGAACCGCTCCTGGCCTGCTGTGTCCCAGATCTGTGGAAGACAGAACATTATTCCTTGGGGGGCCCAGCACTAGGAGTGGGGGACACCAGAGGAAACGCGCTGCATCATAGAGCCACTGAGAGCCAAGTGACCGCAGACTGCAGCACTCGGCAAGCAGAGCACAGCACTGGGTACCCCACCCCACCCAGACAAGAGGGTGCGTGTGAGCGCATGTTCTGTGGGGCGTGGGCACTCAGTCTGAACCCTGCTAGAGAACGTTTTTATCTTGATCTGGGCAGTGGTCCAATGAAGAGATATTTATGTAAAATTCACAATGTAAACTTAAGATCTAGGTCCTCTGGGAAATTTCTGCAGGTGATGGATACATAGGGAGGTGATTACACATGAACCGTACATTTAAATCTACATATTTTACTGTATATAAAGTTTAGCTAAAAATCATTGTTTTTTTTTTCTAAAAATGATTGTTTTATTTATATTATGACTCAATAATAAGAAAGCAAACAAAAACACTTGACAGAGAAAGATGAGGGGAAAGACAACAAAAATATACTTTAGAATAGAGGCGAAAGCCAGTTTTTAATCAAAAGAACACCAGGTACTAATGACCAGCTCAAAGAACTTCCTGTCGTTCACTGCCATGCTACGTTCAAGAGCAAGGATGGATTTCCTTACAGCCCTAGATCCCTAACAAGGCCGGCCCTGGTCAGCCTGAGAGATGAGTGTTCTGAGGAATAGCTTCCACACCCCCCAGCAAGTCACCAGGTTTAAGAAAGTGCTTGGGTCAGAAGCAGCAAACCATTACTTCTAGCTGATATGGGTCTTTAACTGGTGCATTCATTGTTTGCAGGGAACCCACTGAGCTTCAGAATAACCTAAGAACTTGGACCATCCTTTATTACCCAAATAAATGCCAACTTTAGGGGCACCTGGGTGGCTTGGTGGGTTGAGCCTCTGCCTTCGGCTCGGGTCATGATCTCAGGGTTCCGGCATCGAGCCCCCCATCAGGCTTCTGCTCAGCAGGGAGCCTGCTTCCCCCTCTCTCTCTGCCTGCCTCTCTGCCTACTTGTGATCTCTCCCTGTCAGATGAATAAATAAAAATCTTAAAAAAAAAAAAAAAAAAAGCCAACTTTACGTCTAAATCACCAGCCAACTACCCCAAAAGGCCCAGGGTTTAAACCAAAATGGGAGTGTGGACTGGGCCACTATAGTTTTAGTCCCAGAACCAAATTTTGCAGGATGGTTGAGCTCCTCTATGAAGCAGAGGTGCCTCTCTCCAGGTGATCCAGAACACGTGGGGAACCTGCCCAGTGTCACTAGGCCATACACAGACTGCGCTCCCAGTTCAGGTAGGAGGAGCACCACAGAGGATGAGGTTATGATGCCTGATTAGAATAAGTAAATATGCACAAGAGAAATAACATAGGACAGGGCGTTAATATGGAATTTGCCTTTCTTTAAAATTACCAATGTAATCAAAGCTCATGATCTTCTACTAAATCCCCTAACACCTCCCAAAATATTCTGAAAGGAGTCCTAAAACCTAATGTGTCCTAAAAACCAATCCAGACAGTTGACTGGCTCAAATGACACTGCCACAAGCAGGGGCAGAGCCAGAACTTAAATACTGACGGGAGGTCTGGAAACAGCACTCAGAACCCCTAACAAAGGTCCAATGAAGCAATTATGACTACACACGCTAAACTCTGGCCCACAGACTGGCCAAGAACAGCCTGGAAGGGGACTACTCTGGTTACCAACGTCAGGGCTGAGCAAAAGTGCACATTTCAACTTTCTGTCAAACAGTCAAGAGCCCAAGCGTTACTCTTAAGAGGAGGACAGTTCTGAGAAGCCTGCCTCTGCCTTTTCTCCCAATGTGCATGACCCTCCATAACCAGTACATGAAAACGTGGCTGCCAGGACTCTTGGCCACAACTCCGAGAGCAGAGAGCCTGACCCTGGCAGTCCACTCCGTTCCCAGGAAACCCCAACCACTATATACACTATCTACATGCACTTCACTCTGGGAAGAACCTTTCTAAACTAGGACTTGCAGTGACAGCCGTGGGAGGTCAGCCTGACTGTGGAGTAGAGGTAGGAGGCTGTCATGAATGTCCGTGTGGGTCACAGGAGTGCTCAGGCCACTGATAAAGGCAGCAGCCACTCAAAGAGAACCAGAGGGAAGTGAGGACGACTTCCATGTAAACGTGAAGAGCCATACGAACAAACTCCAAGGCAATTATTCTACCTGCCTCTCATCGCAATGGGGGAACTGCATGCAACTCCCAACACAACAAAGCATGTATATGTAGACAAAATTCGATCTCTGTTGCCAGTGGATAACCAGTACAGGGACTGCTGGGGTGGTGTCTGGTTTTGAGTTTTTCTGCTTTCCCAATGTCCTACAGTGAATATATGTCTCCGAGTGGAAAAAAAGGAACCCTTCCGTCATTAACAGGGAGGCTGATCAATGGAGCAGGGAACTCAAGAGTTCCTCAAGAGCCTGGTCATACAGTAAGAAAAGTAGAAACAGACAACCACTTCTACAAAGAGAAAGGAGGAAAAAACCAGAACTTAAATCTAGACTTTGACCAAAAAAAAAAAAAAAAAAAAAAAATCCCCCCCACGAGAGGAGTAACACTGTTACTATGTAAACATTTGGGTAAGTAAAGCCAAAGCCAGAAACCCCCTGAAACACTAGGCACCCTCCCACACAGAGACCATCTTCATGAGCTCGTGTGTCATTCTAGGTATCCACACTGCGGGGTTTTGTGTAGCTGAACTCTTACAGCACACGTCACTGCGCTCCGCCCCAACCACCTCTCTGCCCACGTGAAACATCCCAGTGCGGACAGCAGCGCACGCCTCTACTGCTGCCCAAGAACTCAGCGAGCAGTTTTATTCTTGTTCTTTAAAAACATACTGCCGCCAAATTTCCACAACCGTAAGGACCTCCGTAATGAAGGCTAACTTACAGAGCCTCTCCTGTATTTCTGACTGCTTGTTTAGGACAGAATCCCAAGAGGAGAATTACGTAAGAACTCTAAGACTCTTGAGAGACCCAAATGGGTACTTAGAACGCTCATACACAGAGAAGACAGAGTAAGGCACTAAGAAGTCAAGTTGAAAACTGTGGTTATTCTTAACAACTTAAAAAAAAAAAAAAAGATTCTATTTATTTATGTAAGAGAGAGAACGTGTGCAGAAGCAGTGGGGTGGGGGTGGGGGGGTTAGAGATAGAGGGAGAAGCAGGCTTCCCGAGGAGCAGGGAGCCCAAAGTGGGACCCTGAGATCATGAGCCGAAGGCAGATGCTCAACTGACTGAGCACCCAGGTGGCCTCTTAGCAACTTTCAAAAATTAATTTATCTTCAAACCTAGAAAAGTACAGTCCTATGACCGTAATCTTTTAAAAATTTTAATATGAATTTTAATTGAAATATTTTCTGGGATGTCTGGGTGGCTCAGTCTTTAAGTGTCTGCTTTCAGCTCAGGTCACAATACCAGGGTTCTGGGATCGAGCCCCACATCAGGCTCCCTGCTCAGCGGGAAGCCTGCTTTTCCCTTTCCCCCTCCCCTGTGCTTGTGTTCCCCCTCTCCCTAGCTCTGTCATAAAAAAAAAAAAAAAGTATGTTATTTTCTTTTTTTAAAGATTTTATTTATTTATTTGACAGACAGAGATCACAAGTAGGCAGAGAGGCAGGCAGAGAGAGAGAGGAGGAAGCAGGCTCCCCGCTGAGCAGGGAGCCCGATGTGAGGCTCGATCCCAGGACCCCGGGATCATGACCCGAGCCGAAGGCAGAGGCTTTAACCCACTGAGCCACCCAGGCGGCCCAAATAAAATCTTTCTTAAAAAAGATTTTATTAGACGAACCATAAGTGACTTTTTTTTTTTCAGTGTAACAGTATTCATTGTTTTTTTCACCACACCCAGTGCTCCATGCAATCTGTGCTCTCTCTAATACCCACCACCTGGTTCCCCCAACCTCCCACCCTCCACCTCTTCAAAACCCACAGATTGTTTTTCAGAGTCCACAGTCTCTCATGGTTCACCTCCCCTTCCAATTTCCCTCAACTCCCTTCTCCTCTCCACCTCCCCTTGTCCTCCATGCTATTTGTTATGCTCCACAAATAAGTGAAACCATATGATAATTGACTCTCTCTGCTTGACTTATTTCACTCAGCATAATCTCTTCCAGTCCCATCCATGTTGCTACAAAAGTTGGGTATTCATCTTTTCTGATGGAGGCATAATATTCCATAGTGTATATGGACCACATCTTCCTTATCCATTCATCCGCTGAAGGGCATCTTGGTTCTTTCCACAGTTTGGTGACCATGGCCATTGCTGCTATAAACACTGGGGTACAGATGGCCCTTCTTTTCACTACATCTGTATCTTTAGGGTAGTGCTCTTAATCTTGCAAAACAAACTGAGGGTTGCTGGGGGGAGGGGGAAAGGAGAGGGGGGTAGGGTTATGGACATTGGGGAGGGTATGTGCTATGGTGAGTGCTGTGAAGTGTGTAAACCTGGAGATTCACAGACCTGTACCCCTGGGGATAAAAATACATTATATATTTATAAAAATTTTAAAAATTTAATTAAAAAAAAGAAAAAAATATTTTATTTATTTGAAAGAAAAAGACACAGCGAGAGAGGGAACACAAGCAGGGGGAATGGGAGAGGGAGAAGCAGGCTGCCCGTTTGAGCAGGGAGCCGAATGTGGGGCTCGATCCCAGGACCCTGGGATCATGACCTGAGCCGAAGGCAGAGGCTTTAACCCACTGAGCCACCCAGGCGCCCCTGAATATTTACTTTCTACATGAGGACTCTTTGCTTTTAAAATGTTGTGGTATGACCACCTTTTTGTTCTACTGATGATAAATATATCTGTTACTATTTATGATTAGTAATTTTAAATGATACTTTATATTGAAATAGGATACTTTTCCCCCATATCCATAATTTATTTATTTTATGAGCAGAAGTTTAATCCCTTTCACCTATTTCTCCCATTTCCCATCCCTACCCCTCTGGCCACCACCAGTTTGTTCTCTGTACTGATGACTCTGTTTTTGTGTTGTTGTCTGTTCTTTGTTTTTTTAGATTCCAAATATAAGAGAAACCATATAGTATTTGTCTCTGTCTGACCTATTTCACTGGGGATGATACTCTCTAGGCCCACCCATGTCGATACAAACAGTAAGATCTCATTCTTTTTTATGATGAGTACCACATCTTCTTTATTCATTCACCTGCAGAAGGATAGCTGGGCTGCTTCCATATGAAATAAGATACTTACCGAATATTATTATTTTACTTCAAGTCTAATTTTAGTTCTAGAGAAGGTGGTGCTATCTCAAAGGCCTGGACAAAGTTTTATTTTTCTCTTATTTCAGGAAGATCACTTAACAGCAAACACTTGAGGTTTCTTAAGTGGTGCAGAGCAACACTGCCTGTCTGTGAAACACCCACATGAAATTATTTCCATTTCCAACAAGCTTTTATGTAAATTTTCAAGTTTACGAAGTCTCTCTGAACAGTCGGGCTCAATATAATGACACCTGCACAACCTTGTTTTTCCAGCATGCTGTTATCTTGCCATGTGATCAAATCCAACGTTCATGATTTCAGAGCAGTGGCACCACCTGCCTGAATTCTGTCTGTCCAGAGGGCCTGATGAGATTGCTGTAGTCCTTCTACCAGCTCTCCTGGCCCTGGTGGCACACCACAGCCCTACAGCACAGTCACTCGGATGCCGCCCGTCAGGGCTGACATCCACTTTATTCAACCAACCCCAGAAGTATCTGGAGTCACAGGACCATGGGGAATTTCTTTAAGCCACCCAATTGCTGGGGTATTTTTCCAAAGAGCATTTTTTTGATAGCACTGGGGAGGGAGGCAGGGAGTATTCCTTGTGTCTACAGCAGTGCCACCCTGCCCCGTTACCTTTTTAAATTTGTAATTCCCTGAAATCAAACTCCTGGACATTAACAGTTTCTTCTGACGGCTGCCTGGTGATGTCTTCTGTCCAGTTACCCACAGGGCTGTTTGCTGACTGGATACTACTACGCATTATCAACATTTTTTCTGGTCTGTGGTTTTATTTGGGAATCTTGTTATTCAAATGTTTAATTTAATGGGGTCTACTATCCATCTTTAATCTTTTATGATTTGTGCTTTCTCTATTTTAAACATCTAAGGTAAAAAAATTATTTTCATTTCGTACTTCTTCCATTCAGGTCTTAAACCCTCTGGTTACTCCCCATCCAAAACAGAAAGCCACTGGCCCACTCTGTTTACTGTGTAACTCCCCCTTTCCCTTACTCTTACTCTTTTGGAAGATGACTCTTTACTCAGTGTCCAGCTAGGTGTGCCCTGTCTATGTGCCTTCTGTTCCCTTGATCTGCATGTCTCTGACAATATCACACTGTTTAAACTACCATGGCTTCACAGTAAGTTACCTTTAAATTTTTCTTGCATACTTGATTCCATCTAATGTTTAATACTGATGGATTCCTAGCTTCTTCCTGAACAATATAAGTGAAAAAAAAAACAAAAACAACAAAAAACCCCACAGCAACCACTACGCTTCCCCAACACATTAAATTACATAGATCGAATCCTGGTTTTGTGTGATAGTTTGGAAGTTACATACTCTTACTATTAGGATCGTAATTCTAACAGTAAGTATTTGCACGCAAGTAAAGTTTATCTCAGTTTATCTTATCTCAGACCTTTCTAAATGGAATATTTTCCTTCTGCCTGAAGTACATCATTTAGAATTTTCGCCATAGAACCTAAGGAAGTATGCTTTCCTTCAAGGATATTTTTAGCAGGGACAGAACACTGTGCTGAAGGTTTCTTTCAGAATATATTCCACCGCCTGTTGATTTCCTCTGTTACTGCTGAGAGTCAACTGTCAGCCTCATTCCTATTACTTTTTAAGGTCATCTTCTTCCTCTGGATGCTTTCGAGTTTGTCTTTTGTTACTACAATTTCATTACGGTATGTCGAGTTATCTACCCATCTTGGAATTTGGGCTTCCTGAATCTGTGGACTGGTGCCATATCTATTCTGGAAAATTCTCAGCAAATACCATCTCTGATTCATTCTCTTTATTTTGAGATTAAAAGAAAGTCTGACCTATCTACTGAATCCTGTTTGTACCTCTCTTTCCTACCATTCTTCCTTTCAGCCCTCTTCTGGGGTGTCCTCTCTGCTGCTAAAAACATTCTTGGATTTCCTTTTTTTTGATTATTGTATTTCATTTTTAGAAATTCTATTAACCTACAACACCTGTTTAGTTTCCTCTCTCCAAAGATATGTAAGACTGCCTTATTCCTTTAAATACAAAAACCACTCTGAATGATAAAGGAGCTTTCCACTGGTTCTTGCCCTCTTTCTTTCTTTCTTTTTTAAAATTTTATTTATTTGACAGAGAGAGATACAGCGAGAGAGGGAACATAAGCAGAGGGAACGAGAGAAGAAGCAGGCTTCCCGCCGAGGAGGGAGCCCGATGCGGGGCTCGATCCTAGGACTCGCAGATCATGACCTGAGCCGAAGGCAGACGCTTAACAACTGAGCCACCCAGGCACCCCTTGCCTTGTTTTCTTATTTGGACTATCTTATTGCACACTGCTAAAAGCCTGTAAAAAATATGTGCGGATTCCTCAAGATCTAGGAAGATGATGCCTCTATCCAGAGATCATGGTTTTCATTTCCTTCTAAGTCTTTCAAGCTGGCTGCAATAGTACGAGGGCCAGCCTTTTGTTTCAACCTTTCAGAAACATGTTCTCTCCCCTACTGTTTCCAGAGTCTAGTGACTGTGGTTCTTCAGACGGTGTTCACTCCAGCAGTGCGGCGCTGCAGGGTTCCAGCTTAGTAGGGCATGTGGGGCCCTGTTCCCAGGAGGAGCTGGGCTCTGACTTCGGAATCAGCCCACACTGCTGTCGAAGCCACAGCCTGGCTCCACAGCTGTTCCTGCTGGTATAGGAACCAGCTTCCAGTCTGGCTGGTGCGCAGGTTAAATCTGCAGGTAGTACTTTATGCCAGTATCCTGAAGGCATTCCATTTCCTTCTCCCTCCTGGTGTCCTCAAGAGCTCCTCTAATGTTCCTTTTTAAGTAATTTTTCTTCTCTCTAGTTGCTCTTACAATTTTGCTTTTTGTGTTCTGCAATTTTGAGTCTTCTGGTAATCTGCTCAGTTTTCACAGCTTACTGTTTTCTTCAGTTGTGTTCAATCTGCAGGTTAACTGTTCATTTGGTTTATTGCAATGACCACGTTTTCACTTCTTCAAGTTCTAAGTTCTCTATATCCTCATTTTTACAATAGTATCCTTTTTCATTATGGTTTCGATTCCTTTTTTAAAAAAATCTCTAGTCATTGTGAACATTTTTTGTGGTACATTATTTCCTCATGTGGCTATGACCTCATCTTCTGTCCTGAGGTGGCAAGTCTTCCTATAGAATGGTCTTATCTCTGCTTTTGTCAGGAATGACAGGCATTTATGGGTTTATGTCAAAGTCTTTAACATTTCTGTCCAAAGTAGAGTATAAGCTCAGAACCCAGACATGAGCACAGTGGAACTGAGAGTCTCCAACAAGAAAGCAAAGAGGCAAAGCCTCAAGCATACTTCATACAGGAGCTTTGCCACTTCTTTGGGTTGAGGGTATTTGATCCCGTTTTCACAACTTTCCACAGTCCTGGGTGAGTGTGAGAGTGAATGAGACAGAGTGAGAGTGAGAGAGTGAGAGAAAGAGAGAGAGAGAGATGGAGAGAGAATGTGTGTGTGTCTCCCCAAGGGAGTGTGCTAGTGGGAGTTCTAGCTCCCCCACCTTTTGTAGTCACATCTCCTGCCCCTGGCGAGTAATTAAACTCTAGTCTGGTTATAAACTTGACAAGCATCATGGCAGAAGCCCCCAAGCTTAGCACTAGCTTTCGGTTCCCTCTTTTTTCCTGTAACCTGGAAATTTCTTTCTCTCTCAAGCTTGGCTTAGTAAAACTGTAGTCATATTTTGAACATCTCTGTGTGTATGCGTGGGGGAGGTGAGAAATGAAATCCGTATTAGCTCCATCCTGGATGTGTGAGTCAAGGAACGTCCAGAGTCCTTATCCTCTGGGAGCATGTCACAGCTTGAGGTTCATGTCTGTAAAAACCTCTACCTGTAACACCTAGATCATTCAAACATTTTGGGGCAAGCCTGGTGCTTGCTAGGACTACAGTGGAATAAAAATCACGTCTGTCTCTAGAGGCCTAGTCTGCCAGGGAACTCATTTAACACAGGAAGAAACAAGTGCTGTGGAGATAGGAGTTTCAGAAGACAACCTGGGACAAAAGCTGGAAACTTGGGGATGAAGACAAAGATGGGATGAAGGAGCTGGGATGGAAGCAGACAGGTGCAAGGACAGGTTTGTAAGAGCAGCACATGGTTTGGAAGGACTGGCAAAAGACAAAAAAGTGAAGAACAGTTGTAGCCAGAATGAAAAAAACCTTTCAAAAGGTCACATGAAGAAATGTGTATTTTAGCCTAATTGTTGCAGGGAAAAACCTTAAATGATTATGGTGATACACAAAAAAGCTAGCTGGCTTAATAGAAACACAACTCTGGTGGCTGTAGATAAGACAAGAGAAGCCAGAAAAATAGGGAAACTACATGAAAAGCTACTGTAAGAAACTAGGAGAGACCTGGTCTCTCCTAGTTTCTAAATACTATGCAGGGATATTAAGAAAGGAATGAGTTAGAGATTTTGGAGACACAGCAAGACAGAGCCTGTAGGCTGTCAAATTCAGCAAAACACACACACACACACACACACACACAACAACAACAACAACAACAACAACAAGGAACTCCAATTAAATTTGAACTTTGGAAAAACAATGAAAACTTTCTAGTATGTCTCATGCAACATCTGGGTCATACTTGAAGTCCTGTATTTTATCTGGCAATCCTACTTGTGGCCAATTATCCATGAATATGGTCATGGGAAATGAAGAAAAGGAAGGGAAAATGCCTAGGCATGAACAAAAGTTTCAGACCAAGTGAACACGGCTTGGCTGGCAAAGCGGCAAAGACGTGTGCTTACCTGCATTGTAACTAGTCTGTCATCCACCATCACCTCCTTTGTCAGAAAGTCTGCTCCTATTGTAGCTTTGTACTGATTACTGAACTTCTTGTTCACATACTGGTTCATGAGTGATGTCTTACCAACTCTGAAATTGGAGGAAAACCACAAATATAGGTCAATGAGGAAGGGACAGAAAACAGATTCTGATACTTGAAGCTCTAAAGATACGGGCCTATCTTAAAAGGAGAACAAGAACTGTGATCACAATAGAGAGCTGCCCCAGCCAACTGCCCAGCGTTACTCATTCGAGACTGTATTTTCTCCTGTGATAAAAACATGGGGCACAGATGTGGGCCAGATGTTGAAAAGCTGCTTGTAAGTTTTGGTACAAGCAACTCAGATGGTATAACCTAGTATTACTTTTTCCTTCCAGAAAGATGTCAGCAAATACTCTCCTTCTAAAAGGAGCTACAGCATTAAGATCACTCCACCATTCCAAAAATATCTCTGCTGTCTTGGGTGTCTCTCCATTTAGGGGTTGGTACTCGGTCCAAGAAAGTAATAGCACAGGAGGAAGTCACCGGCTGCAAGCAGACATATACACCAGTCAGCCACCTGCTGCTTCGAAGTTTAAAATCTGGAGTGGAGAAAGCATCAATATTCCACACCAAATCAGAATTTCCTCACAGTAAGCTCCTCCAGAGATGTTTTCCAGTAAGAAAACTCAGGAAGAGACGACATGGGGGGGGGGGGGTCTTTTGGTGATGAGATTAGTTAAGGCAGGCTGAAGACAATACAAAAGCCTTCAGAGTGAACGGGAACACCTTCCTCTCCCACTAAGGAACATTCATTTTCATATGCAGAGGAAGGGGAAGTACATTTATGGCTTAGGGCAGTGTTCTCCAACCCAGGCCATCTGGATCTGAATTTTCAGGGGAAAAGCCAGGAGATCTGTAATCAAATAAAGGCCTGGTGATTCTTTCCAGGCAAGTTTGGGGGGCTAAAACAGTACCTTTTGATCCTGACAGCATACCAGAGTCATCAGGAGTAAGGGAGGGGAAGGGAGGGACAGAGACAGAGAGATGTGTGTATTTAAGTATTGCTAACTAGGCCCAACCCACTGGTCTGGAAAAATGCTAACTTCTAAAAGGCTCCTCAGGCAATTAAAAAAGCCGCCAGGGTAGAAAAACCATTGCCTTTTTAATGGGCAGGGAGCTTTGGGATAAGGATGCATACCTGCACTTATTATTATTATTATTAAAAAAAAATACACAGCTTCTAGCTGGTCTAAGGCTTCAAAGGTCACTTCAGATGCTGAGTCTGAAAAGTCTCCCACAGAACCGTAACAGCTACTGAAGAGCTGGTTACTTACTTAGTGGCAGATCTAGGATCAGAATCCAGTTCTCCAGACCCAGATTCTTTGGAATATAGGCCCAAAACTGGCACAGCAGTGGGAGGATACTGCACAGCACACCCCAAACCCACGACTGGTAGGCATGAGGTCAGTGGCAACAAATGTACATAAACAGAACTCCCTTGTCTAACCAGCTCGGAACAAAAGGAATTCCATGAGACTATTCTTGAATTTAAACAGCTACCCTTTCCCCCAAATCATGCCAAAGAACAGGGAAGGAAGGGTTACAGAACAAGAGATCATTCAAATTGCTGCTGTGCCTGAAACAGCAGGAGACCTAGGGCCCTACTGCCCTGCTATTAGAGAAGAAACCGCCAAATGTCAGCACGGAGGGCACCAGCTTCAAGGAGGTCACATTTAATCCTAGCCAACACGTTAGTTCAAACAGTGAGAAACACTTACCCAGAATCTCCCAGGATGATAACCTTCAGCAACACTTTCTTCCTAGAGGTCATCCTTCAAACTGAAAGGAGAAAGGAGAAAGCGCTGTGAGAGTGACAGAAATACCGAGGCAAACCACGCCCCCCAGCGTAAGCATCAAAACAACCAAGAACCATTGAGCCCTACCTTCCCGTTGGCTATTTCCCTGCCATCCGGGGGGACTGGATGGAGAGCAGTATCAGTCATTAGAACTCCGGCCCCAAGCTGGGCAAAATAGTGAGACAGGCTCATCCTGCCTCTCAGAGCAGTCTAAAAGAACATATTCTCCTCTTGGATGTTGAGGAAATAACTGTTTACATATAAAAAAGGTAGGTAAGGAAGTGGGTTCAGTAAAGCCTGTTGTTATTCTTCTACAGTTTGGGAGAACAAGGTAGTCAAAACTAGGTCTTAGAAAAGCTACTTTTTAGTTTCATTTTTATTTATTTATTATTTATTTTAAAAGATTTTATTTATTTATTTGACAGAGAGATCACAAGTAGGCAGAGAGGCAGGCAGGGAGAGAGGGAGAAGTAGGCTCCCCGCTGAGCAGAGAGCCAGACTCAGGGGCTCAATCCCAGGATTCTGAGATCATGACCTGAGCTGAAGGCAGAGGCTCAACCCTCTGAGCCACCCAGGCGCCCCTCATTTTTATTTATTTTTAAAAGATTTGTGTGTGTGTGTGTGTGAGAGAGAGAGAGAGAAAGAGAGAGGGCATGTGTGCATGAGGGTATACGAGCGCACACATCGCGCACACATCTGAGCTCACACAGGGGGAGCAGCAGGCTCCCTGCTGGGCAAGAAGCCTGATGTGGGTGGGAATCGATCCCAGAACCCTGGGATCATGACCCGAGCCAAAAGCCGATGCTTAATGGAGCCCCACTCAGGTGTCTCTTAGTTTTTTTTTTTAACCACCTAGCTTCTAGAAGGCTGAGAGGCTGGCTACATGACTGTGACTTTATCTTGTTGCTAGTATTTGCTTCTGTAATAGTCTTAACATCTAATACTCCTTTGAGTGAATTAAGTGTTTAAACAGCCATTCCTGCCTTTTACTTAATATACCAAAAATCTGGGGAAAGTAATGCTGTAAAGAACATCTCTGGGGACGCCTGGGTGGCTCAGTTGGTTGGGCAGCTGCCTTCGGCTCAGGTCATGATCTCAGCGTCCTGGGATCGAGTCCTACATCGGGCTCCTTGCTCAGCGGGGAGCCTGCTTCTCCCTCTGCCTCTGCCTGCCACTCTGTCTGCCTGTGCACTCTCTCTCTCTCTGTGACAAATAAATAAATAAAATCTTAAAAAAAAAAAAAAAGAACATCTCTGAACTTCAGTTTGTGGGATCATTTCCTTAGGACCCAGCAACAGCCACGGGGTGGGGTGCGAGTGTGGGGGGGCACAATCTCAGAGTCAAAGTCACAAGACTATCACAGGCCATACATTCACTTATACAGGCCATACCTGGCATGCATCTACTGAGAAGGATTGGGACAGGAACACAGCTTGTTGGCTGTTCTTTCAACAGTCCACATAGCAGATGGCTCAGGTATAGGGAGAGTATGTGGGTTCAAGCCCTGACTTAAACCTTCACTGTTGAGAGGATCCAATCATCTCTTTTAATAGCTGTACTGGTGCCTTGTGAGGAACACACACAGCCCAAAAGCCAATATGCTCTGCGAAGCCCAAGCATGGGGCTCCATCGGGCTCTCACAGCCTCTCTCTGTCCAGATGCAATCACCAACTGGGAGACATTTTACCATGTCCTTTTTTTTTTTTTTTTTTTTTCCCTTTTTTCTTTTCTTTTACCACAGCGCCCAGGCAAGAGAAGTTGGCAGTCTGCCTTTATTGAGTTCCCCAGAAACAAAGTTAACCAGAGGTCAAATTTTCACACAGGCAAACGGGTTTTGTTAAACTTAACTTACAGATATTGTTTAGGAATGGGGTTACTGAATCAAAAGTATAAACATTTTCATGACTTCCACTAATTCACTTTCTTGAAGGATTTTCCAAATTTATACTACAACCACTGTTGCAGTGGTTAACAACAGTACAAGACTTAAATAAGAAAATGACAATCTTACTGAAACAAAGGAAATCTGAATAAATGAAGAGCTATCTCCAATAGGAAGACTTAATGCAGAGATGTAAATTCTCCCCTACTGAAACAATCCCAAGGGTTTTTTTGGAACTTAAAATAATTCTTATTTTATTCATCAAAATAAATTCACAGGAATCCCTCCCTTTCCTCTCCTAAAAGAATAATGACAAGAGAAGAGAGGACTTGCCTTAACAGTCTTGGAAAGTATGTTATAAAAATACAGTATTAAAGTATGGGGCTGGAACAGGACTAAACAGAAAAAATAACCCAGAAATGAATAATTTGGACAAATATAGCATTATAAAATTCAGTAGCAAGCAAAAGGATGAAAAAAAATTCACGAAGTGAAGGCAGCCAGGAAAATCCTGAGAATTAAGATCCTTATACTTCATCCTCCAAAACAAAATGCCCTAAGGAGTAAATATTTAAATATAAAAATGAAGTTGAAAGGAATACAATTATTAGCAGGTTTTTCCTGGATGGCAGAATTAAAATAGCTTTGTTTTCTTTATACTACCTTATTGTGACCTTTGGAGAACACACTACCCTGAAACTGAAAAAGCTATTTCCACTTCGGAGAAAAATGTTAATCTGCTGATTTTTCAAATAAGTTTTATCATTACAAAATTAGTCCTTATTCATCATGAAAGATACATGAATGAGGATTTCATTTTCACTTACAGCCTGCACTCAACAGTGGATCTGAAGAAACCCAACACGTGGTTTCATCACTAGGATGTTAACGGCTTTAAATTGGCAAAGTTTAGAGCTAGGTTTTTGCACTTACTGTTCTCCAGGATCAAGAATGGGACACTGGTTTCTAGAAAAAAGTTAAGAAAAAAAACAAACCAAAACTGAGCACAACTTTTGCTAAAAGAAGCTGCCCAAGCTGCAACGGCTTTAAAATCTCCACTCGCAGTTTCTTCGCTACCGATTTCCATCATCACCTTCATGGATTTCTGAAATTACTTCTTGAAATCCTACAAACTTAGGGAACACCTGGCTAGCACACGTGGTACAGCATGCGACTCGATCTCAGGGTTGTGAGTTCTAGCCCTAGGCTGGGTGTAGAGTTTACTTAAAAAAAAAAAAAAAAAAAAATTCCTACAAACTAGAAACTTGTAACTGGAAAACAGTTTCTAACAGAGACCACTCCATTTACAGGAGAAACTGAAACAGGCAAAGAGGAAATAAGAGTTGTACAAGGTCCCTAGCCACTGTGTTCCTTGGAAATGAACATTTCTGATAATACCCATTAATCCATTTACATATATCTTCTAATTTTCAGATTAAGGTGTATTCAGAACATATTTCCTTTTTTCTGCTTTCAAACCAAGCCTCATCAGTGTGTTCTGGAGCGATTTCCTTGGAAGAACAAGCAATACTAACTATTTCATAGGCCAAATCGATTCTTTCCCCTCAAGTATAATTTTTTCTCAAATAATAAATCAAAAGCTAGAATTTTCCTGTTAGCCTGGAGCTATCACTCTCTTATCTCTGAAGCAGAGAAACCAACTGGCCATAAAGGCAGACACAACAAAGAAACCCCCATGTAGGTAAAAAGGTCGGGAAAATAATATCCAAGGGTCTGGGCTGGGCAGGGCCAATGAGATCAGAAAGGGCCCCACGGAAAGGTCAGGGGGAGGACATCGAGAACAAAGAACTGGTATGGGAAAAAGTGGAGGAGCAGGGGAGGAGTAGAAGTTGGCGGTCAGCAGGCCACTGCAGAATGTGGCCAGTGCAGCTTTGTGTGGCGATCACAAACTCAAGGTGACTATGCTCCCATGGAGGTGAGACTAGGGAGTTGCAGTTATCAAGGAGCTGAAAGCAAAGCACGTGCAAAGCACCACAACAGTGTAAAACACAGAAAATGAAGGTGAACCAGGTGTAGTATCATGTCTAAGATCACACAGCAACTGGGTGGCAGAGCTGGAATTGTCAAATGTGTCAGCCCAGGCCCCCAATACTCAACCTCCATGCCATTCTGTAGTATCAGCTTTCACCACCAAGAGGATTTTGGTTCATCAGGGCTGGGGACCAGTCCTTAAGGTTAGGGATTCTGAAAAGTTCTCTCTGGCTATTGAGGCGCACATACCAGATTTGGAAACTCCTGACTTGGGGTCCGGAACTGCTGCTCTGATTTACGTATGTGCCTGATACAGTGACGGCACTGACGTCAGAGGTGCAGGGCTGCGGCAGTTGAACCAACTAGTGTTCGAGAGCCCATTAACATTTTTATTTGCGTGGTGTTGCCAAGTTGCCTGCCTCTCTAGGTGGATCAGCTAGATCCTAATCAAACAACTGACTCTCCTGCTACTCTCTCTCTCTCCCCCACCCCCAATTAAAGTACTGAATTATAGAAAATTCAGAAAGGTACACAAAAGAATGAGCCAAAGACAAAAAGGCACCCACAATTCCAACTCTTAGAAACAATCCTATTAGCACCAGGGTTTAGGTCTAATTTTCCTTCAAATAGTTGAGATTATACTGTTGTATCCTGTCTTTCTATATTAAATACCCTCCCATGCTCCTGGCATTAAGGTTACATGACACTGCAGCATATGGATAATCCCACTATTATTAAGCATGCAATTATTTTAAATTATGTATACAATCTGATCACACAAATGTGTTATCACTCAGCAAAATAGTAAGACTATTTTAAAGGCCCTTGAAATTCACTGACAGAATTATTTTCCAGAACAGCTTTATTAACACCCACGCCATCAGTGAACTAGAATTTCCATTTCGCCATACCTCAGCTATCATTAGCACAAATCATTGTTAATCATATGGTCAGCTGGTTCCATCTGCATCTCTTAGATTGGCAGAGGTCAAACATTTCAACCAGAAACCTCTCAGTTGTCTGCTGGTCTTTGCCTATTTTACCTAGTATAATGTGATTTATTGCATACATAGACTAAATATAGCATTGAGAAGGAAGCATCATGGGGACACAGATTTCAGAAGTTGTAGGCTTGTGAGCAGATTCAAAAGTACCATTCTAAACTATAACCAGCATGAAACCTCTCCATCCCATTTTCTTCCAAGACTCCGTGCTACAGCTATACCTGACCATTAAAGAAGACCCAGAAGGGGTGCTTGGGGTGGCTCAGCTGGTGAAATGCCCACCTTCGACTCAGGTCAAGATGCCAGTTTCCTGGGACAGAGCCTCTGTGTCCCCCATATCCGGATCTCTGCTCAGCAGGGAGGCCAGCTTCTCCCTCTGGCCCTCCCCTAAGCTTGCACGCATACATGCGCTCTCAAATTAAATCTTAAAAAAAAGACAATGCCAACCCCGCAGACACCTTGCCCTCAAAACCAATGAATTCAAGGCTCAGAGAGAGGTAGGCAAGCAATATGTGCTAAGGTTTTGGAGAAGGTCACAGGGGAGGGAGCGGGAAGCCATATACTACCAACTGTGCTGGCTGCCTAGCTGAACAGTAATGTCTGCTGGAGGTAGATTCTTTCAACTTTCCAAATGGAGCAATCTTCTTAGGGCCTACAGAGTGAAAGAGCAGAGCCTATGAAAGATCAAGAAATAAAGACCACTTTCCTGAGCCCTCTGTGCTGGGCACTACACTACAGGTCATGCATTTAATCCTCACAACAAGGCTGTAAGGTCGAACTCTCATTTAACAGACAAGGAAACAGGAGTTTGCAGGTGGTCCCTGGATCTGTAAAAACACTCAGATACGAGATGGGAGCCCAGGACTGATTACAAAGTGCTTCATCTCAGTCACTACACTGGGTTGATCACCAATATCAAAAAAGCGTGTCATGCTTCAAAATAATCCACAGGGTGAGACGGAGTGCACAGCCAAAACACGACGGGCTGGTAAAAGGCTGAGTGATGGGTGCAGGGGCTGCACAGCACTGTTCACACTACTTTTGCACGTATTTGAGATTTTCCATAATAAAAAACTGTAAATGCAATTCACACTTCTAACAAATTAGGAAAATCTGAAGGAAAAAATAAAGAATGTATAAATTTATTTTCATTACTAAAAATACAGTGACAAACGTGTCCCAGATTCAGGCTTGATAATCATCTTTGGTTATCCGTGATAATTAGCCTTTGGTTTGAGGGCAAGCATACTGTTAGTTTTGCCACAACAGAAATCTTAGGTTAGAAACATCTGGCACATACCTTCTAAAAAGGAAGCCTAAATAAAAAACTATGTTATGACTTTGGTAATAATTTTTTTTGAAAAAAGATCTTATTTATATATTTGAGAGAGAGAGAGAGGGAGAGAGAATGAGCAGGGGGAAGGACGGAGCAAGAAGCAGCAGACTCCCTGTTGAGCAGAGAGCCTGTCCAGGGGCCTGACCCCAGGACCCTGAGATCATGACCTGAGCTGAAGGCAGCCACTTAAATGACTGAGCCAGTCAGGAGACCAAGAAGTATTTTTTTTGGTAAGGAGTCTCTATGCCCAACATGGGGTCTGGACCCACAGCTCTGAGATCAAGAGTCATGTTCTACCAACTGAGCCAGGCAGGCCCCCCAGAAGTAACTTGTTTTAAGATCAGTTTGAGAGAGAAAGGGAGAGGGATAATATTAATTTGGATTCCTCCAACAGAGCAGCTTAAGATGGAAAGAGAAAAGCTTGAACAAGAGGATTTTTCTTTTTCTTTTTCTTTTTTTAAGTAAACTCTACCCTCGAACTCACGATTCCAAGATCAAGAGTCCCATGCTCTGCTGTGTGAGCCAGCCGGTGCCCCAAGAGCAGAATTTTTAACAAACAGTATCACCCAGCCGACTCTAATCCCAATGGCTAAAAGGCACTACACAAGGGTTCTAGAGTAGCAGTAGACAGCTATAAAAGGGCATAAAGGTAAATAAAAACAATTCTCAACAGCACCTCTAAGCCAGGAGGTGGAAGGAATGCTGGCTACAGAAGGTAGGTTTGCTTCATGGGCACAGGAACCAAGGTAACAAGAGAAGGAAAACTAGCTACACAGAGGCCTAAGATCAAAAATTACCAAGTGTGTCTCTTGAAAACTCACAGTGTGCTTGTCTTCAGGCTAAGCATCTTACCTGTATCATCTCATCTGGGTAAGCATGAAGGTTAAGATAACTTAGTGTTACTTTTGGACAGTTTAAGGGTGTTCATTGTGTTATTGGGGATGGGAGTTGGGAGTGTGACTATTTTAACAATCCAAGGGTTAGCAAATCCAGGAAATACTCCACTAAAAAAAGTGGGGTGGGGGGAAAGGATAGGGGTGTAACAGACTGCCTGAGTTAAAAATGGCTTCAAAATTCTAGGCCCAGAAGAAAGGCAAGAAAATAACATCTCAAATGATGTTCTGAAAGCTCCCAAATTAAAACTGAAGCCATAATTTTTTTAAAAGATTTTATTTATTTATTTGACAGAGAGAGAGAGACAGACAGGGAACACAAGCAGGGGGAGTGGAAGAGGGAGAAGCAGGCTTCCCCCTAAGCAGGGAGCCCAATGAGGGGCTTGATTCCAGGACCCCAGGACCATGACCTGAGTCAACGGCAGGTATTTAACATCTGAATCACCCAGGTGCCCCTGCAGCCCAATTTCAAACGGTAGCAAAAATGTCCCTCCAATAAGGAAATGAAAAAAATGGAAGCTGGAGTTGTTTGGAAACCCCATAATCAAATGGTCCACATGGACCAGAACTAGGTCTAGGTCCAGGTCCAGGAACGTGAATGGGAGAAGAATGCAGGCCGCTGCCACATACTTCCAGGAGGGGATGCAAGGTTCCAGAGAGGAGGATGCTCATCTGGGCATGGGGCAGGAGTGGAAAGACTGCCAGGCTGGAAGCAGGAGGGAAGAGGAGGAGTGGAGGCCTCTGACCAAAACCCTTTCTGTGGAATCATGAAGTCACTCTGGGGGAAGCTCAGGATAATGCTGGTGTTCTAGAAACCCAGACGACAGGCTTAGATCGGAAAGCAGAACTTAGCAACTGGTTGGTATGGATGATCACCACCTCCAAATGCACAACAGACATTCAGGCAAGTGAGCCACGTTTTTGCTTTGAACAGCCTTTGTCTTGTTTTTACTGAATAAAGTCACTTGCCTGGTTCGGAGCACCTTCCGTCCCCTTCACTTGGCTAAATTCTAATACCCTTCGTTCAACACAAGTGTATGTCAGAATAATCCTAGAGTCTTAAACCTAGTTTCTCTACTCCCAGAGTTCGAAGCGAGTTTTTTCTTTCCCTTTCAGGTCAAACGCTGCCTTCAGCAGGAAGCCTACTCCAGCTTTCCCAGGGACCAAGACAGATTCCAGCCTTCCTTCCACCACATTCCACTACATCCACCCAATAAATGAAGAGATACTGTGGGTAGGGCTAAGCTGTGACTAACCGAAAGTGGAATCTGCCCAAAGAGGAAGCCCACACCTGGGACATGGACGGCTAGGGACAGTGGGCAGGCCCTGTGGAATTTCTTGCCGTGCTGAAGCAGTCTGTACTCTGAAAAGTTTAAGAGTCACTGGTTTAACAGAGTCCAGGATCTGGACTGAAACATTTATTTCCAAGTCTAGGAATAATACAAGCTCAGTTGAATTTTATCATATTCCCCTTTCCTCCTAAATAGAGAGCCTGGGAAAATCTTGCAGTCAAATTCTTTTTTTTTTTTTTTTTTCCTTCTAATTTTTAAGTGAAGGGGTACACCTGGGTGGCTCAGTTGGTTGTGTCTGCCTCTGGCTTGGCTAAATGATCCCAGGGTCCTGGGACTAAGTTCTTTTTTTTTTTTTTTTTTTTTTAAGATTTTATTTATTTATTTGACAGACAGAGATCACAAGTAGGTAGAGAGGCAGGCAGAGAGAGACACGAGGATACAGGCTCCCTGCTGAGCAGAGAGCCAGACTGGGGGCTCAGTCCCAGGACCCTGGGATCATGACCCGAGCCGAAGGCAGAGGCTTTAACCTACTGAGCCACCCAGGCGCCCCCCTGGCATTGAGTTCTACACATTAGGATCCTTGCTCAGCGGGGAGCCTGCTTCTCCCTCTGCCTGCCGCTGCCCCTGCTTGTGCACTCTCACAAATAAATAAAATCTTTATAAAAAGTAAAATAAAAATTTTTAGTAAAATCTACCCCAACATGGGGCTTGACTTCGTGACCCCAAGATCAAGAGTCTCGAGCCAGCCAGGTGCCCTTATTTTTTAAAGAGACACTGTATTTAGCCGTATCTCAAATTTCACGGCTAACTGAGGAATGCTTGTTTGTGCTAGGATTTTATGACTTCGGTCTAGATGCCTGTGCTAAAATGGGAATGTCAGCATTCACCAGACACATAGGGCGGTATAAAGGGTAGTAAGAGATGGCTACGCTTATCTTCTAGAGGTCTGCTGTCTGGTAGGCAAGAAGACAATCATTTCACAGGGCAGTATAAGTAACAGTAAGGGAGAGAACACTTATCAGCAGAAATACTGGAACATTTTCAAAAGCAAGACTGAACAGCTGTACATGCAATGCCTGAGAAGGAGCGTCCACTGTTGTCAAAACTAATCGGTCAGGATGGTTAACTTGTTTGCCATCTCTTACAAGCTTCAGAGAAGTTCTCAGGAAGCCCAGTGGGAAATGTTACAGGACTGAAGTGAGAAGGAGCAAGGCTCTGAAGTGTCAGGTCTGAGGCGCAGGTGGACCACCAGAGGGATCAAAAGGGGCTGTCTGGGATGCCCACAGGGCCTGAGAGCATGAAGCCACCAAGGCTGGAGCTGGCACACAAAAGTTAGAGCCCAGCCTGCCACGGGCACTCTCGACAACCATGCGAGGCAGGTACCCAGCCTAGCCTTGAATTTCTCCAAAACATGCATCATTTCTACCCCATATGCCCTGTATCTCTAGTGTGTGTGCCACCCCACCCCCGGGGCCGCACCCCCTGTGTGTACCCACTTCGTGTACCAGGAGCCTGCTCATCTGGGAGGGGGCAGCAACGTCTAGGCAGTCTGGACAGCCTGTCTTCCTGGGCACCACTCCCCAAACGCCAGAGCATCTGGGTCCCAGGGCCCCCTTTCATCATGCTGAACCGTAACTTCCAGCGCATCTGCCTGCCACCCGAATGCAAACAGAGGAAGAGAAAAGTTCTCCAACACAGTCTCTCCTCCACCCCCCGAATCCCCAATTCCAATAGCGCGTGCCCCACAGGAGGGCCTGGTAAACTCCTACTGTATCCAGCATGGTAGTTTCTGAGCGCAGGTGGCTGCTTAAATGAAGCTAAATGAGGCCAAGTACAGTTCCCCAGCCACACTAGCCACATTCTAAGTGCGTGACAGCCATCTGTGGCTGGCACCTACCATACTGGACAGTGCAGATATAGCATATTTCCATCAGCACAGGAAGTTTTATTGTATAGTACCAGTCTAAACACTCCTGGAACCTTTCCCTAGGATTAATACACAGTCCCCAAACATCTTAAATCTCAATTTATGGCCATTCCTTGTTTCATTACCACCTTATCTTCTGTCTGCTTTCATTTTTTTTTTAAGATTGTTATTTATTTATTTGAGATAGAGTGTGAGAGCAAGGAGTGAGGGAGTGTGCGCATGCACACATGAGTGGGGGACGGGGGGGGGGAACAGGCTCCCCACAGAACAGGAAGCCTGACGTCGGGCTCGATCCCAGGACCCTGGGATCGTGACCTGAGCTGAAGGCAGATGCTTAACTGACTGAGGCACACTGTCTTTCATTCTTAACAACAAATAAAAATACCTGTTCTTCAACAGCAAACTATAGATACTACTTAATGTCTGAATTTTTCATTAGAACACCATAGCAGGATAATGCTGCATCATAACCACTTCATAGTATCTGTGGCCATTTGTGCTGGCAGACCAGGGGTGCAGAAACACTATACGAGGTTCTCTGCAGCCCATCAAGGGGTAAAGTTCAGTTAATGGTTTCACACACTGGCTTATAGGAAAGGAAGTGAGTACAGGAACAAAGGAATGCTCAAATCGGAGAATGCGATACTGTCGATAACGTAAGGAACACTGAGGACCCGAAACTGATGGCACTGATCGACTGGAACAGCTCTTACAGATTTCTTGCCTGAGTTAGATGAAATGAAACATCAGCCAAATCTTAAAATCCTTCTCTGAGAAGGTGGGAAACTCTGCCAGTGACAGTTTAGACAGTTTCATCAGACCGGAGAAGGTCCTATTAGGAACTGTATGCAATTCTGTGTGGCAGGCAAACGTATTTTACTCCCCAGTACTTTCACAGGAACCATGGTGAACTGAGGTGTTTCATATAGTGAGATTTATATTCTAAAACAATTCCTTCCTAACCCCTTCTCAAAACAAGATGTCCAAGTAAAAGAAACCCAGTCTGGCAAATGATAAACTAGCTCCACACTGGAACTTTTAAAACACGAACATGAGCAGGAGGGGTAGAGGGGGAGAGAGAATCCTGAGAGAGAGAGAAAGAGAGAGAGAGAGAGAACATGGGCAGGAGGGGTAGAGGAAGAAAGAGAATCCCAAGCAGTCTCTGTGCTCAGGGCAGAGCCCAACCCAGGGCTTGATCTCAGAACCCTAAGATCACGACCTGAGCGGAAACCAAGAGTCAGATGCTTAACCCAACTAACTGTGCCACCCAGAGATGCCCCCACACGGGAATTTTTTAAAGCTCTAAAATAAGTATAACAAATAACGTAAATGTAGTATCATACCTGTTCAGGTTAGATGTCAAAAAGTTAACTCCCACCACTCAATGGACACACGACCCAGAGGTCCCAAATAGGGAAACCTAGGCAACGCTGTATGGTACTGCCACTAAGAAAGAAGGAAAGAAGTCAAAGAGGCAGGGTGAGTTACATCAGATGGAAAACAAATGGGTCCTTTTCCCTCCCAGTAGAGGAAGGATGGAGACTAATGGCAGACAGATTCAACCAGAACTCAGACAAGACAAACCAAGACAAACACTGTTCAAATGCAGGTGAGGTGAAGAGCCTCACTAAAGCCAGGCAGCCTACAGGTCCCCATCTTAACACAAGCAGCGGCCAGAAATCACGGTACACTACACATGTCAAGGCTGCATTAGCACCCTCTCTCCCCTAGAGCATTCCTGCTATTGTCCCATGAACACACCCCAATCAGGGCTCTCCCTGCATGGCAGCCCACTCCTCACACATTTAACTGAAGGGTACAAGGACCCTCAATGGCTGCTGGGTCTTCAGGATATCCAAGAACCCTTTCAGTTCCAAAGGTATTTCCGTTTCGCTGAAAAGGCAAACTTCAATTTCAATTCTTTCACCACCACACCACACCAACCCCACCTCTCCAAAGAATAAGAGCTGTTAAAAAAAAAAAAAAAAAGCGGGGGGTGGTGCCTGGGTGGCTCAGTGGGTTGAGCCTCTGCCTTCAGCTTGGGTCATGATCTCAGGGTCCTGGAATCAAGCCCTGCGTCGGGCTTTCTGCTTGGTGGGAAGCCTACTCCCCACCCCCCGCCTGCCTCTCTGCTTATTTGTGATCTCTGTCAGATAATTAAAAATCTTTGGAAGGAAAAAAAAAAAAAAAAAAAAGACAACAGGCACAAAATGAAGTCACTTAGGCTAAACCCAGCATCACCAAACTGAGACTTAATTATAGTTCTGGCCGCTCCCAGAAATGGAATCTTAAACCAGTAAGTCAGGAATTACCTGGTCAACACTGGTGAGGTAACCTGCCTGACAGACCCCAGCTGTACCCCACAGGAGATCTTCTCACGAACAATCCACTTATTACTAGTATAACTTCCCTGTCTTTTTAATTTGTACAGCTCCTTGGAATTCCCTTCTTTGCTAGATGGGACGCTGCCTTATTCATGACTTCTTGAATAAAGCCAGAAAGATCTTGAAAACTTACTCAGCTGAATGTTCTTTTTAACAGATCAAAGGAATCAAAAACTGTGGCTATATAGCATTTCTCTCTCTCTGATATTAGAAGGAGGGTGGGGAAGTTACCCCTAGGGGAAATACAAGTCAGAGCAGCAAACTCTTACCCAATGTGTATGGTTCTACAGACTTTTAAACCCTTGATTCTTTCTTCAAGTCAGATACTAGGAATGCAGGAGTACTGCAAGTCTGACAACTTGTCTGAAGGGCTGAAGCTCAGTGGCTATTATCCTAAGAGATACTCAAAGTAGAAAATGCTTTTAAGTACATTAGCTTTAAGGGGCGCCTGGATGGCTCAGTTGGTTAAGCGTCCGCCTTCGGCTCGGGTCATGACTCCATGTCCTGGGATCGCGCCCCACACTGGCCTCCCCGCTAAGTGGGGAGTCTGCTTCTGCCTCTGCCCCTTCCCTTATGTGCTCTCTCTGGCTCTCTCTCTCAAATGCATAAAATCTTAAAAAAAAAAAATCATACTTCATATGATGTCTCCAAAATACATGAACAGATTAAGCCTAATATGCAATCACTGGGACTTAAATTCAGAAAAGCCTTACTACCCAAACCATTTTTAAACAAGTATTTAAAAACTTGAATGTGGAAGAAAAGAAGTAAAACAGTATTACAGATTCTCATATTCTGTAAGCAAATCTGAAATTAAAAGCAGCATGGGATGTCTCTAGTGGGAAACTATGCATTATTTAGACTCTAAATCTAGAGCACTTTCTTTTGTGCTTACTCCAGCCCTCCCCTGCCAGTGACCGACTTGTGTAGAGAACCCCTGTCTATGGATACGCAAATGAATTCTAGCTGGGGAATTCTATTCCCCTGGGCAAGGGCCAGTTTTGTGCTCACGTGCATATTCTTCTCAACTCTACTGACCTACACTTAATGTCTGCTCTTTGTATTCTTTGGTTATAACATTTTCCCCATTTTCTCAATTAATGAGATAAAATCTTTGACATGTATTCATTTCATATTTAAATGACAGTATGATCTTACCTTTTCTTGAGAACTATCATAAACTTAACAGCTAACATTTCTAACGAAGTTTTAAGTGTGTCTGGTTTATATTCAGAGGCAAAATCAATACTCGTAAGAAGAGAATGGGAAGAGTGTTGAGATTCCTAATACTCCAAAGCTGGTCATACAAAGGTCGGTCGGAATGCTATGACTTCAGGAGTGTTCTCAATACTATTCCCCAAAAGCAGCTTAGATCTGCTCCATATTCAAATGCAAGACAAACTCTGGGACAACAGACAAACCGAGGGGTTTGGGACCCAAGAAGTCCCGAGAAGCTCTAGTTCAAATCAGGGCTTTGAAACTTACCAGTTGGGCAAGTTGAGGTAAATAATCTGTCCTCCTTGGGCCTTTTATAGTGAATTCCTAAATCTGTAAAAAGTGGATAGTTTTATCTTCCCATGCTTCTGTGAAGAATGAGAATGAAGATGTAAAGGAACCAGAGACACCAATGACTGCCGGCTCATTACTATTAGGCCCAGTATCTCCCCACCTCTTCAATTTCTGGAGCTATTACTGGTTCCTGGTAAAATGTAATAGGTCCCTTATTCACCCAGTACAATATTCTTCAATTCAATCCTTCAACCAGGGCAATTACAGAACATATTTTAGCCTTCACTCTTTGTGTTGAGATGAGCCCCACAACTGAGGAAATTTTCCAAATACAGAACTTAAAATTAAAACATATCCTTTCTAGAGGCGCCTGAGAGGCTCAGTGGGTTGGGGCCTCTGCCTTCGGCTCGGGTCATGATCCCAGGGTCCTGGGATGGAGCCCCACATCAGGCTCTCTGCTCCGCAGGGAGCCTGCTTCCTCCTCTCTCTCTGCCTGCCCCTCTGCCTAGTTGTGATTTCTCTCTGTCAAATAAATAAAAATATAAAAAAAATTATCCTTTCTAATCAGCTCTGTAACTACCTTTTACAAAGGGAGTCCAGCCACACCCAGAGATGAGAGACTCCAGAGGGAAGAAAGCCCAGGTTCAGGAAACTCCTTAAAATCACAAAGTTGTCAAATTTTTCATGGAAAAGAGGAGCCATGTAATTATTTGCCTTATGTTAAAAAAAAAAAAAAAGTCATGTGTACTTGGGATTTTTTAGGAAGAGAAGGATAGAGGATTTGTCTTCCAAATTTTATTTTTCTTAAGTTAACACTGATTCTTTCTTAAGGCGTTCATTTGACAGCAAAAGAGCCAGGTCAGGAAACATGGGAGACAGATGGGGGTGAGGAACCCCGCATCATTTTAGAACTGGCTAAGTACAGGCATGCTCACATAACGGACAGATGACTGGGCAACTGATAACTGGCTTATTTATGACCCCTACAATTTTTGACTCTCCAGTATATCTGGTGAAGGACACAGATGATAAATGTAAATGCCCTCTGGGTACCTAACGGAGACCCTGCGCTTAGTCTAAAATTTAGTTCTATTTCAAGATTGTCAGAAATGTGAGCTAAGCAGATTTCCTAGGTATCACACCGAAAGCACAACGTGTAGAAGGACTGACAGACTGAACTTCATCAGAATTAAGAACTTCTGCTCTTCAAAAGATGCTGTTAATACAGTGAGAAGACAAAGAAGGAGAAAATATGTGCAAACCACGTATCTGACAACAGACTTAGAACTCTAAAACTCAGTAAGAAAACAAACAATTCAATAAATAAGCGAAAGAGTAACCAGATAGTTCACCAAAGATGAATAAGCATGTGAAAAGATAAGCCACAATATTACTCGTTAAGGAAATGCAAAAACCACGAGATAAAACTATCAACATGCAGGGGCCTCTGGGTGGCTCAGTGGGTTAAAGCCTCTGCCTTCGGCTCAGGTCACGATCCCAGGGTCCTGGGATCGAGCCCCGCATCCGGCTCTCTGCTCAGCAGAGAGCCTGCTTCCTCCTCTCTCTCTGCCTGCTTCTCTGCCTACTTGTGATCTCTGTCTGTCAAATAAATAAATAAAATCTTAAAAAAAAAAAAAAAAACTATCAACATGCCTGAATGGTTAAAAAAAAATATTTTTTCAAAAAAGATTTTGTTTAGGGTCGCCTAAGTGGCTCAGTGGGTTTAGCATCTGCCTTAGGCTCAGGTCATGATCTCAGGGTCCTCCCACATGGGGCTCTCTGCTCAGCGGGAGCCTGCTTCCCCCTCTGTCTCTCCCGCTGCTCTGCCTACTTGTGATCTCTCTCTCTCTCTGTGTCAAATAAATTTTAAAAATCTTTATTAAAAAAAAAAAAAGATTTTGTTTATTTATTTGACAGAGATCACAAGTAGCCAGAGAGGCAGAAAGAGAGAGAGCAGGGAAGCAGGCTCCCTGCTGAGCAGAGGGCCCGAAGTGGGGCTTGATCCCAGGACCCTGAGATCGTGACCTGAGTTGAAGGCAAGGCTTAACCCACTGAGCCACCCAGGCGCCCCTGGTTAAAAAGTATTGGTGAGGATATGGAACTGGAAGATGTAGAACAGTACTGCTGGTGGGAATGTAAGACAGAAAAAACATTTTAAAAATTAAAGATACATTTTGGGGTGATGAAGATATGTTCTGGAATGAAAGAGTTGTGTCGGCTGCACAATCCTGTGAATGTACTAAAAAGCACTAAAATATGGGACGTCTGGGTGGCTCAGTCAGTTAAGCATCTGCTTTGGCTCAGGTCATAATCCCAGGGTCCTGGGATTAAGTCCCACATTGGGCTCTCTCTGCTCAGCAGGGAGCCTGTTTCTCCCTCTGCCAGCCACTCTCCCCTGCTTGTAATAAAATAAAATAAAAATAAATAAAATCTTTTTTTTAAAAAGTGCTAAAATGAACCTTGAAGAAAGGACTTAACGATTCCCCTCCTAAGTATCTACCCAAGAGAAATTAAGGCATATGTCCAGACAAAGACTTGTACACAAATGTTCACAGCAGGGTTATACGTAACAGTCAAAAACTGGAAGCAAATGTTCATCACTTGGAGAATGAACTGTGACCCATCTTTATAAAGGAATAAGACTCGGCTACAAAAAGGAATGAACTATTGACATTTAACATGGACGGATCTCAAAATGATGTTGAGTAAAAGAAGCCAGACATCTCTCCCCTAAAAGTACATCTACTGTATGTGCATATACATAATGTATACACACACAGATTCCACTTAAATGAAATACCAGAAAATGCAAACTAGAAAGCAAGTCAGTGGTTGTCTGGGAATGTGTAAGGAAGGGGCAGTAGGCAAGAGGGAGGATTTATAAAGGGGCTTAGGAGACTTTTGGGGTAATGGATTTATCATCTTGATTGGGGTGACAGTTTCAGAGACACACGCATACATCAAAACTCAACATGTATAGTGTAAACATGTACAGTTCAATATATGGCAATTATACCTCAATTAAGCTGTTCTATAAAAAAGAGAAAGTGATCAGAGGCTATCTGCAGATATTTGAGGGGATGACATGGAAAAAGCAGTGACCTTGCGACACTTCCTACTTCATTCAGGATGTCAAATCTGGGCTCTGGTAAAGGCTTTTCTTTAATTTTCTGCTGCACACACATTTGTCACGTGTTCTGTTAGCAGTTAGAGTCACATTACATACAGAAACCTTCCACCCACCCAAATCTGTCCAAGGGGAACATTCTCTCCTGTTCTCAGACTCAAAACTATTTCCAATGTTCCTCTACCCTAACCATTACATCTGATCAAGTCCTACCCATAACTAATCTTCCCCAAACCTCTTCTTTTCATTTGCACAACCCCAGTTTGAATCCTCATTACTTCCTGACTATTTCCTCAGCCTCAGAGCTGCTCTGCTCTAGTTAGCCTGCTTTACTATAAATACACGGTGTTCGCTACCACAGTCAGAGCTCCTTGGGCTAACTCTTCCAACTCTGCCAGGCTTGGCCCCAGCTCCCTTTTGGTCTATTTGCTTACCACATCTGACTTCTCCTTCTACGGTAACCTGCCTCTCCATACTTGCCCCGCCCCAGCTCCTACAAGGAGCATCTCTGCTGCACCATGACCCAAATCCAGCAACTCCTGAGAAGACTAGAGGAAAACAACTGATGGAAGAGAATACCCACTACGAAGACTATAATCGAGCGCTGATGGGCAGTGCGGAGACACCAGATCCCACACACTGCTGGGCGAAGGTGAACTGGTGCGGCCACCCTGCACGAGGCTGGCAGTCCCTCAGAAAGTTAAACAGAGAGTCACCCTATGACCCAGCAATTCCATTCTTGGAGACGAACCCAAGAGAAATGAAACGAAACATACATCCCCACAAAAACGTGCACACAATGTTCACAGTGTCATTATTCACAGTAGCCAAAAAAGAGGAGACCACCTAACTGTGTAGAGCATTTGGCGATGAACAGAGACAAGCTCTGAGTAAGTATAATCACTGGACCCTTGGGGAACCTTAAGAAATCAAAAAGGGAGAGATGAGAACCCATGAGCTGTTCCACAGAGATGACAACCTTCCCTCCCATTAAGCCGGGCTAGAAATGAATTCCCTAAGATTCTCTCCAGTATCCTTCTGGTAATTCCTCCCAGCCAGTCCACGTGAGTGATGAGTAGTACCAAGACAGTCTGGACTGCACACACTGTTCCCATCCCGGGAAAGAAACAGCTCTCTTAGCCACAACTTTCTCATTTTGCCAAATTCAATCCCCTTCCAGTGCTCTAGACTCTTCAACTTCTGACTCTGCAGGGACACTGCTTCCAACTGGAACGGCCTTCCTGCCCCTTTCTCCCACCCACCCTCCCTAATCCACCTCGGAAAAACATTTAAATAATGCCTCCTGGGGCGCTTGAGTGGCTCAGTGGGTTGGGCCTCCGTCTCCAGTTCCCTTCACCATCTCAGGGTCCTAGGATCAAGCCCGAATCGGGCTCTCTGCTCCGTGGGGAGCCTGCCTCCCCCCAACTGCCTCTCTGCCTACTTGTGACCTCTCTGTCAAATAAATAAATGGAATCTTAAAAAAAAAAAAAAAAAGCCTCCTAAACTGAACAAACCTGTCATCAGTTGGTCTCTCTACCTCAACAAGCAAAAAATTAACATCAATACTGATGTGCTCCACTGAATACAGACACTTGAAAACGGCAGCCTCGGTATGAAAGAAATGTTTATACAGCTGTTATTAACAGCTACGTTCTGAGGGGTCCCTGGGTGGCTCAGTCAGTTGCATATCTGACTCCCGATTCCAGCTCAGGTTATGATCTCAGGGTTGTTGAGTTCAAGCCCTGCATTGGGCGTAGAGTCTACTTAAAAAAAGAGAGAGAAAGAAGAAAAAAAAAGGAATACAGAAGGAATGACTGAAATTAAAAAAAAAAATCATTTTACATTCCTTAATGAAAATGAAAGGTTCAGGTCAAGATCATCAATGATGCTAATGCCCCAGGTGAAAGGTGGATGGGAAACTAAAGATCTACATGTCACCAAAACAGCACCTCAAGAGATCACTTCCTAATCACAAGAGGCTGCAAAGGACACATACACAGCTGTGACCATCTTAATATAATGATTAAACTTACCTTCACTAATAGTGGGACAATCAGACATTATGAAATAAGTCTCATCAAAAACATATAACCTAAATTTACCCAAGCTTTTAGATCTAACTTTCAGTGCACAAGAAATAGCAGGGCTAATGGTGCACCTTAAGTAACAAAAGATGCAACCAGCCAAACCCAGAGCGTGGAACATTCTGTTAAGACAACTGGTCTGGGGGCACCTGGGTGGCTCAGTCTGTTGGACGTCTGCCTCGGCTCAGGTCATAATCCCAGGGTCCTGGGATCAAGCCCCGCATCGGGCTCCCTGCTTACTGGAGAGCCTGCTTCTTCCTCTCCCACTCCCCCTGCTTATGTTCCCTCTCTAGCTGTCTCTGTCAATTAAATAAATAAAATCTTTAAAAAGAAAAAAACAACTGGCTTGATCTTCTCAAAGTTAAAGGTAATGACATAAAAGGAAGGGGGGTGGCGCCTGGTTGGCTCAGTGGGTTGAGCTGCTGCCTTCGGCTCAGGTCATGATCTCAGGGTCCTGGGATCAAGCCCCACATCGGGCTCTCTGCTCAGCAGGGAGCCTGCTTCCCTCTCTCTCTCTCTCTCTCTCTCTCTCTCTGCCTGCCTCTCTGCCTACTTGTGATTTCTGTCAAATAAATACATAACATCTTAAAAAAAAAAAAAAAGGGAAGGGTGGGAAGGGACCACATCTAGATGAAAAGACTTGAGCATTTAGGGGTGAAGTGTCATGATAATATCTAATATACTTTGTTTCTTTTTAAAAAAGGTTTTATTTGAGAGAGAGAGAGAGAGAGGGCATGAGCAGGGGCACAGGGAGGAGAATCCCGGCTGAACAGGGAGCCCAATGTGGGCAGTAGGCAGATGCTTAACTCACTGAACCACCCAGGTGCCCCTCTAATTTACTTTGTATTAGTTCAACCAAAAGAAGAGATAGGGAGCAAATACAGTTGACCCTTGAACAACACAGGTCTGAACGGTGTGGGTCCACTAATATGTGGACTTTTTACAGTATGGTACTTATATGTATTTTCTCTCATTATTCTCTTAACATATTCTTTTCCCTAGCTTACATTATTGTAAAAACACTGTATACAGTATATATTTAACATACAAGTGTTAATCAACTGTTTATCGGTGAGTCTTCTGGGCAATAGTAGTCTATCAGTACTTGAGTTTTTGGAGAGTCATAAGTCATACTAGAATTCGACCACAAGGGGGGTTGGTACCCTTAAGCCCTGCACTGTTCAAGGGCCAACTGCTGAAATTAGGTAGGAGTTTGTGTGTGTTCGTGTATTTTATGATTCTATTTACTTGAATTTTTTCATAACAGAACATTTTAAAAAGAGACGGCTACTCCACATTAGAGGAAGGGAAGCTTCCTGAAGCAGTGCTGTTAGGACATGCTCTCTGGTCAGATTACAATCTGGTTAGAGTTTCTGATACTGAATCCCCAGGATTCCCCAACTTTACCAGGGGCTGGTAGACCTGCCAGGGAACCTCAATATGCAGAAATGCTTCAAACAAAACCTTCTGAAGTACTTCAAGGTGTGCTTAACCAGTTGCCAGTCCCCCTTCCCAGGCAAGAAGGCCCTGACTACTAATTCAGATTTAAGTAATCCTCCACGTCATTATATAAGTCCCTCCTGTTTTTTTGTTTTAGAGGGCTGCAGGGTGGTAAGACTTTAGAAAGTTAAGAAGTGTGGGAAAAGTTTGTAATAAAGAATATGTAACATCGTCTGCTTAGTTTATTGTGTTGGGGCAAAAGGGCCTGAAAAGATATGAATACTGGTAAACATTGTAATTCTTGGGGAAGGTGAGCAAAAACCTTGAAGTTTCCATTTTTGCCCTTCCCTTGCCCTTCCTCCTTACCCTTTTTCATCTTTAATCTTCACACAACAAAACCTACCTGTTGCCTAGAACAAAACGACCCATCCTTTTTAGTTCAATATTGCGAGAAGTATCCTCACCCCAAGAGGTTTTCAAATTTACTAACAAAGTTATAGAAAACATTCTTACTGTATTATAATTTATATTATGATTTACTGTGGCAAAATATAAATAACATAAAATTTACCATTTTAACCTCCTTTAGCTTTATAAACAAATTCTCACAGCTACAATTCAACTTTCTTCCTCACATGTAAGAAAGACTTCTTGGCCACCTCTTCAGGTTGTAGGGAGGATTCCATGTGCAAATCGGTAAAGCAGCTTCGTAAACAATGAAACACTTTACAGAGATACACAATTTACCTGAAGTCAATATGGGACTGACTGTAGGAAATGACACGATTTTGCCTTGCCGCCCCCTCCAAAATGAAGACTGGATTTAAAAAGATTTCAGTTGCCACTAGTCCAAAACATTTTTGAGTTCATTAACCTTGAGACTAAGTGTTCTCCTGCAGCTCTCACTCCTTTCATTTCTACATCTCACTTCTGTTCCGGTTGCTGGATGAACTTCCTCACTTTTACTCAAAGGCTTAACCATCAAAAGCCTGTTGGTTAAATGATAACTGACTTTCAGAGTCACCCAGCTGTTCACAAACCAGACACTAGTTCTCTGAATTGTAAGCTGTATCTGAGAAACATGCAATGCCTGGGTCGTTCAGTCGGTTAAATGTCTGCCTTCTGCTCAGGTCGTGATCCCAGGGTCCTGGGATGGAGCCCCACCTTCGGCTCCCTGCTCAGTGGGGAGCCTGCTTCTCCTTTGCCCTCTGCTGTTCCCCCTGCTTGTGCTTGCTCTTTGTCAAATAAATAAATAAAATCTTAAAAAAAAAAAAAAAAGGGATCTGAGAAACAGAGGTATATGAAGGATCAGTATAAAGATGCTCTGGGACCTGTCTTTAGGAAAGAGTGACTCTATTATTAATGCCAAGTTTATCAGTCAGGGTTTCCAAAGAAAACAGAACCAAGAGAACCACCAAGATGGAGGAAGAGAACCTAAGGGCTCTGCTGGGACCATATATAAGCTCACAGTTTGTCAATTACCTTCAAGGGAGATTTAAAATATGTTGTTAAATATAAACTTCATATATATAAGATTTACCTATGTAATGATGTGTAAGATCACATAAATACATACAGAATTTTATACACACACACACATATAAAGTTTATATATGTGACATTTATTACAAGTAAGTAGCTCACACAATTACGGAGACCAAGAAGTCCCAAGATCTGCAGTCTAAGGGCCTGACAACCAGGACAGCCAATGGTCTAAGATCCAGTCTGAGTTTCACGGCAGGAGAAAACCTTCAAATAGAGATGAATTCTCTCTTGTTCAAGCTTTTTGCTTTACTCAGGACTCTTCACAACTGGACAAGGGCAATCTGCTTTGCATAGTCTACAGATTCAAATGTTAATCTCTTCCAGGAAAACCCTTGCAGAGACATCCAGAGGAATGTTTTAACCAAGTAACTGGGCATCCCTGCCCCAGTCAAGCTGCCACGAGAAGGTCAGCAGCCGGCCAGGGCTAGATATGAAAAGCTAACAGAAGCTCAGCCACTTGAGGTTTCAGGTAAAAAAATGCGGAACTGTAATGCTTAAGCACAAGGCCCAGCTCTTCAGGCTGAAAAGGAAATGCTAAAGAACAGAAATGTACGAAGTTTCACAACACTTTGTTTCTCTTTCAAAAGTTACTGAAAGGAAGGTTTAACTGGACTGAAACTGTGCTAGTTAAGATTTTGGCAAAATAAAGATCCACCTGCCCAACTGGATCACCAATGCACAGCTTGCTCGGACAACATTTTAGAGACGTCATTATGAAGTACTAATTTAAGGTGGAAACACAACACTACCATGAAAACAAGGAAAAAGGATGATCATTTCATATTCCGTAACTCCACGTGCTTCCCCACCACATGACACTGCACGGCTGAGCACACTATGAGGTGGTAATAAATACGTGATTTATGAAATCACATTTCAAGGTCAGAGATCTGTCCATTAAGATGCAGTCTGGATTTGAGTGGAAGAGTTTGGATGAAGAAAAGGTACTGATCTTAATTTCCTCATCTGTAAGAACATCACACTGCGGTGTTGTGGTGATGCAACATCACCATCTATTTCCAGAACTTTTTCATCACAGCAAACAGAAACTCCATACAGATTAAGCAATAATAACCTAGGTCCCGCTCCTCTAGTCCTTAATAATCTCTACTCTACTTTCTATGAATTGTCCTTTTTTAAACAGCCCATGGAAGTGGGATTACAAAGTATCTGTCCTCATCTATGGTGTACCTCAGCATGGTGTTTCCCAGGTTCAACACATGGCATGCATCAGAACTTTCTTCCTACAGTGACTACCATGCCCTTGCATGTAAATAATACCACATCTTGCTTATCCTTTTTTATTACTTTTATTTAAATTCGAGTTAGTTAACATATACTGTATTTTGCTTAGTTTTTTTATCTGCTGATGTGGGTTGCTTCTACTTTTTGACTCTCATTCTGTTATGAACAGTGTATCAGTATCTGTTCTGAGATCCTGTTTTCAAATCTTTTGGGTGTATACCTAAAAGTGAGTTTGCCAAGACATACAGTAACTCTGTTTACATTTTTAAGGAACAACCAAACTGCTTTCCTAGCACCAGCACTGTTTCAACCTTTTTTTTTTTTTTTTTTTTTAATTTATTTGACACACAGAGAGAGAGAGATCACAAGTAGGCAGAGAGGCAGGCAGAGAGAGGAGGAAGCAGGCTCACTGCTGAGCAGAGAGGCCGATGCAGGGCTCGATCCCAGGACTCTGAGATCATGACCTGAGCTGAAGGCAGAGGCTTAACCCACTGAGCCACCCAGGTGCCCCCTGCTTCAACTTCTTAACAGCAATACACAAGGGTTCCAATTTTCCAGGTCCTGCCCAACACATGCTTTTTAAATTAATTTATCTGACAGAAAGAAAGAGCAGGAAAAAGCACAAGCAGGGGGAGTGGCAGAGGGAGAAGTAGACTCCCCAGGGCTCAACCCCAGAACCCCAGGATCATGATTTGGGCCAGAGGCAGACAAAGATGCTAAGGCTTAACTGACTGAGCCACCCAGGTGCGCCCCCCACCCCCGTCTTTTAAATAACAATCAGTGTGAAGTGGTATTTCATTGTTGGTTTGATTCGTATTTCCCAAAAATGACATGCATTTTTGTATGTGTGAATTAGCCATTTGCATATCTTCTTTGAGGAAATGTCCATCCAGGTCTTGTGCCATTTTTAATTGAGTTTTATGTTCTTGAGTTGTAGGAGTTCTTACGTATTCTGAATACTAATTCCTTATCAGATATATGATTTACAGGTATTTTCTCTTATTCTGATTGTCTTTTTACTCTCTTGATAGTGTCCTTACAGTTTTTAATTTTGATGAAGTCCAATTTACCTGTTTTTCCTGTCATTGCCTGTGCTTTCAGGGTCATAGCCACAAAATCACTGTCAAATCCAATGTCATAATTTTTCCCCTATATTTACTTTCAAGAATTTTATAGTTTCAACTCTTAAAGCCTTTGATCTAATTTTTGTACATGGTTAATAAATAAGGGTCAAGCTTACTCTTTTGCAGGTAGAGTTTCCCAGGACCACTACCATTTGTTGAAGACACTGTCCTTTTACCACTAAATGGGCTCAGCACCCCTGTACAAGTTCAACTGATCCTGTATGTGAAGGTCAATTTCTGGGCTCTATATTCCATTAATCTACACATGTTCCCTTATGCCAGTACCACAACATTTTCATTACTGTAGCTTTGCAGTAAGTTCTGAAATCATGAAGTGGGAGACTTCAACTTTGTTCTGAACTTTCAACAGTGTTTTCACTATTCAGAGTCCCATGATTTTCTAGCTGAATTTTAGGATGTGTTTTTCTATTTCTGCAAAAAACAGTCATTGAAATTTTATTGCACTGAATATGTAGATGGCTTTGGGTAGTATTGTCATCCTTCTGAAATTAAGTTTTCTTAGCCAAAAAACGTGACATGCCTATCTTTTTATATCTTCTTTAATTTTTCCCAGCAGTTTTATAGTTCTCAGTTTACAGGTCTTTCATACACTGAGTTAATTTTTTAAACTCAGTTTTTAAAAAAAATTCCAATAGAGTTAACATGCAGTTATATTAGCTTCAGATGTACAATACAGTGACTCAACACTTCCACACATCACCAGGTGCTCATCCTAAGTGCACCCCTCAATACCCATCACCAATTTCACCCATCACCCCACCTGCCTCCCCTCTGGTGACCATGAGTGTGTTCTCTAGAGTTAAGTCTGTTTCTTGGTTTGTGTCTTTTTTTTTTTTTTTTTTTGCCTTTGCTCATTTATTTCCTAGATCCCATATACGAGTGCAATCAGATAGTATTGGTCTTTCCTACCAAGCTAATTTTACTTTTTTTGATGCTATCGTTAAGTGGAACTGTTTTCCTGGTTTCCTCTTTGGCTAGGTTCATTGTTAGTATACAGAAATGCAACTGGTTTTTGTGTGTTCACTTTCTCTCCTGCAACTTTGCTGAATTAGTTTATTAGTGCTGTCACAGGTTTTTATTTTCATTTTTTAGTATGAAATCTTTAGATATTCTACATATATAAGATCACGTCATCTGCATCTACTCTTTCCCATCTGGATGTCTTTTCTCTTTTCCTTGCCAAACTGCTCTGGTTAGAACTTCCAATACGGTTATGAATAGAAGTAGCAGCAAGTGGGCATTCTTGCCTTGTCCCTGAACTAAATCAGAGGAAGCACTATCATATCAGTCTTTTACCAGTATGATGTTCACTGGGTGCTTTTCATATATGGCTTTTATCATGCTGAAGTAACAGTCTTCTATTCCTAGTGTTTCGAGTCATGAAAGGCTGCTGAATTTCGTCAAAGGCTTTTTCTGGATCAGTTGACATGATCATGTGTTTTTTTTGTTGTTGTTGTTCCTTTCATTCTATAAATGTGTACTATACTGATCACTTTTTCGATGTGCAATCATCCTAGCATTCCAGGAACAAATCCCACTTGCTTGTGGTGTATAATCTTTTTAACAGACTGCTTAATTTGATTTACTGGTATTTTATTCAAGATTCTCAAATCATTGTATTTGTAAGGGCTACTGACCTGTAGTTTAATTTTTGTAGCATTTGCTCGGCCTTGGTTATCAGAGCAATGTTGGCTCATAAAATGAAAATTTAGTAAGTGTTTCTCCCCTCTTTGATTTCTGGGAAAAATGAGAGGACCAGTTAGTTCTTTAAATGTTAGTTAGTTAGCATTCACTAGTGAAGACATCAGGTCCAGGGTTTTTCTTTGCCAGTAGATCTCAGGTATCCGATTTGATCTCCTTACTTGACAAAAGTACGATTTTTATTGAGTTGGTTTTGGTAGTTTGTGTTTCCAGGAACTTATTAATTTTATCCAGGTTATAAAAATCTATTATACAAGTGTTCACAGGACGCTTATAATCTTTTTTTACCCCCTGTAGAATAGGTAGTAAATTCCCAATAAAGTTCATTTCCGATTTTAGAAATGGGAGTTGTTTTTCTTTAAGTCAATCCAGCTGGGACTGTGCTCAGCCCGGGGTCAAGCATTGAGATTCCCACCCTCTCCTCCCCTTCTGCCCTCCCCACCCCCTACTTGTGTCTGCTCCCTCTCAAATACATAAATAAAATCTTAAAAGAGAGGTTTCTTTTTTTTCCCCAATGTTAGCATTTATCGCTATGAATTCCTCCCTTAGCACTGCTTTACTGTGTCCCATAAGTTTTAGTATATCGTGTTTTCTTTTTATTCTTCTCTAAGTATTTAAAAATTTCCCTTGTGATTTCATCTTTGGCCCACTCCACTGGTTCTTTAAGAGCATGTTGTTTAACATCCGCAAATCTGTGAATTTTCCAGTTTTCCTCCTGTTACTGATTTCTAACTTCATTTCACTATGGTCAGAGAAGAAATTTGTATATCTATCTATCTTGCTACCAAGACTTACACTGTGGCCTAATAGCAGGTGTGTCCTACAGAAGGTCCCATGTGCACCTGAGAAGAACACATGTGCTGTTTCTGGGTGGGGTCCTGTGTGTGTCTCTTAGATCTGGTTGGGTTATTGTTATTGAAGTTCTCTATTTCCTCACTTTTGTTCTCTGTCTGGTTCTACCCACTCTTGAATATCATTGTAAAATTATCTACTTCTTCCATCAGTTCTGTCAATTTTTGCTTCATAGAATTTTTTTCATTTTAATTGTTTTTAAAGATTCTATTTGACAGAGCGAGCATAAGCAAGGGGAGCTGCAGAGGGAGCAGGAGAAGCAGCCCAATGTGGGGCTCAATCCCAGGACCCTGGGATCATGACCCCAGCCAGAGGTAGACGCTTAACAGACTCAGCTACCCAGGCGACCCTTAGCAGTTTTTATTTAAAGTTGCATATAAGATTATTCTACTCCTGCATCTTCTCAATTGTTTCTTCCTTATATATGCCCTTTTCCTTTCCTACTTGGCAAAATCCGGCTTTGTGTTCAAGGACTTTTTGGTGGTCTTTGTCCAGTTTTAGTCTAGTGATAACCACCTTGCTAGAGTGAACGCCCACACAGACAGTTGGGCCATCTGCCTTCTCTCGCTGTACTCGTTCAATGTAGAGGACATGCCTCTTCCTGCAAACCTGGGATAATTTACCAATTTGCTGACCTTTGTAGTGTCCTCCCAACCTGCACTTCAACATCCTTTCGGATGGGCACGGATCTAAACTTTTACTTCCATCTCAGCTCTTTGGAAAGAGGGAAAGACATGATCCTCCTGTGAATGTGGGATGGTGCACTGAAATGCCGTTTACAGTTTTTGCTCTGGTCAAGTCACAAAGGGATTAAACTTCAGGTTGGCCGAGGGCACTTGCGCCATGGCCACAAAAGGGAAGGGCTGCTTCATATAATTTCCTGACCTGTCATTACATGTGTAAATGTTTACCATTATTTTATCTTCTTGCTGTACTGAACCTTTTATGTCCTTCTTTGTCCCTTGCACATTTTTCTGATTTAAAATCTATCTTGACTCATCTTAGTACAGCCACCCCAGCTCTCTTTTGGTTACTATTTATGTGAATTCTCTTTTCCCACTCTTTCATATTCAAATTTTTTGTGTCTTTGGATCTAAACTGAGTCTCTTGTAAATAAATAATTGGATCAGGTTTTTCTAGCCAATCTGCCAATCTGTCTTTTTCGAGTCTAATGCATTTATATTTATAGAAATTACTGTTAAGGAAGGACTTAATTCTGTCATTTTGGTGTCTGTGTTCTGTAAGCCTTACAGCTTTTTTGTTATTCTGCACCACTATCTTCTTTTGTGTTCAGCTGATTTTTACTTTGGTAGTAAAACATTTTAAGTCCCTTCTCATTTCCTTTTGTGTGTACTCTACAGCTATTTTATTTGTCATTATCCAGCAGCTTTACAGATGTTAATAATGTACCTTATTGTGTTGTATGCGACAAAACCCTTTCCTACAATACTGTGATGCCAACAGACATATCATCATTTTGAGACCAGAGTTTAAGCAAAAGGAAATGAATATTTTAAGTGTAAACGCTGAAGTATTTAAAGCCAGAAATTATTACAGATTTCCAAACTAGAAAGGAAAAGCCCAGTGAAGCACAACAGATTTTAATTTTCAATAAAGTAAATATTACTCTCTAATAATCCACCTAAACAGAAAGCTCTTGGAGTCCCTTGGGGGGGTGGGGAGGCATGGTGCCTGGGTGGCTCAGTCAGTTAAGTGTCTGACTCTTTCATGATCTCAGAGTTGTAAGACTGAGCCCTGCACAGGGCTTCCTGCTCAGCAGGGAGGCTGCTTCTGATACTCTCCCCCCACCACCCCCACTCGCGCTTCCCACTTTCTCTAAGAAATAAACAAATCTTAAAAAAAGAGCAAGTCTTAAGACCAAAAAGTGAGAAAACCCTTGTAGATTATCCCCAGCATCACTAGTCCATTTCTTGCCCTCCACCACTGCAATGGAATTACAAACACCCATCTGGGCCCCTGGCTGGGCCTAGGTTTTTGGTCCTTAAAGCTCTGAAAGCTGGTTTTTGGTGACCTGATGGACTCTGGTACCTGACAGGTTGTTTTCTCCTTTTTTTCTTTCCATCTTGTTTTCTTTTTTCTTCATTCTCCATTATTTTGTTTTTCCCATTTTTTTTTTCTATTTTCCTTTTTCTTTTTGGTTCTATTTTCTTTTTTTTTTTTTCATTTTCTTTTCTCACTTTTTTATTTTATTAGTGTAATTAGAAAGCATAATTTTATTTTCTATCATTAGTATTAGTGTTGTTAGCACAGTTGGCACTGCCACTTAGAATGGTTAGATCACCATGCAGTAGGGCCTTGCAGCCATCTCTGGTAACTAATTACCCATATCTTCATTTATGAGCTCCAATTATGAGACCATTGGGCAGGGTAACTTTGCAAAGGTGAAGTTGGCCCAGCACATCTTGACAGGGACAGAGGCTGTGAAGGTCATTAAGGAGAGTCAGCAGAGCTCCTCCAGTTTCCAGGCACTTTTCCATGAAGCACACAGCACAAAGACCCTGAATCACACCAATATTGTAAAGCGGAGGTGACGGACACTAAGAAAGCACTATTCCTTGCCTGGGAGTACGTTAGTGGAGACCTATTTGGTTGTTTACAGTGGATCATGGCCACATGACAGACAAAGAAGCCAGAGGCAAATTCCAGCAGCTAGTAGCCACTGTGCAGTAGGGAATAATCCACAGGGACCTGAAGCAGAGAACCTGCTTTGTGACACTCGACTGAAAGTAAAAACTGCAGACTTTGGCCTAAGCAATGAGTTCACCACTGGCCATAAGCAGAAAACCTATTTTAAGAGCCTCCCTTATACTACCCCAGAACCCTTCCTGTGCCAAAAGTACAATGATCCAAAGTCACCCTCTGCCCCACACTCCCCCCTTCACCCACTCTGAATATGTGAAATGTGAATGTGTGAAACATGCTAATCATTCTGTCACAATCGTCACTGGTGTCTCTGCCTTCTGTGGGAGAGGACTTATGAAAGCTATGAAAGCAGATCCTAAAGGGGCAATACCACATTCCAATATCCTTACCTCTTGAATGTGAAAACCCTTAAGAAAACTATGACCCTCAACCCCAGCAATAGAGGAACGTTAGAAAATATTATGAGGGATCCATGGATAAATATGGCCAGAAGGAGAAACTCAGATCTTACATAAAGTGCCTCATGACAAGAAGGACCCCCATGTCGTGATGAACATGGGCTATGGGTGGGATCCAGGACTCATGAAGAGCACTGGAAGTACCAGAGTATGATGGCCACCTTAGTGACGCCAAGAAACCCAAGGTGGAGGGCCACCCCCATGATAGGAAGTCCTTCCTCCCCTTCTGCTGACCCTAATAACTGCATTCTTCCCCCAACCTGGCAGGTTCAGCAGGTGTCTGACAATGCAGTAAACAATACGTGCGGCAAGCCTGCTATTCCCACCTGGCTCTGCAAGGTGGAAAATCAGCGGTGGAGGAGTACCAGAGCTCAGAGTAGAAGCCCATGGCACCTGCCAGTCCTGCACCTAGTCTGGAGTCAAGGACCACCCTCCCAGCTCAGCCCCTACCAGTGGCCCTCGGACCTTCTCCACCTCCAGCAGCAGGAGCACAGCACCAGAGGGAACCAACTGTCCTCAATGTGTCCCTAAGAAGAAATTCTTTGCAAACCACGCAGCCTGAAGGCATGACCCAAATCTCTCCCTCTTGTCATAGCCAGGGCCAACGGAGACGGCTGACAGGCTCCTCTTTATTCTAAGACACTTCTGTTTTAGGCTGTCCAGCAAGAATCAGAAAAGCAAACAAAATACAGCGAAGACAACAGAATCTCTAAAGGTGGATGGCCAAGGCAGAAATCAAATCAAAGACCATGGGGAGGTTGACTTGCACTCCCTGAATTTTAGATGAGAAGAAAGAAGATGCTGAGCTCCATCAAGCCTGACAATATAGTACAGATCAGCCAGAGACTAGGCACAAAACAGCTGCAGACGGGAGCAGTGTTAAGAAGTACAGGCTGTGTGCTCGAGATGCTTGGGGAAGAGGACTTGGTTATTACTGATAAGGAAAGATTTACTTTTTGCCACATACCATTTGTTTTCTGTATGTCTATGTTCCCACTGTTCAACTCTTCATTTACTGATATTTTTTGTATTTAGTTGAATTTTTAATGTAATTTTTTTCCAGGGGCTCTGCATCATTCCTTCTTCAGCTGAAGGAGCAGCCACGATATGGGCTGTTGCTGGGTGTCTCGGCTAAGTGAAAACTACTGGGGGGTCTTGCTCCTGCAGTTAAATGTTCCAGCCCAGGATGACACCTCACGTCGGCTTACAGCTCACTGGCTAGAATGAGTCACACCATACAAGAAACTAAGGAGTGTGATTCTGTTGTGGACCTGGAAGGCACACAGTTGGAAATATTTGGGAACTAGGATGAGTTTTACAGTGGCTTGCTATAGTAATAATAAATGTAATTTTTAAGATATTATTTACTTGAGAGAGAGATCGCACGCGCACTCAAATGGGGAGAGGGATACAGGAAGAGGGAGAAGCAGACTCCCTGCTGAGCAGGGAGCCCAACACAGGTCTCGATCCCAGGACCCCAGGATCATGACCTGAACTGAAGGCAGGCATTACATGACTGAGCCACCCAGGTGTCCCTGGCATCCATGATTTCTGATGAGCAATCAAGTGTGAACATCTTTAGAATTCCTTATAGATCACAAGTTGATTCTCTTGCTTTCAAGTTCTTGTTGCTTTGCAAATTCAAGTTACAACTTGATTGTAATGTGTCCTGACGTAGTTTTCTTGAGTTTATCCTCCTTAGAATTCATTAAGCTTCTTAGATGTGTGAATTCATTAAATTCTGGAAGTTTTGGGCCATTTGATTTTCACAAATGTTTTGTTTCTCTTTAAATATTCTACCTCTGGAGCACCTATGAAGTGTATTTGGCATGGATGATGATGTCCTGCAGATCTCTCAGGCTGTGTTCATCTTTCGTAATTCTTTCTTTCTTTCTGTTCCCCAGGCTGAATAATTTTGATGGTCATCAGCTTATTAATCTTTTCTTCTATCTGCTCACATCTGCTGCCAAACCCTTCTAATAAATTTCATTTTGGGGCGCTTGGGTGGCTCAGTTGGCTGAGTGTCTGACTCTTAGTTTGGGCTCAGGGCATAATCTCAGGTTTGTAAGATTGAGCCCTGCACCGGGCTCCCTGCTCAGCAGGGAGTCTGCCTGAGATTCTCTCTCCCTCTCTAAAATAAATGAATAAATCTTTAAAAAAATTTTCATTTCAGTTACTGTACTTTTTTTTCCTGCTCCAGAATTTGTTCCCTTTTTATAATTTCTTTCTTGATGGTCTCATTTTGTGCAGACATTGTATATTCTCAATTGCCTTTAGTTCTTTGTCCATGATTTCCTCTGGCCAAGTAATTTAACACAGTGGATTTAAAGTCTTTTTTTAAAAAAAACAAGAGTTATTTACTTATTTATTTTAGAGAGACAGAGAGAGCACACAAGGGCAAGCAGGGGAGGGGGAGAGGGAGAGAGAAGCAGACTCTTGCTGAGTATGGAGCCCAAAATGGGGCTCAATCCCACGACCCCAGGATAATGACCTGAGCCAAAATCAAGAGTTGGGATGTCAGCTACACAGGCACCCCAATTTAATGTTTTAATTTTTAATTCCAATGTCTAAGCTTCCTCTGCGATGGCTTCTGTCCAGTTCCTTTCTTCCCTGTGAATGGGTCACATTTTCCTGTTTCTTTATATGCTTCACTTTTTTTTCTTGTTGAGAAATGAACATTCTGAGTATTATAATGTGATATCCTGGAAATCTCACTCCCCTGTTCCTCAGGGATTGCCGGTTGTTTGCTGAGAGCTGGAATTGTCCATTTGTTAGCAGCACTCACTTAGGAAAGATCAGTAGTCTATCCCTTCATGAAGTACATCTCCATCCAATCAGGTTCCACAGTTCCAAGATAGTTGATTCCAAAATACTCTTTCCAGGTCAATGGCTGACTTTGTAGAGGGACTTGACCTCTAATGCTTCCCACTCCGTCATCTTGTGTGACATCACTGTAGTCTATAGTCTTTTAATTTAAGTATCATTGAACTGGTCCAATTTTCACACCCTGACCAAACTTAATCAAGCCTCTGAATCACTGCTAATTCTCTCAGCAGAAAATGCATGCATATTTTTTTGGATAGAAGTATGATTTGTTTTCTACTTTTAGTAAAGGATCAGGATGAGTCTTTCTTTCTTTAAATGTTACCATCTTTCTTGAGGTGCTTGGGTGGCTCAGTCGGTTAGGCATCTGCCTTAGGCTCGGGTCGTGGTCCCAGGGTCATGGTATCATTGGGCTCCCTGCTCACTGGGAACCCTGCTTTCCCTGCTTGTGCTCTCTCTCTGGCATATAAATAAATAAAATCTTTTTTTTAAAAAATGTACCATCTTTCTTAAATCTCTTGTGACTACAGAAGACCATCACAGGAAAGGAAATGATAAGCAGCAGAAGACAAAGATCTAATAGCACAGATTGAAAATACCAAACTGGTGGCTCTTGTGCTTAATACTAATATAATATATTATATATTATATATTATAATAAATATATATTAATACTTAATACTTAATACAGGTGGCTCCTGTTCAAAATACTAAAAATGGTATGTAGTATTAAGAGAGAGGTGGCTGACTGGGAGCATGACATAGAATTTACTTTAGAATTTAATTTATTCTGGGTACAACTGTCCAGTGCTCTGAAGGTAGAGCTGGAGTTAATACCTCTAACTCTGTGCTCAGAACACATTAGGGACTTGAATATTTGCTAAAATATTTAGCTTCCTTTGTCTTAATAGAGGCATCTTTCTGAAAGCATACATAAGAAAGGATACAAAGAATGCTCCATATAGGTAAAGTACTTAGTTCTCACTCCAGAAACCCTCTCTCTAAAACATGGCTTTTTTGGGGGGCACCTGGGTAGCTCAATCAGTTGGGCATCCGACTTTTTTTTTAAAAGATTTTTTTATTTATTTACTTGACTGAAAGAGGGAAAGAAGAAGCAGGCTCCCCACTCATCAGGGAGCCCAATGTGGGGCTCAATCCCAGGACCCTGCAATCATGACCTGAACTGAAAGCAGACCCTTTACCAGTTGAGCCACCCAGGCACCCCGGGCATCTGACTCTTGATTTCCACTCAGGTCGTGACCTTGGCCCATGCGTGGGGCTCCACACTCACCACAGAGTCTGTTTGTCTCTCTCCCTCTGCTCCTCTCCCTGCTCTCTCTCTCTCTCAAATAAAATCTTTAAAACAAACCTTTTTTGAAGCAATAAATTTCTATCAGCAGGATACACTGGGAGTTACAATGTTTGGAAAATTAAGGTTCTAACGGTCAGCAATTTCCCCCAAACACAGTCTTCCTCCAAAAAAAAGCCAAAATACCTCAACAATTAATCTGTCAATGGCTGTGAATATGAACGAGTTTTCACTATGACATTATCATTGGTTAGGAGCAATAGGGGAAGTTTGGAACTTCTATTCAGTTATCACCAGAAATGGATACAAATAAGGGTACCACACCATGCCAGCACTGCCCATGCATCTTTGGTTAGCGAGCAATCTTATTTTTTTTGGAGCAGTTAGCTCTGTTTCCTCTTTCACCGTTGCTGCTGCGCTTGCAAGCACAAGATGCCTGCCTCCATCTGCACAAAACCTGTCAAACAGGTGTCCCTGCTTTTAGAGCCACGGTCACCATCTTAGACGAGGCTTACACATATCCTACCTATGCTATTTTAGTTGTAAATCCTTTGAACTAGAATAATGTCCCTCATATTTTATTATTTCCTTTCAAATATGTAAATATGGGGGCGCCTGGGTGGCTCAGTGGGTTAAAGCCTCTGCCTTCAGCTCAGGTCATGTTCCCAGGGTCCTGGGATCGAGCCCTGCATCGGGCTCTCTGCTTAGCGGGAGGCCTGCTTCCCTTCCTCTCTCTGCCTGCCTCTCTGCCTACTTGTGATCTCTATCAAATAAAAAAAAAAATCATAAAAAATATGGACAGATTATCATGATGAAATGTGGTTAATATGAAAATGAGAGTACCACAAATATGTCTGCCTTTGTTCACATCATAGTACTTCCTACCTCGCCTCTTGAATAATCACATATCCCAAAAAAACAAAGCCTGCCACACCGAGTAGCAGTGTATATACCTCGCCAGCTTTCTTACTGTATTCAGCCCCAATCTTTCCTCCTCATTTTTGAGGCCTACCATCCTCTCAAATCTATCACCTCCAATCAATCACTGCCAAGAATCTAGACGCTCTACTTCCGGTTCTGCCAAATTAACCTATTGGGAAGGTAATGGGCCCACTTCTCTCCTTTCCTTGATACATCTCTCTCACCCAAGAAAACCCAAGTGGTGAAAGAACTCAGAACTCTGCCCCTAATTCACAATACATATCCAAAACATAAACACACAAAGGCAGACTTACATGTATGATGAGTGAATATTCTAAAATGTAGCTAGATTTTTTTAAAGTAGGGTAAAGAATAAGACATGCCCCCATTTGTGTTTATTAGGTTGAAGCCTATGAAAATGTCATTTTTGTAGGTCAAAACCAAGCAACTTTATAGGGTTCAATGTCTCTACGGTAGAGGAGGGATTAAGGTAGGGAAATATTTGTTTTCAATGTTTCATTCTGTACAACTGAATGTATGAAGTTTATCATTACCTCTTCACATCTAAAAACTGAACACCTGTCTGGAAACCTGCTATCACATCTTTTTCACACTACATCATCCCCTTTTATGGGTGGCTCCTCATGTGTCACACAGTCAAAAAGAAAAATTCCTTCAGCACAGGAGCTATCTTACTCCTCTGGAATTTCCCTAGCACAGCACCTGCTACAAAGCATCCTTTGGATGCCTGCAGATCTGAATGACTACATTTCCACCTCCCCTGTCACTGGGGTAGAACCAGTTCTCTACCACAGCAGCGGGAAGCAGAAAGAACAACTCACTTCTCAGATTCTGACGTGCACGGTTTGATTTTCACCTGTGAACAACCACAGGTAGTTATTCATTAACTGTATACACCATTTGTCTAGGGCGAGTGTACATTACGAGGCTGACCAACTTGAGCTCCTCACTCCCCTCCCACATCCCCTTCCCAAACTCACAAGGGAAATCTTGCTATTGCCGCACTTCTCCAGTGGGCTAACAGAAGTCTGGCCACAAGTCTTCACAGAAACAGCATGCCTTTCTCTCCCCCAAGTAGATCATGGATGCTCTGTACCTCCAGATAACTTTACAGGCACACAGAACTGCAAGCCACAGAAGACAGCCACTTGGCTGGGGCAGGTGTCCAGTCACACGCAGACAGGATTTCATGTTGTTGTCATGCAGAAATTATTAGCTACAACTTTAAAAGATAAAAAGCAAGGGAAAAAAGGGAAGAACAGGCTGACCAAGTGCGCTTTTTTCCTATCTGAAACAATCGTTTCTCTCAATTCAAACTGCTAACATTTTTTCAACATCAACAGCCCTGAAAATAAAGACTGGCCCAATGGTCTGCTTTTTATCTGTAAAAAAATTAACTCCCTTCTTTATTTATTTATTTGACAGAGAGAAATCACAAGAAGGCAGAGAGGCAGGCAGAGGGAGAGGGGGAAGCAGGCTCCCCGCTGAGCAGAGAGCCTGATGCGGGGCTCGATCCCTGAGACCATAACCTGAGCCAAAGGCAGAGGCTTTAACCCACTGAGCCACCCAGGTGCCCAATTAACTCCCTTCTTATTTGTTACAATTAATTAATAAAAAGAAAAACTTTTTTTAAAACTCATGCCAAGTCTGGGACACTGGTATGGAATTTGCTATTAAAACCCTCCACCAGAAGTGACAAAGAAATCTAATATGTCAAAGTTAAACAAGAAAAGTTGCTTAAAAAACCCATCCAGAGCGCAGATTATGAATTGTGTATGTTCAAATACTGCAAGAAATGACCAAACATGGCAAAACATGAAATGCATAAAAACTTCATGAACATAAAACCTAATACTTGGTTTCCAAAGTCTTTTTTCAATCTATCACCTAAGGCAACCAGTTGGGTTACAAGGACTGAAAGATATGTACCACTGCCCCACCAAAACCAAGGCTCCTTAGGGGTCAGAAACCAGGTTTTCTACTTTTTGCAGAGCTACCTTGCCCAAGGCTTGGGATATGGTGGTGCTCAAGAAAACCACCTGGATGAACAATTATACGTTATTTGTCCCAGATACAAAGGGGAGAGAACTGAGCTGCCTCCCTCTGCCAGAGCACCTTAGAAAAAGTTTCTTCTGAATTTCTTGATGGAAGAAGCTGCCAGACAAAGTGATTAAGGGCCCAGGACAAGGGGTAGAAAGAAAACCAATTTAATGAGAAGTAAACATATTCTGAGCCTAATGCTGACAGAGTTTTATGACCGATGGAAAACCACTGAGCTTGTCAAAATGTATTATGAAGCAGAAGCAAGTAAGACAGTGGTCTACTGTCCCAGAGACAAAGAGTGGATCAGAAGAGTTAAAAAAAAATACATGTATGTAGGTAACCAAGTGTGTGATAAAAAGATTTTAGTCAGTGAGAAAAGGATGACAATGTAGCGAAATACTGCCACATATTTGGAAAGATTCTGATGTCATATTGCATCATACATAAGAATTCCAATGTGCTAAGTACTCGGGGGGAAAAACACCGTTTTTATTGCCCTTAGGATAGGGAAGGCCTCGTATAGTAACATGAAACCCCCAAATCAAAACAAATCAACCACGTTGACTACAGGAAAGTTTCTTTACTACAAAACACACCATTAACCAAACCAAGCCATGAGAAACAAGCCTGGAATGTTTACAACATGAAAAAGGGTCAATATGCTTGCTTTATAAAAAGTTTAGGTTAAAACAAAAACCTGCCTTACTTGGGCTTTAGAGAAAACAGTCAATTCAGAGAAGGAAAAAAATGGCTAATATTTTTTCAAAAGCTTAATCTATTCACCAATAAAATGGAAATGAGGTATCATTTAAAACTTTCCCACTAGTTAAACTGGCAGCTATTAAGAAAATCGACAAGGGGGAGCAGCTGGGTGGCTCAGTGGGTTGAGCCTCTGCCTTCAGCTTGGGTCATGATCTCAGGGTCCTGGGATGGAGCCCCGTTTTGGGGTCTCTGCTCGGCGGGGAGCCTGCTCCCCACCCCCCGCCTGCCTGTCTGCCTACTTGTGATCTCTGCCAACTAAATAGATAAAATCTTTAAAAAAGAAAGAAAGATAGAAAGAAAGAAAAGAAAGAAAGAAAATTGACAGTTGGCAACTACATAAATTGAATTCTCAAGCTACAAATGTTAAGTAGACAACCTTCTTGGAGGCAGTATGGTAATGAATGCCAAATTTTAAGTATGAATAACAACTACAAGGAAATGATTAAACAAGTGGATGAAGATAAATATTAACTGTCTTCTTAAAAAAGATTTATTTTTAAGGAATCTCTAGACATAATGTGGGGCTCTAACTCACAACCCTGAGATCAAGAGTCACAAGCTCCACTGACTGAGCCAGCCAGGAACCCCTTAAATAATTTTCTAAAACAGAGAAGTTGAAAAGTAACTGAAACATTCATTTAGAAGATGGTTAAACTTGGTAAATGCAATATTACACAGCCATTAAAAGGAGTATGTACAGGGGGTGCCTGGGTGGTGCCGCTGGTTAAGCATCTGATTCCTGGTTTTGGCTCAGGTTGTGATCTTAGGGTCATTACACTGAGCCTTGCGTGGGCTGTTCTCAGTTGCAAAGTCTGCTTGAGATTCGCTCTCCTTCTTCCTCTGCCCACCTCCCCAAACACCGGTCCACGTACAAGCACATACACACACACACTCCAATAAATAAATCTTAAAAAAACAAAACAAAACAAAACAAAACCCAACAACAACAGTATGTACTGACAAAGAAAGGTGTGTAGTATATACAGAAGTTTTTAAAAAACAAGTTACAGAAGAGTGTGTACTGTGTCATCCCATTTAAATATGAACACATAAGTCTGGAAGTACAGCTACCAAATTATCCAGAAGGGTGATAGAGAACTATTCACTTGCTTCTCTAATCTAGAAACAAGTTCAGGGCGCCTGGGTGGCTCAGTGGGTTAAGCCTCTGCCTTCGGCTCTGGTCATGATCCCGGGGTCCTAGGATCGAGCCCCGCATTGGGCTCTCTGCTCAGCAGGGAGCCTGCTTCCCTTCCTCTCTCTCTGCCTGCCTCTCTGCCTACTTGTGATCTCTGTCTGTCAAATAAATAAATAGAAACAAGTTCATTTTAGGAAAAATCTGACCACCTAGGGATTTCTGGGTGGCTCAGTCAGTTAAGCATCTGCCTTCAGCTCAGGTCATGATCCCAGGGTCCTGGGATTGAGCCCCACATCTGGTTTCCCGCCTGTCACTCCCCCTGCTTGTGCTCACAGTCTCTCTCTCTCTGACAAATAATTTTTTTTTTTAAAGATTTATTTATTTGTCAGAGACAGAGGGAGAGAGAGTAAGCGAGCACAGGCAGACAGAGAGGCAGGCAGAGGCAGAGGGAGAAGCAGGCTCCCTGCCGAGCAAGGAGCCCGATGTGGGACTCGATCCCAGGACGCTGGGATCATGACCTGAGCTGAAGGCAGCCGCTTAACCGACTGAGCCACCCAGGCGTCCCATCTCTGACAAATAAATTTTTAAAGGTATATATATATATATATATATATTAAAAAAATCTGGAGGAAAAAAAAAATCTAACCATCTACAATGAGGTTACTTTTGCCCCTCATAAAAAAGTGAACGAGTGGGGCTCCATGTGGGTGATAGTTTTTGAAATGGCTTAAACGGTCCTCAAAGTTTGGTGTCATCTTGCCAGCTGGGATATTGCAAAGCCACTGCAGTATGATCAAGAGCCAAAGAAAGCCAAAATATGAAAGGATCTTGAGGATAGCCAATGCACTACTCTCATCTTCCAGAAGTGCAAATGGAAGCTTAGTAACTTATCTAAAGAGCCATACTGTGGCCCTGCGTAAGGAAGTCTCCAAAATCCTACAGCTTCTGGCCTACTTATTTCAAACAAGTAACGTGAAGAATTTACAGGTATTTCTTTTTTTCAGCCAGAGAACACAACAGATGCACATATACATACACACACCCCAAAAGCCACTTGGAGAATATATTTTCATTCTTTCTTTCAAACGATTAAGGAAAACAGATAAATTAGTTTAGTATCTACCCTGAAGCCCCTCTCCTAGGGTAGGGAAGACAACATATATAAAATGTGTATAAGACACATATATGAAATTCAAATCACAGGCATTCAGTGAAAGCTGAGGAAAGTATGGGCTGAAGTGGCCAACAAAAAGCTTTAAAAATGGAGCTGGCGGTACCTGAGCCAGGCAGGATGCCAAAAGACAACACAGAAATGAAGGGAAATGGCAGGAACCAAGCTGAAGGAAATGGGGGAACAAAGCGTGGTATGGAACAGGTAAGTAAAATAACTTCGGGTTAAGTAAAACAATACAGGGTGTGCGTCAGAGAAAGGACAAAACCAGGAAGACAAGCCAGAGGCGGAATGTGGAGGGACATAACCAAGGGCAATGGAAAACCAAGGGTTCTGCAGTCAGGGAAGGTAAAGGACCTAAGGAGTATTTTTAAGACTACCTGATAGCACCTTACAAGGACTGCAGTGGTGGGGGTTGGAGTGGGTGGTGGGGGTGAGAAACCAGTATATCTATAGGTTTGTAGGGTTCCAACACTGAAAATGCGGAAGGCAAGGGACCTCTCAAACCCAATTGTTTCTTTCACATCTACTTCAGCAAAGGGTATTCTGGAGGCACTTAAATTGAGATTATCACACATCATTTAAAAGAAACATGTCCTAGGATGGAAAGATGGTCTGTGAGTAAGGCAACTTTTGTATCCTTTTCTGCATTTAAACTGCCAGCTGATGGGAACAACAATCTGCAAATGAGCCACTTGGTTTTCCAAGAGCTATTACTACAGCAAGTCACTATAAAACTCATCCTAGTTCCCAAATATTTCCAACTGTGTGCTTTCCAGGTCCACAACAGAATCACACTCCTTAGTTTCTTGTATGGTGTGACTCATTCTAGCCAGTGAGCTGTAAGCCAACGTGAAGTGTCATCCTGGGCTGGAACATTTAACTGCAGGAGCAAGACCCCCCAGTAGTTTTCACTTAGCCGAGACACCCAGCAACAGTCCATATCGTGGCTGCTCCTTCAGCTGAAGAAGGAATGATGCAGAGCCCCTGGAACACTCACGCTGCACACACTGGGTGTGTGCAGAAAATAAAGCTATGCTGCTTTCAACCATTTTGAGGTTATTTGTTGCTGCAGAGTAACCTTACGTATTCAGTCTCATACTGCTGGAAAACTGACTGCCTGAAAACTTGTATTTCAAAAAGAAACAATAATCAAAGCATCTTTATTTTTTAAAAGATTTTATTTGAGAGAGAGAGAGAGAGCAAGAGAGAGCACAAACGGGACGGGGCTAAGAGAGGGAAGCAGGCTCCCCACTGAGCAGGGAGCCCACTGTGGGGCTTGATCCCAGGACCCTGGGATCATGACCTGAGCTGAAGGCAGACGCTTAACCAACCGAGCCACTCAGGCGCCCCAAACCATCCTTGTTCAAGAAAAAAACAAACAAACAAACAAACAAAAAACCCCAAAACAAACAAACAAACAAACTCTTAAATAAAACTGAACAATAAAATTTACTTAGGCTGATCTTCCAGATATGATGTTATTTTTCTCACCACGATTAGGGTTAAATAGATATGTGACAACTTGGAATATGGAGCACCAGTTCCAATCCCACTACTGGCCTCCATGATACTGAGCGCTTCCTTTTGGGTCATTTCCTCATCTGTAAAGAGATAGTCACAACTCATATGCTGCTTCGATTGAACTCTGAAGTGAAGCTTAAACAAGGAAATTGCTGATCTCCCTAAGAGATTGATTATATATAGGCTCTGTTCCATGTATCAGTCATGTGGGGTGGAAGGGGAAAAACAAAACAAACAAAAACCTAAGGCAACTTTTACAAAGAAGCAAGTTCCTGGGAAAGCAATTCCTGTTGAGAACTTTGTAGTCCAGCCCAATAGATAGATGACTGTGACATGCCCCAATGCTCTCAAGCTTTCTAAAGGCAGGTACCAAAGCGAGCAGAGTCTTTAGCCATGGACCTGGATGATGGTTTTTTTTTTTTTTTTTTTTTTTTTTTTTTTTTTTGGTAAAACAGACTGGAAAGCAGATAGCTAGTATAACAGTTACACAGAACTATTCTCAACAACTCCAAGTTTGTTTCTTTTTTAAAAGATTTTATTTATTTGACAGAAATCACACAGAACTATTCTCAACAGCTCAAAATTTGTTTCTTTTTTAAAAGATTTATTTATTTGACAGAAAGAAATCACAAGCAGGCAGAGAGGTAGGCAAAGAGAGAGGGGGAAGCAAGTTCCCCAAGGAGCAGAGAGCCCGATGCAGGGCTCGATGCCAGGACCCTGGGATCATGACCTGAGCCGAAGGCAGAGGCTTTAACCCACTGAGCCACCAAGGGACCCCATCAACAGTTCAAAGTTTTTGCTAGCAACCCTAACTTATCTCCAGCATTTACCTAGTAAAATAAATTGTCCATAAAGTAAAAGGAACCCACAATGGGTTGGCTGGCTCAAAAGGAAAACCAAACTGTTCTTTCTCCATCCCATCCCTCCCAAACCAACTATTAATTTGTGTTATAGACACATCTGAGGAAGCACCTCTTTGAAGGCTTAAACACATTTGTATTTGAGTCCTACCTAGTCCCACTAATCTCTCAAAATGTATTTCTCTAGGTAAATTATAACATCAAAGTCATTCCTTATTCTTTTTTTTTTTTTTTTAAGATTTTACTTATTTATTTGACAGAGAGAGATCACAAGTAGGCAGAGAGGCAGGCAGAGAGAGGGAGAGGAGGAAGCAGGCCCCCCGCTGAGCAGAGAGCCCGATGCGGGACTCGATCCCAGGACCCTGAGATCATGACCCAAGCCGAATGCAGAGGCTTAACCCGCCGAGCCACCCAGGTACCCCAAGTAACTTTATTCTTTTTTTTTTTTTTTAAGATTTTATTTATTTGACAGAGAGAGACACAGCGAGAGGGAACACAAGCAGGGGAAGTGGGAGAGAGAGAAGCAGAATCCCCACTGAGCAGGGAACCCGATGTGGGGCTCGACCCCAGGACCCTGGGATCATGACCTGAGCCGGAGGCAGACGCTTAATGACGGAGACACCCAGGCGCCCCGTAACTTTATTCTTGAACTGAATGCATCACGTTCTTTACCTGTTGTCATTAAACATCTGAAAAAACACAACTAGTCTCATGATCCCCAGCTTCCTATCCCCTTCTTACGAGAGATCCCACAGGTCAAAGACGCAAGACTGCTCAGCTTCCCCCACCACTGTTAAATTCCCACACCACATTTTATTCAACTTTACAAAACAAAGATATTAAAGTATACATTCACAGGAAGAACAACCAGTTAACGCAGTGTCTTCCTGTGGATAGTGAATCGATTTTTTTTTCTTTTTACTTCTGTGTTTCCTTAGGTTTTGTTTTTTTTTTCCTTAAAAAGAACGGACTTGTTAAAAAAAAAAAAGGACTTGTTTAATCATCAGCAAAAGAGAAATGTCATTTGGGGCGCCTGGGTGGCTTAGTGGGTTAAGCCGCTGCCTTCGGCTCGGGTCATGATCTCAGGGTCCTGGGATCGAGCCCAGCATCGGGCTCTCTGCTCGGCGGGGAGCCTGCTTCCTCCTCTCTCTGCCTGCCTCTCTGCCTGCTTGTGATCTCTCTCTGTAAAATAAATAAATAAAATCTTTAAAAAAAAAAGAGAGAGAGAAATGTCATTTTATTTTATTATTTTATTAAAGATTTATTTATTTGAGAGAAAGGAAGCGAGCACGTGCACGTGGGCACAAGCAGGAGGAAGGGAGAGGGAGAAAATCCTAGAGCAGACTCCCTGCTAAGTGCAGAGCCTGACACGGGGCTCTATCCCAGGACCCCAAAATCATGACCTGAGCCAGAAATCAAGTTGGTCGCTTAACCTACTGAGCAATCCAGGCACCCGAGAAATGTAATTTTAAATAAAAGGTAGTAGGCGGTGTCTGGCTGGCTCAGTTGGAAGAGCATGAGACTCTTGATCTTGGGGTTGTGAGTCTGAGCCCCATGGTCAGTACAGAGATAACAAAAACATAAAACTTTAAAACAAATAAATAAATGGCAGTGGAAGAGGGGCGCCTGGGTGACTCAGTGGTATTTCAGCTCTGCCTTCAGCTCAGGTCCTGATCTCAGGATCCTGGGATCGAAAGCCCTGCGTCGGGCTCTCTGCTCAGCAGGGAGCCTGCTTCCCTCCTCTCTCTCTCCCTACCTTTCTGCCTACTTGTGATCTCTGTCAAATAAATAAATAAAATCTTAAAAAAAAGGCAGTGGAAGAAAAATACATTTTTTTACAAGGAATCAAATGCTGAGATATTTAAAGGCATCATGTACAATCAAAAAGGCAGAATGGTGCATCAGAAATAGCTATATGTTGGGGTGCCTGGGTGGCTCAGTGGGTTAAGCCTCTGGCTTCGGCCTGGGTCATGGTCTCAGGGTCCTGGGACTGAGCCCCACATCAGGCTCTCTGCTCAGTGGGGAGCCTGCTTCCCTCTCTCTCTGCCTGCTGCTCTGCCTACTTGTGATCTCTCTGCGTCAAATAAATAAATAAAATCTTAAAAAAAAAAAAAAGAAAAGAAATAGCTATGTGTTTCAGCAGACATAGATTAACATTCTAGCAGCTGGACCACCTGAGGACCCAGAACTATCTCATGCAGTAAAACAGAAAAGGCTACCCTCTCAGCATACAGAGATGCTGTGTGGACCAAATGAAATCCTATGTGAATGGTAAGCACTACACAAACACCAAAAAGCATGACAAATATCATGTAAGAAGGTTTTCTACAAAATGTTAATACTCTTTAACAACCATCAACTGAATGGCAGAGGTCACAGGATTTAAGAGTGGCTGTGAACCTGTGGGCTATCTAGATGACCCAGAGTTATTTCAGATCTGTAAGTACACAGAGCACTGTTGGTAGACTGGCTAAATACCATATGTTAGAGGCACTACTTTTTATAAAGTCTGTGCTATTACAACTGGGTTTTTATTTATTTCTTTTAAGATTTTATTTATTTGACAAAGAGACAAGAGAAGGAACACAAGCAATGAGAGTGGGAGAGGGAGAAGCAGGCTTCCAACCAAGCAGGGAGCCTGATGTGGGGCTCATGGGGCTTGATCCCAGAACCCTGGCATCATGACCTGAGCCGAAGACAGACGCTTAATGACTAAGCCACCCAGGTGCCCCTACTACTGGGTTTTTAAAAAGTTAATTCGTGTTGGCTTTATCAATACATTCTCGAATTACTCCAATTAAAAGCTCACCAAACGGAAATAAACTTTAGGTCAAAACTGCATACAAAAATTAGAAACCAAAGATACTATTTAGCTCACAATGTAATTTTTGAAGGATTAATGAACTGAGCTGGGTAACTCCAGGAAAGAGGGCAGCAAGCACAAGCCATCTTTACTTGCAGGGTCAGGGAGAACAGATGCGTTCCTTCACCATGTCTGGCAGCAGTCACACAAGCAAGTTCATTTTGAGAGCCACGTGAGGTTACAGAATTCCTAATACTGCCCAGGTCCCCAGGCTTCCCTTAATATGCTTCTATGGATTTGCTCTGCCCTGACAGCAAGCAGTCCAAGTCGACCAGGAAATGGACAACAAAATCAGCCAGACTCATCTCCACGGCAGTGATGACATCACCAAAACAGCCCAGGAGAGGCTTGAGGTCCCCCGCATTAAGTACAGCAAATGAGCAAGGCCAACACTGTATGTCACCACTGGAACCAACTCCCAAGCTTTCTTCCTCCCCCACAGAGACATTTTGCAAGTAGCTATTCTTAAATTTGTTTTTGAAATCACAGCCTGAGTACTAAAATTGAAACTAGTCAGAGGCACTGCTGAAAAGCCTGTTCTGATTTCACCCAGCACACATCATTTTTACCTTTGATTCACAAGTCACACTGACCACAATCACCATTAAGAAGTTTTAAAACATTAACGCAAACTATTTCTCTGTGTTTTTTTTAGGAAAAGGCAGAGAACAGAAGGAAGATGTGAGAACAAATAACTGAAGGGATCAACACGTTGCAAAATATGTCTGTAGCAAACTGCAGACACAGAAGCACAGAGATCTACTAGATGGCACTAACGGATCGATGTTTGGTAACCCAGGAATGGATGGCTGAGAATACAATGACAACCTAACACGGGAGATAAGAGTCAGCAAGAAAGCCAGGAGCCGCAAGGCAGTGTGTGTGTGGGGTGCTCATTTCTAGAGCTTTCAGTCTCCTTCAGAGGATGACATCAGTACCAAGGGGAACCACCTGTTAGCCTTACTCAGGAGGATTCCTCCTCACTTCCCCCAGAAAATCTTGTCTCTAATTCTTAGTCCAGTATCTAGTCAAATACCCAGTCTTATTTGTTGAGTTGAACAGATGCACAGTTACACAATTTGACCACAAAAGTAACAGTAAACATGTCAAATTTCAGAAAGGAACAGTGCATGAGAAGACTATCATAAGATTGTGATCTCGGTTTGCTACCCCTTTGCACAGAAAGGCTAATACCAAATATAAGGGTAGAAATGATATTAGTACAATTCTCTTTGGAGATTTATTAGAAGCTAATCAAATAACCAAAACCTTCTGCTTCACTTGGTGGTGGGGTCTGGAATCAGATTCAAAGCCATACTTTACTATAAAACAATGTCCTTTGATTATGGGATTTGGGGGCTTAGGCCTGGTTGGCACAAACAAAACAAGCAAATGCCCAAGTGATTGTTAACAATTACCTGGAGAGACAGACTACACAACTATTTTTAGAGTGCTTTCTCCTACATTCCACCCTTCTGTTTGTTTACCCATGCACTTCTACCACGAACACAAAACTCATCTCCTTTTAAAGGGAAGCCAGAGCAGTTGCACGAGGTGGCATAGGGCTTTATTTAGTAAAATACTGGCATTATAACTGGTGGGCACTATATTAAACTTTCTTCATCAGCCGAAGGAAAAAAACATCCAGCATGCCAAATGTGCCTTTGCTCAAACAACACCGCCATAGCAGCAAACATTTGCAGTGTCAAATGGCAATGACATGAACTCCCTCAAGTGAACAACAAAACGCCACTAGAGCAAAAGGAAAAACTAGTGTTGAATGTTTCTCTTCCAAAGACAGGATCAATTTGAAACTGTAACATCATCTTCCATACTCTCCAGAGCAAACCATACAAATGCTGTTACAATTAACAAAGCCTTCAAGTTGGCTTCAAGAGTCTGGTATTCTGCACCAGACTGCCTACTATGGATTCACTTGCTGAGATGAGAAACAACTCCTCTTTCCAAAAGCCTCAGGTTCTACCACCAAGCCATTCCACAACAGAATTCCTGGCTGTGATCACACACCATTTTTAAATTCCTTTAGGACAATAACCACACCTACGTCCCTGACTCAATAAGCAGTGATGTCTAAGAAATGGTAGATGCTCAAAACATCTCAATGAATGAAAAGGTGCTCATCATTACTCTCCTCTCTAAATTCAAACATCATTTAAGACTACCATACTATTTACTCACTTAAATGTATCAGTTTAGGTAGAAGAGTTTAAAAAAAAAAAAAGAAATTAGAATACAACAGGGTTGGGAGGACTAAGCTTAAGCTTGGATGGTATCTTCAGAAGTACTCACAGCTCACCTTCCAGTTCTTAAGACTCAAATCTGAGCAAACTCTCCCAAGTCTGAAGAGAAACACACTAATAGGAGACTCTATTAATCCACAGATGAGAAGTCATGCGGCTAATCAGCTGTTTAAGTCACAAGGAAGAGACAAGAGCCTGTTCTTTTGGAATCCAAAAGAAGACAGAGTATTTTCAACAGGAAAGAACTAATTGGCCAGATACTCATGTACTAAGGTTTTAAGAAAGGTTCACATGGCAGGATTTCCAGGCTTAATTCGTTTGACAAAACATTTACGTAACAACATTTTTCAGACCTCATTTAAGCACTTCGCTAAAACTGTAGAGCATCTAATATTAGCACTACACTACAAAAAAACCTGTGTTAAAAGTCACAACCGCAAATGGAATACCTCATGATTTTAAGGTAGAACTAAGGTGGCTTAGGCTGTAAGGTAAAAGCAGAGCATTTCAAATAGGATCACTAGAAACCAAGGAGGCAAAGAGAGGAAGACACCGGGTGGCAAAAGACAGATCACAAACTTCAGGAGCATGGGAAAGCAGTACAACCCAGAGACTAGTCGAGTACAGTACTCCGGAATCTGACTGCCTCAGCTTGAACCTTCGCTCCTTAACTTATTTATCTGTGTGACCTTGGCTAAACAACTTAATCTCTCCGTTTGACAATAATGGTACTTCAAAAGGCTGTTCTGAGCCTTCTGAGCCTTAAACGTAAAAATCCTTGCAAGGGTCTTGCCACGCTGCCGAGACCTCAACCAGCGCTCAAATGTTTGCTATTATTATTCTCAATTTTCCACTTTTACGAAAGAAACACTTGGCATCAAGCTTTAAGGCAGTAAGAGGTCCCTCAACGCGGTGGAAACCAAACACCATCTTTCCCCCAGTAAGTTTGAAAACTTCCTTCGGGATCTACCACAACACACTTAACGACAAAAAGCTCCCTGTCTCCCGGAGCCAGAGGCGTCTCACATGTATACAAGCGCTTGGGGCGAGCCCAATGCACGTGACCTGACTCACTGCCTTGACTCAGTTGCCTTCGGAGAACCTCTCTAACAGGGTCAGGCTGTTCACTGAAGATACAGATGGGAACGTGGCTCAGCCCTGGGCGCCTGTTAGCAAGGCCCGCGCGATCCGGGACTCCCGGGCTAGCGTCCCCAGGCAAGGCAGCGGGCGGGGTCGACTCCGACAAACTCCGGCTCGCTGCTCCAAGGGACTCAGCCCAATAGCGCGTCCCGCAGCGGCGCAGGCCCCCAGTGTCCAGAGGCGACCCAAATCAGAAGACCCTCCGGCTTGGTTCTTGACGCTACCAGCAAACGAGGCGTCCGGGACCGCCATCCTGCGGTCGGCAACCCGGCCAGAGGTCACACCCGACGACCTCTGACCTCCCCCACGGCCGGGTGCGGTCCGGGCCTGCTCTTGGGCCTTGAGCGACGCAGGGTTTCCCCGCGAGGCCTCGCTGGGCCCAGAGCCTGCCCAAGATAGGGACGACGCGAGGTCCGGGCGACCGAGAAGCTGAGGAGGGGGATGGGGCCAGGCCACCGGCCAGGCTGGGCCCGCTGCTTACCGCGGCCGCTCCGCTTGGGGCTCCGGGACGGGCGCGTCGCTAGGGCTCCCGCCGAGGAGGAAGTGCAAGGGAGAACAGGGGCTGAAGAGAAGTCCAAGTTCCGGTTCCAGCGGACTCCTCGCCACTCCCCAAGCCTTCAACGCCGCCGCTGCCGCCGCCTTGGGCTTTATGGCCAAGACTCCGGCTCCGCTCCCACTTCCGCCACCGCCGCCGCCCCGAGCGGAAGTACTTGTCACGAGACTCTCGACGCCAAGAGTGCGGGGGAGGAGCCCCGCCTCAATCTTGCGTCACGTTCCGGCCGCTTCTGGGCTGAGCCTGGATCACGTGGCACAAACATGTCTGCCCCCAATTGGTTGTTGCCATCTTTGAGGCTCGTACAATGAGAAGAACGGCGCCATGTTGAATCCGCACACGGCTGTCTCAGCCGTCTCAGCTGTCTCCCCGTTCCCTCCCACTCCCGCGTTCCCCCAGAATAATGAATGCCAGGGAAGAGAGGACGAGAGCAAACTGGCTCTTACAGTACTGTCCCTCTGCAGAAGGCACCGATCAGTCAACTAAGTAGTCCTACTGTGTGCCTTGAGCTCTTCAGAATCAACGAAGCTTGCATGCTCTAGGCAGAGACTTTCTCAGGGGGAGGTCTCTAAGCGGTGGGAGATAAAAGAGTGGTTATTTGACAAACTTACACTGGGTTGAGGAAGAGTACCCATATTTGCTGAGCCCCTACCAGGTCCCTGTAGTACACCTTTGGAACATCTCCGTTTGTCCTTAATCACTTAAGGAAAGATTATTTTCACCATTTTGCAAATACGGAACAGAGACCCGCTACAAGTGGGTTTGACTTTGCTCACACAGTAAGTGGTAGGGTGAGATGTGAAGGAGGTTGGATGTCAATGTGCATGATCTAGTCGACTGAAAATGACTGTACCAATTGTGTAACAGAGTGACGGAGACGTGGAGGTGAATTGGACGTTACCAGAACATTTGGTCTGGTCTAAGTAAATGGGAAACCAGCGTAATCCAACTAACATGAGGTTCCTCCTTAGCGAGTCACTGATGCACCAGGTGGAGTTGTCTCACCAAGTAAACTTATTTGCAGCAAATAAGGAGATCGCTAGGGAATAACTTACAAATCCGTGGCTCCTAGAGCAAAAGGGAATGGATTCCTTTTATTTAGGGTTAGGATGACTATTTAGATAGGGGAGGGAGCCTTGTCATCTTATGTTAATTGGCAGGCAAAAGGAGGTGCATGTGCCTTAAGGAAACATGCCTATACATACATGGTATGTTATGTATATGAAGCCTTGGGCTCCTCCTTGGGTGGAGACTTTACTATTAAAATGAGTAAGGGTAAGTCTTACCTCATTTTACCACTCCATGGTCCATCTGCATACGTGTGAGTAGGGGGACAAGTTCAAACTGGTCTGGGTGGTCTGGGCAGTCATTATTGCCGTTTGTTTGTTTGTTTTAAAGATTGTATTTAAATGACAAAAGGAGAGAGAGTGCACACAAGTAGGCAGAGTGGCAGGCAGAGGGAGAGGGAGAAGCAGGCTCCCCGCTGAGTGGACAGCCAGATGTGGCTTGATCCCAGGACCCTGAGCTGAAGGCAGACGCTTAACTGAGCCACCCAGGTGCCCCGATTGAGGGGTATTTGGGTTTCCAGCAGGGAATGTTATGACCCTCGGGTCTTTTGCCTGAGTTAAAAGGTAATCTGGGAGGGAAAAAAAAGATAAGCTGGAAAGAAGACCCTAAGGGAAAATGTGGGACAATGAGTACAACAAGCAGGTAGGCAGTAAAGGTCAGGCTTTGGAGTCCAGCTGGTGACAAGAGCTCAAGACTCCCTGAGCTTAGAATCAAAGATGAGGCAATAAAACCTATACACTGTAAAGCTCTTAAGAGGGTGGGACACCCTATCAAAGACCTGCCCCATCCAAACACATGAAGATCAACTCAGAACTTTATCTCCGTCTTCAACAACATGCTCTTCTCATAGTCTTTTCCTGTCTTGGTTCATGAAGCTTCATTCTTTCAGTTGCTCACTCCAGAAAACTTTGGAACCATTCTTGTCTCTGGTAGCAGATTGAATAGTGACCTGTTAAAAGATAGGCCTAAATCCTGGAACTTGTGGATGTGACCTGATTCGGAAAAAGGGTATTTGCTAATGTGATTAAGGATCCTGAGAGCATCCTGGATTATTCAGGTGGGTCCTACATCCAATGACAAGAGTCCTTTAAAAAATACACACAGGGCACCTGGGTGGCTCAGTGGGTTAAAGCCTCTGCCTTCGGCTCAGGTCATGATCCCAGGGTCCTGGGATCGAGCCCCTCATCGGGCTCTCTGCTCAGCAGGGAGCCTGCTTCCCTTCCTCTCTCCCTCTGCCTGCCTCTCTGCCTACTTGTGATCTCTGCCTGTCAAATAAATAAATAAATAAATCTTAAAAAAAAAAAATACACACAGAGTACACACACACAGAGAAAAGAAGTCCCTGTGAAGGTGGAGTCAGAGATTTGAGTGAATAGCCACAAACCAAAGAATGCCGACAGACCCCAGAAGCTGAAAAGGACCAAAAAAGGGGGCAGGCGGTTGATTTTGAGTTTTCTATTTGAGGTCTAAGAGAGAATACATTTCTGTTGTTTTAAGCCACCAAGCTTGTGGTGATGTGTTACAGCAGTCCTGGAAAATGAATTTAACTCCCTTCTGTCTTGTGCCCCTCATCTACAGCCTTCAAAAGATATTCAGAACATGGATACTTCTTACTATCTCTGCCATTACCACCTGCTCTCAACCTCCATCATTTCTCCCCTAGAGTACTGCAAAAAATCTTGGTTTCCTTCTCCCACATCACTTCTTACCATTTCTTAACACAGCAGCCAGAGTAATTCTATAAAAATGTCAAACCATCATTCTCATGGTCAAATTCTTCCCATAAATCAGACTAAAACTAAAAGCTTTGACCCCCCCCCCCAAAATACCTCTCTGGTATTCTCCTTCTAATATCCCCTCAGATCAGCCTGCTCAAACTATACTAGTTTATGAAGAGAGAAGGCACACATTTAACTCAGGCCTTTACAGTTGCATTTCTTTCTGTCTAGAAAGCTCTTCCCCTAGATACCTGTATGGCCACTCCCTCACTTTTCTCAGGTCTTGACTTAAATGTCATTTTCTCAGTGAGAATGGCCTTTCCTATTGAAAATGAAAGTTCGTTTTCCTATCAACATCTAGACACAAAACACCACTTGCTATTCTCCTGCTTGCCTTTTTTTTTTTTTTTTAAAAATTTATTTATTTGAGAGAGAGAGGGAGGGAGAGGAAGGGCAGAGGGAGAGAAGCTTCATGCAGACTCCCTGCTGAGCCTGGAGCCGGATGCAGGGATCGATCTCATGACCACGAGATCATACCTGAGCTGAAACCAAGAGTCAGACACTTAACAACTGAGCCACCCAGGTACTTTCTTTGTTTCTTTATATTGTTTACTTGCTTATTGCTCATCTCTCCCACTAGAATGGCAGTTCCATAAGGGCAGGCACTGTTTCACTCATTGCTATATCCCTGATCCCTAGAACAGTGCTGGGGCACAATAGGTGCTCAATGAGTACCATTTGCAGAGTCTTCAGGGGAATGAAACTTGAAAATCATCTCAAAGGCCAAGAATTATGGAAATTCTGGGCACCTGGGTGGCTCAGTGGGTTAAGCCGCTGCCTTCGGCTCAGGTCATGATCTCGGGGTCCTGGGATCAAGCCCCACGTCGGGCTCTCTGCTCGGCAGGGAGCCTGCTTCTCTCTCTCTCTCTCTTTCTCTCTCTCTGCCTGCCTCTCCGTCTACTTGTGATCTCTCTCTGTCAAATAAATAAATAAAATCTTTAAAAAAAAATTATGGAAATTCCACCCAATTCTGCAGCCATACAAAATGATAGGTTTGAATATAAGCAATTAGAGAACACAGGAAAAGGCAAAGCGTCTGCCTTCTAAGACGCTGACTGAGAAGGCTATTCAGATGTAAATGTGGGCCATTTTTGAAAAAGATTTTATTTATTTATTTGAGAGAGAGAGAGAGAGAGACACCAACCAAGCAGGGGGAGGGGCAGAGGGAGAAGCAGACTCCCCACAGAGCAGGGAGCTTGACTCAGGGCTTGATCCCAGGATCTTGGGATCATGACCTGACCTAAAGGCAGATGCTTAAACAACTGAGCCTCCCAGGTGGCTCCCCAAATGGGCTGTTTCTTATGGAAAAGGAAGGATGACTCAGAAGAAACCCACGAGCCAGGAGGATAGAATCAAGAGCTGCAGAGAATATTCCCAGGGAGCAGGACTGTACCCTAATCAAAGAGCTGGCAACGTGTGTCTAACTGGATTTCAGAATTGCTATGGTTCAGTGATAGGTATGTGACTCCTGTTTTCCCCGTTTTTGGAACAGAAGTGTCTGCTCTGGGGACACCTGGGTGGTTCAGTTGGTTAAGCATCCCACTCTTGTTTTCAGCTCAGATTGTGATCTCAGGATTGTGAGATTGAGTACCGTGTCAGGCTCTGTGCTCAGCCGGAAGTCAGCTTGGGACTCTCTCCATCTCCCTCTGCCCCTCCCCTACTTCAAATAAATAAATAAGTAAATTTAAAAAGGAAAAAAGGGTGCCTGGGTGGCCTAGTGGGTTAAGCCTCTGCCTTTGGCTCAGGTCATGATCTCAGGGTCCTGGGATCGAGCCCCGCATCGGGCTCTCTGCTCAGCGGGGAGTCTGCTTCCCCCTCTTCTCTCTGCCTGCCTCTCTGCCCACTTGTGATCTCTCTCTGTCAAATAGGTGAATAAAAATTTTGAAAAAAATAAAAATAAAAAGGAAAAAAAATGGTCTGCTTTGGTTATCTCAAGTCTGTTAACTCTGTTAGGTTTCTGGAGAGCCGAAAACCTGTCTGTAGTTTACAGGTCTTCAGATCAAAAAGAATAGTACTCAACAGGCTGTTCAGGAAGAATCATGCCTAATCTGTACCTGGACCTGATTTATAAGATAAGATCCATTATGAGCCAGTGATGTTTTGGGATGAGACGTTAAGGGTCCTTGGGAGGACCCTTATATATTTTTCATGTGGAAAGAATGTAAATAATTTGTGTCCAGAAGGTGGACAATGGTAGATTAAAGATGGTGGTAAATTCTTTGCTCCTCCTTTGAGACGTGGCAACTACTTACCTTCCTTTCGGATTTGGGTTGAACTTCCTGACTTATTTGGCCAAAAGGATATAGCAGAAGTGATCATAAGAAGCTTTATAGTTTTCACCCAGCGGTCTTGAAATGCTCAGGCAGTAGAAGCTGCTCCTCAGGAAGCAGTCTCAATGCTTTGCGAAACCCAAACCATTACAGGTGTTCTTACCAACAGCCCCACCTGGTCCCCCAGCAGGCAGTCAACATTACTTGCCAACCATGTAACTGTACCATTTGGGAGGTCCAGCCATGTTAAACTTCAAATGACTGTAGACCCAACGAAAAGCTGACTGTCATCATACAAGAGACTCCAAGTGCGACTTACTCATTTGAGCCCAGCCAACCTACAGGACCAAGAGAGCCTAATAAATTCTTATTTTAAGCTGCTATGTTTTGGGCTGCTTTGTTACACAGTGATAGAGAACCAAACTAGGGCCTATAGAAAATGAAGAGGAAGGGAAGAGTTATATAAAAGACCTTTGGTAGAACAGGTTTGGGTTGGGGGAGACAGACCTCAGAGTTTTTCGTTAAGGGAATGACATGATGACAGCTATTTTAAGAGTGTTCCACTAAACTGGTGTCCTGCTGGCAGCAAGAGAGGAGGAAGCCCAAGCTGGGACTGCACGTGAGGCGGCGTGGACAGGGAATGTCAGGGATTGTGACTTACTGATTTGTGCAGAAAACTCACTTGAGGAAGTTTGTCACATCAGTGGGACATGGATGGGAACTGGTACTATTTGATTGAGCTTGCAAGGTCAGAGAAAGAGAAGATTGGAGCCTGGAAGGTTCAAAGGGGGTTAAAGTGAGGTTAGGAGTGAGGAGTTCAGTTCCGGAAATACTGACTCAGAGGACCTCTCTGGAACATGTAAGTGGAGATGTGGTTGAGCCTGAGGCAGACAGGGGACAGTTAGCAATCTGGGTCCCTCAATGTAGCCTGGGCTGACAAATAGAGATTGGAGAGTGGTGATGGGTAGAATAAGATAGCCCATAAAAGAAGTCCAGGAGTGTTTTATTCTTTCAATAAATTATTTACTGAGAATCTCTCATGTGTTAAGCATTGTTCCATGCTAAGAACATGAGAAAAGTAAAGCTTCTCAAGATCCTTACTACTTTGTGTAGTAAACGACACATAAGTAAATACCCCCCCACACACAAAATTTCATTTAAATTTCCATCAAAGGGGAACTGGTTAAATAAGCCACAATACATCTAGTCAATGGAATACTATGCAACTATAAAAAAGAATGAGATAATTCTTTATATATTGATATGGAAATATATCTAAGATATTATTAGGTGACAAAGCAAGATATAGAATTGCATATATCATATGTTTCTTTTCTGGAGGGGGTAAGAATGAAGGTAGAAAAAGAAGATACTTCAGCAAATAAAAAATGTGGTTAACTGGTGTATCAATTAAGATTTAATCAGAGCAATTAAAATAAAAAATTAGTCAACACATGCCTGTCCCTGGGTGGTCTCTGGTCCTCTTTGCCTGGAATGGCCCTACTACCATGGTCTTCAAGGCCCTACATCATTTGATTTTTGTCTATTTTTCATGGATTTATTCATGCAACAAGCCTAGGTTTGAGTACTTACTGTGTGGCAGGCACTGATCTGAGCCGTGGAGAGAGAGCAGTGCACAAATTAGACAAAACCCCTGCCCTCGTGGAACTTAGGTTCTAGGGGCAGCCCCAGAAAATAAATATAAATAAGTAAAATATATCATGTATTATTAGATGGTGTAAGTGTGATGGAGAAAAACAAAACAGAGAAGCAGGGAGGCAAAGGACTCTGCTCCAGCTAGTCTTCCTTTCTCCCTGATTGGTCAGCCTACTCCTGCCACACTGGCCTTCTTACTTCTCAAATACATCAGACTTGTTCCACCATTGTCCTTCTTAGTTCTTCTGTCTCGACCGTTCCCCCTCTCCCCCATTCTGAAGATCTTGATACAGCTGTGTCCTTCCTGCCATCTCAGTCTCAACTCAGGCCCTCCTGGATCACCCTGTCTAATGTTATTTCCCAGTTATTCTTTGTCCTCCAACCTTGTGACATTGTAACATTTCCTCCATATCTTCTCTAGATGCAAGAGGAGGAGTGGGAGCTGTCTTCCAGCAACAGCTGTTTGCTATGGAAGTGAGAGAAAAAACAGCTTTCTGCACCTGCTACAAATACAGCATGACAAATACTACATAAAGGAAACAAAGGAGGGACACCTGGGCCGCTCAGTGGGTTAAGCCTCTGCCTTCGGCTCAGGTCATGATCTCAGGGTCCTGTGATCGAGCTCTGCATTGGGCTCCCTGCTCTGCTTCCCCCTCTCTCTCTGCTTGCTGCTCTGCCTACTTGTGATCTCTCTCACTCTGTCAAATAAATAAAATTAAAAAAAAAAAAAAAAAGGAAACAAAGGAGTGAGGGTGGCCACGGAGAGCCACCTGATGTAGCCTGGGAGACAGAGTGGTCATGGAGGGCTTCCCAGAGGAGGCAGTGCGGAGGTGACTCATGAAGGGTAAGAAAGAATCCGCTGGGCAAAGGTGGAAGGTGGTTACTGCCAGCAGAGGGACGGCTATGTGCAAAGGTTTGGAGAAAAGAGAGAGCATGCCGTAACTCATTCCAGAAACTGCTGACTGTTCAGTGTTCCTAGAGAACAGAGTTAGAGGGAAGGAAGCAGGAGCAGGAAGGAAACCAAAGAAGAAAGAGCAGGTCATGATAGGTTGTGAATGCCTTTGATCTAGATGTTGAGGGGGACTTTTCCTGTTTTCCTGGTGTTGACGATCAAGATACAAGATTGAGGACAGAGTTGAGGATCTCACATTTCAGGATGATTAAGGATGTCTGCTAAGACTGGGGCAAGAACAGGCACTGCCCCAGGAGTGTATGGAGAAGTGGCAGGACTGGCCTGACCGCAGTCACTCACCCTCCTCTACACACAATGAGCAAAAGTGTGGGAAGAGCTGAGACAAGGAATCCTTGTAGGCCCAGGGTCCACTGGGGAGTATTAGGGTTTTCCCCTCCCCCACAACTGCCGCGGTGAGGGGGTTCTATGAGACTTACTCTTCAAGCTGGGGTGGGGGGCTACAAGCAAGACTGATGAGCATCTCATTTCCCAGCGGAACCCCTCATTAGGTGGCAGATGTACTGATCCTCCCCTCTGTGTCCCTGGACAGGGATAGGAGAGGGACATAAGGACAAGAGCCTCATAGAATGAGTTGGGAAGTATTCCTGTACTTTCTTGTTGAAAACTGGACATTTTAAATAATTGAATGTGCAACTCTAGATATCAGATTTTCCCCCTGCTCAAGGTCTTTTGTCATTACTGCTTCTTCTGGTAGTTGTCTGCTAAGTGACTATCCTGAACTATAATTTCTGTATTCTGTGTCTTATTAGGCCACCGACATCTATTCAGTTAGCTTACTGATCAGCTAATGATTGGACAAAAATTTCTATAAATGCGTGGAATCAACAAATCTCCCAGTTGGCCAGGGGGCTCTGACTCTGAGTGTGTATCAGGATACACTTTCCACGTGCAGGCAAGCAGTTACTGCTCCACTTAGCATCCCTTGTGCACTGCTTCAAGGGCAACCAAAAGGTGAGAGCTCAGGGTTTTTTGTTTTGTTTTGCTTTTGTTGTTTTGTTTTTTGTTTTGTTTCGTTTTTATTCTTTCCTGAGCACATGCATCCCTGGGCACACGCACCTATGCGTGTGCATGAACTTTTAGATTTCCTAGAATATGTCGAAGATTTCAAAGCCCCTATGGACATCTATTTCCTAACTCTTCCTTTTTCAGCCTCTTTTTTTTCATCTATTGTGTGACCCAAACCTTATCTATTGTCTCTACCAGTCACAAAGTTAAAACACTTGCCTGTACATTTTTTTTTTAACATCCCCTAGGGGCACCTGGGTAGCTCAGTTGGTTCAGCGTCCCACGCTTGATTTTGGCTTAGGTCATGGTCTCAAGGTCATGATCTCAGGGTCATGAGATGGAGCCATGTGTGTGGGGTAGGGGGGTAAAGGGGGGTCTAAGCTCAGTGGCGAGTATGCCTGAGATTCTCTCTCTCCCTCTCCCCCTTGCTCTCTCTCTCTAAAACAAATAAATTTTTAAAATAAATAAATAAATAAATAAATATATAGAATCCCCTAAAGAGGAAAAGTTTCCACAGTGGGTGAGCTCCAAGTGAAGCCAAATACAGTCTTTCCACTTAAGTCTTTTAGGGAACCACAGACAAGTCAGATAATGAAAATCATTTGGAAATACATCTTTTTTTTTTAAAAGATTTTATTTATTTATTTGACAGAGAGAGAGATCACAAGTAGGCAGAGAGGCAGGCAGAGAGAGAGAGAGAAGGAAGCAGGCTCCCCAATGAGCAGAAAGCCCGATGTGGGACCTGATCCCAGGACCCTGAGATCATGACCCGAGCCGAAGGCAGAGGCTTAACCCACTGAGCCACCCAGGTGCCCCGATTGTTATTTTTTTTTAAAGATTAATTTATTGATTTCTGAGAGAGAGAGAGAGTACAGTGGGGAAGAGCAGAAGGAGAGGGATACAGGATCTCAAGCAGACTCCGTGCTGAATGCACAGACTAACGCAGGGCTTGATCCGACAACCCTGAGATGACAACCTGAACCAAAATCGAGAGTTGGACACTCAACAGACTGAACCACCCAGGCACCCTACAGGTTGTTATTTTTGAAGGCTCTTGACCTGGAGAATAAGAGATGGGTCTAGGGCAAGTTTAAATGTCATAAAACTCATTGTTCTTACTGACACTCACCATTATTCTTGAATAAATGTTCTTCAGCTTGTTCCAAGCCTTTGGCTAGTCTCTGCACTCCTCAAAAAGGGGATTCTGATCATTTTTGCCAGTTTTTCTGGTTGATTTTATGGAGGAGACAATTTTTTGACTCCTTACATTGCCATTTTCACTGACCTCACTCACACGTACTTATTTTTTAAACTTGAAAAACCCTGAACTTTTTCAAATAAGACTGATTATTCTAAAGTATGATGTTCTCATGACTGAATTGCATTCTACTCCATGAATAAATGATTGTTTCTTTAAGAACCACCTCCCAACTGTCGGACATGGGAGGTGGAAATCTCCAGGGATATGCTGGAACCAGCGTGAACTGACCCTCAAGACCCACTTGCATACATCTCTTCCCAATTCTCTGTTAAGTGTTCATTGGTAGCTTGAAACCAGCCATGGTGGAAATGCTTACACCACAGAAATTGGCAAAAGTTTCTCTCCAACCGAACTGACAGGTGGCTGTTAGACATTCAATTGCACATCACTGGGGGCTGATACCATAACAGAAAGCCATACAAGGACCACGTTTTATTCATTTATGTATCCTTAAGACTCAGCAGAGGACTAAGCAACACCCTGAGTGATAATGATTTTTTGTTCTTTTTGTGTACATGCTTCTTAACAGAGTTAGATTTCCAATTTGAGTACTATTTTATAATCTTTCGTGATTCAGCAAAACTTCAACGCTTATTACACATTGAAACATAATTGTCCTTATTTTATTTTTTTTATTTTTATTTTTTAAAAGATTTTATTTATTTATTTGACAGATGGAGATCACAGAGAAGCAGGCAGAGAGAGAGGAGGAAGCAGGCTCCCTGCTGAGCAGAGAGCCCAATGAGGGGCTTGATCCCAGGACCCAGGGATCATGACCTGAGCTGAAGGGCAGAGGCTTTAACCCACTGAGCCACTCAGGCGCCCCTGTCCTTATTTTAATGGTTGCAATTTTCCTTTGAATGAATGAATCATGATTTCTTCAAGTCCTCCCATGTTGATTTATTATTAGGTTATTTCTGATGTTTCACAGTGATGGACATCTTTGTGTAATGACCATTTTATATCTTGTTACAACTCCTTTAAATCTGGGAACAGGTTATCTTATTAAAAAAAACAAACAACAACACCTGAAGGGTGCCTAGGTGGCTCAGTTGACTAAGTGTCCAACTCTTGATTTTGTCTCAGGTCCTGATCTCAGGGTCATGTTTTTGAGCCCATGTCAGGCTCCACACTTAGCATGGAGTCTGCTTGTCTTTCTCCCTCTGCTTCTCCCACCACTCATGCTGTCTCTTAAATAAATAAGTAAGATCTTTAAAATAAAAACTAAGATAGAGTAAAAAAAATAAATGACCTCCTAGATCATTAATTCTTTTATATACTGAGTGTCTTTTCTAGGCCAAAGTCTAGCACCTGTTACAGGGACTCAGGAATAACACTGGCCTGAGTCTCACATTTACAAACAGGTCCTACATTTAGAATTTTACTGATGTCTCCAAAGGAAATTACACCTGCAAAACAGTGGTACTCATGATATAATTCTATTCCGAACCAGACTCTGATTCTGAACCAGGAATAATCAGGGTATACTTTCAAGTTGTTCTAATAGAGGACCTAAATACTTGCACATTAGAAAGACAGAAGTTTCTTCTTCATCTATTAATAGTCCTGTTTTGCAGTATCAGGGAGCCAGCCTTCAAATATATCATTGGTCAACTATCCCTAGGCATGCCCCAGTCTGCTCAGTCCAATGTGGCTTACTGCCTATTGGAAGTAAGAAAATACCTTTTCTCTTTTTGGAGCCCCTGAAGTTGTGTATATCACATGCTCCCACATTCTGTAGACCAGGCTTCATTATATGGCCACAGACACGTAGCTGCAAGGGAGTCTGGGAAATGTTGTATTTGACCTGGTTGACCATAAATACAGCTAAAAAGGGTGCCTGGATAGCTCAGTGGGTTAAAGCCTCTGCCTTCGGCTCGGGTCATGATCCCAGGGTCCTGGGATTAAGCCCCACATCAGGCTCTCTGCTTGGCGGAGAGCCTGCTTCCCCCCACTGCCTCTCTCCGCCTATCTGCCTACTTGTGATCTCTGTCTGTCAAATAAATAAATTAAATCTTTTAAAAAATACAGGTAAAAATCGAGTATCATGATAACATAAAAAGTAGAGAACTGATTTGGAATAAAATTAACACTTTCTCCTATAATTTCTAATACCTTTCTAAATGAATTAATACTTTTTATGTTCTACAAATTTATAAATTAAATCTTTCATATATTCATTTTGAAAATATTCCAGTTACACTGCATCATCATTTTTATGTTAAAAGCATTAAGTTGGTAAACTTAAACCTTTAAATTGTACCAGCAATTTTGCTACCCTGTTTCAGTCTTCTTCTACTTTCTTATATGCCAGAAGACAAAAAGAACTGGACCCAACCTTGCTCAGCTGTGTAAACAGACAGGGGAGACCAAATCTCTGCCCTCTTGGTCTAGAATGGTAGACAAATATGGAAATAAATAATTAGAGAAGGTATACATGTAGAAGCCTAGAACAAGACTTTTCCTGAGGAGGTAAGAGAAAGCTTCTAAGAAGAGGCAATCCGGCTGGCTCAGTCATTAGAGCATGTGACTCTTGATCTCAAAGTTGTGAGTTCAAGCCCCACATTGGGCATAGAGCCTACCTTTTTTTTTTTTTTTTTTTTTTGACAGACAGAGATCATAAGTAGGCAGAGAGGCAGGCAGAGAGGGGAGGAAGCTCTCTGCTTAGCAGAGAGCCTGCTCTCTGCTGATGTGGGGCTCGATCCCAGGACCCTGACATCATGACCTGAGCTGAAGGCAGAGGCTTTAACCCACTGAGCCACACACACGCCCCAGAACCTACTTAAAAAAAAAAAAAAAAAGAAGAGGCAATTTAAATTCATCTGGTAGGAAAAGTAAGAATGTTACAGACAAAGGGCTCATCTTGAGCAAAGACATTGAGTGTTGGAAGTATCCCAGTGATTCAGTTGAACACAGGATTGGTGGGTTGGATAGGGGCTGGAGATGAGGCTGGGAAGATCTGCTGGGCCCAGGTATTGGAGAGGCTTCGTTTGGCTGACTGTGGTATATATGATAAACTGACTTCCATTATCCATTCCAATCTCCTAATGTGCCTTCATACACTCCATAGGCTAGAAAACCAAAAGTTTCGCTGCCTTCCTTGCAGGCAGAATTCTGGGTAAGATTGGCTCCACCAGTTAAACACACGGATACAGCTAGGAGTGAGGTGGAGGCCATCATTTTGCTTCTCTGGTTGTACTTGCTGGCTGGCATGGCCTGGGAGATACCGGATTTCAGCAGCGTTCAGCTTTGTGGGAGCTAAGAGATTGAAAGTTGCAGCAGTGGCAAAGGCTTCCTTATATCCGGTGGATCACAGTCCAGGTAACAGTCTCCTGACTTCTCTGCTTCCTGTGGGAGAGATTGCCTCTCCAGTGGTTGGCCAGTTCTTCTGTGTCATTCTGGGAGCTGGCTTAGAGGCCCAGCAAAGCCATTCCTCTAGGCTCATCAATGCTTTTTTAAGTGTCTAATACTTTGCACGAAATCCCCTTCTGATAAAAATTGCTAGAATGGGTTCTGCTTCTCGTAACTGAACTGTGATTAAGGCAGAAGATATGCAACTGGAACTGACTATCCAGCTGCATTCCACCTAAAACATGGCCCCAGCTCAGCCTCTGGCTTATGTTCTGGAGAGCCTGTTGCTGTTATACCCAGGAGGCAATGTAATCACCCCCCTAGCAGAAAGCCCCCACGGCCTGGCCTGCTGTTAAGTGGAGAATAGGTCACTTCTGAGGGTGAGTTAGGGTAAGCATAAACAGAGCCTTCTTGGCAGAGACCCTCCTTCTGACAATGTCAATTGTAGGGGTGGGAAAATTTTCCCTTCTTCCCTTCTACGTTCTTTGATCTAATAATCAAACTGACATAAGACAGATTAACAGGCAGAAAAACAAATCTACTTTTATACATACATAAGGGAGCCCGAAAGATAGGATACTCCAAGGTAAGTCAGACAGTTGAGGCTCATGTGTCATCCTGAGCTAAGGAATGGGATGGGGGTCTGGGGCTTCAAAGGGGAGGAGGGTAATGCAAAGGACAATAAGAAGAGCAGATGTTTGGTAATTAGGTGTTTGCCCTGCTATACAGATAGGCCTTTCAGCTAAAAAGTTATCTCTGGTAAGACCTGTCTTTCTTAGACAGGCTCCCCCCCCCCATTATTTTAGGTGATTAAGGGAGAGGTAAAAGTTTTTTTGAGTCTGCTGGGTCTTGATTGCCTTCAGCTCGAAATAATCCATATGCCAAAGAGAGCATGTTCTCATGTTCCTCCCTTCCACACCAAAAGTAGGGGTTGCACAATCCTGGTCATGACTCAGGCCACTTGAGTCTCTGCAAAATCATACTGAATGGGTTAAAACACCTATTATTACAGAGATTTGGGGCCTCTTTCATTCCATACAAACAAAGCCATGGACATTATATCAGAGACTGTCGGGGGAGGGGAGGGGAGAGGTCTTGGTGGTAGTGGATACGCAGAGAGGAGGGAGGGATCGCTCTACATCCACCACCCCACTGTGGTACACACAATAACACTTGATTTTGTAATTTTGATTTTTCTGTCTATTTCAAGTTTTTATTTTAATTCTCATATGAATACTTTTAAGTTTAATCATTGTTCATTTCTTTTAAGGTAGAGTAGAAAAATTTAATATGTGAAATAAAGCCAATTTCATGAGTAGTATTTCTTCAGGACATGTTTATTTATTTTATTTTTGTTTTAAAGATTTTATTTATTTATTTATCAGAGAGAGAGCAAGCATGCACACAAGCAGGCAGAGTGGCAGGCAGGAGCAGTGAGAGAAGCAGGCTTCCTGCCAAGTAAGGAGCCCGATGCAGGACTTGATCCCAGGACCCTGGGATCACGACCTGAGCCGAAGGCAGTGGCTTAACTGACTGAGCCACCCAGGCATCCTCTTCAGGACATGTTTAAAAGGCAAACCAATTAGGGGGAATTATTAGGTGAGTAATAGTAGAGCTGGCATGAAGACATGGTCCAGACCATGCAAGTGGCATGGCATTTCCTACGATTCGGAAAGCCCAATGCAGGATCACAGTGAGTCCTCCTGACAACTGTAGGAGTTGCTTATTTTGTGGCCCCACTTTAGAATGGGGAGTGAGGGTCGGGAAATAGAAGTGACCTGTCAGGGTCACACAGCGGCAGTGGTCAGTCACAACGTTGAGATTCATTCCTGGCTGATGATCTCTTCATCCTTCTCCCACCCCCGCTTTATTTGTCATATACAGACTCTGAAAGCCACCAGTAATAACTAGATAACTTTGGAGAAGTGAGAATTCTCCCAGCCCACTTCCTCTTGGTAGCTGTGCTCATCCACCAGATCCCAGTTCCCCTCTGATGGGGGTGGTCTGTTGCAGAGAATGTTCAGGAGATCTGCCAGGTTTGGGCCCTGGACATCTAACTTGGCTGCCTCCTCCAACATGCCAGGCTGGAAGGTTCAAGGCCAGGAAGGTGGGAGGGGCCTGTCTGGGCCTCTGCTCCTTCTCCTTGCCCTTGTCTCTGGACTACAGTCTATATTTTAGGAAAATAAAAGAGAAAGGACAGTGGGGATGGCATAGGGGGTTGGGATGCTGTCTGAGCACAGGCTGAGAGTTCCTTCTCCAAAGTCAGTGACTCATGTGGCCCCAGGACTCAAGTTCAGAGCTGTTTGAGACAGCAAACGGAAGAGGGGTAAGATTCAAACCAGCCTTCCCAAGCATCCAGTGGCCATCAGTGTACCTCCTGGGATAGAAGTTTTGACGCTGTCCTAGGTTGCAGGCTGCGGGGCCCTCAGACCCAACCAGCAGGGAAGGAGAAGGTCTTTTTGGGCATGACTGGAGCCCACTGCTCTTGCTCCAACCCAAACAACTTCTGTTTTACGTCTTAGATTCTAAAAGCAGTTTGAGAACCATTGCCCTAGCATCTTCTAGGCCTCAGGTTTAAAGAAATGCTTGCAGGGCCTCATTCAGCCACTGGTTCCCAAGCCATCGAAGGCAGAAATCGATGAGTTAGAGGAAGGGAGCAATGGCAGGTGGGGACAGAGGAGCCTGGAGAACCAGGTGGGCATAAAGGATACTGGGTCTCAGAAGCCAGCTTTTACCAAACCCTCTTCTTCTTCTTTTTAAGATTTTATTTTTTGAGAGAGAGAGCATGAGCAGGGGGAAGGGCAGAGAGAGAGAGAGAGGGAGAAGAAGACTCCCAGCCAAGCAGGGAGCCTGACACAGGGCTCAGTCCAAGGACCACGTGATCAAGACTGAGCCGAAGGCAGAAACCCAACTGACTGAGCCACCCAGGTGCCCCACAGCAAACCTTCTTAAGTGCCTCCTGTCATTCCCCTAACTAGCTTAGGAAAAAAAAAAAACACATTCATCTTAAAGTATATCCCCATGATAACTTCATATATATATATATTTTTTTTTAAGATTTTATTTATTTATTAGAGAGAGAGAGTGTGTGTGCGAGCGAGAACATGAGCAGGGGGAGTGGCAGGCTGAGGGAGAGGGAGAAGCAGGCTCCCCACAGAGCAAGAGAAGTCTGATATGGGGCTCAATCCCAGGATTCTGGGATCACGACCTGAGCTGAAGGCAGTCACCTAACCAACTGAGCCACCCAGGCGCCCCTCCCCATGATAATTTACCAATTACAAACACTGAATTTCCAGTGGGAAAACCTAGTGGACATCTACCTTAACCAAATGATCACACTTAATATCAGCAATATTGAGATAAAGTAGCATTAGGGACCACCTGACAAGATAAATTGAGACAGTTCACATACAGCATTTCTGCCAAAAATGTAAAGCCTAGATCTATCTAACAAGAAGGAAGCATCAGGCAGGTCCCAACTAAGAGACAGTCTACAGACTAACTGGCCTACGCTCTTAAAGAAGGTCAGAAAAGACAAAGAAGGGCTAAGAAATTGTTCCAGGTTAAAAGAAACTAAAGGGACATGAAAACAAAATGCAATGCCTGGTTCTGAACTGGATCTTGGGCTGGGGGGAAAAAAAGAGCCATAAAGGACATAAATAAGACAATGGAAGAACATGAATATGGGCTGTGAAGTAGATTACAGTATTGCATCAATGTGAAATTTCTGATTTTTGGTACTGTACTCTGGTTTTGTAAAAGAATGCTTTTGTTCTTAGGAAATAAACCCTGAAGGTAGGGGTAAGTATAAAGCTGTTTTCAGTGTACTCTTAAGCTGAGAGAGAGGGAATGATAAGGGAAAAAAAACTTACAGAATAATAGATACTTGGGGTGCCTAGCTGGCCTAGTCAGAAGAGCATGCAACTCTTGATCTCAAGGTCGTGAGTTCATGCCCCACATGGGGTGTAGACATTACTTAAATAAATAAAGCTTTATTTATTTATTTTATAAGTAAAACTAAAAAAAAATACGTACTCAAGTCAAACAACAGAGAGTAAAGGAAAGGTAAGAATTTCCTCCAGTCTTATGGCTTCCCAGACATAAGCACTGTCTTTGATCTTTAAAGTAGTTTTAAATATTATTTATTATTATTAAAGCAATACAAATATGTGGTTAAGAAATTGTAGTACTCAAAGGGCTTTAATAAAATCCAATGTCCCACCACTTCCTGATCTCGATTATGCTCCACAGAGCAATCACTTTTGACTATCTGCTTTTCTGGCAGTTACCTCTATAGTTCTAAGTAATCTGTTCATGGACATAGGAATGATGTTATCAACATCCGGCTATCTGTGAGGACTTAAATCACCTGTACCCTACCATTCCCCACTCTTTCCAATAGAGTTTTTATCAGTATTTTCCGTCCTTGTAACTTTAGGTTTCATGTTTTGTTCTGTCAAATCTAGACTGTATCTAAGTTCCAGGTTTGTCAGATATGGCTATTCTGGCACTACTCTTCCCTTTGCCTCATTCTCCTCCCTTCCTACTTCTGTGATCTGTGATTTTAGTTACACAATGTTAAACTGGATGGTATTATGTTTTGTTCTGTAACCACAATGGTTTTCCTTGCTGATTCTGTAGGTTGGCTTTCAAAGTTGAAAAGTCCATAAATAATGCTATGATTAGGACTATATAAGCACTTTTACCTGCACAACCATGTGGTATACTATGGTTACATTTCTTTTCTTGGGCGGCCTTTGACTTTGCTTGTATTCAACTACTTTAAGGGGTGCCTGGCTGGCTCAGTCAGTGGAGCGTGCAACTCTTGATCTCAAGGTCATGAGTTCAAGCCCCTCATGTATAGAGTTGTGTATAGAGTTTACTTAAAAAATAAAATAAAGGGGGGCTCCTGCATGGCTTAGTTGATTAAGCATCCAACTTGATTTCAGCTCAGGTCATGATCTTAAGGTCATGGGATTGAGTCCCTACACTGGGCTCTGCACTCAGTGTGGAGTCTACTTGAGATTCTCTCTCTCCCTCCACCCCTACCCTGGCTTGCACTCTCTGTCTCAAATAAGTAAATAAATAAAATCTTAGTAAAAATAAAGGTAAAAGGAAATAAAAATCAACTATTTCTACTTAACAGTGTCTGAAAGGTCTTCCATTTTTTTCAATGACCATATGGTAATTTGAGTCTGTGGATTTGAATTTTTTAAATTAAATTAAAATTTTTATTGAGGCAAAGTACATGTAACATAACATTTGCCATCTTGACCATGTCTAAGTGTTTAATTCAGTGGCATTAAGTACATTCATACCGTTCTGCAACCATCACCATCCTCCCACAGAACTTTTCCATCATTCTGTGCTAAAACTCTTTACCTATTAACAAATAACTTCCCATTTGCCCCTCCCCAGAGCTTGCTAACTACTGTTCCACGCACTCTATGAATTTGACTATTTTAGGAACCTCACATAAATGGAATCATAGGAGAGGGAGCAAAATACATGCTCGCAAAATATGTCACTTTGGCATGTGGATTATTTTGAGCTGAAGGCAATGGAGACCCAGCAGACTCAAGAAAAACTTCTATCTCTCCCTTAACTATTTAAAGGAATTTAGATAGTGGTCCTGGCCTAGAAAGAGAGCAATTACCAAAGGTAACCTTTACTGAAATATTTACCTGTATAGCAGGGCAAACACTTAATTACCTAACATACGCTCTTCTCATTGTCCTGTGAATCACCCTCCTCCCCTTTGAAGCCCCAGGTTCCCCCTGCCCCCACCCCATTCCTTAGCTTAAGAAGGCACATAAGCCTCAACTGACTGATTTGTCTTTGGAATCTAATGGTCTTTGTGGGGCCCCCATATGTATGTCATTAAATATTTATCTCTTGTTAGTCTGTCTTACATTAATTCACCAGCAAAGGGTAGAGGAAAGATTTTTCCTCCCCAACAGTTGGCACAGTTGGCAGGATGAACCACTAGCTGGACTCTGCTTGCTTGGAGGCTGGTGCAGCAGAGAGAGCCTGGGATCTCTGATAAGCATCAGCAGAAGGTAAGAATTCTTACCACTTCAGTCTCCCAGATCTCTGCCTGAAGGGACTGGTGGACGTGAGAGTGGTGACTCTTTTCCCCTCTTTTTTCCTTTTTTAAATTTAGGTAAGTGGAATAAAAAATTTGTGCAACTGGTTCCTTGGCTTTATTGACTCTGCTAAAGAATTGTTAGGAATACTCTTGATTTTTGTTGATCCTTTTTCTCCCAGAGATGGTCACTGATTTCCTCTGTCTCGGTTGTGTCATTTGTCACGAGGAAGAAAGCTATAGGGAAGAAAGCAGGCGTAGGTTTGTAAGCCTGCTGTTTGACCTGGCCTCACAGCACAGTGAGTCTATGGTCACCAGACCAGCGTTCACTTAGACAAACATTGCCGTGGGTTAATGTGCACATGAGGTAAAGGAAGGGCTGTTGCTAAGGGACATCTTGGCAGCCAAAGCCACAAAATTGGGGCACATGGCTCTAGCACTTTAAAGCTATTAAGAGTGATTGCCACCTAACTCAGAGACTCCTGTGTTAGGATAAGTTGGTCACAGAACAGGTTAGACAGACCACAGGTTACCTGTCAAGCTCAAAAAAAAATTCCGCGTAATGAGGCAATCTGTAAACCACCACACAATCCCTAACCCTGGGGCACATCCCTCCTAGTCTGGCCCTGAGACCCAAGAATTAGTGAAAGCTGTTAATGTGCATTTAAGAAACACCAAATGAGGGGCGCCTGGGTGGCTCAGTGGGTTAAAGCCTCTGCCTTTGGCTCAGGTCATGATCCCAGGGTCCTGGGATCAAGCCCCGCATCGGGCTCTCTGCTCCGCGGAGGGCCTGTTTCCTCCTCTCTCTCTGCCTGCCTCCCTGCCTGATTGTGATATCTCTGTCAAATGAATAAATAAAATCTTTAAAAAAAATTTAATTAAAAAAATAAAAAATAAAAAAATAAAAAGAAACACCAAATGAGGTTTCCCTTTTGCCTTGTTCTGTGTCTTGAGGGCTTGGTTTTATGGAAAGTGAGGATATTCTCTTTGTGGTCTCTGCCAACTGGAGGGTGCCTACACTGGTGGAGAGCCATGCACTGTGGATCTGATAAGCAGAATTCTCTTTGTCCTGTGTACCAGATTTCAAGGGAATTTGTCATAAGGGGTCCTGGTCCATAAGGGGCCTTTGTTGTCTCAATGTCTGTCGTCACTAATTTGGTTGGACAGAAATGTGAGTGTACCCCATTCGCAGCTAGATATTTTTCAGGCTAATTTTGGGAGTGAACTTTTTGGATGTTGTTAGAGCAGCATTTTTTTGTACTCTCCTTTGGAAACACCTCCTGAGTTCATGGTTAGGTCATAAAAAGGCTTACTGAGGGGGGGGGGGGGCGCCTGGATGGCTCAGGTGGTTGAGAATGGGCGTTTAGCTTGGGTCATGATCCCAGGGTCCTGGGATGGAGCCCCATATAAGTTCCCTGTTCAGCTGGGAGCCTGCTTCTCCCTCTGCTCCTCGCCCCTGCTTGTGTGCACTGTCTCTCAAAAAGAAGGCACAAAAAATTATAATGGATAGCCTTAGGAATTCTCTTAAGATGAAAGAACACAAACTAGACTTAAAACAAAAATCAAACACAATGTGAATTTCTTTTCTTAAAATCTGGCCCTGGGGAGTCTAGGTGGCTCAGTGGGTTAAGCCTCTGCCTTCGGCTCGGGTCATGATCTCAGGGTCCTGGGATTGAGCCCTGCATCGGGCTCTCTGCTCAGGAGGGAGCCTGCTCCCCGCCCCCCCCCGCCCCCCGCCCCCCGCCTGCTTCTCCACCCACTTGTGATCGATCTGTCTGTCAAATAAGTAAATAACATCTTAAAAAAATATATCTGGCCCTGTCTATTTTAACTTTCTTTTTCCCACAAGATTTACAGAGACCACTCTGGCCTGATCTCCAGGCCCATGATATATTGGTTACTCATGTAACTGCTGAAAATCAAGAAGTGAATCTAGCAGAAGCATCTGGGACAGGGAATAGGGCTTGGTTTGGAGGGCTATACAGTCAGGCTCTGACATCATCAGACTTTCCTACCAATGTTCTTTGAAGGCATATTCTAGAATCGCATCCAAAGAATTCATGTTCTGAAGTTGGCAGAAAATAAAATTTCATGTTATCCCTTCCTTTGCAAATCCAGACCTGTTCATTTTTGATCCTTTCACCCCAGGGATAATTATAACCTTCTTGCTTGCCTAGTTTTGTGTCCTAAGAACTTGGTTTGGCTTTCTGCCTGCCTGGGTTGTCCTTCTTTTGGTTACCTGTGGGAGTGACTCTGGATCTTGGGAAGGGGATATCCTTTGCACCTTCTTCGGGGGCCCCTTTTACATCAAAGGAGGGAATTTAATACTGTCAGGAATATTTACTGTTTGTTCTGGCTGAAAACTGACACAATACAGGCATACCTTGGAGATACTGCAGGTTTGATTCCAGACCTCAACAATAAAATGAATATCACAATACAGTGAAATGATTTTTTTTCATTTCCCAGTGAATGTAAAAGTTACATTTGCACTATACTTCAGTCTATTAAATGTGCATTGTTAAAAAAAAACAATGTACATACCTAATTAAAAATATTTTATTGCTAAAAAATGTTAACCATCACCTAAGCTTTCGGGGAGTCATAATCTTATTGTTGGTGGATGGTCTTGACTTGATGTCGATGGCTGCTGACTGATCTGTGTGGTGGTTGTCCACGGCTGAGTTTGCTGTGGCAACTTCTTAAAATAAGACAACAATGCCACGTCGATTGACTTGCCCTTTCACAAACCATTTTTCTGTAGCACAAGATGCTGTTCGGCAACATTTTACCCAGAGTAGAAATTCTCTCAATACTGTAGTTAATCATCTCAAATCATGACACTGCCTTATCAACTAAGTTCATGTAATATTCTAACTCTTTTGTTGTTATTTTAACAATCTTCACAGCTTCTCCACCAGGAGTAGATTCCATCTCAGGAGACCACTTTCTTCGTCACCCATAAGGAGCAAATCCTCATCCCTTTAAGATGCTATTTCCACCCCACCCACACTTACTTCTTCCCCTGAAGTCTTGGTCCCTTAAGGTCATGAGGATTGCAGTCAACTTCTTCCAAACTCCAGTTCATATTGATTTTCTGACTGCTTCCCATGAATCACAAGTGTTCCATTTTTTAAAAAAGACTATTTATTTATTTGACAAAGAAAGAGCGTGAGCACACAACCAAGGGGAGAGGAGAAGGAGAAGCAGTGGGGAGCCTAATGTGGGGCAAATCCAAAGACCATGGGATCATGACCTGAGCCGAAGGTGGACGCTTAACCCACTGAGCTACCCAGGTGCCCCAAGAATCACAAACATTCTTAATGGCATCTAGAATGGTGAATCCTTTCCAGAAAGTTTTCAGTTGATTTTTGCCCAGCTCCACCAGATCCATTATCTATGGCAACTGTAGCTTTACACGGTGTACTTCTTAAATAACAGACTTGAAAGTTGAAATCACCCCCCCACCCCAGATCCTTGGGCTGCAGAACAGACATTGTGTTAGCAGGCATGAAAACAGCATCTCATCGTATCTCTCCATCGGAGCTCTTGGGTGACCAGGTGCATGGCAATGAGCAGTCGTATTTTGAAAGGAGTCTTCTTTTCCGAGCAGTAGGTCTCGATAGTGGGCTTAAAATATCCAGTAAACTTGGGGTGCCTGGGTGGCTCAGTGGTTAAAGCCTCTGCCTTCGGCTCAGGTCATGATCTCAGGGTCCTGGGATCGAGTCCCGCATCGGGCTCTCTGCTCAGCGGAGAGCCTGCCTCCTCCTCCTCTCTCTCTCTGCCTACTTGTGATCTGTCAAATAAATAAAAAAAAACTTAAAAAAAAAGGAAAATAAAATAAAATATCCAGTAAACTATGTTGTAAACAGAAGTGCTTTCATTTGGGCCTTTTGCTCCATTTATAAAGCACAGTCAGAGTTGATTAGCATAATTTTTTTTAAAAGATTTTATTTATTTGAAAGGGAGAGGGAGGGAGAGAGCACAAGAGTGGGAAGGGACAGAGGGAGAAGCAGACTCCCTGCTCAGCAGGGAGCCCTATGCAGGACTCAGCCCTGGGACTCTGGGATCAGGACCTGAATGGAAGGCAGTAGCCCAACCAACTGAGCCAGCCAGTTGCCCGATTTAGCCTAATTCTTGAGGGCCCTAGGATTTTCCGCATGGTATATGAACATTGGTTCAACTTACCGTCATTGAGCTGCATGAGCCTCTAACAAGAGAGTCAGCCTGTCCTTTGAAGCTCTGAAGCCAGGCACTGACTTCTCTCTAGCTCTGAGGGTCCTCGATGGCCTCTTCTTCCACTAACAGGCTGTTTCATCTGCACTGGAAATCTGTCGTTTAGGGCGGCCACCTTCATTTGTGATCTCAGCGAGATCTGGGCGACGTGCTGCAGCTTCTGCACCAGCACTGGCTGCTTCACTTGCTCTTTTCTGTCACGGAGACGGCTTCTCCCCTCACCCTCGTGAACCACCTCTGCCGGCTTCACACTTCTCTTCTGCAGCTTCCGCACCTCGAGCAGCCTTCACAGAAGGACAGGGAGAGGGCCTTGCTCTCCGTGAGGCTCTGGCTAAGGGAATGCTGTGGTGGTTTGATCTTTCATCCAGACAACTAAAACTTTCTCTGTATCAAAATAAGGCTTTTTTGCTTTCTTATCATTCACAGATTTATTGGAGTAGCACTTTTTTGTTTCCTTCAAGAAAACTTCTTTTGCATTCATAACTCTGTTTAGCATAAGGGTCCTAGCTTCCAGCCTCTATCCCAGCTTTCCACAGGCCATGATCATGAAGCTGATTCATTTCTAGCTTTTGACTTAAAACGAGAGATGTGTGACTCTTTTTTCACTTGAACACTTGGAAGCCATTGTGGGTTTATTAATTGGCCTCATTTCAAGTGTGTTGTGCTCAAGGAATAGGGTGAACGGAGGAGACGGAGAAGGAGATCAGGGGCAATGGTTGGGGCTGGTTGGTGGACGAGTCAAGAACACACACAACACCTGTCAATTAAATTTACTGCCTTACGTGGGCGCATTTTGTGGCGCTCCAAAACAATTACAGTAGTAACACCATAGATCACCGATCGCAGATCACCATAACAAACAAAATAATAATGAGACAGTTTGACATATTTTAAGAATTACCAAAATGTGACACAGAGACATGAAGTGGGCATGGTGCCAACAGACTTGCTCAATGCCAGGGTGGCCTCGGATCTCTAATTTGTAGAAACAACAGTATCTGAGAGGCATAATAGAGTGAAGCACGATAAATGAAGCATCCCTATATTTAAAAGGAAGTATTTTTTTGGTTTAGACCTTCTATTCTAAGGTAGAATAAAATTATGTACCCAGAGGGAAAGAAAAACATTCTAATAAAGGTGTATGGGTGTGTCAGTCCTTCATTACACAGACTCCGAACCAATTCTTTGAGGAATTAAGGATGATTGTCCTTATCTTACAAATCTATGAAAAACTAGAAATACAGCTCAGAGGCATTTCAAACCCCACCAAGTCCTTTTTACCAATCCAGAAACCTAAGTACTATAGGAATTCTTACTTTAGGAAACCAAAGTTCTTTTTTTCCCCCTTTTTTCTTTTCTTTTTTAAAGATTTTATTTACAGGAAACCAAAGTTCTTAAAAGAACTCGTATTAAGACTACTTGTCAAGAACTATAAAAATCTTTTTTTTAAAGATTTTGTTTATTTGACAGAGAGAGATGGAGCAAGAGAGGAAACACAAACAGGGGGAGTGGGAGAGGGAGAAGCAGACTTCTCGCTGAGTAGTGCGCCCAATGCAGGACTCAATCCCAGGTCCCTGGGATCATGACCTGAGCTGAAGGCAGATGTGTAACGACTGAACCACCCAGGCGCCCCAACAAATAAAAATCTTAAGTGTCTTCTAAAAGGCTTTAACCATCTGAGAAGACAGACTTATCCCAATTGTTCTTTTATAACATGATTTTTACATTATCATATCTATTTCATGGCTAAAATTTAAAAAATGAAACTATAAGGTTTCTGTGTCTGTATTTTTATGTGTCCAAATATTATTGCAGATATGTGTCATTTTATCTCTGTGGGTGGTATCACCAAAATTAACTTGTAAAAGAACTTTATTCAATTGGCTTAAAGAAAATGAAATGCTTATATAGTTAAGTTCTTAGAAATACAACAGAAAGTAACCCAAATACTTTTTATGTTCAATTGATCTGGAAATATATTTAGTATTAAAGCTAGTTTAAGTTTGTTGGCTTAATTAAAATAGCCATAACTTCAGAGTTATCAGCATAAAATATATTTTTATTCTACCTAGGTTTACCAAAAGTCAAATAAGCTCATGTCAATTCCATTCCAGAATTTGTCATCAAGAAAGATAACTTAAGGTGATGGTTCGCTTTTTAATGTTTCATGAAATTTTCCTTTCTAAGCATAATTCTTAAGAACAAGTGAATTAAATAGATGTAAGATAACAGTTTATAAATCAGCATTCCATCAATACTTATGTTTTATGTTATGTCTACTTAAATACTTTCCCCAAATATTTTTGGTAACTTAAAACTAGTTTTGCTATGTTAAATTAAATGATGTATAGTCATTAAATATGTAGATCATTTCCAAATGAGATAAAATATTGAATGCATTTTTAAAAAAGATTTTATTTATTTATTTGATAGAGAGAGCATGCACAAGTAAGGGGAGGAGCAGAGGGGAGAGGGAGAAGCAGGTTCCCCACTAAGCAGGGAACCCAATGTGGAGCTGGATCCCAGGACCCTGGGGTCATGACCTGACCCCAAGGCAGATGCTTACCCGACTGAGCCACCAAGCTGCCCCAAAATACTGAATATTAATTATTTTATCTCCTGCCTATAAAAGCCTTCCTTTAAAAAAAAAAAAAAGATTTATTTATTTATTTTGGAGGGAGAGAGAGTGCACAGAAGGGAGGGGCAGAGGGAGAGAGAGAATCCAGGCAGACTCCTCCCTGAGCACGGAGACTGATGTGGGGCTCCATCCCACATCCCTGAGATCATGACCTGACCTGAAATCAAGAGTTGGATGCCCAACTGACTGAGCCATCCAGGTGCCCCCAAAACCTTCCATTTTGTATAGCTCCTTGGATACTGTTCTATTCTTGAAACTTTCTAATCAGATGTTTAAATTTTACTCAGTTGAATTTTTTTTAAATGGAATTAAAGATATTTGGGTCTTTTGGTAAACATATCTTGTGTCATGTTGAAAGATTATACTGTGAAGAAGCATATGTTTCCAGAAATTATGAAATGTATTCATAAATTTGCCAATCTAAAGAATACCAGTATAATACAATTCAAAATTGCTTATTCTTAGTTTTCACTAGAAAGCAAGACTTCTAAGGGTTAAGAATTCTAACTAACATATGTAGTTAAAGTTACTAGAAATAATAAGGGAAATATCTCCATATGCAAGGAAAGGAGGATGTATGTTTTTGGTAAGAGATGGTATAAGAAAAGGAGATAAATTTTTGTTGAAGGAAAAGAAAGTTGTAGGTTTGTGGAAAAGCAATCTTTGGAAAGAAATTTTAATGGGTGGTCACACTTGCTAACAATTAATTAACATTTAAATTAATTAATTAAATTTAATTAAGTTGAGTCCCGAAGCAGGACTCAATCCCAGGACCCTGGGAGAATGAGCTGAGCCGAAGGCAGCGGCTTAACGGACTGAGCCACCCAGGCGTTCCAGTAACTAGAATTGTGACTGATAATACTGGTACATATAAGAATTTTAGGAATTTCATATAATTTCTAGAAAACTTATATTAATAGTATCAATAACATACAATATAATCTAAGAAGGTTTATCATCATTAATTTGATAATTCTTTCCCTGTAATTTAACATTCCAAATAAGCCTGGTTGGTATTAACAGCTCTCTTTTTATAGGGAGAGAGAACAAATCTTTTGAGATATTCCAGGACCCTCTGGAAGTTCTCAAAACTTAGCTTGAGGTCAAAACATATTTTTTAAGTTTTCTTTATTTTAGAGAAAGAGAGAGAGCAAGTGCAAGTGGGAGACAGTGAGGGAGAGAAACTCTTTGGCAGACTCTACACCGAGCAGGGAACCCAATGCAGAGAGAGAGAGAGCGCACAAGCAGGCAGAGTGGCAGGCACAGGCGGAGAGAGAAGCAGGCTCCCTGCGGGAGCAGCATCATCGGGGAAGAGGCTTCCTCCAGAGCGGCCTCGCCAGAGCAGCCCCTGTCCGGGAAGCAGCCCTGTCCAGGGAGAAGCCTCGCCGGAGCAGCCTTGTCTGGGGAGCGGCCCTGTCCGGGGAGCGACCTCATTAGCAGCGGCCTTGACTGGGGAGTGGCCTTGTCGGTGAGCGGCCTCATCCAGAGCGGTGGCCTCCTCTGGGGAGCAGCCTTGTCAGAGTGGCGTCATGGGGAGCAGAGTCTGTGTCATCGGTGTTGTCCTCCTTGTCATCGTCGCTGTCGTTATCGCCTCTTTGTCGTTGGGAGCGGCCTCGTCCTGGGAACGGCTTCCTCTAGAGTGGCCTCTTCTTGGGAGCGGCCCTGTCCGGGGAGTGACCTCATCAGCAGCGGCCTTCTTGGGAGTGGCCTCTTCTTGGGAGCGGCTCCGACCGGGGAGCGGCCTCATCTGCGGAGCAGCGTCGTCCAGAGCAGCCTTCTTGGGAGTGACCTTGTTGGGATCATCGTCGTCTTTTTGTAAGAGACAGCCCTGACCAGTCAGTTTGATTTTTGATGCTTGGTGTGAAATAAAGCTTTGTTTGATTTTCGCTTTATATCAGTCTCGTTCCTTTGATCACAGACCCTAACAGACACAATTGGAAACAGATTATATTACCAAGGCTTTGACTGGAATGTCACATTTGAGAGAGGTGTACATAGACTCTGATATGCCCAGACAGCGTTTTTTTAAAGTGTTTTTTTTTTTTTTAAGAGATCTCTATGCCAAATGTGGGGCTTGAACTCACAACCCTGAGATCAAGAGTCAGATGCTCCTCTGTCTGAGCCAGCTAGGTGCCCCCATGACCAGACAGATTTAAGGGACTAATACTGACTTTATGAAGCCAATAAAACCCCATGGAAAAATTGGCCTGGTACCTTGCTTACAGGGTTCCCGGGAGCCTTACCAGCTGAATAAGGAAGGTCACATCCTGGCAGGTGCAGGACTTTTAGGATATTCTGTAAATCTCAAAAAAAAGAGGAATTCACCCAAATCTATAGGTACTGCAGGCACAACATGATGCTAGTCCTTAGTATGGCTTGTTAACCTAGAGGCGCTTTTAAAAGTTCAATCTGAGGGATGCCTGGGTGGCTCAATCAGTTGGGTGTCTGTCTTCAGTTCAGGTCATGATCCCAGGGGCCTGGATCCAGCCCCACATCAGGCTCCTTGTTCAGTGCGGAGGCTGATTCTCCCGTTCCCTCTGCCATTCCCCCACTTATGCTCTGTGGCTCCATAACTCTGAACACTACATCAAGAACTAATGATGTACAGTAGGGTGACTAACATAACATAATAAAAAAAATAGAAAAAGAAAAGTTCAAACCGAGATTCCTTAGGAAAAGTTCCAGCAAAGTAGATTTAAAAGAGCCTACAAGGTCAATCACTATTCTTGCTGCATTTATATATATGATCAGGCCAAGCAGATTGAAATTAGACTTGGTTTTCAGATGCCTTAGTCTCGCTATGGTTATCTTTGATAAAAATGGGGGTGATTGTAGAGAGAAAAATTATGTTTCATTAATACACCTTTGTGGATATCAAATTCTAGTGCTGTTAATTCTCTTTGAGAAATTGTTTTCTACCTGTAAACTGGATCCTGACTTTCTCTAGTTTCCTCCAATATTTGGCTAAATTCTCCAAAAGAATGTTTCCAGCTTTCCTCCTACCCTCTGACATGGAATCCTTGAGAACTAAAACTGCCATTTTTCTGAAGCCATGCAAGCTAGAGTTGGACAACCTGATATGAACTTCATAGAAATCACCACAACAGCTCATGTATGGACAATCAGGCCTGTTGCAATGTGACCCCTCAGTATGATCACCAGTGACATTCAAACTACAACCCAGAAAAATCTGTCAGATTGCCTCTGCCTGAAGATATTTTGAGCCAGGCCTCTAGAAATCGTGTCTCACTGCCTTCAGAACTCAGAGACTGGGTTTATAATCTGTTCCAATCATTAATCATTGTTTTTCTTTTGTTTCCATAGAAATGCCTCTTGTTAACACAGCCCTAACTTTGGGAATCCACCTGAATCACCACCTCCTGAAGTGAGAGATATAACTGTTTAACTGAACTGACCTATTCTCAGTATTAAGAGAGTGGTTCAGTGAGATGGAGCAATCTACCAATTCAATTTCAGGATTGTGAAACTTCTTGGGGAAATTTCCAAGGTGGGACTGAGGGGAGGGGCAAACTGTGACTGCAAAATATGCCATTTTGGCTGGTGGGTTATTTTGAGTTGAAGGCAGACTCAAGAAAAACTTTTATTTCTCCCAAATCACCTAAAAGGATTTAAATAGGGGACCTGGTCCATAAAGAGAGCTATTACAAGAGATAAATTTTTATTTGAAAGTCCTATCTATAGGGCAGGGCAAACATCTAATGACCATTTGTTCTTCTTTTTGTCCTGTCACCTTCCTTCCCTTTGAAGCCCCAGGACCCTATTCCATTACTTGGTTCAGGATGGCATAAAATCCTCAACTGATGGGCTTATCTTTGGGTCTCATGTTCTGAAGGACTTTCTCTATGTATGTGAGTAAATGTTTTTCTCCTGTTAATCTGTTTTATATCAACTTACCAGCCAAAGAACCTAGAATGGTGGAAGATAGTTTCTTCCTCCCAACACATGCAATATTTGTCCTTTCATCCTTTTGGCTTATTTTGCTTAGTGTACTTCCCTCAAGTTTCATCAGTGTTTTAGCATGTGTTAGAATTTCCTTCCTAAAAAAAAAAAAAAAAGAATTTCCTTCCTTTTTAAGGATAAGTAATATTCTATAATATTGTATGAATACACTAAATTTTGTTTATCCATTCATTCAGTGATGGACATTTGGGTCCATCATTTGGGCCACTTTTGGCTCTTGTAAACAATACTGCTATGAACACTGGTGTACAAAAATTGTTTGAATACTTGCATTCAATTCTTTGGCAATATACTCATAAGTGGAATTGTTGAATCATATAGTAATTCTATGTTTAAACTTTGATGAAGTCCAATTTATTGCCTACACCTTTTGTTTTATATCCACAAAATCATGGTTGAACCACTGTCAACAAGATGTTGGGCTTTGTTTTCTCCTAAGGGTTTTACACACAGTCTTACCTCTTACACCTTTGATCCACAGAATATAGATTTTATAACTTGTTAATTTAGTGATCTTCAAAAAATATCAACCCGGGGCACCTGGGTCACTCAATCAGTTAAGTGTCTGCCTTCAGCTGGGGTCCTGATCCCAGGGTCCTGCATAGGGCTCCCTGCTCAGCAGGGAGCCTATTCCTCCCTTTCTCTGTGCCTCTCTCCCTGCTTGTGCTCTCTCACTCACTCTCTCAAATAGATAAATAAGTAAAATCTTAAAAAAATATATATCCTAGCCTGCAGGGCTCTCTGTGATTTGGTTAACACTCTTCTGATTTCAACAAATTCTAGGAACACAGCCCACACCATGCAGTTTCTCAAATATGCCAAGCTCATTCCCACCTCAAAGCATTTATATTTGCTATTCCTTCTTCCAGGAGCACACTGCCTTCATATCTTTGATTATTCATCCCCTTCTCAAGGAGGTCTTTCCTGAGCACCTTATCTAAAGTGCCATCTTCATTTCTATCCCACTACCCTGCTTTTGTTTTCTTATTAGCATTTGTCATTGCCTAACATGTTATTTGTTTCTTCCTCGTGTTCCCCCAAAAGAATATAGACTTTAGGGGAGCAAAGATCTTGGCCTCCTTCTTACTATAACAGGATCCTCAAATTTTTATCTGAATACATAGATGCTCAGAATAAAGGCACTTAGGGGTGGGCAATGGGTGAAAAACCTCTAGGTCATACCCTTAAAAATAAGGAGTGTACCTCCTTTTCTCTCTCCCCACTTAAGCCTGGCTAGAGTTGGATGTGGTGGCAACCGGTATTAGACTATTTAGATGATGACAACTCCTCGGAGATGACAAAGCAACAAGTCAGATGGAACCTAGGTACCTACTGATTTCTTGAATCAAAGCTGTTAAAAGGGGCATCTAGGTGGCTTGTCAGTTGGGCATCTGGCTTCTGTTCAGGTTGTAATCTCTGGGTCCTGGGAATGAGCCCCACATCAGGCTGCTTGCTCAGCGGGGAGTCTGCTTCTCTCTCTCTCCCTCTGTCCCTGCCCCCCCCCACGTATTCTCTGTCTCTCTGTCACTCAAATAAATAAATAAAACCTTCAAAAAAAAAAAAAAGCTGTTGAAAATCTTGGATTTTTCTTTTTTTGAGAAAGAGCACACTTTATTTGAAAGAGAGCATTGGACATAACCAAAAGATGAAAGCAGCCCAAAGGCATCCTACATACCATGTTCTAAAAGATACAAAGGATGATGGGTAAAGAGGATTAAGAGTCTACATAATATGATGAGCACTGAGTAGTGTATAGAATTACTGAATCACTGTATCATAGTCCTGAAACTAATATAACACACACACATTAATTATACTTGAATAGAAAACATTTTTTAAAAGATTTTATTTATTTGACAGAGAGATCACAAGGAGGCAGAGAGGCAGGCAGAGAGAGTGGGGGAAGCAGGCTCCCCACCGAGCAGAGAGCTCAATGTGGGGCTCGATTCCAGGACCCTGAGATGATGACCCAAGCCGAAGGCAGAGGCTTAACCCACTGAGCCACCCAGGTGCCCCTAAAAAACATTTTTAAAGATACACAGGATGTTTTGCTAAGAAAGATCAACTGGAATATGTATTCCTTTGGGCGCCTCCCCACTCATATCTCTCTGAGGGGCTGGGACAATCCTACCCATTTCTTTGAAGGCAACTGTGGTTCACTAAAGACAGAGCCACTCAAGGGTGCCTTCTTGTTTTTCATAAAAACACTTTTAGGGGCACCTGGGTGGCTCAGTCATTAAGCGTCTGCCCTCAGCTCAGGTCATGATCCCAGGGTCCTGGAATCAAGCCCCACCTCAGGCTCCCCACTCAGCGCGAAGCTTGCTTCTCCCCTCTCCCACTCCCACTGCTTGTGTTCCCTCTCTCGCTGTGACTTCTATTAAATAAATAAAAATTTTTTTAAAATAAAAAAAAAAATTTTAGATTTTTTTTTGAAGTCTCCATTTGTTACTTTTATTCTACGTTCTCTCGAGGTCATCAGACTAGCTTCTGTACAGATGACCTTGTTGTCAACACCAGGGAGGTCAGCTTTAGCCATGATCAAGTCGCCTATGGTTACATCAGCAGCAGCCAGCATCGTCCTGCTTGCATGTATCATCCTTCTTAGTCCTTTCACTGGGCAGGGGGACCTTGCTCTCTGTGTCAGTGTGGCCTGATCTGGTAAGTGCCTGATCTCAATTTCTTACTTGGTTTGTGGCCACGAAAATGCGCATGTCTTCCCTTGAATTAAATCTATTCAACTGCTTCCACAGCTCTAGTATTGTTGGCTGAATTTCTCTCTCACCCCAGAATCTGAGTAATATTCTTTTGTTCCAATAGCATCAATTTCATCAATAAAAATGATGAATGATACATGTTCTTCAGCATCTTGAAACAATTCCTGTGAAAGTTTGGGCCAATCACCTATGTACTTCTGAGTCCTTCAGAGCCAGCTATGCTCAAGAAAGTGGTTGAGGTTTGGTTTGCTATTGCTTTGGCTAGTAAGGTTTTACCTGTGCCCAGTGGACCATACAGAATGACTTCCTTGGGGGCTTTATACCCGTTTTTTTTTTTTTTTTTCATAATATTCCGAATGAGCAAGAGGAAAGCCACAGATTCCTCAATTTCCCTATTTGGTAGTCCGACCCCTCAGTAACAGCACCGATCTCCTGGAGGGACTTTTCACCTTCGTCGCTGTGATCAGGGGATCCACGTCACCCCTATCACAGCATGTACCTTGTGGTTGAGCAGGGCCGAGCAGCTGGGTTCCAGCAGACTTTGATCTTTCCTCCTTGCTCTTCTCCTAAAGGCTTCATTTATTCCTGATTTCTAATGAATTCTTCCTCCTCTAACTTTAATAATTTTAACTGGCACCGAATGTGAGGGTCATCAATGGCAGTTTGCTGACAAGTAAGTATCTGATCCCTTTGTTGCCTTCTTTTCCCCACTCTAGTTGGTACACAAGGTTCATATTACTTTTTTGTTTCCTTGTCATCCTTCTTGCTACCTCCAGGACCATGACCACCACTACTCTGACCCATCTTGCTTGGGCTACCCAAGCCAAGATTGGACTTTTACGTGGAGACACATTTTCATCTTTTTAAAAAGATTTTATTTAGGGGCGCCTGGGTGGCTCAGTGGGTTAAAGCCTCTGCCTCTGGCTCGGGTCATGATCCCAGGGTCCTAGGATTGAGCCCCACGTCGGGCTCTCTGCTCGGCGGGGAGCCTGCTTCCTCCTCTCTGCCTACTTGTGATCTCTGTCTGTCAAATGAATTATTTCTTTCTTTGAGATAGAGAGTGAGAGAAAGAGAAAGAGAGTACACTCAAGTAGGGGGAGTGGCAGGCAGAGGGAGAGGGAGAACCAGGCTCCCTGATGAGCAAGGAACCCAGTACAGGTGCAAGGGCTGATCCCAGAACCCTGGGATCATGACCTGAGCCAAAGGCAGACACACAATCGACTGAGCCCTCCAGGTGCTCCAACACATTTTTCATCTTAGTAAAGTAACTATTATTTTGCATCTCTGTCATAGTAGCTGTATCTATTTCTTAACTCTGAGCTTTCTACCCACTGTGCATCAGCCAAGAGAAGGGAGGAATATCAACCAACAGAGCCTACCACAGTGACCTGCAAGTTCCCTCTTACATTAATCTCAGTGTATTTCCAGTCTTAGAATGGAGAATGGAAAGGGGAAAAAAACCCTCAAAACATCATTCTTCCTCCTGCATAGAAGCATATTATCTCAACTATTTATAAGACTACATATACCCATGCATGCAAAAAAACACTAGAAGAAAATACTTATAAATGTTAAGTGGCGGGGTGCCTGGGTGGCTCAGTGGGTTAAAGCCTCTGCCTTCGGCTCAGGTCATGATCCCAGGGTCCTGGGATCAAGCCCCACATCAGGCTCTCTGCTCGGCAGGGAGCCTGCTTCCTCCTCTCTCTCTGCCTACTTGTGATCTTTGTCTGTCAAATAAAGAAATAAAAAATCTTTAAAAAAAATGTTAAGTCGGGGGGCGCTTGGATGGTTCATTTGGTTAGGTGTCTGCCTTTGATTCAGATCATGATCCCAGGGGCCTAAGATCTCTCCCTCTCCCTCTGTCACTCCCTCTACCACTCTCCCATCTTGTGCTCTCTCACTCTCTCATTCTTACTCTCTCTCAATAAGTAAATAAATAACATATTAAAAAATGTTAAGGGTGAAGATTCAGTGGAAAGAATTCAGGGAAGAAAAAGAAGTACTATGAAAGAGAAAAAAGAGAAAGAAGATTTTTGGATTGGGAAATGGAAAGAATAATGATGCAATTTTCATGAAAGTCATTAATCTGTCATTCTTATTACATTACAGTAACATAAACACCTTAACAAATCCACTGTGGATTCAGATAAAATTTTTCTCTGAAAGTATTAGAGAGAATGATTGTGCTTGTTCTGTGCTTCCTGAAACATGTGCGGTAAAACGGTATTCCTGAGACACAACCATGGCAAAAAGAGCTTTTTCTGTGGATGAATACATTCTCTCTCCCTGGAATTTTAAAGGCGCTGAGAAATCCTGCAGTTAGGAAGCATGATTCACGTTCCTCAATGAAGCTTTACTGTGACAGGCATTTTTTATTGTTCACATCTACACTCTCTTTTTTGTTCTTACAACCCTGATTTGTTCAGAGCAACATGCCCAGTTAAAAGAACCATATTTTCCAGCATTCCGTTGCAGCTAGAGGTGGCCGGGTGACATGGTTCTAGGCACTGAGGTGGAAGTGGCAGTTGCTGAGTAAAGCTTCCTGAAGAGTTCATAAAAGAAAGACCAACTGGGAGCCTGGGTGGCTCAGTCAGTTAAGCGTCTGCCTTTGGCTCAGGTCATGATCCCAGGGTCCTGGGATGGAGTCCCACATCAGGGAGTCTGCTTCTCCCTCTGCCTGCTGCTCCCCCTACTTGTGCATGCTCTCTCTCTCTGACAAATAAATAAATAAATAAAATCTTTAAGAAAAAAAGAAATGTTGTTGCCATTTTCCCTTCCCTTCCCTTGGCCAAAACATGGTTGGGATTGCGAAGGAGGAGACAAACTTCTGAAGATCAAAGACACAGGATAAGGGAAACTGACCAAAACTCTAAAGGTAGCTGCAGCCTCTGAGGCTTTCATGGGTTGACTGTCCTTCTCAGAACTTCTCAATCCATGAGAAAAAGGAAATCTCTATTTGGCTAAAGTACTATGGGTTTCCTGTCAAAACACAGAAGGAGTCTGGGTCCTACTGGCGCCAAGGGGTAGCTGCATTTGCCTAAATCTTAACTTTTTGTACAAAAGAGAGAAAGCAAGCCCTCATTTGTTTGTTACTTGTACTAGAGACAAATAGCCATGTGCGCTGTGTCTGGGTTCAGGTTCTGGATATGGAAGGAGGAGAGAACTGTCATGCTTTGGAAATGCTGAGTCCAAGATACTTCTGGGATAGCCACATGTGGAGAACCAGGAGAGCATGGGATAGGTAGGTCAGGAGCTTGGACAAAAGATCCGGGTGGGGAAAACACAAGTCATAAGAGTAGATATTGGTAGATACTGCAAAGTCCCTCATTGCCTGTCATGGGCTGGGCATAAACATGTTCTTTGCATCTCTGAGGAACAGAGCAAGCGATCAGATTTGGCTCCAAATGAATGAGTACTTTCTCTTAGCCGGAGCTCTCTAACAATGGAACAGGCCCTCTACGTTGGACAGCATCCTGCTCCTTGACCAATGCAGGCAGAAACTGGGTACTCGGGTGGTGGGCAAGATGTCCAGAGCACTGGGAAATTGGATTTGATGACTGTTAAATATCTTTCAAACCTTGAGCAGCTACTATTCTAAGCTTCTAATTCGGTTCTGGAGTGTAACGTTGACCTTGTGAAAAGGATTCAACCAACGGTGAGCCCACGATCCTTCACTGCTGTTGTACACATTCTTGCTCTGAACTGCACACTTAAAAACAGTTAAGATGGTCAATTTCATGCGTACGTTTCCACAGTTAAAAATTCTATAATAATCAAACATGTGCAGTAGGCACTTCATAGCAAACCCAGAAGTATGAGGAAGGAGCCTCAGGAACAGTGGCTGGTACCTCTTGGAGACACTGTGAATGCTCCAAAGTGGTGACCGTGCACGGGAACAGTGCAGGTGACTGTTGGCAATGGGGCATCTCAGCAAACGACTGGGAGACCATACCTGCTTGGGGTGGGGGCCTTGCAATTTTTCCAATGGAGGCAGGAAGCCTGAGGCACTGAAGCCTGTGGATCTGCCATCCCTCCAACTTCTCCCGGTAGCTAGCTTCCTGTGGTAACCGCCACCCTGTGGCTGCCTGCTCCTGTCTCTTGACCAGAGAAATTCTCTTGCCCCTGAGTGCAGTATTAGTTCCTTAACGCTGATGTTGAAATATTACAGAATTAGAGACCACTTATTGAGTGCCTAGTATGCCCTGCCTAGATCCCTTTACATATTGTTTCTATTATTTTCACAGGGACTCTATGAGAAAGGTTTTGTGATTCGTGTCTTACTCAAGAGGAGACCAAAGTCCCGAAAGGTTAGGTAACTTATTCAAACATGCTCAGTAAGGAGCTAAATTCTTTCCATCATACCATACCATCATACCATGGCCTCTATAATGATAATAATAATAAAATCCCTACATAACTGGGATATTTTTAAAGCCCCTGTAAGTTCTCAGAGGCAAAAATGCACTGTAAGCAACTTGGGGTTGCCACGAAATAGTAACTGCTAATATATTTTTTAAAGATTTTATTTATTTATTTGACAGAGGGAGAGAGATCACAAGTAGGCAGAGAGTCAGGCAAAGAGAGAGGGGGAAGCAGGCTCCCCGCTGAGCAGAGAGCCCAATGTGGGACTCGATCCCAGGACTTTGAGATCACGACCTGAGCGGAAGGCAGAGGCTTAACCCACTGGGCCACCCATGTACCCCAGTAATTGCTAATATTTATTGAGCATTTAGTACAGGTTGGGAACTTGGTGAAACTCTGATTACATTACCATATTTAATACCTCTAATATCCCCGAGTAGTATGTGTAAAGGTGCCCATTTGTCCAGAGGCACACTGGCAAAGGCTCAAGAAATGGTCAGTTATTTCAGGACAGAGGACTGATACTTCTTTCACATTAAAACAGATGATCCCAAGATCAATGCCAATTCTGGAACTGCTTCTACTTTACTTTTTTGAGCATTGGAAACACATTTCTGGATGATTTTTAAGGCAGAACTTGGTCTGAATGCTAGTTCAGTGCTGCCATTGTTTCCCATACCAACCCTAAAAACAGAAAGATATACCAGAAGATGCCACTAAGAATATATGTCTATAGTAGAAAGGCATTCATTCATTCATTCATTCAACAAATAGGTCTTGAGTGTCTTCTGTTTGCCAGGCCACACCTCTTATTCCCCCTCCTCTTCTCAAAAAACAGACAAAAACAAAAGACCTCCAAACAAACAATAAAAAAAAAAAACACCCCAATCAAAAAAGCAACAACCTCCCTGCCTCCACATAACTAGCTTTCAAGAGGGCTCAGGTAGTCACATGGATATAGAATAGAGCTGTTGCAGCAAGTACTATAGCATTTTTAAAAATTATGTTATGTTAGTCACCATACAGAAGTACTATAGTGTTGACCTTGAAAATTTTATCCCTACAAATTGAATCTCATGGATCTTCATTAAATTCATGATTACAGCTGAAAAATGCCACATTTTTTGCTATTGTCCTTTAATAATATGATGACCTTATAAAGGAACTTCGTGTGATTAAATCACATATTTAAATAATTATGCATTTACTTTTCTTCCTATCCCTGTTCTTCACCTTTTCATATCTATTGCTTTTGTTAGAACAGGCAATTACTGTTACCAGTTCCTCTGTGGAGATATTTTATGCCTAGGCAAGTGTCAAGGGCAGAAAAATTTTCCTTCCATCCTCCTAGGTTCTCTAATAATTAAATCAACATAAAACACATTAATAGGGGTAAAAAAGTCAATTTTGCATATACAGAAGCCCCATAAAAAGGTGAAACCCAAAAACACTCAGGCAGTTGAGGCTTATATGCCATTTCTGAGCTAAGGAATGGGATAAGGGCTTGGGACTTCAAAAGGGAGAAGGGCAATTCAAAGGAAGATAAAAGCAGATGTTTGCCCTGCCATGCAAGTAAGTCCTTGAGATGAAAAGCTAACCCTGGTAATAATTCTCTTTCTGGGCCAGGTCCCCCTATTTAAATTCTTTCAGGCAGTTGAGGGAGAGGTAAAATTTTTTCCAGAGTCTGCTAGGTCTGGACTGATTTCAGCTCAAAACAATCCACGTGTCAAAATGGCAGGCACACTTTTGGGGTGGCATATTCAGAAGCTCATTTGTCTCTCTACCCATGTGGGTCCTTCTTGTTTTGTTTTCCAAGATTTTATTTTGGTTAATTATTTTATTAACATATAATGTATTATTTGCCCCAGAGGTACAGGTCTGTGAAATCCAGATTTTATTTTTGAGTAATCTCCACACCCAAGGTAGGGCTTGAACTCGCGACTCTCAGGTCAAGACTCTCAACCTCCACCTACTGAGCCATCCAGGAGCCCCAGGACCACTCATATGGATCTCAAAACGAAACAAAACAAAATACAACGTTATAACCATACACATTGTTCTAGGCTTTGGTTTTTTTCACGTAATATACCTTAGAACTTGTAAACTGCTGTTTTGCTCTCTCTAGCAATAGCAAGTTACTCCTTCGGAAAAAAATGGGCTCTATTTAATTTCACCCGATTACTCTCTGGTTTCACGGCTTGAGAGGAAAAAGTTGTCTTTGTCTACCCGAGTCAGTTTGAGGTTACTAGGAATCCCCATTCTGCCCACCTTTGTTAGCCGTTGGGAGGAAAAAGTCCCTTAACGCGAAACAACGAGAGATCATTAAGCCCAAACTGACTCCCAAGAAAAGCGTGAGCGACAAGGCCACGGAAGGAAGCCTCCCCCGCACACTCCACCTGCACACAAAGACCCAGCGTGCAAGGCCCTCCCCACCTGCGGCGGGGGCGGGGCCGAACCCCATCCCGCCCCACGCACGCACGCACGCGTCCATTTTTCCGGCAGTCTCCGCGTCCGCAATGGGAGCCGCCATCCTGGACCTTGGGTCGCGTACCCCGTCAAGACAGATACCTTGAAACTCTGTGGCAGCCATCTTCTACGAGAATCCTGCGCTGCAATCCTTGCTCTCAGATCACCGCGTTTCCAGAAACGGGAAAAACTGTGTTCCGTACAACTACAAAGGAAGCAGCCATCTTGTACGGCGAACCACTCCATTTCCGAACTGGCCCGCTGACGTGACAGCGGAGGCACGAGCCAACATAGGCGACTCTCGCGCCCCCTGGCGCTGGTGCCCTAGCAGTAACTCCAGCTTTGACCTGTTGGGGATTCTGTTTCCGGGTCCGCTCAGGCGGGGCCTTGACGCCGCCTGGCCCCGCTGTCTACGCCGAGCTGGGGCGAGGCTGGCGTGGAGTCTGAGCCTGCGCGTTGGGCGATCGGTGGGGGAGGGGTTGGGGGCTGCCGTGCCGTGACGTGACGTGACGTGACGTGGCGTGGCGTGGCGTGGCGTGGGGAGTTCGGGGAGGAAGTATCGACGTTCGTTCAGGGTTCTTGTGTGTTGTTTTAATACCCCACGACCGTGTGAGAGACTTACTTTTTCCAGATGAGGAAACACTCGTTCCCCTTGCTCAATCAGCCAGGCCCTGACAGAGACAGGATTAGGCAGTCCCCGCTCTGTGTCTGCAAAATGGGTAACGGTATCTCATCTGTGGGATTGTTGTGAAGAATGAGTGTCGAGGGGCGCCTGGGTGGCTCAGTGGGTTAAGCCGCTGCCTTCAGCTCAGGTCATGATCTCAGGGTCCTGGGATCGAGTCCCGCGTCGGGCTCCCTGCTCAGCAGGGAGCCTGCTTCCCGCCCCCCTCTCTCTGCCTGCCTCTCCATCTACTTGTGATCTCTCTCTGTCAAATAAATAAATAAATCTTTAAAAAAAAAAAAAAAAAAGAATGAGTGTCGAGACTCAGGGGTGTTTAATTTATATCAGGTTCTTCTCCATTGACAGCAGAAATAACATAGTATCAACAACCACTTGCTATCTTCACTTACACAACAACTCTGTGAGGAAGGTAGTATCAGCATTACCATTATGCATATAAGGACAGTGAGAAAAAGCAAAAGTAATTTGACCGAGTTCGATAAGTAGCTGGTAGCAATGCCCGGGTAGATTGGGGTGGGACTGATCTTAACTGCTCTAAGTACTCTCTGGTAACAGGACCTTGGAGTATGTGATAAAAAAAAAAAAAGGTAAAGAGACAGGGACCCATTATCATAGTTCTTGTAGCCTTGTGACAGAAGAGTGAGGCTTCTAAGGACAAACTTGTCTGGGAGGGAGGAGAAGACGGTGGGAGGTAGAGAGGGACTGTACCAGAAAGAATAAGCGAGAGAGGATAGAACAATATTTTTGTTTTGTCTGCTCCAGAAGTGAAAAGAAAAAAGGCTTCCAATTTGCGGAATGGAAGTCAGGATGGTAGTAGTAATAATCGCTATGACTCGTTTAGTTGTTACCTTGTCTACTCTTAGAAGGTGTTAATCCAGCCCTAGGAGGCTGAAGTTGAAAAAGTAGGTCCCTGGGGTAGTAGGAATCCCTATCCTAGCCACTTAGCCAGATTGTTTTGAGAGAATTTTGGTGTCCTACACTGTCGTTTGGTGCGGTTTTTAATGGGACCCTGTGTTGGCAAGGCTGGGGTAACCGGGCACTGTGATACCTATTGGTGGAGGGAATCTACATTTTTACACCCTCCTTAGAAGCCAAGCACGCAATGTCTGTTAACATAGAATTAATTCTTTCAACGAATCATTTGATCAACCACTTAAAGGCTTAGGAAATTATTTTATAGGTGTGTTCCAAATGTGCACGGACACATGGACAGGTAACAATGCAGCATTGTTTGAATAGTGAAAGCCTGGAAACAATCTAATTGTTAATCAGTAGGGAACTGGTCTGGTTTAATATAACACATTGGGGAGCCTGTGTGGCACAGTCATTAAAGCATTTGTCTTGGGCTCAGGTCATGATCTCAGGATCCTATAATCAAGCCCCACGTTGCTCAGGGGGGAGTCTGCTTCTCCCTCTTCCTCTGCCCCTCCCTCCACCGTGAACAAACTCTCTCTCAGATAAATAAATAAAATCTTTTTAGAAAATAGTAGGGACGCCTGGGTGGCTCAGTTGGTTAAGCGGCTTCTGCTCAGGTCATGATCCCAGCATCCTGGGATTGAGTCCCACATCGGGCTCCTTGCTTGGCAGGGAGCCTGCTTCTCCCTCTCCCTCTGCCTAGCACTCTGTCTGCCTGTGCTTGCACTCTCTCTCTCTAACAAATAAGTAAAATCTTTAAAAAATATGACATATTTATGTGACATAGAACTAATAGCTCTTTTTAAAAAAATTTTTAGAGAGCCAGGGAGAGACAGAGTGTGCAGGGTGGAGAGGGGCAGAGGGAGAGGGTGGGAGGGAGGGAATGTCAAGCAGACTCTCCACTGAGCGTGAGGAGCCTGATGTGTGGCTCAATCCCATGACCCTAAGGTCATGACTTGAGCCAAAATCAAGAATCTTATACTTAACTGACTGGGCCACCTAGGTGCTCCTATGCAGCTCTTAAAAAGAATAAAGCAGTGCTGTTACACAATGAATGCCAAGGTCATATTGATCACATATAATTACGATGTATGTGGCTGCAAATAACAGAATACTCTTCTATTGCAGCTTCAACAAACCAGTGTTAATCTAGTGCATATCGTAAGTAGTCCACGCACAGGCAGACCTGAAGTTTGTATGGGTAAGGTGTGCCATACTCATACAGCGATGTATGCATCATGCGTATGTCATGCAGACTTTTTTTAATGCAAAAATTTTTCTTACTCTGAATCATATATAAAAAAGTGCATAAAACATAAATGTCCAATTTAGTAAATTACTGTAAGATGAATGTCTATATGACCATTACCTAAGTTAAGAAAGAGAAAGTTGCCAACATCCCAGAAACTCCCCCTTGTGCTCTTTCACCCCGTGTGCTGGAAGGTCCCAGGTAGGTGTGCATCACAATCACAGTGTACACAGCAAGGCCCCTGAAAGGAACACCAGTCCAGCCAGCACTAAGCTGGCCCTCCCTGGCCAGTTGCACATAGCCATGAGGTTGTGGCCCAGTCAGTCAGAGATGTGAAAAGTCAAGGAATAGGAGGCATATCGAAGGCTCAGTCGGTTAAGCATTTGCCTTCAGCTCAGGTCATGATCTCAGGGTCCTGGACCTGAGCCTGAAGTTGGCCTCTCTGCTCAGGAGGGAGCCTGCATCTCCCTCTCCTCCCCACTCACACTCTCTCTCACTATCTATGTTGCTATTTCTGTTTCTGTCAAATAAATAAATAAAATCTTAAGGAAAAAAAGTCAAGGAATAGGACACAGGAATAAAATAATTATCTCTAGTGCAGGTGCCCTCAACACTGGGCCTAACCTTGATGGACCTGGTGGGGACACCTCATCTGTACCAGGGATGGCAAAGCAGGTGGATGGGAACAAGGACTGTGATGTTTCTGAGAATGGGCTGAGCGATCTTGGAGGTAGGCTGTAGGCTGAGGGCTGAATATCTCATCTTCTCTGCCTATGTGTGGTCCACTTGCTGCTCTGGTCCACCTGCTTGTGGTAGTGGCAGAACTCTAGCCTGGACAGGACCAGGAAATAAGGTGGTCAATAGGATGATCACATAGGCCATGAAGAAGTAGCTGAAGGCACTGTCTGCTGCTGCTGTGCTGTTGGAGATGCACTGGTCATGGGCAAGAAGGAGATGATCATCAGGCTCTGGCTTCTTATAAGAAACATGTAGTTGGCAGTCAGGATACCAACCAAGGAGAATGCGCTGCTCTGCAAAGTGGCACTGAATGAGTTAGAGGGCATGAACTTGATTGTGGTGGTGATGGAGAATGGCATGGTCTCCATGTGCCATTTTTAAGATTTTATTTATTTTTTGACAGAGAGAGATCAAAAGTAGGCAGAGAGGCAGGCAGAGAGAGAGGGGGAAGCAGGCTTCCTGCTGAGCAGAGAGCCTGATGCGGGGCTCCATCCCAGGACCCTGAGATCATGAACTGAGCCAAAGTCAGAGGCTTAACCCACTGAGCCACCCAGGTGCCCCTCTCTCATTTTTATTCTATTATTTCATTCTTTGATTTTTGGATATTAAACCAAACTTTCATTCTTTTTTTAAAGATTATCAGCATTTATTTATTTATTTATTTTTAAAGATTTTATTTTATTTTATTTATTTGACAGAGAGAGATCACAAGTAGGCAGAGAGGTAGGCAGAGAGAGAGGAAGGGAAGCCGGCTCCCTGCTGAGCAGAGAGCCCGATGCGGGGCTCGATCCCAGGACCCTGGGATCATGACCTGAGCCGAAGGCAGAGGCTTAACCCACTGAGCCACCCAGGTGCCCCAGCATTTATTTATTTTTGCTTCCTATGTTTTTATTTTTATTTTTTATTATTTTTTATATGTTATGTTAGTCACCATACAGTACATCATTTTTTTTTTTTTGATGTACACTTTTTTGATATAGTGCTCCATGCCAAACTTTCATTATTGGGAAAAAACCCATTTGATCATGGTATATAATTCTTTTTATATGTTGGTTGCCTTTGTTTGCTAATATGTTGCTGAGAACACTTTCATCCATATTCATAAAATATATTGGTCTGTAGTTTTCTTCTCTTGTAATGTATTTGTCTAGTTTTGTTGTTAAGGTAATACTGGACTCATAAAATGGGTTGCAACGTGTTCCTCTTGCATTTTTGAGACGAGTTTGTGAAAAATTGGTATTAATTCTTCCTTAGTGTTTGGTAGAATTCACCAGTGAAGCCTTCTCCCCTGGGCTTTTCATTATGGGTATTTTTTCAAGTCACAAATTAAAAACTTATATAGGTCTATTCAGATTGTCTATTTCATCTTTTATTTATTTATTTATTTTAGAGAGAGAGAGAGCGAGCGTGTGTGCACCAGTGAGGGGAAGAGAAGAGGAAGGGTGAGAATCTTAAGCAGCCTCCATGCAGACCCAGGGCAGAGCCTGATGTGGGGCTCCATCTCATGACCCTGATATCATGACCTGAGATGATACCAAGAGTTGGAGACTCAATCAGCTGAACCACTGAAGCACTCCTGGATTCCCTGGATTGTCTATGTAATCTTGAGTCAGTTTTGGTAATTTGTGTCTTTCCAGGAATTTATTTTTATCTAGGTTATATAACTTGTTCGTGTAGAAAGTTACATTATTCCTTTATAATCCTTTCTTATTAATGTAAGGAAAATAGTAATGTCCCCTCCAGGTCTTAGAATGAACACCAGGTAGCTAGGTGCAAACTGAGAAATGCTGCCCTACCCCTCCTGAAGGAAAACCCTCTGACTGGGAGCTGGACCGAGAGGGTGCCCTTTGTTCTTGGCTGGCTGCAGTGGCCTGGTGTTGGGTCTCTGCCTTGCTGATGGTGGTGGGAGGCAGCAGTCTTGGTTTGACTACCTCAGACTCTTGCTTTCCTTACTGAGTTTTCATAGATTTTGTTGAATAGGTATATTTTTCATTTGTCCTTTGCCTTCGTGGCCATTTCCAGAGGCTTTAAATAGTTGTGTTTTTATAGTCTTCACCAGTTTTACCACAGAGGTCAGTGGGATCTCCTCATGTCATGCTGGGAGTCAGTCCTACAGCCATGGTTTTCATTTTTGAAGGCTATTTTGTTCATATGAATTTCTGGTTGACAGTGTTTTTCTTTTTAGCCTTTTGAGGGTGTCCCACTGCTTCCCGGCCTCCATGGTTTCTGATGAGAAGTCTGCTGTTTAGCTTATCAAGGAGTCCTTGTACATGGTACGTCATCTCTCTCTTGCTGCTTTCAAGATTCTCTTTTTGTGTTTACCTTTTGTCCACTTGATTATGATGTGTTTAGGTGTGGATTGCTTTGAATTTATCCTGTGCTAATACTTTGCTTTAGTTTTTTCAACATATTTAAAATAGCTGATTCACAGTCTATGTCTAGTAAGTCCAATGTTTGATTCCCTTAGCTACAGTTTCTCTTTATTACGCCCCCATGTACGGATCATACTTTCTTATTTCTTTGCCTGCCTCATAATGTTTCTGGAAAACTGGACATTAGAAGAAATCTAATGTGAAAACTCTGGAGTTCGGATCCCTTCTTCCCAGGACTTGGTTTTGCTCTTTGTTGTTGTAGTTGCAGTTTGTTTGTTTGGTGACTTTCATGAATGAAATTTGTGAAGTCTGTGTTTTTTGTCATGTGTGGCCAGTGAAGTTTCTTTCTCTCTCTCTCTTTTTAAAAAGATCTTATTTATTTGAAGAGAGAGACATAGCAGGAGAGAGAACACAAGCAGGGGGAGTGGGAGGGGGAGAAGCAGGCTTCCCACCCAGCAGGGAGCCTGATGCAGGGCTCGTTCTCAGGACCCAGGGATCATGACCCGACTGGAAGGCAGACACCCAGTGACTGAGCCACCTAGGTGCCCTGTGGCCAGTGAAGTTTCTGATCAGTTAGCGTAGTGGTTAGCTAATGATTAAACAGAGATTTCATTAAACGCGTGAAATGATTACATCTCCCAACCTTTGTGGAGAGGCTCCATGTGCATGTCAGGTACACCTTCAGTGCTCATGAAGGCAGTTTGTAAGTTCCCCTTATCCTTCACTTACTGTTTCTACAAAGCCTCATGAGCAGCCAGAAGTGAGAGCTTAGAGTCTCCTTAGGTGTTTTTATAAGATCCTACTTGTGTAGGTGGCCTTCTAGATTCCAAGAAGATGGGACATCTTATTCCTCAATTTCAAAACATTGATTTTGACTATTTTTTCCAGAGTCCTCATTGTATCTCTGAAGGAGAGGGATTTTAACGGTCCTTACTTTGCCATTCCTCCCGATGTTGTTTCATCCATGTAGTATTTGCAAATACTTTACTTGCAGATACTTTACTTTTCACCTCTTGATAGATGACCACATAGGATGTTTTCAATTTTTGTCATTATGAACAAAGCTCTATGAACATTTTTGTCTATGTATCTGGGGCACATGTGCTCACATTTCTCTAGCATATATATCTGGAAGTGGAATTGCTAGACCATTTGGTATGCATATCTTTGGTAGATGATACCAAACTGTCATTCTTTTTTTTTTTTTAAGATTTTATTTATTTATTTGAGAGAGAGACAGTGAGAGAGAGCATGAGAGAGGAGAAGCAGACTCCCCATGGAGCTGGGAGCCGGAAGCGGGACTCGATCCTGGTACTCCGGGATCATGAACTGAGCTGAAGGCAGTTGCTTAACCCACTGAGCCACCCAGGTGCCCCCAAACTGTTATTCTTAAGTGGTTATACCAAATGATAGCAGGGAATGAGAGTTCCCCTTGATCCACATATTCACCAACAGTTGGTATTGTGAGACTGAAAGTTTTGCCAATTGGTGAGTGTATAGTGGCATCTTCTTGTGTTTTTAATACGCATTTCCCTAATTATTAATTATGTTGCATGCTTTTCATCCTTATTGCCATTTGAATAATTCTTCTGAAAGTGCCTGGTGAAATTCTTCTGTTTGTTTTTCTACAGTGTTGTCTTTTTCTCATTAATTTGTATTTTTGTATATATTTTGGGTATAGATCCTCTGTCTGTTATGTGTGTCCCAGTGACATCCAACTCTGTGTTTCATTTAATAACATCTTTTGAAAAATCTTTTATTTGTTTGTTTTAAGATTTTGCTTTTATTTTTATTTTTTTAAAGATTTTATTTATTTGACAGAGATCACAGGTAGGCAGAGAGGCAGGCAGAGAGGCAGGCAGAGAGTGGGGGGAAGCAGGCTCCCCGCGGAACAGAGAACCTGATGTGGAGCTTAATCCCGAGACCCTGAGACCATGACCCAAGCCGAAGGCAGAAGCTTTAACCCACTGAGCCACCCAGGCACCCCTAAGATTTTATTTTTAAGTAATCTCTATACCCAATGTGGGTCTCAAACTCACAACCCTGACATCAGGAGTCACATGTTCTTCCAACTGAGCCAGCCAGGTGCCCCAAAAAATCTTTTATTTTTAATTTGAGTTTGGGATTTGCAGAGAGTTGGGAAAATAGTAGAGTGTGTCCCTGTCTGATCTCAGACTGTCTGCAGGACTGCTAGTTTGCCCCTCTCACCTTCACCCAGCTTTTCCTTGTGTGAACATCTTGTATAATAATAGAATGCGAGCGGGCATCATTTTTTGTGACTATCCCCATGATAAGTGGTTCAGGCCCTGTGGGTCATCCAGTCTCTGCTGCAACTACACAACCTTGCTTTGTGGTGTGAAAGTGCTCATAAATCATATGTGAATGAATGGGTGTGACTGTGTTCCAGTTAAACTTCATTTACAGAAACAGGTGGTTGGCCTGCAGGCCATAGTTTTCAGACTCTTGTTCTATAGGAAAGGAACATGCTTTCCTCCTCCCCCTCTTCTCTTCCCCTTAGGTAGAATGTAGATACTGTGAGGAGGCAGGGGCAGCCATCTTGGCTCATGAAATGGAAGCCATGTGGTAAGGATGGATGAGTAATCTTATTGAAGGAAGCTGTGTTCCTGGGTTCCATAGGATTATTACATGAGAAATAAACATTCTTCTTTTTTAACCCATTGTTTGAGAATTTTTTACAGCAGTCTGTACTGCATACTACTATGCTGTGCTCAGTTTGAGTGGGGTTTCTATCTCTTGCTACTAAAAGAGTTTTGACTAATACAAATGACAACAGGAATTTGGGGTCTAAAGAAAGAAATTGTTTTGTACATTCTTCTGTGGGTATGATAGGATCAGTGTCGGATTTTGTTTTCTATGATATCTGGACAGTTCTGTCTTTCCAAAACAGGGGAATACTAGGGAAAGTTCACCATTCTGCTAATGTGCAGAGTGGTATTTCTCAGAGTCACTTGACTGAATGGAAACACTTTTCTGTACTTTTTTACTGAGCATCTGCAACACCCCAGGCACTCTGGGAGTCTTCATGTGGAAGGATGAATTACAGCTTGGTGTTTCCTTTTCCTTTAAAGAAAGGCAGGTATACAGACCACCTACCTAGGGGACACAGAGGTAAGAGGGATTAATGTGTGTGTATAGGAAAGATTTATGAATTGTTCTCAGATTATTTAATTTTATTTATTTTTAAAGATTTTATTTATTTGAGTGAGCGAGAGATAAAGAGAAAGAGAGAGTGCACTAGCAGAGGGAAGGGGCACAGAGATAAGCAGATTCCCCAGTGAGCGAGGAGCCCCATGTGGGGCCCATCTCAGGGTTCTGAGATTGTGACCTTAGGCAAAGGCAAATGCTTTACCAAATGACCCACTGAGGTGCCCCTCTCAGATGATTTGAAATCTACTTCCAGAAGTAAACAAAGGGAACAGTGAAAGAGTTTGGGGTTTTTAGTTAGAAGGAATAGTATGGGTAAAGCCATCAAAATTTCGATGTACAGGCCACAAACACAAGTATGCAAGTTATATAAATATATTTATTTGTATATCACATCTTTCTTTCTTTCTCTCTCTCTCTCTCTCTTTTTAAAGATTTTATTTATTTATTTGTCAGAGATCACAAATAGGCAGAGAGGCAGGTAGAGAGAGAAGGGGAAGCAGGCTCCCTGCTGAGCTGAGAGCCCGATGCGGGGCTCCATCCCAGGACTCTAGCATCATGACCTGAGCCAAAGGCAGAGGCTTTAACCCACTGAGCCACCTAGGTGCCCCTCACATCTTTATTTCTATTTCCAGCTCCCTTCTCCTCTGGATGATAAAAAGTTAATGGAGGAGCAGAAGCAGCCAACATTGAGAAGTTTGGGACTAGAGAAAGATTGAGGCCAACTCTTCAGGATGGCCAGTGGAGATGAATTATTTCAGCAGGTATCAGGTGTAGTTGCTGCATTAAAGATTCAAGTTTTTGGTAGAGAGAGCCTGGTCTAACACTGGGTCTTGTTCCCTCTCTGACACCAGTGGTGTTTGGTGCACTTTGACTATTTCCCCAACTGGAACTAAAGAAAATTCCTTAAAAGAATTGCGGAGGGCGCCTGGGTGGCTCGGTTGGTTGAGCGACTGCCTTTGGCTCAGGTCATGATCGCGGAGTTCCAGGATCAAGTCCCGCATCGGGCTCCCAGCTCCTTGGGGAGTCTGCTTCTCGCTCTGACCTTCTCCTCTCTCATGCTCTCTCTCACTCATTCTCTCTCAAATAAATAAATAAAATCTTAAAAAAAAAAAAAGAATTGCGGAGTTATGTGGCACAGACTGCTCATTATCTACCAACATCCCTTATTCTTCCTAAGAAACACTGTTCTCTGCTACGTTCAGATGGGTTGGGTGGCAATGGAACCCAAAGCTCAACAAATGCTTCTTGAGGGAGTGAATGAATGAATGAATGAGTGAAGAGAATGTCAGTGGCCTCAATGTTTATAGAGCATTTTGGGGGCAGTATTTTCTTTCTTTCCTTTTTAAACATTTTTTTTTAAAGATTATATTTATTTATTTGACAGAGATCACAAGTAGGCAGAGGAGTGGGGGAAGAAGCAGGTTCCTTGCTGAGCAGAGAGCCCCATACAGGGCTCGATCCTGGGACCCTGAGATCATGACCTGAGCCGAAGGTAGATGCTTAACCCACTGAGCCACCCAGGCACCCCTCTTTTTTTTTTATTAATATATAATGTATTATTTACTCCAGGGGTACAGGCCTGTGAATCATCAGGCTTACACATTTCACAGCATTTGCCGTAGCACATACCCAATGTCCATAACCCAGCCACCATAACCCTACCCCCCACCCCCCAGATATCTTCAGTTTGTTTCGTGAGATTAACAGTCTCTGATGGTTTGTCTCCCTCCCGATCACATCTTGTTTCAGTTTTTCCCTTCCCTACCCCCCAAACCCTCCGTCCTGCCTCTCAAAATCTTCATATCAGAGAGATCATATGATAATTGTCTTTCTCTGATTGACTTATTTCGCTTAGCATAATACCCTCTAGTTCCATCCATGTCATTGCAAATGGCAAGATTTCAGGGTTTTTTGATGGCTGCATAGTATTCCATTGTATATATATACCACATCTTTATCCATTCATCTGTTGATGAACATCTAGGCTCTTTCCATAGTTTGGTTATTGTGGACATTGCTGCTATAAACATTCGGGTGCACGTGCCTCTTCGGATAACTACATTTGTATCTTTAGGGTAAATAATGTGATTGCTGGGTCGTAGGGTAGCTCTATTTTCAACTTTTTGAGGAACCTCCATACTGTTTTTCCAGAATGGCTGCACCAGCTTACATTCCCACCAACAGTGTAGGAGGGTTCCCCTTTTTCTGCATCCTTGCCAGCGTCTGTCATTTCCTGACTCATTAATTTTAGCCATTCTGACTGGTGTGGGGTGGTATTTCACTGTGGTTTTGATTTGTATTTCCATGATTCCAAGTGATGTTGAACACTTTTTCATGTGTCTATTGTGCATTCGGATGTCTTCTTTGCAGAAATGTCTGTTCATGTCTTCTGCCCATTTCTTCATTGTATTATTTGTTCCTTGGGTGTTGAGTTTGATAAGTTCTTTATTGATTTTGGATACTAGCCCTTTATCTGATATGTCATTTGCAAATATCTTCTCCCATTCTGTCAGTTGTCTTTTGGTTTTGTTGACTATTTCCTTTGCTGTGCAAAAGCTTTTGATCTTGATGAAGTCCCAATAGTTCATTTTTGCTCTTGCTTCCCTTGCTTTTGGTGATATTTCTAGGAAGAAGTTGCTGCAGCTGAGGTCAAAGGGGTTGTTGCCTGTGTTCTCCTCTAGGATTTTGATGGATTCCTGTCTCACATCGAGGTTTTTCATCCATTTGGAGTCTATTTTTGCGTGTGGTATAAGGAAATGGTCCAGTTTCATTCTTCTGCATGTGGCTGTCCAATTTTCCCAGCACCGTTTATTGAAGAGACTGTCTTTTTTCCACTGGATATTCTTTCCTGCTTTGTCAAAGATTAGTTGACCATAGAGTTGAAGGTCCATTTCTGGGCTCTCTATTCTGTTCCATTGATCTATGTGTCTGTTTTTGTGCCAGTACCATACTGTCTTGATGATTACAGCTTTGTAATAGAGCTTGAAGTCTGCAGTTGTGATGCTGCCAACTTTCTTTTTCTTTTTCAACATTCCTTTGACTATTCGGGGTCTTTTCTGGTTCCATGTAAAATTTAGGATTATTTGTTCCATTTCTTTGAAAAAAATTGATGGTATTTTGATAGGGATTGCATTAAATGTGTAGATTGCTTTATGTAGCATAGACATTTTCACAATATTTGTTCTTCCAATCCGTGAGCATAGAACATTTTTCCCTATCTTTGTGTCTTCCTTAATTTCTTACTCAATTTCATGAGTTCTTTGTAGTTTTCTGAGTACAGATTCTTTGCCTCTTTGGTTAGGTTTATTCCTAGGTTATCTATGGTTTTGGGTGCTATTGTAAGTGGGATCAACTCCTTAATTTGGGGGCAGTATTTCCTAAAATTAAAAAAAATACTGTTCACTCAGTATTGACATTGTTAGGGGACAGATGCACTTCATACCCCCCTTTTGTGACTGTCTTTGCAAGGAGACCAAAGAAATGGGAGGAGTAGTTGCCTCCTGGGAGTGTGACTAGGTTTTTAGAGAACAGTAGATGAAGACTGACTTGCCACTGTATACTCTCTTTTTTTTTTAAAGATTTTATTTATTTATTTGACAAAGAGAGAGATCACAAGTAGAGAGGCAGGCAGAGAGAGAGAGGGGAAGCAGGCTCCCCGCTGAACAGAGAGCCTGATGCGGGACTCGATTCCAGGACCCTGTGATCATGACCTGAGCCTAAGGCAGAGGCTTAACCCACTGAGCCACCCAGGTGCCCCTCCACTGTATACTCTTTGCGGTCGTCCACCTCCAAAATGGCCCCCAAGTATCTCTGCCTCCTGGTACTCAACATTGTCCTGGGGTTGGACTGCCACCAACAGAATATGGCAGAAATGATGCTATGTCATTTCTGAGATTTCATCTGATGAGAGAAAAAAACTCTCTAAAGGCCTGATATATAAGGGAAGCCATCTTAGATTTCTTTCTAAGTCAGCATGACTATATAAATTTCGTTTAAACCAAAGGCCTTTTTATGTCCCACCAAGTGTACATTGTGTACCTGAGTAGCCTAAAGGAAAACCATCTGGTCCTTAATATATGGACCAGTGCTTCTACTACCTGCATTCCTTGATGTTAAAACTTGTGATTCTTGCCTCTATGCTAATCTATAATCTCTTGATCTTTTACAAGATCAAAAAAGTATATAACCCTATGAAAACAATTCATTCTCCGGAACATTTTCTTTCTGTGAAGAGCATGTTTCCTGGGCAGCTGTCCTAACTTGGGCTTGAATAAAGCTCTCTTACTTTTAAAAATTCTAAAAGGTTTGCTCATTGTGCATCAACACAATTGCAGAAGACCCTCTGGCTTCTGTCTTGGTTGCTGTCTCTTCCCAACACCTCCTGCTAGTGGCCACTTGAGTGAGCTGTCAGCTGGGCTTTTCGGTCCCTGAAGTCTTGACTGTGGCTAGAGGATCTGCTCTAAGTTCACTAAGTGGTTTTTGGCAAGAGGAATGAGAGAGAGGGAGAGAAAAAGAAACTGTGACCAAGGCAGAACTTACCCAGGGAAAATGGGAGTTCTGAAATTCCAGGATGATCCAGGGGTATCGGTGCTCTAATTGTCACTTGGTGGAAAACAATCAAATTGGTTCATCATTTGGAACCTCGTGGGTCCCCCTAGATTTGCGACAGACAGCTGCCAAAGCAACTTCCCTAGATCGTATTTTAATAATGACTGTGTTAAAATGTTTAACACTATCCATTATGCCATTTTTGATGGGGTGTAACAAGATCAGCTTCCTAATTTGAGATCTGCTCTTTGATAGGTGTGACTTTGGATAAGATACCCTCTCTGGACCTGTATATCATGTCTCTGAAGGTTTAGATTGTTCTCTAATGTCTATATGAATCTGGGAATTTATTCAAGGGTGTGGGGGTAGTAGAAAGAGCTCCAACTCAGAGTCCGTCCAGGTTTCTAAACAACCTGATATTTACTGGATTTGCTATTTGAGTTTAATCATCTATAAAACAGGTATAATAATATTTATAATGAAAGGCCCATATATTCATTCAATCAATGTTAGTTGATACCTTGGGATTCTGGGATGAACAACCAACTTCCTGACCTCAGAGAGATTACCTTCTGTAATAGTTTCTTTTTTTTTTTAAAGTTTTATTTATTTATTTGACAGAGGGAGATCACAAGTAGGCAGAGAGGCAGGCGGGGGGGGGGGGGAGCACGCCCCCTGCTGAGCAGAGAGCGCCATGTGGGCCTCCATCCCAGCACCCTGAGATCATGACCTGAGCTGTAGGCAGAGGCTTAACCCAGTGAGCCACCCAGGCGCCCTGTAATAGTTTCTTATTGCTGCTGTAACAATTTACCACAAACTTAGTGGCTTAAAACGATACAAATTTATTATCTCTACAGTTCTGGAGGACAAAGTCTGAAACGGTTCTCACGGTGAAGTCAAGGTGCCTCTGGTTTGTCTGATGTTTCTTGTGGTTGCGTTGACGTTATACTGTGCATTTTTAGCAATTTTGTGACAATACCACAGAAGTGAGGTGGCCTCTGGGTGTATCAGATCAGTGGGTACATGATGTCGTTATATCTTATAATTGGTGAACTTAAACTTAATCGTTTGGTTAAGGTAGTGGTTGCTAGGATTCTCCATGGTAAACTTATTTCTTTTTTCTAATTACTAAATATTTTAGGGGAGATACTTTGAGACTGTGCACATAGGCTTTTTTTGCTTAAACGTTTGCCTAGCCTTTTATTTTCTCCGTTTGAAGTATATTTTACTGTCTCAAGCAATAGAAAGCCATTGTTACCCGCAGGTGGGCCGATTGGCAAGGGTAAAGGAGCGTGTAGTCCGGCGCCCCGCGGGCAGCCCGTTGCCCTGGAGATGGGGTCCTTCCTCTGTGGGCGCCGCCATCTTGTGGCGCCAGCCCGGGCCCAATGAGCTGCTGCACAGTGGCCGGAGGCGGGGCGGCGGCGGCGCTCGGCGCGGCTTGCGGCTCAGCTCATCCTGGTCATGGAGGCGCCCACCGCCCGCCTGCTCCTGCTCCTGCTGCTCGGGGCCTTGAGCCCGGCGCCGAGCAGCGCCTCCCCGGAGGCACCGCTGCTGGTCAACGAGGACGTGAAGCGCACGGTGGACCTCAGCAGCCACCTGGCCAAGGTGACGGCCGAGGTGGTCCTGGCGCACCCGGGCGGCGGCTCCACGTCCCGCGCAGCCTCCTTCCTCCTGGCTCTGGAGCCCGAGCTCGAGGGCCGGCTGGCGCACCTCGGCGTGCAGGTGAGTGCGGGCGAGCGGCGGGGGTCGGCGCGCGCTGGCCCGGCCGCCTCGGCGGACACGTCAGCGTAAGCCTGCTGGAGCCTGGCCGCCGCCCACGTGGGCCGCCGCCTGCCCCCGGATCCCCCGAGGGGACCCCTTCTGGGCGGGCGGGCAGTACCCGCGCTGGCTTCGCGCGGAGGATCCCCCGTTACCCGCCCTGCCCGAGGAGAACAGCGGAGTGGCCGCCTCTGCGAAGGGCCTATCGGGGCGCGGGGGTGCACCGAACTTTGATTTCCCACGACTTGATGCAGGAGCCCAACCGGAGGACGAAGAAATGAGCCCAAATGAGTATCTACATTCCCTTAATTCAGTGTCTGGCCCATAGTTGGTGCTTCTTTCTAGCCGTCATCCAATAAAATCAGAAGTGTAACGTTGTGTATTTTCCAGTTTGTAATTTGAAACCGTTGCTACTGTCATGTACGTAAGGTTGCTAATGACGCTTTTAAAATTTTGTTCTTCAAAGTTAAAGAAGTCATGTCGGTAATAAAACCTCTTTTAAACTGTACAGAAAGGTCAGGCCGGAATCACTCCCTTCCCCCTACCGGTTCTCATTCTTGCACTTCAGCAGTATATGGCTTGGAAGTTTGCTTTATGTACTTCCCCAGCATTCAGTGAACGCTTCTACAACTCTCAAGGAAAGAAAATGTTGGCCTACATATTCATAGGTTTGCTTTTTATTACTATTTTCATTAAGTAATGTTCATTAAGTGATTACCCAATTATTTGTTGAGAGAATAGTCATTACAGTGTCGTATTTCTTCTAAGTACGTCTTGCTCTTTGACTGAATCTGGAGCTATAAAGCTGGGTTTATAGAGACTCATACTTCTGAAAGGATTCCTCTTCCTTTTTGTGCCTTGTCTGTGATGGAATGCACAGTTTTACTCAAAGGTTTGTTAAAAGATGGATCAAAACTTCATTTGAGGGGTGCCTGGGTGGCTCAGTGGGTTAAAGCCTCTGCCTGGGATTGAGCCCCACATTGGGCTCTCTCCTCTGGAGGGAGCCTGCTTCCTCCTCTCTTTCTCTGCCTGCCTCTCTGCCTACTTGTGATTTCTGTCAGATAAATAAATAAAATCTTACAAAACAACAACAACAGCAACAAAACTTCATTTAAATGTGTGCTGCCACCTTTGATTGTCTTGATGTTAAATCCCATTCTTTTATAAAAACTAGTTCTGGGGGGCACCTGGGTGGCTTAGTTGGTTAAAAGCACGTGCCTTTGGCTCAGGTCATGATCCCAGAGTCCTGGTCAAGCAGAGAGCCTGCTTCTCTCCTTCTGGCTGCTGTTCCCCTTGCTTGTGCTCTCTCTGTGTCAAATAAATAAAATTTAAAAAAACAAAACAAAAAACTAGTATGATGTATTGAAGTTGCCGCAGTTTAACAAGACAGCTGCAGAAGCTATCTGCCATCATACTGGAGAAAGGCAGATTACTGCAGACAGGTCCCATTCACAATCCACTTTGTGTAGAGTGTTGTGGTAGGTGTTTTAAGTACATTCTCTTTAACACTCATGATGGCCCTTTGAGGTGTAGGCTTACTGCAGGTGAGGAGTGCAGTCGAGGAGTTAGGTTGTGTAAATCCCATGTTAGCTCTTAAGAGCGATGAGTGAATCGGGACTTAGGTTAGTTTCAGACTTTGTGTGCTCTTTCACTGACCCCATTGCGTCTTCTGGCGTAGGTGGCTCTGAGGTATGGTTGTGTTGGGATGTAAGACCTGCAGCCACATCACCAGATTTGTTCAAAATCATTTGTTAATTTTATAGCCCCACTATAAATGGATATATGTACTCCTTTACACCCCTGTCTCAATGAGAATTGTAACTGGATATTAGACTTAGCAAAGAGGGTGTGTCCAAGTCAACAATTGACTTGGAGACCTTGATAGGAGGCCTTGATAAGGTTGCTAGAAGTTTTTTCTTTTTTTTTTTTGGATTTTTTTTTTTTTTTTAATTTAGTCATTTGACAGACAGAGATCACAAGTAGGCAGAGAGGCAGGCAGAGAGAGAGAAAGGAAAGCAGGCTCCCTGCTGAGCAGAGAGCCCGACGCGGGGCTCGATCCCAGGACCCCGAGATCATGACCTGAGCCAAAGGCAGAGGCCCTAACCCACTGAGTCACCCAGGTGTCCCAAGTTTTTTCAATGGATTTCTCTTCAGCCTTCCATGTAGAATTTTAGGAACTGGTTAGAAGGGACAATGGTGATGTCTTAAAAAAAAATTTTTTTTTTTTTTTTTGGTAAGATTTTTATTTAGGGGTGCTTGGGTGGCTCAGTTGTTAAGTGTCTGCCTTGGCTCAGGTCATGATTCCAGGGTTCTGGGATCAAGTCCCATATCAGGCTCCCTGCTTGGCGGGAACCCTACTTTTCCCACTCGCGCTGCTTGTGCTCCCTCTCTCACTGTCTCTCTCTTTGAAATAAATAAAAAAATTCTCTTTTTCTTTTTTTTTTTAGATTTTATGTATTTATTTGACAGAGAGATCACAAGTAGGCAGAGAGGCAGGCAGAGAGAGAGGGGGCAGCAGGCTCCCTGCTGAGCAGTGAGCCCGATGCAGGGCTCGATCCCTGAGATCATGACCTGTGCGAAGGCAGAGGCTTAACCCACTGAGCCACCCAAATGACCCTTAACAAATTCTTTTTGAAAGATTTTATTTGATTTATTTGACAGAGAGACAGCGAGAGAGGAAACACAACAGGGTGAGTAGGAGAGGGGGAAGGAGGCTTCCCCTGGAGCAGGGAGCCCAATGTGGGGCTTGATCCCAGGGTTCTGGGATCATGATCTGAGCCGAAGGCTGATGCTTAACAACCGAGCCACCCAGGCACCTCTAAAATTTTTTTTAAAAAGAATTTTATTTATTTGGGAGAGAGAGACGTAGGGAGGGAGGGAGTGCAAGCAGGGGTGGGGAGCAGAGGGAGAGAGACAAGTAGACTCCTTGCCGAGTGCAGAGCCCAATGGTGGGACTTAGTCCCATGATCCTGAGATTATGACCTGAGCCAAAACCAAGAGAAATCAAGGCTTAGATGCTTAACTGACTGAGCCACCCAGGTACCCCTAAACACTTTTTAAGGATTTTATTTTTAAGTATTTTCTATGCCCAATGTGGGGCTCAAACTTCCGCAGAAGAGTCATGTTTCAATGACTGAACCAGCCAGGCACCCACTTTTAGGCATTTTAAAATATTAAAAACAGCTTCTTCCCCATTATAGTTCTTTGTGCCCTATTGGGAATAAGTGCTTCAGCCCTACTAGAGTTTGGCCTGGCAAAGAGATCAACAGTGTGTATTAGGTTTTCCTTAGAGTCTGCTCCACTGTCTCATGATTCAGGGTGTCTGCTCTTTCTTAGCAGAGATACTGCTGAAGTTAACATTCTTTTTCTGGTTACACCTCCTTTTGCAGTGAAGGATGAGCATGAGGGAGTGTGACAAGCAGTAGCTGTTGGACTTACCCACTGTTAGCTTGTATGCAAGTAGAACCATTTTTGGCCACGTGTGAGACTTTTTTACTACTGTAGTAAAAGATATTTATTTTCTATGCCAATGTGTGTTTGAATGTAAATGAAGACGAAAAATGTCACCTTTGTATTGGGAAATGGAAGTGTAAAGTATAAGTGTAATTTTTATTTATATGTGTGTGGTTGGTCATTCAGGAAAATATGTATTTATAGAGTTTACTGTACAACTTAGTACAAAAATAAGTCTTTGACTATGTTCTTATGTTTCATATGGAAAAAAATTGTTACCAGAGTTGTTTTTAAAGTGTTCTTGTAGTTTGAATACTTTACTACGGTTATTCTAAGGCAGTTGGTTAACTGTTGACTCAAATTTAGAGGGTAAAAGACATAATAAAAAGAATAGCCTCTTTTGTCCTGTTATAGGTGAAGGGAGAAGATGAGGAGGAGAACAATTTGGAAGTACGAGAAACCAAAATTAAGGGTAAAAGGTAAGCAACCAAACAGTCAGAATATCTATATATCCTGCCCCTTCTTGTTATAGGTTATCCTTTTGGTTGGAATCATAAGGTAGGAGAGTTGCTGAGGAAGTACCTGGTGTTCTAGAGGCTGTTTCAATTAATATAGTGTGTGGTAAGTAAGCAACAGCCTGTAATGTATTCTGGACCCAGTTATGTCTTTTCTGATTACTAATGCTAAAATTGCCCCTCAGGGTGGCAGTTTGTTTTACAGGAAGGTAGCTACTTTCCGTACCAGGTCAGGTCTGCTAATGTATGTGAGGATAGGGATCCCCAAACAGTGGATGGAGAACCAGTATGGTATGTGAGAACTGCAAGCTGTTTGCCTCAGTAGATAGCCTCCCATCTGTTGCTGGCTACCATCCTCTTTCCAAACGGCAGACAACTCTACTCCCCTTATCTCTTCTTGAGGCTTCAGGGCATTGAACGTGAGACTTCTCGGAGGGAGCAAGGCTGAGCTCTCTGAAGGCTGGGGTTGGACTTGTTCTCTGCTTTAGCCTCAGCACCTAGCATGGGGCCTGGCACTTACTAGTTACTGTAAAACACTTTGTTAAGGATATTTTCTAAAACGCATAAAAAGCAGGAAGAACCAAATGAAGAATCTCCATATATCTCATCACCCAGCTTCAGCAGTTATCAGTATTTTGCATGGTATTTATTAGGCATTGAACTGTGTGTTCAGTGAGTGATGTGGGAGGAAGAAATGTTTTTAGCCTCAGTGATTTTTTTTTTTTTTTAAAGATTTTATTTATTCATTTGACAGAAACGCAGTGAGAGAGGGAGCACAAGCAGTGGGGACAGGAGAGGGAGAAGCAGGCTTCCCGTCGAGCAGGGAGCCTGATGCGGAGCTTGATCCCAGGACCTTGGGATCATGACCTGAGCCGAAGGCAGACGCTTAAGGACTGAGCCACCCAGGTGCCCCTATTCTCAGTGCTTCTAAACTGGAGGAGGGAGCAGTTGTGTCCTGCCCCGCCCAGGACATCTGGCAATGTCTGGAGATGTTTTTAGTGACAGCTGAGGGGTGCTGCTGGCATCTTGTGGGTTGAGGCCAGGGATGCTCCTGAACCTGCTGCAATGCCCAGGACAGGTCCCTTCTCCCAGCACAAAAGTAGCCACTCACGAATGTGAGCAGTGCCAAAGTTAAAAAGTCCTATTTGCTGAGGCAGACAACATTAGCTTATGCGGTAGTTTATCATAAAAAGAAATAAAATATTTGATTCCTGACCAGCAAAACTTTGAGCCTTACAGCTCTTGGTTCCCACATGATTCAGAAAGCAGGTCTCCCTGCTTGGCAGAGTTTGTTTTTGTTTGATTTGGTTTGTTTGGCAAAGTTAAAAGAATTTTTTTCTCATTAGTTCTGAATTTTTTGAAACGGAGAATATGACATAGTAACTGTTGTTTTCTTTATGCATATGCCCATTTATACATAATTTTACACAAGTGTATAAATGGGATAATGTTAAATTTATTGACCTGCCTGTATAAAGCTTAATGGCAACATTAAACAAGTCGTTTATCCTGCAACCTTAACATGACAATGTATATATCTTTGTTCTGATCCATGAAAAAAAAATGTGCTCCTTAGATACCAGTATAGTCAGCTCTGTGTTGACTGCCTAGCCTTTCATCAGTCAGAAGCCTTCATTAGCTGCTGCTTCTGAGTTCCAATGAGAATTGATATTTCTTTTCCTTTTTTTTTTTTTTTTTTAAGATTTATTTGCTATAGAGAGAGTGAGTTCAGGCCAGTGAGCAGGGATGGGGAGGGCAGAAGGAGGGGAAGAGAGACTCTCAAGCAGACTCCCTGCTGAGCACAGAGCCTGACACAAGGCTCTGTCTTAGGATCCTGAGATCATGACCTGACCTGAAACCAAGAGTCTGACACTCAGCCAGCTGGGCCACCCAGGCACCACTGTATTCTTGTTATTATAACAACTGTGAAATGTATTCCCAGACATTTGTCTTAAAAGGCTTAAATTAATGGGTTAAAGGTGATCTCTTAAAGGTAACTGCATTTGTTTTGGGTACAAAATGTTGCCATGACTTCGAGCTGCTACTTCTTTTTTTTTTTTTTTTTTAAGATTTTATTTATTTATTTATTTGACAGAGAGAGAGAGAGAGAGAGAGCGCGCACAAGTAGGCAGAGAGGCAGGCAGAGAGAGGGGGAAGCAGGCTCACTGCCGAGCAGAGAGCCCGATGCGGGGCTCGATCCCAGGACCCTGAGATCACGACCTGAGGCAGAGGCTTAACCCACTGAGCCACCCAGGTGCCCCCGAGCTGCTACTTCTGTTTTTGGTTCCCTTCATTTCTTAATTTTCTTGCCTTGTTCTTCCTCCAGTGGGAGATTCTTCACAGTCAAGCTCCCAGTTGCTCTTGATCCTGGGGCCAAGGTTTCAGTCATCGTGGAAACAGTCTATACCCACGTGCTTCAGCCATATCCAACCCAGATCACCCAGTCAGAGAAACAGTTTGTCGTGTTTGAGGGGAACCATTATTTCTACTCTCCCTATCCAACGAAGACACAGACGATGCGTGTGAAGCTTGCTTCCAGAAATGTAGAGAGCTACACCAAGTTGGGGAACCCCACGCGTTCCGAGGACCTCCTGGATTATGGACCTTTCAGAGACATCCCTGCTTATAGTCAGGTAGGTGCGTGTGGAGTCCAGTCTGTCCCTGCCGACTTGAGAGAACATCTTCTGGAGTGACCGCTAGTGGATGGGCTTGGCGCTGTGAGATGGGTGTACATCCAAAGTCGTTTTTAAGATCATCCCAGAGATTTTCACCTGTTGTGAAATGATGCCATGGGAGTCACTGTTCTCATTTTGGGAGTACAGTTAGAGGCTGGGAGGTATAGGAAGATTTTTAAGAAGGGCTCGAATAAGGAAAAACATGGCAGTTCCTGAACCTCATAAACTTCATGACTTGGATTTTTGAAGCAATGGCACATGAGCTGAGTTGAATGACTGCATCAGCACTTAGGACCTGTGGAAGCCTGACAGTAGCCAGTGACAGTGATAACTAGAGATTGCTGAGGTCTCTGAGGGAGCCCCACAAACAGCAGCCATCTTCCCCCCTTTCCCAACTTCTGTGTACACTGAGAAACAAAAGTATTGAGGTAGGTAGGAAGTGGCAAAATATGTAGCTTTATAACAGGTAAAGACTAGGTTGAAGGATGCTGCCACTGCAGAGCTACAGAGGCATCAAATGCAAGGGCTGGGGAGGAGAAGGGGATTAGGGAAGGGAAGGACAACTTACCCACATTTTTATTTCCTAGGCTCTGTAGATAGTGTATTAAGTAAGATCATTCATTTCATTGAATCAGAGTTAAAAACGTAGTTAAAAAAAATTTTTTTTTATTCTCTAGCTATAGACGAGGACAATCAGTGAAACTAAATTATTAGATTACAAATAAATTAGCTTCCTGGGAAGATGGGCAAGTTGTATGTAGCACAATTCTAGCAAATATACTCACATTAAAGAAGAATAATAAAAAAGTAGCATTTGGAGGGTTGAAGTCAGGGTTGGGGGAGGAGGGAACAAGGCATTGTGGGTGGAGGCCCCAAGATGGGAGACCAGGTGCTGTGCTGATTGGGGTGGCTGCTGGGGTAATAAATCAGGCTGCCTCGTTGAGCCTAGGAGTTGGGCCTTAAACAGAGAGGGAGCAATCAAGGCTTTAAAAAGACTGTTGTTATGGAAAAGTTCAAACATATACAGAAGTATAGAGAATGGTGCAGTAACTTCCCGTACACCTATCACTTCGATCTGTGGGTATCAGAATATTACTACACTTACCAGCACTCTTTTTTTTTTCCTCTGCTGTAATATTTTAAAGCAAATCTTAGGAATCATGCCTTATCAGCCTACGTACTTGATTATCATCTTCGAAATACATGGATATTTAAGACCTGTGCATGCATTTCTGTGTTTAGAACGTATGTCACTGAGGATGTACAGTCAAAATACTTCCAGTGCCACTTGAAATAATTGTTTCTGTTTTCTCAGTCTCTCAGATGTTAGTTTCACATCTGTTCATTTCGGTTCGTTTTCTGCTGTTTAAGAATCTTTTTTTTTTAAGATTTTATTTATTTATTTGAGAGAGAGACAGAGTGAGAGAGCATGAGAGGGGATGTCAGAGGGAGAAGCAGACTCGCCATGGAGCTGGGAGTCCGATGTGGGACTCGATCCCAGGACTTCGGGATCATGACCTGAGCTGAAGGCAGTTGCTTAACCAACTGAGCCACCCAGGCACCCAAGAATCTTTTTTTAATTGATACGATTTTTTGAAATGAAAACAGCCAAAATTATGTAACAAGGTATATTCACAGAACTGTTGCTTCCACTTCTCCCTTCTGTCTCTTCTTGGTGACCATTTATATTAGCTTTTGGTTTATCTTTCTAATTTTTTTCTATAAATATACGCAGATCATAGTAAATTTATATTTCCCCCCTTTCTCAAAAAGCACCCTGTGTGTACTGTGGACTCACGGGTTTTTGCCGGGGGAAGTGAGAGTGGCTCTCTTCGATTCCTGATGTAGTCACCTTGTGGTGCAGAGAGCTTTTGGGGCGCATGCCTCTGTGGAGCTGAGGGACTGGCTGGTCTGAGTTGTGTTTCTTTTTTTTTTTTTTTTTCCTCTTAAAGATTTTATTTATTTATTTGTCATCGAGAGAGAGACAGCACAAGCAGGGAGAGACGCAGGCAGAGGGAAAAGCAGGCTCCCTGCTGAGCAAGGAGCCCGATGTGGGACTCCATCCCAGGATCTTGGGATCATGACCTGAGCCGAAGGCAGCTGCTTAACTAACTGAGCCACCCAGGTGTCTCATGAGTTGTGTTTCTTCTAACTGCATATTTATTTATTTTCCTTATTTAAAACTGAATGATTCAGTTTATGTTGAGGGCAGGGATTTGTTTGTCTCTTATGTAGCCTTCTAAATTTTGAATATTTTGGATTTTGGACTTTCTCCATTTTAAATTAATAAAATGCTCATGAGAGACTATTTGGCAAATACAGGAAAATTTGACGCCAGTTGACATCCACTTTTGACATAATAGTACATGAGTCATTTCTAAGCATAGGGGCTTTTTAATGTGGAAATCATATCATGTATAAAATATTACATGATCCTTTTGCCGCTTAGACAAACATTTCTAAATATTTTAAATTACTTTTGTAAGCCATTTTTTAAAGATTTTATTTATTTATTTGACAGAGAGAAAGATCACAAGCAGGCAGAGAGGCCGGCAGGGAGAGGGGGAAACAGGCTCCCTGCTGAGCAGAGAGCCCAATGCACCAAAGCAGGGCTCCATCCCAGGATCCTGAGATCATGACCCGAGCAGAAGGCAGAGGCTTAATCCACTGAGCCACCCAGGCACCCCTGTAAACCATTTTTTTTTTTTAAGATTTTATTTATTTATTTGACAGACAGACAGATCACAAGTAGGCAGAGAGGCAGGCAGAGAGAGAGGGGGAAGCAGGCTCCCCGCCGAGCAGATAGCCCGATGCAGGGCTCGACCCCAGGACCCTGAGATCATGACCTGAGCCGAAGGCAGAGGCTTCAACCCACTGAGCCACCCAGGTGCCCCTCCTGTAAACCATCTTTTTTTTTTTTTTAAGATTTTATTTATGAGAGGGAGAGCACGCACGGGAGAACACAAGCAGGCAGAGGCAGAGAGAGAAGCAGGCTCCCCAATGAGCAAGGAGCCCGATGCGGGACTTGATCCTAGGACCCTGGGATCACGACCTGAGCTGAAGGCAGCAGCTCAACCTACTGAGCCACCCAGGCGTCCCCTGTAAACCATTTTTAATAGCCACTTAAGATCCTGTAATTTGATGTCTTGTAACTTATTTGCTAAATTTCCTATGTTCGACAGTTAGCTTTTTACCTATAATCCTGTAGTGGTCTTCTCTTCACATATAACTTTTTATATAGTCTCAGGGTGGATTTTCTTTTTCTTTTTTTTTTTTTTTTAAATTAAGTTTAGACTTTAATTCCAGTTAGTTAACATAGGGTGTAATACTAGTTTCAGGTGTACAATAGAGTGATTTTCAACACTTCCATACGTCCCCCAGTGCTCATCACAGCAAGTGCCCTCCTTAATCCTCATCACCTATGTCACCCATCCCCCCACCCACCTCCCTCTAGTAGCCATCAGTTTGTTCTGTTTATTCTCTGTAGTTGAGTGTTTCTTAATGTTTCTCTTTATACACACACAAACACACACACACACACGTATTCCGTTTGTTTCTTAGATTCCGTATATGAGTGAAATCATATGGAATTTGTTTTTGTCTGACTGATTTCGCTTATCATTATACTGTCTAGCTCCATCCGTGTGACTGCAAGTATGAAGATTTTAGTGGCGGAATAATATCCCATTGTGTTTGTGTGCATGTGTGTATACCACATCTTTATCCATTCATCCGTCACTGGGCACTTGCGCTCGTTCTGTATCTTGGCTAGTGTAAATAATGCTGCTGTAAACATCGGGGTGCATGTATCTCTTCCAATTAGTGTTTTTGTGTTTTTTGTGTAAATACCCAGAAGCGCCATTGCTGGATCATAAAGTAGTTGTATTTTTAAGTTCTTGAGGAACTAATGTGCTGTGTTCCACAGTGGCTGCACCAGTTTGCATTCTCAGTGCATTGAGGGTTCCTTTTTCTCCACATCCTCACCAACACCTGCTGTTTCTTGTGTTATTGATTTTAGCTGTTCTGACAGGTGTGAGTTAGTATCTCATTGCGGTTTTGATTTGCATTTTCTTGATGGTAAGTGATGATGAGCATCTTTTCATGTGTCTCTTGGCCATAAGAGAGATTTTCTGAAGTAAAAGTTTTCAAATCAAGGCATATGAACCTTTAAAAATTTCTTGATGAGGGGTCTCCGGGGTGGCTCAGTTGTTTGAGCATCAGATTCTTGGTTTTGGCTCAGGTCATGGTCTCAGAGTCATGAGATCAAGCCCCGCCTTGAGCCCTGCCTTGGGCTATGCGCTCAGCTGCTAGTCAGCTTAGAATTCTCTCTCCCTCTGTCTCTCCACCCATGCAAGAGCCCTCACTCTCAAATGAATCTTTTAAAATAATTAAAAATCTGGGGTGCCTGGGTGGCTCAGTGGGTTAAAGCCTCTGCCTTCAGCTCAGGTCATGATCCCAGGGTCCTGGGATCGAGCCTGCTTCCCCCTTTTTCTTTGCCTGCCTCTCTGCCTACTTGTGATCTCTCTCTCTGTCAAATAAATAAGATCTTAAAAAAAAAAAAAATGACGCGAAGAACTAATATTACCACTTCAATTTATTTATGACCTTGAATGTGTTAGAACTGCTGGGCCTCTGTTTTTAATTTGTAAAACGAGATGAGTAGTACTTCATTCTGTTGTTTTGAGGATTAAATGACCATGCATTTGTTTGGCGCTTATCAAGAGTGACTGACACGTATATTTATGTTAGCTCCATACACTTAGTTAAACAGGTCTCTCTTCTGGGACCTTCCCTGGGTAAGTCTTCTCCATGTTAAAAAAAATCCAGTAGTGTCATGAATCATCCTCATTTTTGAGGTTATTTGCTAGCTCACTGGGTAGAGATTATGTCTTTAGGAGATCATATATATTATACCTTGTCAGAATTTTTCTTTATTATAGGTTAAGATTTCATTTTCTTGCAAAACTGCAAAAATTATTCAAAAGGCAGTTTGAAAACCTCATTGTAGAAATTTTGAAAATAAAAACTACGAGGAGAAAGTAGACACAATCTAAGAACTCTGTTTCCTACCGTGTTGGGTTTCTCCTGTATTTCATTTCAAGTTCTTTTTGTTCTTTTACGCCTATGGTGGCTATAAGATAAGTGGCATGTAGAAGTTTTTGTTTTTAAAGTACAAACGATACTTATGTTGGAACCTAAAACAATTTTGTATAGCCTGTTTTTCCATTTAGTAATACATCATGAATATTTATTTCCATATGCCATTAAAAAGTTCTAGTAAGCATTATTTTAGAATATAGTGTGCAGTAGAAACACCATAATGGAGCCATTCTCTTGCTGATGTATGGATTGTCTCCAACGTATTTGAAACTAGTATTGATTCATCTGTCACCTAGACTTGGAACAACTTTTCTCCTTTCTCTCCAGGATACTTTTAAAGTACATTATGAGAACAACAGCCCTTTCCTGACTATCACCAGCATGACCCGGGTCATCGAGGTCTCTCACTGGGGTAACATCGCCGTGGAAGAAAATGTGGACTTGAAGCACACGGGGGCTGTGCTGAAGGGACCTTTTTCACGCTATGATTACCAGAGACAACCAGATAGTGGAATAGCCTCCATCCGCTCATTTAAGGTACAGGGTGTGCAACATGGACATCGGGAGAAAGTACCCTTTTATCACATTTGCCCTTTGGCTTCTTGAAAGTATCTAAATATGGACCATTGTTTAGGATCGATTGGTGTTCAAGTAGTTCAGTTCACAAGGTTAGAACCAACAGAAAGAGTCTAAAAAAAATGACCCCATTTGTATAAGGAGGCCATTTTTAAAAAGATTTTATTTCTAAGTAATCTCTCAATCATGGGGCTTGAACTTACAACGTTGAGATCGAGAGTCATGTGCTATACCAACTGAGAGAACCAGGTGCCCCAAAGTAGGCCATGGTATGTTTTTTTTGCTGTTGTTGTTTGGTTTTTGTTCTTTTTTTTTTTTTTTTTTTTTAAGATTTTATTTATTTATTTGACAAAGACACAGTGGGGGGGTGTGGAGTGGGAGAGGGAGAAGCGGGCTTCCCGCTGAACGGAGAGCCCAATGCGGGGCTCGATCCCAGGACCCTGGGATCATGACGTAAGCCGAAGGCAGGTGATTAATGACTAAGCCACCCAGGCGCCCCATAGGCCATGTTTTTAAAAGAATATTTGAATAATATAGAAAGGAAAAACTATACCACCACCCAGAATTAGCATTGCTCATATTTTAATATTTCCTCTTTCTTTTATAGTGCTCTTTTTAAGATACTTGATCATATTGTATATGACGTTTTATATATTTTTAGTCTTAATAAATGAAATCTTGTATTTTCAGGTATAATCAAAAACTGAAAACATGTTCAGTTGAAAACCTCCTTGAAAAACAGAGTTTGGGGCACTGGCCTCCTGCACAGTTGAAAATCTGGATATAACTTTTTTTTTCCCCAAATTTTATTTCTTTATTTAATTTTATTTATTTGACAGAGAGATCACAAGTAGGCAGAGAGGCAGGCAGGGGGTGGGGAAGCAGGCTCCCTGCTGAGCAGAGAGCCCGATGTGGGGCTCGATCCCAGGACCCTGAGACCATGACCAGAGCTGAAGGCAGAGGCTTAACCCTCTGAGCCACCCAGGTGCCCCTGGGTATAACTTTTGACACCCAGAAAATTTAACTACTAATATTCTCCTGTTTTCTGGAAGCCATACTATTAACAAAAAAAATCCATTGTCACATATTTGGTATGTTGTATGTATTTTGTACTGTATTCTTTTTTTTTTTCTTTAAAGATTTTAATTATTTATTTGACAGATCACAAGTAGGCAGAGAGGCAGGCAGAGAGAGAGAGGGAAGCAGGCTCCCTGCTGAGCAAAGAGCCTGATGCGGGGCTCGATCACAGGACCCTGAGATTATGACCAGAGCCTAAGGCAGAGGCTTAACCCACTGAGCCACCCAGGCACCCCTGTACTGTATTTTTAGAGCAAAATAAGTTAGAGAAAAAAATGTTAAAATCATAAGAGAAAATACATTATAGTATTTATTCTATCTGCTGAAAAAGATCTATGTGTAAGTGGACCTGTGCAGTTGAAACCCGTGTCGTCCAGGGGTCATCTGTACTTCGTACTATAGAAGGGCTCATTATGAATTATTTCTTCATAATGAGTTATTTCTTCCTGATTATGAAAATACTCTTACAGATTTGGAAGTTATAGTAAAGAATATGAGGTGGAGAAACCCCTCTGTAACCCTACTACCTAGCAATTTAATGGAATTTCTCCCATTTTTAGTTTTTCTCCCTCCACAGAGTAACTTAGAGATTATTTTTATCTTTATCTTTTTATTAATCCTTCAGTGTTCATAAAGGTAGGTATGATCGTCTTCATTATTTATTGTTTAAGAGAATTAGCTATTTACTTACCATGATTGAGAAATAGATGTAATATCTGGAAATTTTGAAGCCTTGGGGGAAGCTAGATAGACCTCTTTTTAGGTTGTCCCAGTTTGGGAACTCTTTCAATTAAATAGTGCTATGGGGAGGTTCTTGGTGCAGGTCTTTTCTGTCTTTAGGATCATCTCCCGTGAGTAAGTTTCTGGGGGCTTTAGAAGGCTTTTTCCCTCTCTTGCAGACCATCCTCCCTGCTGCTGCCCAGGACGTTTACTACAGGGATGAGATTGGCAATGTTTCCACCAGCCACCTCCTTATTTTGGACGACTCTGTAGAGATGGAAATCCGGCCTCGCTTCCCTCTGTTTGGCGGGTGGAAGACCCATTACATCGTTGGCTACAACCTCCCAAGCTATGAGTACCTCTACAATTTGGGTCAGTCTTCAGTAGTTAGGGAGTGGAAAGGGGAGAGACTATTACTTTCTTTCATTTCCTGCATTTTTTGTTTCTAGTGGTGGTTTTGTGTGTGTGTGTGTGTGTGTTTTAACAATTGCCAGTCATTTTGATGGGAAGAGAGTATTTTATTTTTTGGAAGGCTGGGATATTAGGAACAACTTCTCATGGGTGGGGACAGATTACTATTATAAAAGTAATACATGCATTTGGTAGTCAGTTCGAACAGTCCAGTAAAAGTCCTCTTCTTAACACTTCTTAATTTTATAACAGTTAAGTTATATAATATATACTATATACAACATATGTTATATATGCTATACAACATAATATATAGCAATATAATATATAATATTATGATCATTTTGCCATATTTTCTTCAAGTCTTCTTAAAACCTTTGAAATACAAAATTAGAGAAAGCCACACAGAAAAATGTATAGCTCAGTAAATGACAATTAGAATACCTCGTAACCATCACTTACTCAGGCCAAGAAATTGAACTGAGCCAGCCAGCCTAAAGGTTCTCCATGTACCTCTTCCTTCCCCACAATAGTGGTTACTATCCCGACTTTCAGTAACACCCAAGTGTGTGTTTCTGGAGTCTCTAGTTTTGCCCTTTTCAAAAAATTTGATGTCTTAGGAGTTTCTGTTAATCGTTCTCTCCTCCATCTGATTTAAAAAAAAAAATAGTTTATCTGTTGAAGAACATGAGCCATTTGTAGTGTACAATCTGGATTTTGCTGACTTCTTACTCAAAGTGCCATTCAGTGTATTCCTGTGTCTTTTGTATTTCTTGCAAATTGAAAGCTGTTACCTTCCTTGCTGTCTTAGGAAAGGCATTATTGGCCCAGCTTGTATCTTATCTTTCTTTTCCTTTTTTTCTTTTTAAATTTTATTTATTTGAGAGCACACACAAGCAGAGGGAGCAGCAGGCAGAGAGAAAGGGAGAAGCAGGTTCCCCACTGAGCAGGGAGCCTGGCATGGGGCTCGATCCCAGGACCCTGAGATCATGACCTGAGCCGAAGGCAGATGCTTAACCAACAGAGCCACCAGCCTCCCCCAGTTTGTATATTTTCTGTCCCAGACATGGAATCAGCCATTTCTCATCAAAGCCCTACTATCTTCTTGTGGAAAAACATGTTTTAAGACCATAGTCTGAGAACTAGGAATGCATACTGTTCTTAGTTTGGTCAGTATCTAGGCCTTTTCAGTTAACAGAGGTAGGTGTGTATTATATTTCTGTGTAAGAAAATTATGAACTTATATAGTTACTTAATAGTGTGATATCTGTGTTATATCTGTATCTAATTCCATATCGAGTGTCCTTGTTCTGAAGGATAGAGAAGGTGACAATTAGAGCATTACACAATTAGTTGTCTTATCCCACACCTAATACACAGAAGTTTCAGAATAAAAATGATCATACTACCACTTCCAGTGTGATTACTGAAAAGAATTTGTTTATTTTTTGGCATATCCTCTCCCTATTCTACCCCATTGTTTAGGTGTGCTGTGCATATACTGTATAACGTTGTCAGAACAAATAGCCATTACACAGTGTGCTCCCCCCACTTTTTTTTTTAAAGATTTTATTTATTTATTTAGAGTGAGAGCCAGTGAGTATGAGCAGGGGCAGAGTTAGAGGGAAGGGAGAAGAGAAGCAGACTGCCTGAGGAGCAGGGAGCCTGACTTGGGGCTCCATCCCAGGATCCTGAGATCACGGCCTGAGCCAAAGGCAGACGCTTAACTGACTGAGCCACCCAGGTGCTCCGGGCCTCCCTGCTTGTAACTCTAGTCTTACCTTTATAGTAGCTGTAGTTAATGCTCACCATGTCAGTGTTCCATTGACAGCTCTAGTCATTTTGATGATCTGAAGCTCATTCTCTTAGGCAGGGCTTATGGGAATGAGTTCTCACACATCGGTAGTTGATGACAGGTTGTGCCTTTTGTGCATATAAGCCATTTTGAGGAATGGCTCATTACTGGCTCATATGTCTTTCCTTGACATATGTTCCTTTTTTGGTATAAAATGTCATTGTCAAGGTCTGATGATGATCTAATTTTTCCCCTTTGTAAGTCACCTCCCCCTTTAAGTCTTTTTATATAAATATTGAAAGAGATTCTTTAAAATCTAATACTTTTAGTGGAACATGTTTTGGCAGTGGTTGCCATGTTACTGTTCTTGGGTCTGCATTGTTTTTTCAACTTTTGAAAGCTTTTTGTAAGTTTTCTCATTTGAGGCTCCTATTATTTCTATGTTGAGTCTTGGCCTGTTTTCAATATTTGGTAGTTTCTCTTGAGTCTTTTCTTCATTGAAAACTTTGCTTCTTTTTGCTTTCTGTTTATTATAAGACATTCCCTGTTGTGTTTATTTATTCTTATTCCTTTTAGCTTATCCTTCATTTCTAAAACAATTTATTTCTAAAATTTATTTCCTGAAATTTTTCCTGCATTCTGTCACTTCTCTGCATTTCTGTAATTCTGGTTTGTAGTGCTCTTTCATGACTTGTGTCATTTTTATAGTACCTTTAGTTTATTTTGAAATACTGGGAACAGTTTTTTTTGTTGTTGTTGTTTTTAGGGAGAGTGCATGTGGGGGTTGCAGAGGGAGAGAGAGACTTCAAAGCAGGCTCCATGCTCAGCATGGACCCCAACGTGGGGATCAGTCTTAGGACCCTGAGAACATGACCTGAGCTGAAACCCAAGAGTTGGATGCTTAATTAACTGAGGCACCCAGGTGCCCCACAGGAACAGTTTTAATCAGTTTTGTGGCATGAATTTCTGGCATGTTTTCATTTTCTCTTGAAATGTTCTCTCTCTCTCTCTCTCTCTTTTTTTAATTTATTTATTTGACAGAGAAAGCGAGAGACAAGCAGGGGGAGTAGAAGAGAGAGAAGCAGGCTTCCCGCCGGGCAGGGAGCCAGATGCAGGGCTTGATCCCAGGAGCTAAAGGCAGATGCTTAACAACTGAGCCACCCAGGCACCCTGAGATGTTCTCTTTTTTTGTAGCTTTTGAAAATATAACTTACTCTAAGAGTGAGGGGTACCTTTTTTCTGTTGCTCAGTTTTGTTTTGTTTTGTTTTTTTAATTAAAATTTTTTTTTTAAGTGAGCCAAACTCATAACCCTGAGGTCAAGAGTTGCATACTCAATGAACTGAGCCAGCCAGGCACCTCTCTGTTACTCTTGTGTGTTTTTTTTTTTTTTTTTAAAGTTTATTTATTTATTAGAGAGAGAGTGAACATGGGATGGGGGAGGGTCAGAGGGAGAATTGGGGAGCCTGATGGAGGACTCAATCTTGAGGCTCTAGAATAATGACCTGAGCCGAACAGAGTCACTCAACCAACCAAGCAACCCAGGCGTCCTGTTGTTCATGTTTAATGTGAATTTTTAGGAGGAGGTGTTGTAACTGCCCAGTTTCCCTGTTGATTAAATACGGCAGCTTGCTTGTGGAGCCTGCCCTGTCCGTTTCCTGTAGCTCTGTTGTCCCTGTTAGGTTCCATTTTGATTTTCCTCCAGCAGTTTTTCCTCCACTTAGGGTGCTGTCCTGGGAGGGGAGCTCTGCTGGCTTTCCCAAGTTCTCAGGGACTAGACTGCTCTAGACTCACAAGTCCATGGGCCTATTTGCTCGCCCACCATGTGGGGTTGGGGGGAGGACTCTGGAGCTCCAGTCACTTTCTACAGTTGGCCTGCCTCCTTCTCTAGACAAAGTGGTGGCCTCTTTGGGGCTCTTCTCTCCTCAGGTCTATTACTTGCCCTGTTGGCTCCCTCTGCTTTCTCCTTTACAGACATTAGTAATGGGCCGGTTGTGTGTTGGTGTTTTATAACTCCCCATTTGTATTTTGGAGTTCATGGGGATCTTTTTCTTACCTAGTTTTGTTGTAAAAAATGTTCCATGGGTTTTTGGTTTCACTGTCTAGTTGCTCTTTGTGTAAAAATTGGGGAAGACCCATAAGTATGCTGCCAGCACCACCTCTGTCTCCCAGAATCTCCTAGTCCATTAACTTTTTTTTTTTTTAAAGATTTATTCATTTATTTGATAGATCACAAGTAGGCAGAGAGGCAGGCAGAGAGAGAGGAAAGGAACCGGGCTCCCCACTGAGCAGAGAGCCTGATGTGGGGCTCGATCCCAGGACCCTGGGATCATAACCTGAGCCGAAGGCAGAGGCCTTAACCCACTGAGCCACCCAGGTGCCCCTAGTCCATTAATTTTAACAGATTTTTTTTTAAAGATTTCATCCATCTAGTTTGACAGAGAAATCAGAAGTAGGCAGAGAGGCAGAGAGAGGGGAAAGTAGGCTCCCCGCTGAGCAGAGAGCCCAGTGTGGGACTCGATCCCAGGACCCCAAGATCATGACCGGAGCTGAAGTCAGAGGCCCAACCCACTGAGCCACCCAGCCGCCCCTAGTCCATTAACTTTAATGGCACCTCTTAATTCTGCTCTGTGTGAGCTGAGAGTGTCCGTACCCTGTGCTTGCCTCTAGCTCCTGAGTCATTTTCTCTGGTTTTCATATTCTTGCATGTGTTTGTCTTTCTCCAGGTGACCAGTATGCACTGAAGATGAGGTTCGTGGACCATGTGTTCGATGAGCAAGTGATAGATTCTCTGACAGTGAAGATCATCTTGCCCGAAGGGGCCAAGTGAGTGCAACTGTTCCTTTCCTCTGCTTCCCGTTTGTCTTGATAGTGAAGGGGAAGCTTGTGTTCTGGGGTGCTGAGGAGGTACTCACACCTAGCTTTGACTGAGAGGTCTGCAGGGACTTTCTGACTGGAGTTGAAACAGAAACGTTAGACTCAGATGAGGGTACCGGGTTGATTTACGAACCACAATGCCCAGAGTGCCTCTGCGTGACAGATGAGGCGTCCAAAGGGGATGGGACGACCTGCAGCAGGACAGAATGCGGGCTCAGGACATCCAGGTAGCCCTTGTGCTGCGTTTGTACAAAAAAGAAGAGCAACAGTGGCTCTGTTTTATCCTGGGCTGGTCAGACCAGGTTCAGGAAGCAGAGGAGGGTGGGGGGTGGGGGGTGGTCCTGCTGGTGTATTAGGGTTCCATGCTTAGAGAGACAGTAGTGCTCTCTTTGGCCACTGTAAGCAGCAAGAAGTGCATTCGGAAGGGTAAGGTGCTTCTTATAAATTGGTGGCATAGGGGCATCTAGGTGGCTCAGCAGGTTAATCCTCTGCCTTCGGCTCAGGTCATGATCTCAGGGTCCTGGGATCGAACCCTGCATTGGGCTCTCTGCTCAGCAGGGAGCCTGCTCTTCCCCCACCCCCACCTGCCTCTGACTACTTATGATCGCGCTCGCTCGCTCTCTCTGTCAAATAAATAAATAAATAAATAGATTAAGAGAAAAAAATTGGTGGTGTACGTTGCAGAGCCAGAGCATCTCTGGGAGTCCATTTGGTGGAAACTGACAGTTGTTCATGGGTGACCTGCCCTTGGCATGAATGATAAACACCTGTGTGTGTCTTTGTGTCTTCGATCTAGGTTCACTTCAGAGGGGAGCTTCTGCTTGCCTCTCTTGGGTCACATGCCCACTCTGGTCACCAGAAAGATCGGTTACCAGATTTGTTCCTCCTATGGAGGATATTCCACAGGGGATGGGGGGTTCTAGCAAAACTAGGGTGTGAGAACCTAGAGGAGGGAGAGTGGATCTAGGTAGACGAAAACAAGACATGTCCCACTATACCTTATAGAAGTTCTCAGTCACGGGAGGAGAAAGAACTTCTGGAGTAGACTTCTCAGGGGCTCCTTCAGGTACCCAAGAGAGTCTTGTTGGGTGCAGTGTGTAGAGGGCTTTGTGGGCTGTGTGAGTCCAGGGGTCGGCCGGAACTGGCGAGCACTAGCAAGGACAAGATGCAGGGAGACGGTCGTTACCTCAGCGGGAGAGCGGTCTACTAGTCGGGGTGCTCTGGCAGCGGGTCAGCTGTCTCAGGAGGTCTGGTGGTCCTTGGTGCCAGGAGGGGAGCGGAGTGGAGTATGAACTCAGTGATCCTGAAAGGCCCGCCGAGCCTTAGAATTCTCCAACCTCCAATAAACCTCGGTGGTCAGTGCAGTTTGTCTTAGGCTGTATTTCATTCCTACCTGCGTCCAGGAACATCCAAGTTGACAGTCCGTATGAAATCAGTCGGGCCCCAGATGAGCTGCACTACACTTACCTGGACACGTTTGGCCGCCCTGTGATTGTTGCCTATAAGAAAAATCTGGTGGAACAGCACATTCAGGACATAGTGGTGAGTAGCTTCACTGCTCTGCCTTTTGTGTCTTCCTCCGCAGGGTACAGGGTCCTGGGAGCCAGGGACTTGGCTTTCTTTATCTTTCCCTCCTTGGGCTGTAGGGCTTTGAGCACAGTCACCTTTGGGGGGGTGTGGTGCAGCCTGCATGACAGTGGGCCTGCTGAGGCCCCTCTCTTGCCCCCGGGTGTCTGAGTCCTCGCAGACCTGTGGAAGCTGGTCCTCCTTGTTTGTTCCCTCCCCTAGGTCCACTACACATTCAACAAGGTGCTCATGCTGCAGGAGCCATTGCTGGTGGTGGCTGCTTTCTACATTTTGTTCTTCACGGTCATCATCTACGTCAGGCTGGACTTCTCCATCACAAAGGTACCCCTTGGCGCTTTCCCCACATTTGTTTGTCGTTTTGTGTCTTTGATAATGTGTTTGTTAACTTGACTGAGCACTGGGGTCCTCTCAGCAAGCCCAAGGCAGAACCATGTTGCCAGGAAGCCTCTCCCCTGCCTGTGGCCTCTGCTGATCCTTACCTCATGTAAAGAGAGAGACCTTGTTCTTGTTGCTGTGGTCACAGAGCATGCGGGGTTGTGAGGCGGGTTGGCGCTGGTGTGAGTACTGTGGAAACAGGGCAGCCTGGGTTTCATGGTGGGGCTTCCCTGAGGAGGGTGACAGGCAGAGAAAGTAGGGAAGGGCGTTCAGCTAGAAGGAAGAGTTTGTGCAACAGGAGGGAGGGCTTCGGTGGAACCCACAGGGAGCAGTAGGGTACATGCAGCAAAGATGTTGATCTGGCTGGTTCCATAGGTAGCCCAGTGAGACAGCTGCTAGCAAGCCCCATCATACAGAAGGGCTGAGTGGAGGTTTTACTATGAAATAGTTCCACTTTTTAAGTTATAAATGCTGCTTTTGTTTATTTATTTGTTTTTTAAATTTTATTTTGAGTAGGCTCCACACCCAATGTGGGGCCTGAACTCATGACCCTGAGATTAAGAGTCATGTGCTCCACTGACTGAGCCAGCCAGGTGCCCCTGCTTTTATTATTATTATTTTTTAAATTTTTCTTTAAAATAATTCCACATTTCTGGGGGCGCCTGGGTGGCTCACTTGGTTAAGCGGCTGCCTTCAGCTCAGGTCATGATCCCAGGGTCCTGGGATCGAGCCCCACATTGGGCTCCTGCTCAGCGGAGAGCCTGCTTCTCCCTATTCCTCTGCCTGCTGCTCTGCCTACTTGTACTCTCTATCTCTCTGTCAAATAAATAAAACCTTAAAAAAAAAAAAATAATTCCACATTTCTGGAAACTTTGCAAGAATAGTAAAAATAATGATCGTACACTTTGTGCCTAGACCTAGCACTTAACATTTGATCTCTCTTGATATATAATTTTTTCTGGGCCATTTGAAAGTAACTTGGAGACATTTATATACTCTACCCCCTTGAGTACTAAAGCATGCATGTAGCCTATGGGCACTTCCTCTCTTTTTTTTTAAAGATTTTATTTATTTATTTGACAGAGATCACAAGTCTGCAGAGAGGCAGGCAGAGAGAGAGGGGAAGCAGGCTCTCTGCTGAGCAGAGAGCCTGATGCGGGGCTCCATCCCAGGACCCTGAGATCACGTCCTGGGCCGAAGGCAGAGGCCCAACCCACTGAGCCACCCAGGCCCAAGAATCTTCTCTTAACATAACCACAGTAGAGTGATCTAATTTAGGAAATGTTATGTTGGTGTAACTCTGTTAACCAGCATGCAAGCTGTGTTCAGGTTTGGTGGACTGTCCCAGTGACCGTATCATTTTTAGCAATTGTATTTCTTCCCTCAGAATCCAGCTGAGGATCATGCATCCCATTTCGTTGTCTTGTTTGTTTTAATCTGGAACAGCTCCTCAGCCTTTCTTTGTCTTTAATGACCTTGACATATCTGACGTGTAGAGACGGGTTTTGTCTAGTATCCCTTAACTTAGGAGTATCCTATGTTTCTCTCTGATTAAATGGAGATAATGCATTTTTGGCAAGAATGCTATAAAGTTGTTCTGTGTCTACAGGGCATCCCATCAGGGGTACCTGATGTCAGCTGGTCCCAGTGCTGGGATGGTAACTCTCCTTACTTGGCTAAGTCGATGTCTGCCTAATTTCTTCATGTTAAAGTTATAGTCTTTTTGTTTGCAATTAATGTATGGTCTGTTTGAGGCTATATAAATACTCCTATACATTCACTGATTAGTTCTAGCATTTAATATTAATTCTTTTTTTTTTTTTTAAAGATTTTTATTTATTTATTTGACAGAGAGAGATCACAAGTAGGTGGAGAGACAGGCAGAGAGAGAGGAAGGGAAGCAGGCTCCCTGCTGAGCAGAGAGCCGGATGCGGGGCTTGATCCCAGGACCCTGGGATCATGACCTGAGCCGAAGGCAGAGGCTTAACCCACTGAGCCACCCAGGCGCCCCTTAATATTAATTCTTGTCCGAATCTGCTGTTAGTGTGGTGGTTGGAAAACTGATTCCTTTGGTTGGCCCTGTGCTAGAAGGAGAAGCTTTTCTTCCTCGTTGACTGGTTGGCTGATTGTTACTTGTTGGGACTCATGGCTTCTTACCTTGCTCTGTGGGCAACTGTCCACTGGTGCTACTTATTTTGATGCTCAGATTATCCCAGATTTTTCTGTTTTTGTCATGTCTCATCATTTTTTCAAGCACTTCCTTATCATTGGGCACAGCATGTTTCAGGTATATTCTGTACTTTCTCCAGGCAGTCCTGGTTCCGTTCAGTAGGGAAATGGTACCTAGAGAGCATGATCTGGGAGCTAGGTGTGATCATTGCTTTTGGGGTGTCACTGCGTCTGGGCCTTTCAACATCACAGTCAGGGGAGAGAGGTATGGTATTTATAGGAGCAGTTAACACCGCTCTCTCACATCAGTCTGATGCCACAGGATTCTTAACCGTCCTCCCTCATTCCACAGTTTTCACTTCTCTCCTGGATTCCAAAATCAGTGTGTTTATTCATTTGTTAAATTCCGTAAACACACAAAATAGTTTCAGAATTGCTGCCCTCGTGCCCCCAGAAACACCAGACCTATCAGGTAGAGTCCCAGGATTTTGTTAGCAGTTCTTTTTGTCTTGAGACTGAGAATGTCTTGTCAGAGTACTGGGTTCCAAGGTAACTGGCGGAGTTTTCCTGTGTTAACGCATTTGAAATATAGTTAGGTTCATTTGTTTCTGTTTGAATTTTATTGCAGTTTCTCCCTCTGGTACTGTTTAATCTTGATTACTTGATTACTGTAAATAACCAATTTCATCAATCTCCGGATATCCTTCCTGATTGATTTTGCAGAAATAAGGAGATCCTTTAATTCTTATTTCTCCTTCTTTCTTGCACAAAAGGTAGCACAAGTATAATGTCTTGTCCCTTTTTTCTAACTAAGCAGTTTGTGAGAAATACCCATATTAGTTCATAGAGCTCTTCCCATTTATTTATTTATTTATTTATTTTTGCATAGCTGCAGAGTATTCTGTTGAACGAATGGGTCAGTTTATACAGTTTCTTACGTATATGTCTCCCTGTTTTACATCTTTGATAATTTATTGAGAAAAAAACAATTGTGGGCCAAATCAACCATTTGCAGACTAGATTTGGCCTTTGAGCTGCCAAGTTAGAACTTCTGAAGTAGACACATAATGAGAGAGAATTCTGGAAAGTATGTAGGGCCTCATCTGAAGGGCCATGAATGGCAGGATAAGGAGCTCAGACTTTTCCTTTAGGCCCTGGGAAACTCTTGAAGGTTTTAAGGGGAGAGAAATAATAAACTTCCTGGAAGGTTTCCCTGACCTGCACTGAGATTTCTCTTCCCTTAGCGCTTCACCTGTCCCTTTCATGGTGTATTCTAAGCATTCATATTCCTTTTCTCATCCCGTCTCTGCCCTGCTGGGCTTTGAAGTAAAGTTTCATCTTCATGTCCAGTCCTGCCCTTTGCTGAATTGGTCCAGATTTAGTGTCATCAAAGGTTGGATTCTCTCACATTCTAAGATCGCTTTTCTTGTTTGCACAGCCAGTGGTGGGTACTCTTTAGGAGGTAAAGCTTAGAGCAGGCTCAGGCCTGGATGTTGTCACTCATGATGTCTCCCCGACAGGATCCAGCTGCAGAGGCCAGGATGAAGGTGGCTTGCATCACGGAGCAGGTCTTGACCCTGGTCAACAAGAGAATAGGTCTCTACCGTCACTTTGACGAGACTGTCAATAGGTACAAGCAGTCACGGGATGTGTCCACCCTCAACAGTGGCAAGAAGAGCCTGGAGACAGAGCACAAGGCCTTGACCAGTGAGATTGCATTGCTACAGTCCAGGCTGAAGACAGAGGGTTCTGACCTGTGTGACAAAGTAAGTGTTCGCCATCCCGGAGTCACTTGGGTCTTTGACCTCCCTTGTCATGCCTTCAGGGATTGTCCCCCACTTCTAGAGCACCACGGGGCTGCTCTGGGTGCACATGCTGGGCAGCTCTTGCTCACTGCTGGCTTTTGTCCCATGGTGCCAACCCTTAAAGTAGAACAAGAAATTTGGGGGTTTCGGTTACAGGCTGGCTTTGGGAAGCTCTGTTAGCCTCCACGTCACTGTCTGTCCATGTGGCTGCTATTGAGAACGACGGCTGGCTCTCCCAGAGGCCAGCCTGGGTGAGGCTCCAGGCTACTCCTGTGTGCTGAGAAGAACCTAGACTTTGAATCAGGCATTTGATTCAGACTTTGTCAATATGGGCAAGTTACCTGACTTCTGTGCCTCCGTTTCTTCGGGTGTCAGTACTTACCTCACTATGTTGTGAGTGGGAAGTGAGTTGGTGCACGTAAAGTGCTAAGAACCCTGCCTGGGACCTGCTTTGTGAGTGAGTCTTTGTTACCTATAAAGGAAGAGGGGATCCCCTCCTCCTCAGAGGTACCCCTCAGAGGCCCTGATGATCCTCCTCTCCACACGCCACTCCCAGTACTCCCTCTCCTTACCACTGTGTTCTGTGTAGCACCTGCCTCTTTCTGGAACTCTTTGCGTGCTGTGTATTCCCTGGTGGCTGTATGAGGGCCAGATGCCTCATCTGTCTTGACTGCAGTTTTCCAGAGCCTAGACTTGTGCTTAGCACTGTGGCTCACTCCGTAATTGTTGAATGTTAAATGATTCTGACTGTGAAGTCCTCAGCTTCACACCCAGCTGGTGATAACCGGCGTCATTCAGTGTCTCTGCCACACCCCCGCCATCAGTCCTGCCCAGCTGAGTCCCTTGGACCTAATTTGGCCAGCCCAAGGGAAGAAGATAAGCGTACCTCGAGGACCTACTGTGTGCCTGGCACCGTGCTGGGGGATTGCCCATATGTTCCCATTCGATCCCCACGGTCCTCCCGTACAGCTGAGGCCTGAGGTCAGAGTTTAACGGTACAGAGAGTGGAGCTGGCATCTGAAGCCAGGCCTGTCTCCCTCCACTGCCGGCGCCTCTGCTCTGGGAGCTCCGGGGTCTGTAGGCAGGGGAGGTGGTGGGCCCTGCTCAGTGTGGGCCGGGGACTGCTCTGAAGCTCTGCCCTGCTCTTGCCTCGGCCAGGTGAGCGAGATGCAGAAGCTGGATGCGCAGGTCAAGGAGCTGGTGCTGAAGTCTGCGGTGGAAGCCGAGCGGCTGGTGGCTGGCAAGCTCAAGAAAGACACGTACATTGAGAACGAAAAGCTCATCTCTGGAAAGCGGCAGGAGTTGGTCACCAAGATCGACCACATCCTTGATGCTCTGTAGCCCCTGATCGTTACCTTCGGGGTGGGCCCAGGGCGCTGCACTTTCAGATGCCAGGTTGGGGGTGAAGGGGGGAGGGCTACCATCAAGGCCACTGAATGCTGGCATCTGTGTTTTACAAAAGGCCTTCAAGGAAGTGAAGCCAGGGCCTGCCATAGGCAACACAAGAAGCTTTGTTTTTGTCTTTAAAGGGTTCGTTTTTTTTAAAAAAAAATTAAATCCCATTAAAAACAAAATATCTTTGTGTTTTGAACAAAGAGATTTTCAGTAGGTGATTGGTTTTGTTTTGCTCTGAAGAAGCCTATGATATCCTTTCAGTCCATAAGCCCCTTGGTTTTTGCCTTTCTGATTCCTGATGTTTGGGTATTTTACGAGTTTATGTTTGTTTTTTTTTTTTAAACGTGTGGCCAAATGAAAATAAAGCGGGGACTGAACATTTGTTTGTTCTGGTAACAATCACATAAAAACTTGGAGGTCTACTTTTATCAAGTGCTTTTTATTCATTAAATAGTGGATTTGCTTCTTAGAGCAAGTTTGCATGGCAGGCATTGCCTCTGTTTTACACGTTAGGACACTGAGGCCACTGAATTAAAGTGGGCTATGTCAGGTCGCCGAACAGAGGAGAGGAGCAAGTGGAGCAAGGGCTTTGTACTTCCATTTTTATCTGTTCTGCATCCCATGCTGTGCTAGGCTTTAAGGATACAATGACGGATGAAAAAGAGCACTAGTTCTTATGGAGGACAGATAGACGGTCAGATACAAATTCATAATCACAAATTGTGACAGGCCCATGAGGAAAAGGGACAGGGTTCTCCTGACAATATTTGCTTGAGAGTATCAAGTTTCCCGAAGGAAGTGACTTTGGAGTTGGGCTCTGTAGGAGTTACATAGAGGACCAGGAGGGAATCCAGAGAGTGAGGTGAGAGCGTAGGGCATAGGGTCAGAGGTGGGAAGAGCCCCAATGAGATCAGGTTTTGTAGGTCTGACAAGGCTTTTGGTTTTATCCTAAAATCAAGGCGAGACTGATCACTGTGTGAGACATGCTTAGATTGGTATTTTGGCTGAAAGCAAACTGCTGAAGGCCATAAACAGGGATGGGAGAAAACCTTGGGCAAGGATGGCCATGTGCCCACATGGACGCAGCTGAGATTTAGGTGGGGGAATGGAGTGCGAAATGAGTGCCGTGCTTTCTCCCCCTCTACTTTCTCCCTGAGGTCTGTGCCTTGTTTCACTTAAGGTAATTCCTGCTCATCCTTCAGGTGAGTCAGGCCATCTTGTTGCACTCTGTCTCCACATCATAACGCAGTTGGGATGTGTATAATTACAGGAACTAGCTGTGATGGGGCAGGGGTTTTGTCCCATCGATAAGGTCCCCTTATGGTGTCCACTAGATACTTAGATTTGCATGTGACACACAGTGTGTGACATACTGGCGGGCGGGGTTGAGGGATGGTTTACTATCCATTATGGAGAGGTCTGTGGAGAGGTCTATAAAGACCAACCAGTTTGGAGGGTGGTGATGATGGGTTCTGTTTCAGACACAGTGAGGTGGCTGTGCCGGTGATTTCCAAATGGGAATGTTGGGGCAGTTGGATACTCAGGTTTGGAGTTCCAAGAAGGGGCCTGGTGTGGAAATGATAAACGTGGGTGTCCTTTGACACGCTGTGGAATGGCTGTGGAAATGGTCGAGGTTGTGGCGGGTGAGGCTAGTATGGGTATCCAGAGTGCAGTGGCCACTTGGAGCACCCCGTCCCCTGCACACAGGTTGTGGAGCAACCCCTGAAGTAAGAGAGCAGGGGTGTGTGGGGTCCTGGGGGCCCAGGGAAGAGGGGATTTTAGGAGGAGCAGCAGCACATGCTGTGGAGTTGTCCTGCAAGAGGAAGGCTGGGCAAGGTCAGCCTGTGCTGGGAGCAGGTCACAGAAATGGTCCTTCAGGGGCTTGAGCGCGGTATGGGTGGAGCAGTGGAAAAGGGAGTGGGACCCAAGGGAGTCTTCCTACCAGTGTGGAAGGTGTGCATCAGAGATAGGCCATGAGAGAGAAGGCTGGGGGGCGCCACAGGGCGTGCAGCTGTGAGCACTGGTAGAGGGGAGACTTCGAGTGTATTCAATGCCAGTGGGTTGGGTTTGGTGTAAAACGAGGCTGAACATAAGAAAAGGTGGGCAGGGTGAGGTTTCTCAGGCAGTGGGAAGATCCAGGGTCCAAGGGAAGGAGAGGACTTGGATATGGAGGAGAAAGTTGGCTCAAGACTTGGGCACGCAGTCAGACGGACTGCATAGAAAGGCCACTCACTGTGACCTCAGACCGGTCTTTGGGGCCGCCGTTTCCTCGTTTGTGAAAGGGAGCAGGGCTGTTATCTGCTTCATAGGCTGGATCACATGAGTCACAGATGTGAAGGGTCATAGGGCGGGTGCTTGTTAAGCGTTAACTGTTGGTTCTGTTACATCCCGTAATCTTTTTCCGTTTTGCCAATCAGTGCTTCTGGCAGTGAGAGGCCTGGGAAGTTTGCTGTGCTTGTGCCTGTGCCGTGGTGTCCATGTGAAACCTGTGGGTGTGTCCTCGCGGTGTTCTGGCCTCATGGGATGGCTGTTGGCCTGGCTCCACACGTACCCAGCCTCTGGTGCCCTTAGGGGGTACTGAGCTGGGCCTCCCCTCACTCCCTTGGAATTGCCTGTTGCTTGCCCAGCAGCCCTGCAGTGGCCACCCCACCCCTCTCCTTTGCCTCCCAGCGCTGGCCCTGCTTCTCTCAGGAAGCCCAGGGGCAGCTGTGTGTCTCAGGGCAGGGACCTGGTTACATGGGTATATACCATCTCAGACCGTTTGGCCAGTTTCTTCCTCGGCCCTCCCCACACTTTTGCATTTGGTTAAATGTTTTCTCAGTTTTGGAGCAGGAAAAAAATTGGCAGGAACCTAGAGTTTGTGTTGCCAGGCTCCCTCTGCTGGGCTGGTGGGCTGCTCGCAGGCCTGGGGAATTTGCTGCGCTTGCGCCCTGGTATCGCTGTGAAACTTGTGGACACGTCACCGCGGGTGCCAGGAAGTAAGGCCCAATGCACAGGCGCAGAGGGTCAGCTGGGCTAGAAGAGCCGCGCATGTGCGGAGCTGCAGCCACGCTCAGGGCAGGGCAGCCACTCAGACATTCTCCAATGCCAACACTCTGGCTGTGGCGCCATCTAGGGGTCTGAGTTGGGAACCACAGCCCTGGCCTGGGCTAGAACCGGGTCTGGGGTTGGTGGGCAAGGTGGGCTGTGCTGCTGCCAAAGGGCAATGAGGACTTGGGCCCCTAGGTGTCCTGTAGGGTTTGGGGGCCCCTAGATGTCCTGTAGGGTTTGAGAGCCCATGGCTCTCCCAGCATCAGAACTGGGGACCACAGGGCAGGTATCCCCACACTCTGCTTCCCCCTGCTCCTTGTATTCCTATCTCTGGGGCATAGCATCTTAGTCCGTGGACAGCGCTCTGTCTCTCTGGTCCTTGATTTCCATGTCAGACAGGGCTTCAGTTTCCTCCTGGTTAAGTCCCAGGGTGCAGTGAGGTGGGGTCCTGAGGGTGGAGCTTTGGTTCAGGCGTGGTACCCCCCGACTCCCATGTAGGGTGAGATGCCTCAGACACTGATAACTCTCATTTGGTCTCAGGCCCAGCCTGCCCACTCCGAGGCCCTCTTGGCAGGTGAAGAGGAGTGCTCACCAGGAGCTTCCCACCCCTGTTCAGACCCCCAGGCCAATCCCCTTTGTTCAGTCCTAGCCAAGATTCTTGACCACAGTGGCCTGGCCCTGGCCTCCTCCACTGCTGCAGTTTTGAGCTGGCCCTTGCAGATATAGGTGGTTGGGTGGCAGGCCCCCAGCCCCGGGCAGCTGCTGCCCACAGCTTGGCCCCTGGCTCAGAAGGGGGTAAACATGGCTGAAGAAGGACTGGATGTCACTTTCTCTCCTTCATTTGTCTTGGAGGCTGACACAGGAGAAAACCCCAAAGGACCAAGTGCACCCTCACAGTTTCACCACAAGTATCCTGACCGGGCGTCTGGTGCCGAGCTGATAGTGCAGGCCCTGGCCGCAGCCCTGCCGGAAACCGCGCTGCCAGCGGTTGGGGGCCGTAGGCCCAGACAGGAAACGCCCCCAAGCGTACCCCAGGGCCCATGGCCTCCACACAGGCCTGCTGCCTTGAACCAGGCCCTGGCGCCATTTTGAAGCTGGGCTAGACTCTGGGACTTTGGCCTGGGATCTGGGGACTTGTCTGTCACCTGTCCAGACAGGCTTGGGAGATGACTGGGAGGGAAGAGGAGACCTTCAGACTGGGCTAGACCCAACCCAGAGCCTCTCCCCTACTATAGCTGATCCTTCCATCGTACCTCCGACCCAGCCGTCTAAATTCCCAGCCTCCATCAGGTCACCGGTTCTGTGTTTTCTGTGACAGGCCCAGAAGGAAATGCAGGGGAGGCAGAAGTGAACAAAACAGTAGTAGCACCGGGCCCCGGAAGAAGCAGACAGAACGGGACATAGTTAAGAGGAGTAATAGCAGGGCCTGAAGGACTGGCATGTGGGAGGTGATGGAGAGGAGGAACCCAGATTCCAGCCTCCAGTTTTGACTTCCATGCAGGAGATGAAATCCAGAAAGAGTCATGTGAAGATGAAAAAGACAAGCGCCCATAAGACAAGAGCCTATTTAAATGCTGAGGGGGGTGGGGAATGAGGTCACAGGGAGGGAAAGGTTACAGACCCAGGAGAGAGGGAGCCCAGAGAGCAGGACTGGATGGGACTGAGGGCTGAAGGGAGAGACCAGGGAGATCTTGGAGCCCTTGGCCGTGCCTCTCACCAGCACTTCTGAGGAACAGGCAGAGGCCCATTCAAACTTCGCCTCCTGGGCGGCCTTCCTTACTCGCCCTGGGAATTTGGCAGTGGAGGCACTCTGAGGTGCAGTGGACTGCTTGCCTCCCTAGACTGGGAGCTCCCTCTGAGCAGAGTCGAAAAGGCACCACGTCATTGCCTGTGATTCACTTAACAAACATCTTTACTATGTGTCCGACACCGCCTAAAAGGCCCTGGAGACACAGTAAGCAGGGCACAGTCGTGTGTGGCTTTTAGAAAGAAACTTAGAAATTAAATGTTTGCACGTAGTGATGGATGCTAGGAATGTGATAAACAGATTCAGTATGAAGGGCTGGGAGGGATCCTGGGGAGGAGACGGCCACACTGGGGACCTGAGGAAGCCAGGAGCTCTGGGCGTGGCACGGCACAGGTGGGCTGCAAGGCCTAGTGAATGCGTAAGCCCCGCTGTCTCTCTCCGCCCACCCCGTTTTATCCCGGCCTGGCTCTGGGGACTGCAGCCCCTCCTGACATGGCACCCCTTCCCCCCAAGGCAGCCCACACCCTCAGCTGCTGGCTCCCTCTCCCGGAGGCACAGACCCTCGTCTTCCCCTGCCCTTTGCATCAGGGTGGGGTCGCTACCCAGGCCAGGCTCCTGACAGCTGCCTGTGACTCACTTGAGACTCTGCTTGTTCGCCAGCCTCACCTTGCCCGCCTGATGGGAGGTCTGGAAGGACCAAGTGACACCGTACAGTGACACCCTTCTGCAGCAGTGGCTCAAGGAACGGAGTCTCTTTCCTCTATGTATACTAGAATGAGTAGCATAACCCTTTCGTCTGAAGAGCTAAGCTATTTACAAAGTGCCTTTATAAGTGCCCATTACTCACGGTTTGGGTACACACGGGGGTCCCCGAGGGCACTGGGTTGAGGCCCTGGGCGTGGACGCCAGGTCCCAGATCTGCAGCCAGCCCCTGGGCCATCTCAGGCAAGTCCCTTTCCCCTCTGGGATTCCCGTCGTCTTGCACAGTGACAGATGTCCGAGGGCCATTCTAGCATGGACACTTGAGGGTGCTGGGGCCTGTCAGGCAGGGGGGAGCCTCAGTTGAGGAAGGCACAGGGCTACCCACCCTGCACCCTCTCCAACCCTCTTCTGGCTTCTCCCAGTGCCGGGCTTGGTTCCTTGTTTGCCTTGTCATGGAGCTCTGGGGGTGCTGTGAGTGGAGCAGATCTTTCCTGTGCCCACATGACCTGCACGAGCGGGCTGGAGGCTTTCTCTCCGTCTCTGTCTCTTGTGTACCCTCATGGGGGGCAGAGAAGGCACACAGCAGGCAGGCCTGGCATTCTGCGCCCAGAGCTGGCGTTCTTGCCCTCTGGGCTTTGTCTTCTCACCCTCAGACTACCTCCTTCAGGCCAGACAGGCCACTCCACGGGCCCCCTCATAAGCAGAAACTTGTTTGCACCCTCAGGCCTTATGCGTGGGGCCCTCAAGCGTCTCATCCCATCAGACAGCTATGCCACCCCTCCTCTGTCCCGGCTCACATGGGCTTCTCTCCGGAGGGCACCCGTCTGTGTCCTCAGTCTCGGCCCCACTCCTCTGGCTCTGACCCGTGCCCCTTAGGGCCTGTCACAGAAGCCCCCGGGCCTTAACACCCAGTCCACCAGGCTGAAGCCAGGGCAGGCCCTGGGTTTTGTGCAGCACAAGGCCTGCAGGAAAGGTCGTTCTGTGTGTGCAGGGAGGGAGTGTGGCAGGAACATGAAGCCACCGCCTGTCACCCACTGGCTCCCAGAGCTCTTGCAGAAAGCCCAGGATTTCCTGCTTCTGAGCCTCCTCCCTGGAACAGGGTGCTCAGAGCCAGGAGGGAGCTGGGCAGAAGAAATCAGGTGGGCTCCTGGAGACCCAGGTGAGGGATTCCCGGAACATGGGGGTGGGGTGGGTGTGTTTTCAGGGATGGACACCTGGTCCTGAGGAGGACCTGTTTGAACTTGGCAGATCTAGAGAGGGCGACTTGGGGTGTGAGGTCTGGGATGGGATGTCTGTGCACCCCCCGAGGCGTGGGAGGGGAAGAGACAGCTCCAGGAAGGTGTTCTGTCAGGCTGTGACCCGTGTTTGTGTGTGTGTATATGTGTGTGTATTCCTGTGTATGTGTGTGTGTGTGTGTATTCCTGTGTGTGTGTGTGTGTGTGTGTGTATTCCTGTGTAGGTGTGTGTGGTGGTGGGAGGCAGCCCTGGGGCAGCTGGAAAAAGGTGGAATCAGATCTACCCAGAACTGGTTCTTAGTTCTGCAATTACTTCTGTTTCCACCCAAACAGAGGGCTCCGTGATACCTGTGTTATGAGGATGAAACATAAGTAACTGTCCCAGCGTGAAGAATGTGTGTGCTTCACACCTAACTGTTGTGATTCATTGTGTTGTGTGTGTCACGGGGAGGATTTGAGGGCCCTTGAGGGCTTGTGGATTGGGTGCTGGTGGAGCTAGTCTCGAAGGTCTCCTAGCTGGTCTCCTAGCGTGGCTGTCCTGTGATTCTAGGGGCGCTGCCACCTGTTACCTAGGACCCACAGTCACATGCTGGGGACTCAGCACAGGACAGGCTCCCATCTGATAGACATGGACACACGTGCTTAGGCCTTCAACAGGGCCTGATAGGCTGGCTTCCATGCTAGGTGTTCTATGATTAATCTTTTCTTTTTTTTTTTTTTTTTAAGATTTTATTTATTTACCTGACAAACAGAGATCACAAGCTGGCAGAGAGGCAGGCAGAGAGAGAAGGGGTAGCAGACTCCCCACCGAGCAGAGAGCCCAATGCGGGGCTCGATCCCAGGACCCTGGGATCATGACCTGAGCCGAAGGCAGAGGCTTTAACCCACTGACCCACCCAGGTGCCCCTGATTAATCTTTTCTACTTGGATCTTTTTCTCAGACGGGGACACAAGACCACCGTCCTTGCAGTATCTTCATCCTGACCCCTCTTCCCAACCCCTGTCCCTGCGGACAACCCCACTGTGTGGAGTGCAGTCCCCAGATGTGTCTGTGTCTCGGTAAAGGGTGTGGGGTATTTTCCTGTAGGTGTGTCTACCGGCTCTAGATCATGCTGATTCTCTTTGATCTCCTTTGGCTCAATTTTGGGGGTCTGCCCATGTTGCTGTGTGTATATCCACAGTGTTCTATCCCAGATTATTTCAGCGTGTGTCCTCAACCCTCCAGCCTCAGTGTTGGATGCCCACACCTGCCGTTCCCTCATGTCCTACCCCTCATTCCCACTGATGGACACCCACATGTCCCATCTTCCTAAATATCCCAAAGCAGGCTGCAGGGAATAGGACTGGCCAAAGGACCTGGGGTGGGAGGACTGGCAGGTCACAGGCTCTGCAAGGGAACCAGTGTGTGTCCACCCTGCCCACCATTGGTGTCACCCTGTGTTTTTTTTTGTTTATTTCAGAGGTAAAGTTTAGTGATTTACCAGTTGCATATAACATGCAATGCTCATTCCATCAAGTGTCCCTCTTAATACCCATCACCCAATGCCCCCATCCTAAGATGCCCCTCCCCTCCAGCAATGCTCAGTTTTTTTCCTAGAGTTAAGAATTTCTTGTGGTTTGTCTCCCTCTCTGTTTCTGTCTTATTTTTCCTTCCCTTCTATTATGTTCTTCTGTTTTGTTTCTTAAATTCCACAGATGGGTAAAATCATATGATACTTGTCTTTCTCTGACTGACTTATTTCACAGCACAATCCCCTCCAGTTCCATCCATGTCGATGTAAATGGTGAGTATTTATCCTTTCTGATGGCCGAGTCATATTCCGTCATACACACACCACATCTTTATCCATTCATCTGTTGAGGGACATCTGGGCTCTCTCCATAGTTTGGCTATTGTGGCATTGCTGTTATCAACATTGGGGTACACATGGTGTCTCCCTGTTTTGATACTTTGTCCAGGGTTCTGTTTAGTCCCTACAGCAAACCTGGCAGGTGGGTGTGATTCATTTCTATTTACCATGAGGCTTGGAAGCCAGAGACCAGGGATTTTCCCAGGGCCGCATGACCACTGGGCAAGTCTGGTAGCCCTGGGGTAGCGCTCCAGTCTGCTCTGAGGTATCAGTGTCCCCAGAGAGCAGCACACCCACTGTTGGAGAGACCAGGGAGCGCAGTTCCCTGGGCAAGATGGAACAAGCTGACTCAGGAGGTACGTTGGGGGCCAGAGGGGTCTGGGGGAGACCCCGGTGGAGCAGCTCTGGGTCTCACAGCCCCGAATGTGTAATCTCCTCATAAAGACAGAGCTGCTTCCAAACGCCATGCTTCCCACTCACCACTCTGTGTGGCCGAATGGAATTCCTTCATTTGATTTACATTCTATTTGTTTTTCACAGTACCTTTTATTTAGGCCAGTGAAATGGTAGATTACAAAGTTTCATTAAAACTAAGTGAGACTAAGTCATTAAGCATCTGCCTTCAGCTCAGGTCATGATCCCAGGGTCCTGGGATTGAGCCCTGCATTGGGTTCTCTGCTCCACGGGGAGCCTGCTTCTCCCTCTCCCACTCCCTCTGCTGTGTTGTCTCTCTCGCTGTGTCTCTCTCTGTCAAATAAATAAATAAAATATATAAAAAAAAAATAAGCGAGACTTGGCGCGCCTGCGTGGCTCAGTTGGTTATGTGGCTGCCTTCGGCTCAGGTCATGATCCTGGGTCCTGGGATCGAGCCCTACATCGGCTCCTTGCTCAGCAGGAAATCTGCTTCTCCCTCTGCCTGCTGCTCCCCCTGCTTGTACTTTCTTTCTCTTTGTCAAATAAATAAATAAAATCTTAAACAAACAAAATCAACCAAATGAGACTAGGAGACCAGTTGAGGGGAGGAGGTAGCCTTCTGGCAGGCCCCTGGAGTGGGCTGCTAGCCTCACCACTCTGAGCAATGGGACTGGGCAAGGTACTCAAGTGCTCTGGTCTCGATTTCCCGTAAAATGGGGCAATATTAATTTCTAATTCCGAGAGCTGTTGTTGCTAGGCTCAAATGAACTGGCAGAGGCTGGGCGCTGAGCCACAGTGGGCGTGAGGTGGGGTCCGTTGTTACTGTGGGAACACAGATTATGAGACCAGAGCCTCTGGCACAGGGTGTGAAGGTGGGGCTTGAATGCTAGCAAACACCCATCTAATTCAGCTCCTATTTCAGAGGACAAACGGAGTCCCTTTTGCCTTATGCCACCCTCCACTGGACCCTGTGGAACACAGGGGCCATTAAGATGTAGTTCCCTGGGCGCCTGGGTGGCTCAGTGGGTTAAAGCCTCTGCCTTCGGCTCAGGTCGTGGTCCCAGGGTCCTGGGATCGAGCCCCGCATCGGGCTCTCTGCTCAGCGGAGAGCCTGCTTCCACCTCTCTCTCTCTCTGCCTGCCTCTCTGCCTACTTGTGATCTCTGTCTGTCAAATAAATAAATAAAATCTTTAAAAAAAAAAAAAAAGATGTAGTTCCCTGGGAGGCTGACCTGCAGGGTGGCTTTGGAATCAACCTGTCTCTTCTCAACTAGGCCCTGACTTTGTGGCTTCTGTGTTCCTCTGCGACATTCTATTTTATTATTTTTATTTTTTAAGATTTTTTTAAAATTTTTAAGTAATCTCTACACCCAACATGGGGCTCGAACTCACAGCTCTGAAATCAAGAGTCACATGCCCCACAGACTCCTTCCCAAGGCCTGTGCAACATCCAGCTTTAGCTAGAATCCTCCAACCTGCGTGTCTGATCAGGCTCCTCAGCCCCAGCAAGGCCCAGGCAATGTCCGATCACCATGCCTGCCTTCAGCAAGAATCCCCCACCCCCCGCCTTGGCCTGATATTTCCCCTTCCTCGTTTCCATCCACTGACATCTCCCGCCCCATAAATTCCCCTTTCTTGGTTGTATTCAGGGTTGAGCCCCATCACTCCCCCGCTATAAGACCTCACTGCATTGTCCCCCTGCCTAAAGTCTTCCCCACTGTCTTTAGTGAGTGCCAGGAATAATTTTTTCTATAATAGGGGTCATGGGAGACCACGGGAGACCACGGGTGCACAGAGAACACAGCAGGCGCTCAGTGAATGCTGGTGTCCCACTTCATCCCGCAGGCCAGCTGCAAGACGTAAGTCTGGCTTCTTCCTGCAGTTCTTCCATGGACTGTTCTGTGGCCCTGGACAAAGCTGCAGCTCCATTTTCAGGGCCTTGGTTTCCCCTTGGCCAAGTGGAGCAGCTGAGTGGGAGCCAAGTTCAGGTCAGAGTTGGACCCACTTCACCTTGCTCTGAAGACCCCCAAGGCCAGCGGGGACTCTGAGCCCTTGGCCAGCAGAGGGCGCCCCCGCCCAGGAAATTCACACCATTCCAGGCTCCGAGGCATCCTGGTGTTTCATGCTGCCTGGGGCTTGCTTTTGCCAGCTCCGGCACAGAGAGGCTCTATTGAGGGTGGCCAAATTCAACTTTGGAATGATGAAGACACGTGAAACCGGCATGAAGGGTATGGTGGCAGCCCGGATGCTGGAGCCAGCTGGTCAGGGTTCAGATCCCAGCTCCCACGCTCACTGGCTGTGTAGAACCCTGCCTGCCTCAGTTTCTTCATCTGTCCTGTGGATTAGCACTGGAACTGCCACACAGGGCGCTTGTGCAGACCAAACAGATTGATGGCATTAGAGCTCTTCGAAAAGTAGGCATCAGATAAATGTCAGCGACTATTAGGACCTGTGGTGGGAACTTGGCGTCCTCCTATCCTTGGTTCCTCATAATTACCCCACAGCTGGAGGTTTTGTTCAGGAGATCAGAGCTAAGGGACAGAGAGCCAAAGTTCCCACTGTGGTGAGGAATGTTCCTGGTGAGATTCAGACCTGGTGCCCGGCTCCCAGTTCGGGGCTAGTAAAGCTATACTGCTCTGGTCTTTGTACCTACCCATGAGTAGGCCCTGGCTCCACAGGTTCCCTATGGGAACCCGCACAGACACCATATGGGCAGGGTGCCCGAGGCAGCCGTTTGTCCTCTAGTGATGGACTGAGGGCCTCCTGGACCTCTGAGAGATAGCTCCAGGCCAGCTCTGGGCCAGGTCCTAAGAGGACGCAGGGACCTTCTCAGGCTCCTGTCCCTGCTCTGGAACCACCTTGTGCTTCCTGCTCAACTCCAAACCCCTGACACGTGCCAGGTTGTTTCTCTGTCCATGTCCATGCGTGTGGCACACCTTAATCCTTTCCGCCATCCCAAGCCCATCTATCTTCAAACCCTGGTCCAGAAAACCTTCCCTAGAGAACCTGATAGCCATCAGTTTCCTTGGTCTGCCTGGGAGAAACGCCTATTTGTTCTCCAAAACCCAGCCGCCAGCATCACCCCTGGGAGGGCTTAATGGCACCATCCTCTCTCCTGGATGAGGACAGTCACTGCCCGGCTGGGCACCCTTGGATCTGAGTTACAGTGTCCTCGTCGTGTCCCTGCATTGGCTTACAGATTCATTAAACATGTGTCCCATGTTTTAAAAGTTGTGAAAGTAATACATGCCCGAGGCAAACATTGAAGCAGATCAGAGGAGAAAAGTAGATGCCTCTACCTTCCTACCTGCCCGCAGTTGCCAACCGCTCTCCCAGAGGAACACTTGGCTGGCAGCTCGTGACCTCCCAGAAAACTCCCCATGCCTGTGGGAGAACGTGCGTCCCGTTTCTCTGCACCTTGATGACCTGTCTCTGTCCACCACTCCCACCGCTCTGTCTGCCTCCCTGAGGCCTGGGATAGGGTCTGATTTAGGTGGCTGCCCAGTGCCAGCCCTGGGCTCTGCCCAGAACACATGCCCACAGAAGGTTGCCCGGCTGCTTTTGCGTTTTCACGACACTGGTCCCTATGTCGTGTGGGACCTGGGGCATCTGCCTTCTGTTGACAGACGTTTTCTTTGTACCAGCTGACCTACAGCTGTATTTTCTTTGCCTGCGGAATGTTATTATCATCATGAAATACTGAATTAATTTTCAACTTAAAAACCAGGAGATATTCTCTAAAAATGGGCTTTTTTTTTGGTTTGTTTGTTTGTTTGTTTGTTTTACGTCTCTTGAAAAAATGATCAGGCTACCTGCTGGCCCCAGGCTAGAACAGCAGCGGCTTCTGTGTCCCCAGCCTGCACAGCCGATGGTGCTCCCAGCACTGACCACCATCCACACACCATGAGCACCCCTCACCTGGCCCGAGGCCCCTGAGTCTGTGGCCCACCAGCCCCCCACCGCCCGGCCCTCCAGGATCACTCTTCCAGATTGGTATCTCCTAGGCCAGCCCTGGGTTTTATCCTCTGGATCCTTGCTCTTCCTTAGGCAGAAATCTCCCGTGCCCAGCGTGGCCCCTTCAGCCTGTCCGCTGTGGGTGCCAGTAACCCTGGACAGGTGGCCTCCAGCGCACCTCGCCCATGGAAGGATTAAGACACACAAGGGAGGCATTCCAGGGCAAGGCATGGGGCTTGGGCTGGCTGGGGACACATGGGCCGGGGACGGGTCGACATGCTGTGGGGCAGCCCTGCGGCGTGGCTAAGTCTACAGAGCCCCAGATGAGAATCATAAGGAACCAGCCTAAGTCATGTGCACTGCTGGGAAGGGCAGGGGAGGGAGGGGGTGGGAGAGAGCTGGGGCCTGGGGTGCAGGGGAGGCTCGTGTCTCTGAGCTTCTGAAACAAAGCCGGAAAGATAACCTTGAGGAATGGCCTTAATTGAACATGTAAAGGTAGAAGCCTAGTTACCCACGTGGCAAACGCCATATGCCGGTGGGCCTTGGTGTCGCCATGACGGATTGACGAGTACCATCCTTTCCTTCAGGGGAAAGGTTTCACTTTGTTTCGTTCCCCTAAACAGTGGGGCTCTCATCATCTCCGTGTCCCGGGCAACCAGCCCTTCCAGTGGATGCATTTTTCTTGAGGGAAAACCCTTGAGGGGACCCTCAGGATTTGGGTTTCCAGGCAAGGGGAGGAAATCTCCTTGGCCTAAACCTATTGAGCTGTGTGAAGGAGACCCAGAACTGTGGTGACCCCCCACAGCCACCCCTGGGTCTGTCTTCCTCCTGCGGAGCCTGGGCCTGGAGTCCCTGTCCCCCTGCAGTAGCGGAGGGAGGCTTTGCAGCACAGTGAGGAGGCATCCGTTAAGAAGAAGCCCACGTCTCCATCTAGCCCATTGGCCATGAGGCCAGCAGGGTTGGGGCGAGCTCCCCAGGCCCCGAGGTTCCAGTCATGGGCACGGAGGCTCAAGAGTCATCACACTTGTGGGAAGCTTCCAGGCCAAGGGAGAGCTCCAGAGGCAACTCCGCCATCCCCCTGCATGGCAAGGGTCTGCTCAGGCCCTGGGGGCCAGATTAAGAGTGACTGGGCCGCCATGATGCTCGCTGGGCCCTACGCCTTGGCCTCTTCCCGCTCAGGGTGGCCAGGGCTGGGTGCCGCAGGTTGCGGAGTGAGGCTGATGCTGAGGGAGTGGGGCAAGCAGAGCTGTCCTGTTGCCTATCTCTGCTGGAGGCCTCTCTGTCCTTCCTTTCCCAGTGCGCCCCCCCATCTGCCCCTGCTCCCCCTGTGGGGGTGCATCGTGGGGAGGTTGTTGACAATTTGGGCATTAATCTCTCTGTCTGGGGCCTCCTGGTCAGGTGGTGCTTATCAGGGTTCCGCTCCTGTCAGATGGGCCTTCCGGAGCCCGTGGGCGAGGGGGGGGCGGTGGCAGGAGCCCCTGCTGCAGGGCCTGGAGGCTGCCTCACCATCCCTGGGCCTTCACATCCCCTCGCCCCTCCCACGGGCTGCCTTCTTTACCACATCAGGATACAGAACATTGCATGAATTCCGGTCTCAATGGAATTATTTCAGAATTCTGGTCAACCGCAAGCTCAGGGTATTTCACAAACTATCTATCACGGCTGTGTGGTGGGCAGAGCCCGGGCTGGGGGCAAGTAACGGATGCCGGGAGGTCCGCGTCCACTGCCTGCGGGGGTGGTGAGTCCCTGCCCACCTTAATGCCCCTCCAAGGAGCACCCAGAGCTGTGCAGGCAGACACCCCCTCCCCCGCGTCTGCAGGGGACTCAGGGAGTAGGTTTAGGAAAGGTGGCAGGAGGCCAGGCCTTGGGGTGGGAAGGGTGGATAGGGGAAAAGCAAAAGGGGGGTGTCAAGAGTGGCTAGATTTGGGGTCCATTCCCACTCTTCCACCTCCTAGCAGTGGGACTTTGGCGAGTACTTAATAAGCCTCAGTTGCTTCTGCTGTAAAATGGGGTTATGATGCCTACCTCTCAGTTCAACACAGAGTCAGACATCAGTGAGATTCCAACCCCTCCTAATTTTCCCCTTCCTTTCTTCCCTTCCTTCCTTTTTTTCCTTTCCTTCTTTCTTTCTTCCTTCCTTCCTTCCTTCCTTCCTTCCTTCCTTCCTTCCTTTCTTTCTTTCTTTCTTTCTTTCTTCCTTTTCTTCTTTCTTCCTTTCTTTTTAAAGATTTTACTTATTTATTTGAGAGAGAGAGAGAGAGAGAGAGCACAGAGGGAAAGTGAAAGGGAGAAGCCAACTCCCCGCTGAGCCGAGAGCCCAATGTGGGGCTTGATCCCAGGACCCCAGGATCGTGACCTGAGCCGAAGGCAGTGGCTTAACCAACTGAGCCACTCAGGCGCCACTTCCTAATTTTCTCCTTGCTTTTAGGACTGTTATGGGGACAGCATCTCCAAAGAGCCTGGCCAAGAGGACGTGCTTGAGAACTGTTATCTGGGAGAGTAACAGTAGGGTAGTCTGCTGCTAACCTCTCCCCATCTCTCTCTCCTGGAGGTTATGCTTACAAGTTGGGGGCAGGCAAGACCTTACCTCAGGGATGGCAAATTCATGGTCTGCACCCACCCAACCCCCCCATTCCACACCATGCAGACATGGCCAATACTCTTTCTCCTTCACACTTTGACTGTGTCTTGGAACCTTCATCACAGAGCCCAGACAGCACTCAGCTGACCAGGGTAGGCACATGAGATGAAGCTTCTTTCTTACTGGCCCCAGCTGATGGGAGTGGTGTAGACTGGCAGGGCAAGGGATCCCCACTCTGCTTCCTCCTCCCGAAAATCCTCTGCAATGTCTTGATCCTTCCTCTAGGAAGCTGCCTTGCTGGAGGGCCTGAGTGGGGCAGGGATTGCAAGAGCCAATCACGTCTTCTCCTCTGTGGGCTTCCTGCCGACCATGAGTGAGGAGGCCCCAGCCCTGGGTGGGACGTGATAGTGGAGCCTGGCCTTGGCGGCATAAGATATCCTTCCCACAAGGATCTGGGATTTGGGCCCTCTGCTCAGCATGATGCTCCCAGGCCACATTGTCCAGGCGAGGCCTGAGCACCCTGAGTGGGGGTTGGGGGTGTCAGCAGTTGGATGGGGTTGGCTGTGAAGCCATTGTGGCCAAGCTCAGTGGCAGCCCAGCCCATGAAGAAAGGGGCTCCAGGTCCTGCACCTAAGACCAGCCCTGCCTTACTGTTCAGGGCAGAGGAGAGGATAGAGCTGGAGGGGGCCATCTGGCTACAGGCCCGAACTATGGCTTCCCAGTTTACAAGTCCCACCTGGGGACTCCCAGCCAGCTGGCTCTGTCTGAGGGCACTACCAAGAGTGATGGAGGGAGCCTTTGGAGTCAGGATGGTCCCAACAAACCCAGGAATCCTGAGGTCCCACACCCATTTCTTTTTCTTGTCCTTTAAATGAAGATGGCCTCCCCACCCGCTACTACTGTCCTCCTGAGCACTTCCCTAGGGAGTCGGCACACCTGCCCGCTCAGGTCCTTCCTATCCTTCTGTTAGCAGCAACAGAGGGGACCCACATGGCCTGTTGCACCTCCTTCTTCCCTTTCTGTGGGAGATTGTGAATATTGGTTATAGCTGTCTGCCTTGTTCTCTTATTTTTGTGCTTAAACTTTCCCCTGGGGAATAAATTCAAACTTCAAAAGAAGTTAAAGACTGAGAGTACTATCAAAGTCACCTGTATACCCTTTACCCCAACTCATCCGTTGTTTGCATTTTACGTTATTATTTCTCTCCCCTCTTCTCTCCCTCTCTCCCTCTCTAGGTATACGTAAGCACACAGTAGTATGTATATTACTCATATATAATACACATTTTTGGAAACCATTTGAGAATAAGTTGCGTAAGTAGTCTTTAGAGACGTCCGTGTGCATTTCCTAAGAAGGGTGATAGTCTTTTCCGTAAACACAACAGTTTTAGTCTCGAGACCGTACTTTTCTCCAGTCTACTGTCACCTTGTCCTGCCACTTGACCCCATCATGTCCCTTGTTGAGTGCTTCCCCCTCAGACAGACCCAGTTGAGGGTCATGGACCACGTTTACTTTTCCCGGGACTGGTTAAAGCCTCCAGATCACGTCACCATCGTGACTGAATGAACAGTTCTGGGTGATGGATATTTCAGGTGTGCCTGTCTTGGGCTCCACTGGCCTCATGGATGCATCTTTGGTCGACAGGAAAAACACCCATAAAATAAACTCCTTGGAGTAGTTTTGCAGGATCAGAAGACCCTGCCTGTAATAGTCGTTGGCCATGGCCGTATCACTCTCTAGTTTCCCCCCACCCTGGAAAGGTAGGGTGTGTCGCTGCCCCCCAGACTTGCCCCACAGGGTCTTTGCATGTTTTATTTTATTTTATTTTTATTTATTTATTTGAGAGAGAGAGAGAATGAGCAGGTGGGAGTGGCAAAGGGAGAGGGAGAAGCAGACTCCCTCTTGAGCCCGGAGCCCAATGTGGGACTCGATCCCAGGACCCTGGATCATGACCTGAGCTGAAGGCAGACGCTTAACTGACTGAGCCACCCAGGCGTCCCTTCACACATTTTAATACCTCTGCCGATCCCCATCAGTGATGTCTGACGAAGTTTAAAAAAAAAAGATGAACAGAAACATTACAAATTTAGAATGATGCTTCTGAATTTGCCTCTGAACTATCAGACAGCATCAGGGAAATACTATTTGGTTAATGAGAGTAGATTTCAGCTATGGATGAAAAGATTTTTTTTTTTTTTTTCAAGACATGTCCTGGAGCCCATGGGGCTGGGGTGACATGAGATCTGTGATTTTGAAATATGTCAGCATACAAAATGAAATTTATTAGAGTGTCCTTCTGCTGTTTAACTTTGGATTGGAGTTTTACTGAGGAACGATGGTCATAAAGGTGGGGGCAGGTTGAGAAGAGATGGCTCTGAGGACAAAGGGCTCGTCGGAGGCAGAGTCTAGGGAAGCTGAAGGGGATGAGGGCCAGAGGGTCTGGCAGGAAGCAACTGGGGTGCAGGGTGGCTATGCGGGTGGCCCTCGGCACCCAGTCTTTCCTCCTTCACCTGTCCCCGGGAGCTGGAGGTGAATGCTGCGGGCTGTTCGGGGCAGAGCTGGGCTTGGTATGTGTTTGAGGGTGAGATCCTAGAGAATGGTGAGGGTTTGGGGTGAGCTGGTGAGTCAGAAACGATTGCACAACCCACTGTTATCACTACTAATAACTTAGAAGGAGTTATTAAGAGCTAGGTATTGTTCTATGCACTTGTACATTTCCAAACTCATCTGGTCTTTGCAACAAGCTTATAAGATAGATACTACTATTGTGCCCACTTTAAAAATAAGGAAATGGGGCCAAAGGGAGGTCAAGGAGCTTGCCAGTGACCCTCAGCAGGGGACTGGAGGGGGCCTGGCTAGGAACCTGCGCATTCTCGCTCCAGGGTCTGCTTTGGACCCCCGGCTGTGCGGTGATGGGGTTCTGCGGGGGTAGCCGAGAGTCCTTGAGATGCCTCCAGTTTTAAGGTTCCATTGATTTCCTTTGAACTATGAAACTAAGATAACATTGCGTGAAGTTTTCAAAATAACAAAAACAAAGAGCAAACAAAACCTTTCCCCACAAAACTGCATACTCACTGTGACCTTCTGGGCGTGTTTTTGCCACGCGAACATTTTCACAGATGTAACTTTTCCTCTCCTCGTCTTTCCTTCCCTCCTTCCTTTTCTCCCTCATCCCTCTTTCCCTCTCTTTCTTTTATTTTATGACTTTCTGAGGCTAGATTTCCAGAAATAGAGGAATGGGGCAGGAGAGATAAGGTTTTTTTTAATTGTTCATGGCAGCTACGGTGTGAGACCCGGCCTTAAACAAGGGAATTCCTGTTTGTGGAGGCTAACCATGGGGTTTTGCAGATCGGAAGATGGATCTTAGATCACTTTTCGGAGGCTTATGGGAAGTGCCGAGGTCCTGAGTGTCATTACCGCTGATGGTCATCTTCACTGCATTATCTAAAGCACTTTGAGGAAGTTCAAGGTCCTGGGAGAGTATGACTCAGCCCCAGCCTCGGCCCTGTCCTGGGGCTTTCTTGTGAGAGAAAGATGCACACCACAGAGGGGGACTATAGAGTATACAGGAGAATGAGGTGACTATAGGGCTGGGGACAAGGGACCCAGGGCCCTGCCACCTGAGTTGGCCAACACCAAGCCTCCTGCTGTGTCGGACCATGCAGGTCACAGATTATGACCCGATGCCCCCCTGCCCCGTGCCGTGCCTGGAGATGAGCAGTGCACACCCTGGACCACGGTATGGGGCAGTTGTGGTACAGCTGGTCACGCACATGAGTGAACAGGATGCGTGTCTGCAGACCGACTCTGTATATTCTTCAACTCCATCAAGTAAAACTCACAGCTCTTTGATTTACTTTCTATTTTCCAATTTTTGATAGAGATATGGATACGAAGAGCCACGTTTCCACCACAGGAAGAGCAACAGTCTAAAGGCCTTCAGAAGTGGAAACAGAATGTCAGCATCCTTCAGTGTTTTCCCGCTGGCTCAGGGGTGTTTGACATGCTGCTGAGGTCGAACAGGGCACACGGTGTGTTGGATGAGGTCACAGAGAGGCCTTCCTGGCCTCCCTCCATGTGACATGTGCCCAGCACTCACAGTGTCCCCCCTGTCCACCCAAGACCACCCCTTCATCTCTAATCCATTGGGATGTCGGTCCACGTCCCCAGGTAGCAGCAAGTGGACCAGATACTAGTCCTTTAACCAAAGGGACTGATAATAGCAAATGTAAGCCCCTTTCATCCATATCATCTTCATTTAATTGTCTTGGGGGTTCTTGGTCCCAGCTTACAGATGAGGAAACTGAGGCACAGATGGGTTAAGGGCCTTGCCTGGGGTCACACAGCTGGAAGGAGGCAGAGGCCGGTCTTCACCAGTCCTGGTGTTCACAGTGGGCCGGCCGGTACTCTGGAGGACTGACAACGAAGCTTCTCTTGTGAGAGGATGTGCTGGTGGTGTTTTTCAGTGAGCACAGTTTTGTCTTTCTGGGTGTGATTCCTGCCAGAAGGGAAGGGGCTCCAGGACTAGGTGAGGGATACCTCCCAAAGACTACAGAGCTCTGCTCCATCACTTTTCTGTGGAGAAGGCAAGCACATTTCCTGAGCACCCACCACACGCCAGACACTGTTAGGACATTCAGCCCCGCATTGGGTTAACCCCCAGCCCATGGCCAAGGTCCCAGCGCAGACCCATTTGGACAGGCAAGGAGGCCGAGGTTCTGAGAGCAGGAGCCACTTGTCTGAAGGCACTGGCTGCGGCTCGAGCTGGGCCTGCCTCCTGGGTGGGAGACCCTAAAATTTCTGTCCCCATCCAAGGGAGTGGACAAAGAATTCCTTGGCAGGAGCCTCCTTTCCCTCTACCCTCCGTTCTGCTGGACTGGGCCTCCCTGCGTGGAGGCCTGCTTCTCAGTCCTGAGTCCCTGTGCAAAGAAGGCCCCTCCATGGCTCCTTTGGGGTCCCCTTGGAGGACATAGCGCACATCACAAGGGTGGCGAAGCCCTGATTGTCCTCTTTTGTCTTGCAGGTGCCCGTTTCCTTAACCCCATGCACCCTTGACGCTCAAAAACTCTCCCAAGCAAGGCTAAGTTTATGAAGCTGCAAGACGCATGTGCCCTTGTGAAAACAGAAATGTGAGGGCACCTGGTTAAGCGACTGCCTTTGGCTTAGGTCATGACCCTGGAGTCCCAGAATCGAGTCCCGCATCAGGCTCCCCGCTCAGTGGGAAGTCTGCTTCTCCCTCGGACTCTCCCCCACCTCATGGTCTCTCTCTCTCATCCTCTCTCTCTCAAATAAATAAATAAAATCTTAAAAAAACGAATAAAAATGGAAATCTGTATTCAGCCGATCAGGGATTCACAGTTTTCCTCCGGTTGGCCTTGCACGCACGGATTTTTATGATGGGCTCGTAAAGACGGAGAACTTCCCAGCGCTGGGCTCCTTGTTTGAGCTTTTCCACAGTCCTGGAGGTCTGCCCGGGTGGCCCACTGCCGAGTGACATTGCTACCATCGCGCTGCTGGGACAGCGGGACCAGGACCAACTCAGGACCATGTTGCATCCACGTACCTTTCCTTTTGCCTCGACCAGCGCATTATTACTATTACTATTATTAGAACAGTCATCCATGTTTAGTTAAAAAGATCAAACAGGACAGAAGGGGACAGACACAATGGGAAGTATAACACTTGTTTTTCCAGACTCCCCAAGGGAGCCTCTGTTTTCTGGTGTAACCCTCTAGTCCTTTTCTACATATTTACAAGTCTATATGCAAATGTTCCTTTTTATTAAAAAAAAAAAACAAAAAAACAAAACCAAAAGCAAAAAACACAGATTGACTCACACTGGACCCCTGTTAGCAGCTATTAATCATTTGAAGATCTTGTATATCTTCTCCAGGTCTTTACGTATAGATCATTTCTATTTCCTTCCTTTAAACCTAAATATGTCTTAAAAGATAATACATTCATGTTATTTAAGATCCAAAAGGTACAAAAGCGCACACAGGGAAAGTCCCTTGCTTCTATCGCCCCTACCCCAGGTGCGCCAGCCAGTGTTTGTGGTTCCCTGGGAATTCTTCTAGAGACGGCTTTCCCATACAAGCATATAGGCATACAAATTCTCCCCCTCTTTCTTTTTAATGTTTATCTATTATTTTCCCCCTCCTTTTTTATTGAAGTCTAACTGACATGTAACATGTTAGTTTCAGGTGTACAACAGAATGGTTTGATATGTATGTAGCTTACAAAATGACTTATCACCACACCCACACATAGTTACAGAATTTGTTTTCTGTGATGAGAACTTTTACGACCTACTCTCTTAGCAACTTTCAAATCTACAATACCATGTGATGAACTACAGTGACCGCGCTGTATGGTACTACCTAGGACTTATGTTATAACAGGAAAATTGTACCTTTTGACCCCCTTGGCCTATTTTTGTCCACCCCTTACCCCCTACCTCTGGCAACCATCGATCTGTTCTCTGTATCTATGAACTCAGTTCTTCTTTTTCATTTTTGTTTGTTTTTAGATTGCCCGCCTAAGTAGATCATAACAGCATTTGTTTTTTTCTCGGACTTATTTAGCATAATGCCCTCAAGGTCTGACTGTGTTGTCACAAAAGGCAGGATTTCCTCCTTCTTCTTCTCCTTCTTCTTCTTCTTCTTCTTCTTCTTCTTCTTCTTCTTCTTCTTCTTAATTCTTCTTCTTCTTCTTTCTTCTTCTCCTTCTTCTTCTTTCTTCTCCTTCTTCTTCTTCTTCTTCTTCTTCTTCTTCTTCTTCTTCTTCTCCTTCTCCTTCTCCTTCTCCTTCTCCTTCTTCTTCTTTTTTAACAGCTGAATAATAATGGATTCTGCACCTTGATCGGTCTCCCCAACAATGTCTCAGAGATAGAGTCTCTTTCCTCTTTCTACAGCTGCATAGTATTCCATTGCAATGTTTGTGCTGTCACTTGTGATGAGTCTCTTATTTCTGTCCCCTGAGGCTGATTCTGGGTGTCCTCCATGTGTATTGCGGGAGATGAGAAACTCCAGCCGTGGAAGGCCGGGCACAGCGACAGGCACAGATTCAAGCATTTAGGGGCAGAGAATCCCGGGTGCTCCAGAGGCTGAGTGTCCTTGAGGCCCAGGGAGACTCTGTGCCCAGTTGTCACAGGGATGTATGTGTCAGTGCTTTTCCTACTAGTGACATTTGCACTAGTGACTCAGAACGAGGTTCAATGTTAATCTTACTTCCTTTCTGCCTTTCACTTTTTCCAGCCTCCTTGCCTTATGCCCTCCTCCCAGAAGAGGGGTACCAAGTCTGAGATCTTGTGGAGATCTCCTGGCATTCATGACTCGGAAAGGTCATCCCAAAATAGGACTGTTAGAATCTAGGTTCCTTGCTGGGGTTATTTCCAGATAGATGCGAGCAGAGACAATGTGGCTAGGGTTTCTGATTTGAGATCTTATGATCAGGGGTGTGATGATAGCCTTGGTTCTTCCTGGGGTGGTGGAGATAGAGTCTAGTTCTGCTTTGACAGTTGATGAATTTGTGTGAACTTGGCAACAGCTCAGGCCTGAAGAGAGCAGCTGGGCTCCAGCCTCGGATCATGCTTACGTCTTTGATTATTTTTGGTGGTGTGGGTTTTGAAAAAGGAAACCCAGTGCCAACAGTTTCATGGACGTGCCCTTAATGCAGCCCATTTTGTCCAGTCAGGGAATATTCTAAAGAAGGTTCTCCCTGAAATGCGACTCCCCAACATGGGGCCCTAGGAAGGGTTTGGATTTGGACTGTGGGTTTTTCCAGGACACGTGGCATCGGTGAATGTAGCAAAACCTGACGTTGGCATTTGGTTACCGGCCCTTTTAGGATCTGACTGTTGGTTGAAAGTGCCGGGGTGGTCTTGTGTGAGGAATGGGCTGAGGAGGGCACTCTGACAAGCTTTCCGAGTGGCTCAAGAAGGACCCCTGGTGACGGCGTTGGGGCTGTGCCGTCTCTGCCGGTCTCTCCTGGTCCTGCTGGCTGGCTGGCTCCGGGGTCCACCTGCCCTGGCGCAGGAAAGTCCATGTGGATCTGCCTCCAGGATGTCCCAGCAGTGTCACCCCAGTCTCGGGGACAACAGCTTCCCTTGAACTCTGTCTCCTACCAGGTCTCCCTGCCTGTGCGTGGGCTGCCTCCAAGTTTCCTCACCTCCCCCACCCTCTCAACTTCCTCAGACTTTGGTTTTTCTCAGAGGGGACCTCGACTGTCCTCACATGCAGCTCCCCTCCATGCTTCCCCCCATGTCCACATCTCCTTCAGGAGAGGAGCCTGCCACAGACTCTACCACTGCGGGCCTCCTCCTCCCTGCTCCCTGTGAGGTCTGGTTCTTTCCTTTATGGGTCCTTCCTCACCCCTCAGGGACCATGGGGCATGAGAGGGTGGGCATCACCCTGATATTGCCTGTGGGCGGGGGGGTTCTCAAACTCGGAGCTTCAACATTCTCCCTAAAACAGTTCAACAACAAGAGGATGAAAACACAAGCTATGGACTGAGATAAAATCTTGGCAAAAGACACATTTGATAAAAGATCGTTATCTAAAATACACAAAGAACTCTTAAGACTCAACAGTAAGAAAACAAACCAACTAAAAAATGGGCAAAAGACCTGAACAGACACCTCACTGGAGAAGGTATGCCGACAGCAAAGAAAGATGTGGAATGGTGCACCACGTCATCTTTCAACAGGGAAATGCAAATTAAAATGAGATACTACTACTAGTAGTAGAATGGCCTAGTAGAATGACCAAAATCTGGAATACTGACAACACCAAATGTTGATGAGGATGTAGAGTGATACGGACTTTCATTTATTACTGGTGGGAAGACAAAATGGTACAGCCACTTTTGAAGACAGTTTTGTTGTTGTTTTTTTAAGTACTGGGGAGCTTTCTAAGATTTCCGCTCAATTTTGCTCTGAGCCTAAAACTGCTCAAAAAAGATAGTTTATTTAAATTTGATTGTTTATTAAATTTGATGGTTTATTAAATTTGACCTTTTTAAAAAGTCAAACATAAAATCACAGAAATCCATTGACAGGGTTGAAAGAAGATGGTGTTCCTCATTTGGATTTAAATTTGTGTTTCATAATTGTTCTCACTCCTTATAGAGACTCCAGATTAATATATACCTATTTGTATAAATCTCCTAATTATCTTGTGTGAGTACAATTACACTGTGGCCAGCTTTTCTCATAAGGGCTTGAATTTGCTCAATAGAAACACTTAAAATATATTCTAATTTATACAACCATGTTTTGGCATTTCTTTAATTTTTTATGTGCTGGTGGGACTCGAGTATGAAGGGCCCCAACCTCAGTCCCTTTCATAGGCTGGTGATGTCTCACCCCTGGGCCTTTCTTCTCCCTCTTGTGGTCTCCTACCTAAGCCTTCCGTTTTGTGCAGTCCTGAGATGAGCCTCCCCTTCTGTTGTCCTCTTTGTGACCCTAAAGGCCTCATGTCATTTTGTCCCAACTCAGCCAATTCTGTCTCCTGCAGGCCTCCCTCCTCCCCAGCCAGTCTGCATAGCTTTGGAGCACTTGGGGGGCCACACTGACTGGAGATCCTTTCATGTCCGATCATGCCACGGGGGGCAAGGCAAATGAACAAATATGGGGCATCCTAATTCTTTCATACTTGATGTTACTGTGAACTTGGATTCATTGCTTGGGAGAAAGGAGATACTTCTTTATCCAAACTAAAAATCTTAAGCTAAAAATCCCGTGGTGTTGAATTTGGTTGGAAGTATGAGCTCATTTATTTTGTATTAAAGTATTAAATGTGTTTTATTCAACGAAAGGCCCCAAATCAAGACCAACCCATCGTTGTGAACACCCCTACACTCAAACTGTGGTGTCTAAACACGCTTCTCCACTGAATGATACTAGAGGTCCATGGAGAAATGGCTAATTCCAGCTCTAGGACAGGAGATGCACAAGATGAGTCTGGAACAACCAGTCGCACAAGATTGCTTTGTTTTCCAGGGTTATACTGGGGTTCTGTTAAAAAGACTCAGGAGCCAACTTTAATGATCCCACCAGCCCAAGATTGGACAACCACCTGAACATCAAGAATAAGAATGGTAATGGACTGTAAGCACTTATGCTTAAATTCATGTATTTGATGCTAAAAACAGAACCAAAATAACAAAACTCACTGTCACCATTGGGGAGCTACCCATCATTTTGAAAAATGGTACACAAGAGGGAAAGAATTTAGCATTTATCTTTCCTTTCCTGTATTACCACACCACTGGGTAATCAAATAGTAGAGGAGACAAGCTTTTCTTTTATGGATGCATCCCTACTGATGAATGAAGAGGAATCACGGAACTAGAATGGCACAATTTTGCAACCCTAATGAATGAATGGGTTTAGGAATTGATGATCAACTTCTGCTGACTTTATAACAGAGAGACAGCCAGGGACACAATGTGCTTCCTGATGGAATGATCACTACCTATGACATAGTCTTGGTGATCAAGCGTCCAGCTCCAATCACCAGTTTTAGGAAATGCAGCAGATAAAAGAGCATGAATTGTGTGTTTCTCGGGCTCCAGTGCATGCACGAATCACTGGGTGTGTGTGTGAAAATGAAGTTCTGATCCAGCATGTGTGGGGTGGGCCTGGGATGCTCCCTATTTCCAACAAGCTCCCTGGTGATGCAGATGCTGCTGGCCTGTAGACACACTCCCCATGTGTAGTGAGGTCGAGACAACACCAAGGAGATGCCAACAGCGAAATCCACACTGTGGTGAACTCCAGAGGGCAAACAACCAGAGTTTCTTTAATAAATAACTTGCCAACTCGTCTGAAGAGATAAATCTTAAGAGACATATCAGCCGGTCACAATCGGTGATCCTTGTTTGGATTTCAATTTCAACAGACAAACTAAACAAAATAGTGACATTTGTGAGGTAATTGGAAATCTGAACGTTGACCAGATTAGTTTTCTAAGGCTGTCTTAACAAAGGACTGCCAACTGGGTGGCGTAGAATAACAGAAATTCATTGTCTCACACTTTTGGAGGCCACAAGTCCACAACGAACATGGTGGTAGGGCCACGCCCCCTCTGAAGGCAGCAGGTCAGGGTCATTCCTTGTTTCTTACAGCTCCCTTTGCCCCTGACATTCCTCGGCTCATGACAACAGAACTCCAGTTTTCCTGCGGCGTTCTCCCTGTATCTCTTCCCATGATATTTTCTCCATGCTGGTATCTCCCTCTCTCTCACCAGATTTCCCTCTTCTCATAAGGACACAAGTCAGGTTGGACTAAGACCCACCTTAATGACCTCATTTCTTCTTGATCACCTCGATAAAGACCCTGTCTCCAAATCATGTCACATCCAGAGGCACTCAGAGTCAGGATTTCAAAATATCTTTTTTTTCTTTTTTCTGTGTGGGTAGGGTGGGGCGGGATATGATTCAACCCACAATACTCGATATTTGATAATATCAAGCAAATAAGGTTCTTTTTTTGAAGGTATGAGAATGATATTATGGTTCTGTTCTAGAAATTTATTTTTCCTTCAGAGAAGAATACTAAAATATGTATAAGTGCATTGGCCCTGAGTTGATCATCGGGCCTGGGTTGATGGGTATGCAAGGAGTCATTGTAACCCTCTGTTTACTCTTGTAAAAGCTTGAGGTTTTTGATAACAAAGGTAAGAAGACAAAAAGACAAGCAACAAATACCAAAGATATAAACCTTCTCACATAGCTGACTTGGACCCTTCCCTGTCCTGCCACGTAGAGCACCCCCGAGGCTCATCTTCTCCCACAAAGGCCTCTCCTCACACAGGCAGTCTGGCCGTATCTTCCTTCATAAATCCTGCAGGAACCTCTGGGGCCCACGCATCCTGGTGGGCTGCACATAGCTCCCCACCCCAGATTTCCTCCATTCCTCTTCCACGGTCACCTGCCTTGGCCAGCTTCTCCTGCACAGGAATAGGCCTGGTTGCCATCTTTGCCCTCATGGGGGCAGCCACTGCTCAGGGAAGAGCTGCCCCAGCTCCAGTGAGGCTGCTGAGCCAGGAGCTTGGGCTCTGGAGGGCACTGCTGGGCCCTCTCCTCTATGTCCAGACTAGCCCTGAAGGCTTCTGAGGGAACAGTGGCTTGGGATGGGCTTCTCCCCCAAAAGGAGACTTGGCTTGCATTCAGTTCTCTCAAGGTTCTCTGAGGGGCTCCAGACCAGGCAGGCCCCAGGGGCATGGCATGAAGGCCCAAGGGTCCCCTAACAGGGACACTCCGTTCAGCAGGGAGAAGAGAGCTACAAGGAAGAGTGTATCTCCTAAGGGCCCTATGATCTCTATTCAGGGTCCCTTTCTTTAGAAGTGAGAGAAGCTTCTGGAATATTAAACAATGAAGACAAGACAGAATAGCATTGTGGCCAACTGAGGGATCTGATAAGTGTTTACATTGCACAGATGAATGCCTTTAAGAAAAAAGACTTTTGTAAGTGTAGCCTTACTTGGAGATAATATCAAAAAGTCTAGATGTAAAGTGAAAGCGAGGGTTGGATAAAATGGCCCCGACCTCTTCTGGGTCATCTCACAGACCCCATCTGGCTGGTTTCTCGTGAGAGCACTCTTCAGAGGCTCACAGGGGGACTTCCCATAGGCCTTCCTCCCAGGACCTCTTCCATGCCTATGATCCCACAAGGAAGGGAGAAGGATGGCTTCTTAGAGCCTCCTGAGGATGAGATTCTTGGCTTCTGGGCCTCCTGGCCCAGGCGCCATTGCTAGAGGACCGTGACCTTGCTTCCTTTGCACAAAGCTATTGGAGTGGCGGGCTCCATGGCAGCCCCAGACGTGCTCTGGCTTGCCCTGAACAGTAAATTCTTTCCACATCTATTTGTTGGCACCTACTAACTGCCAGAGATAGTTCGAAGTCCGTGGGACACAACAGTGAGCACAAGAGACAACCATCCCTGCATTCTAGAAGGGAGCAGATAAGAAACAATAAATGCTCCAAGCAAGGAAATTGCAGAAATTGTTAGGGAGGTGTGCTAGGGAAACATCGAAAAGGGGAGTGAATTTCACCTAAAGAAGACCTGAAGTTCAGTATTCTCCTGAAGAAGAGTCTCTGGAAGTCCCCAGGGTTTGGATCCTAACTGGCAAGAGTGGGCAGGGGCTGCAGCTCTGGGGCCTTCTTTAGCCACAGTCCCCATTGCTCCTTAGTGCCTCACTCTGGCCACCTCACTCCTGCCTACTCCTTTGAGCATCGACCAAAAGAAGGAATATACATGGGCTTGTCCTTCAGCATTTTCAAGTTCAGAGTAGGGCTGCTCAGACTTGAACGTGTCTCAATGACCTGGGGATCTTGTTAAAATACAGGTTCTGTTCAGAAGATCTGCTTGGGGAGCCTGAGGTCGTCCACGTCTAATAAGCTCCTGGGTGATGCTGATGCTGTCCTGTCCACGGACCACACTTTGAGGAGCAAGGGTCTCACTGATTCAATCCACTTATTTGAATAGACCCCCAGAGAGTTAGTTATTGAGGACAAAAAAAATGCAAACTGTCCATCCTGTGCTTCATTTTGCAAGGGCTGACTTGCTAACTGCATGCTTCAGACAGAGGAATTACATTAGCCCATGGCTGCTCTGAGCACACCCTGCTCTTCCCCCAGGGCCTTCTACCCTGCATGCACATCGGAATCACCCTGGAGAGTTTCCTAAAATACCCCACCCCAGAAGAATTCAGCCAGGATGGCCTTAAAAACTCCCCGGTTGATGGCGCTGTCTGATCAGGGGGTCAGGGGGGTCTCTGTGGTGCATGAGACAAGGCATCAGAAAGCCTCCTGGAGCGAGTGGAAAGGCAAGTTGCCCATGGATTGTGCTGAGGGACAAGAAGACATGGCTAGAGTTAGACACAGAGGTCCAAGATCAGGGGATGATGAAGCAAGGCTGCAGCGTTTGAATGTAAAGATTTAAAAAAGACTCCACAGGAACCTCTTGAAGGACACCCTGCTTTAGCAGTGACTTGGGCATCCAAGGTGGCCCAGGTGGGAGGATCACAGGAAGGCAGAAGCTGCTGCTGCCTGCAAGCTGGGCACTTTGAGACAGAAAGGATTGGGGCAGTTGGTCGGGGCAGGTCAGGAGAGAGACTCATCTGGGACTTTGTTTCATGTGTGTATTTTATTTTTTTTTTTAAATTTTAAAAAGAGTTATTTATTTATTTTAGAGAAAGAGGTGGGGCAGGGGCAGAGGGAGAGAGAGAGAGAGGCCATTCCAAGCAGACTCCCTTCTGAACATGGAGCTTGGCATGGGGCTTGACCCCAGGACCCTGAGACCATGAGCTGAGGTGAAACCAAGAGTCGGGCGCTCAACCGACTGAACTACCCAGGTGCCCCTCATTTGTGTATTTTAAATAGGATCAGATTTGTGTTTAAAAAACTGTGGCCATGGGGAGGCGGGGAGGGCGGGGGAGAGGCTGGAGTCAGAAAGACCAAATTAGGCTGCTGTCTTAGTAAGAAATGACAAGAGCACGTTCTGGAGCAGGGCCTCGAGGGGGCACTAGGGTGGGGAGTATGAGTGAGGAGACCCCCAAGAGGGCACCTGGGATGTCCTCAGAGTTCCCCAATGTTCTGCAGGCAAAATTCCTGCAGCCTCAGAACCTGTAGATTGGACCTGACCCTAATGCGGTCACAGGTCAATGCGGGAGGAGGCTGGCAAGGAAGCTCCGCCATCTTTCACTGAGATGGCTCTTGCTCCCAACCTTGTTTCCCCAATGTGTGGAAGCTTAACTCTTATTGACACCATTCATGAGGTCCTCAGTGGAGGGACGCTATTAGTAAGTTGCTCTGAATGTCTCAATGCTTACCATGAGGATGGTGAGAGGACCGGGGGCCAGGTCTCCGTCACTTCTGTGTTGCCTGCTGGCGTTGTGAGAGAATGCCAAAGAGAATAAAGCCGGTGACCCTTTGCCCAGAGATATGCTTTGGTATGTGAATCTATCTGTTTGCTCAGATTAAGCATCTATGGGCTTTTATTTCTCCTGCACAATCAAATTGGTTTATTTCCTGTTTCAGGAACTGTGTTCTTTATCCTCGATCCCTAAACATGTAGCTCACTCTGGCACTTATGAGAGAAAAATGAGGGCCTGGAGACAGATAGTAAATATAGATAGCCAGCACTAGAGCTCTTCTTAGGGAGGGACCCTCTTTATTCAGGAAAATACTTCTTCACCGGGAGGGTAAGAGTTGTGGTTTGAAAGGAGATGAGAACAGAGAGCTATGTTTTTTCCTACAAAATGAGCTGGAACTTGGGAGGGCAGGGAGCTGGAAAAGAAGGGAGGGGATGGGGTGGTTGGGGTCCATGGGAAAACATGCAACAAGAAATGCTTGGTGATGGGGTTGTTGCTGGATTCTTAATTACTCTTATGAATTATTCTTTTTTTTTAAAGTAGGCTCCACAGCTAGCATGGAGACCAATGTGGGGCTTGAACTCCTGACCCTTAGATCAAGACCTGAGCTGATATCAAGAGTCAGGATGTTTAACCAACTGAACCACCCAGGCACCTTTTTAACCAACTGAACCACCAGGCACTCTTTTAAAATATTCTTAATTAAGATGTCCCCATCTGACTGAGATTTACATTGCTGTTACTTAAACTGCACTAAAGCCTCAGTAAAATCCAAGGTCCCAGTATCTTATGTAAGCAGTTTTGGGAGTACAGGGGGCGGATTAAGGAAAAAGGCACAGTTTCATTTCCAGGGCAGTGTGGAGAAGAGGGAAGACACAAGACATGGATGGGTGAGTGAGAATAAGAGTCATTGTGAGTGAGAATAAGAGTCATGGATGATCAAGAGAATAGAAACCCCAGAAGACATGTAGAAATCTTGGGGAGAGCACTGGTGGACCATGGACAGAGAGTTCATGATGTGACACAATCCTACTGAGCTCCCAAGGCCGGGGGTGACCTCAGTGGACATCTGAGTTTTACACAGACTTGAGAGGATCCACCACATACACACCCTCAATCAGGATGAAATTGTTCTATGCCAGAGCACATGATTAAACTCAGCTCTAGATTGTTTCTAGGATTGTCAGGACTTTTTCAGTTTTAAGAAACAGATACTCAGGGGCGCCTAGGTCCCTCAGTTGGTTAAGCATCTACCTTGGGCTCAGGTCATGATCCTAGGGTCCTGGGATCGAGCCCCTGGCATTGGGTTTCCCGCTCAGCAGGGAGCCTGCTTCTCTCTCTTTCTCTGCCCCTCTGCTTACTTGCACGTGCACACTTTCTCTCTCTCACTCATCTTTCAAAAATAAATAAAATCTTAAAAAAAAAAAGAAACAGAAACTCAACCCAAACTGACATAAAGAGGAGAAAAAGTAATTTATTGGTTCACTCATTTAGAAAGCCAGAGGTAGGGGCACCTGGCTGGCTCAGTCGGAGGAGCATGCAACTCTTGATCTCAGGGTTGTGAGTTTGAGCTCCATGTTGGGTATAGAGATTAGTTAAATAAATAAAACTTAAAAAAAAAAAAAAGCCAGAGCTCCTGGGTGGCTCAGTGGGTTAAGCCTCTGCCTTTAGCTCAGGTCATGATCTTGGGATCCTGGGATCGAGCCCCACATTGGGCTCTCTGCTCAGCAGGGAGCCTGCTTCCCCCCTTCTCTCTTCCTGCCTCTCTGCCTACTTGTGATCTCTCTCTCTGTCACATAAGTAAATAAAATCTTAAAAAAAAAAAAAAAAAAAAAGGCCAGAAGTAGTTTGGGGCATGGCTGGCTTGGGGGCTTTACTGGGTCCAAAGGACTCCAAGTTTCCCCAGCTTTTGTTTTCTGACTTCTTACCTATTGACTACCTTCTCAGGAGGCAGTCTCTCCCCTCCTGGTGGCAAGACTGAAGTGCAGAATTCTGAATAATAATAAAAAAGAAATATTGCTGAATAATGTCAACAGAAACTAGTTCGCAGGGTGTAGCTGCAGGAAGTTTTTGTGAGCAGCGACAGGCATTAGCTGTGAACTTTTTGCCTTTGGAGCGAAACCTCTGGTTTCAAGAGAAGAGAGAAAGTTGCAATAGACTTGAAACAGGAGGAAAAGTACATGGCGCGGAGGCTGTTTGGACTAGAGGAAATTCATTCTCTGTCTAAGCTTTGCATGGCAATCCTGCCTCCATCTTCCCAGCCCCCTTGCAGCTCGGGTGACCGTGTGACCTGTTCTGGCCAATGAGGCATAAGCAGCTATCTTCCCCGAGGATTTCAGGTAAAACTTTTACTGTCCTTGGAAAGGGTGCTGGCAGCCAAGACCAGTGGTGACCTATCCTTTGTCATCCCCTCTTCAGTCCTGGAGCTGTGGCAGCCCTCTCCTGATTCCTTCCTCTTCTTTCTTTGTTGCGCAAAGACATGCCTTGGAGCACCTGCCCTAGAAAGGTTCAGCTCTGGCTAAACCACGTGGATTAAGAATTCTTCTTATCTTATTTCAATTAAGTAACTAATTTTTATTTAAATTCAATTAGCCAACGTATAGTACATCATTAGTTTCAGATGTAGAGTTCAATAATTCATCAGTTGGGTATAACACCCAGTGCTCATCACATCACGTGTCTCCTTAATGTCCATCACCCAGTTACCCCATCCCCCCACCCACCTCTCCTAAGAATTCTTTTAAGTCACAAAAGTAATACATAGTCAATGTAAAAAAGTAAAATACACCCAAATATGTATTTAAAAAAGTGAATATCCCTCAGCCCTCCTTCTCCCTCTAAAGCCAGAGTCTGAGAAGGTAGACCCAGTTCATGGTTAGGGAGAAGCTCCCCACATTTTCCTGGGCTTTATATGCCATGCTTAAATTTTTCTCGCTGAATTCCATGACCTCCATTCACGCGAACATACATAGGTTAGCCTCACTCTTCCGAGTGGCCCCACAGGAGTCCCATAATAGGCTCTATCATAATTTATTTAATTATTCTTTTATGAATGGGCAGACATGGAGGGGGTCGGTTATTCACTAGAATATTATTATTTGTGGCCTCATTGCCTCATCTCCCCCTTCCCTGAAAAAAAAAAAAGAAGCCACTGTCATTGTTCTCATCAATTGACATTTTGCATGTGGCGAAATACACTGGATACTGCGGACAGGAGACTGTGCTCAAGTTGGGGGACAAGAAACGGAACTGGACAGAATCCTTGTTCTGAGAGCTTGGCTGGGTGGCTGGGGTCAATATGGCAAAAGATAAGGTCCCATGCTGAGTATTCGATGAGGACGTTTGGGGAGGAGCGAGCAAGAACCTGGGGTGTCTGGCAGGGGTGGTCCTCACATGAAGAAATCCTCAGACTTGGTTCTGGAAGTCAGGGTAGGTGGCGGGAGGGCGCGCACCCAGGCCTGGGGAGCAGCGTGGCTGGAGGTGCAGAGGCAGGAAGAAAGGAGCAGACCTGGTTCTCCAGGCGCTTCTCAGGGTGTCCAGGAAGCGTTGATCTTCCTAACAAAGGTAAAATTAAGCTGCCAGAATTCATTATCTGCCCTTTCTCAGGGCTCACTGGCTCATCCCTGCTTTGGTGGTGGTACTTTTTTCCCCCCTATCTCCCCCACCCTTTTTTAATAAAAATAACTATGAAGGGTTCAAGGCGCTTTTCTTTCACGACATCTCAGCACTTAGGTCCCAGCAGCGCATCGGTGGCAAAGAATGTCCCCTGTCACTGTGGCTGCTCGCCTTTATTTGAAGTGTCTGGCTGAGCTATCTCCCTGTGACATGCTTCTTTCAGAGCAAATTATTCATGCCCCCGTGGCCCCCACCACTCCCCCAGCCCCTGGGTTCTGTTCATCCCGCAGGTGTGAAGACAGGCCCGGCCTTTGTGTGTGAGGAGAGTGTCCCCCCTCCCTCACGCTCCCTCTTGGATCCCCTCCAGGCCTGTCAAGGCTTTCCTCGCTCTGGGCTGTGCTTCGTGCATGCTGGGCTGACGTCTCCTGTCATCCCAGCGAGGGCTGCGGGGCCCCCAGGCCGCCTCTAATCTCCCCCTCCACAAAGGGCAGCCCTGTCACTCAGGGGGACGGCAGGTGAACCTGGATCTGGGGCCATGTGGCAATGCGTCCACCCTGCCTAGGGTGGGAAGAAGCAGGGCGAGCAGAGCGGCTGCAGCCCTCCAAAGGGCAGGCTGCTGGGCAGGGGGGCAGTTGGGCAAAGAGGGGGGATGTGGGACCATGTTGGGCCACCAGAATCAGGTTGCTGAGCTTACGTTGGGAAAATGGGCATCTGCTCAAAGCAAAATGGAGCAAGCTGGCCTATCCGGGCAATGCTGGCTAGTGATTGGTGTGCAAGGGCGGGGGGTGGGGGGCGCGTCTGGGTGATGCTCCCAGGGCCATCGTAGAAAAATAAAAATGACCTACAGAAATCAGGCCAGCGTCCCCATCCAAAACTCCTCCTCTGCCTCCTAGATGAACAGTGATGCGAATCTGACCGGGGAAGACCGGGATGTAGTGAGCAAACCGGGAATGGTGGGGTGCCGATGTCCCATTGGTTTCCCTTGACAGGTCCAGTCACCCTGTAGTGCCCCTGCTGCAGAGGGAGGACACAGAGAGAGCGAATGAATCACTGTGGGGGAAGCGCTGGGCAGTGCCTGCATACAGTAGGCACTCCGTGGCACAGAGTGGAAGTGCAAAGCAGAGCCTGCAAGAATGTGTCCCCCGAAGCTGGGCTTCTGCTCCCTTATCCAGCGTTCAGACATTTATTGTACGAGCTACTAACGTGGAAAAATGTGGAGGTTCCATGCAGAAATCTGCCCCCTGCCCGGCACCCAGCTTCCTTCATGGCAACAGCAGGCTGGAGCGGGGAGCAGCAGCTGTCCCTTGGAGGTGGCCCGTGTGTCCCCCAGCTCTCTTTACTCCCACCGCTCCTTGTTACTGTGGGGTCTGCCGACATCTCCCAGTTGGGCGCTTTGCCTGGCTCCTGCAGACATGAGTGTTTGAGAGAGAGGTCTGGGACCTGAACAGACTTGAGTTTGAACCCCACCACGGTTCTTTTTTTTTTTTTTTTTAAAGATTTCATTTATTTATTTATTTGACAGAGTGAGAGAGATCACAAATAGGCAGAGAGACAGGTAAAGAGGGAGAGGGAAGCGGGCTCCCCACCGAGGAGAAAGCCTGACACAGGGCTCGATCCCAGGATCCGGAGACCATGACCTGAGCCGAAGGCAGAGGCTTAACCCACTGAGCCACCCAGGCGCCCCATCCCATCACGGTTCTTTATGATCTATGTAGCTAGCCTCTCTGAACCTCAGTCTCTTTGTCTGTAAAATGGGACTCACAGGCCCCATCAGAATGAAAGTGAGAGGAGCCTGCATACGTCACCTAACTGAACTGGGGAGAGAGAGTGGATCCTCAGTAAAAGGGAAGACACTGTTACTGAGGTTTGGATGTCATTGTTTCTTATTGGACCAGTGTGGTATGTACCTCACAGGACTAAACTTACCCCCGAGAGCAGGCTGCTTGGAGGGCAGTGCAGGCCCTCGGGCCTCTAGGGCCTCAGCTGCAGCCTGGTTGGGGTCTGGTGCCCCACAGGGCAACAGGGGAACTTGGCAGAAGCAGCAGCCAGAGGGGCTCTGGAGGAGGACATGTCTGTGCAGAGGGGGACCCCTCCTGAAAACACTCTGAGGCCGGAAGTGGGCCTCTTGGAGGGGAAAACAGGTGCCTGAGCTCCCCACTGTAAATTAATCCACCCAAGCAATTGGGAACAGAAAGTGCTTCCTGTCCCTGCCCGGGACAATGGACAATAAATGCCGCCAGCCCTCTGGGCCCTGGCCCCTGACCTCAGAGGCTTCAGGAAGAAGTTCCCAGCACACACACACCTGCAGTGTGCTGAGCGCTTGGCATTGTTCTAAGCTTGGGGCTGGGCTAGGCCCCTTTCTCTCAGGAGTCTCCAGCTCTTGCTGGAACTGAGCCCAAGGAGCCTTCCCTAAGACATGCATTTCCTGGGGAAGGAGACCCCCCCATGACACATGCTGAGTCAGTTTCCTTAGGCTCAGTTTCACCTGATGCATATTCTTAAAGCCCCTACTACGCACGAGAGCTGTGCGTTTATCAGCACATTGCCCAAAGGTTTTTCCTAGAAGCTGTTGTTTAACACTGAGCGGGAGTAGAGTGCGATCGTGTGAGCTGAGGAAAGTTACCCACTCGCGTGGAGGTTCAAACATTCCAGGATCACTCGGGAGGCTTAAGGATGGGTACTGTCAATATCACTGGCAAGAGAGAACCATTAGGAAAGTGATCAATGACAGTAAGTTCTGACCCCACAGATCGTTATGTAAGCCAGACCCTGGCAGGCTCCCTGGAATGAAGTGCAAGGTCATGAGATCCCCATAGGCTCAGGGACAAAAGGTTCCTTTTTTATGTTCTAAGCCTGATTAACCTGGGCTGTGGTTTGACCGTAAAAGAAGGTTTACTTTCCGACGACGGGCAAGAACGCACGTACCAGCCACGAAATTCGTAACCATTCTGCTTCGCTTGGCGCCTGTTCACATTTTGCCTTTTGGAGCAAAATGGACCAGTGCATTCTTAGACAAGGGAAAAGAAAAGGTCTCGTGTCCAACTCAAGGGGAGCTGGAGATCCACTCTGCAAGCCTTTTGACCAGAAATGGGGCCTGCGGAGCTCTCTGTATGTATGACTCTTTCATTTTTCCCTGTAGAAAATCTGAGCCGGGGCACCTGGGTGGCTCAGTGGGTTAAAGCCTCTGCCTTCGGCTCAGGTCATGATCCCAGGGTCCTTGGATCGAGCCCCGCATCGGGCTCTCTGCTCAGCAAGGAGCCTGCTTCCCTTCCTCTCTCTCTGCCTGCCTCTCTGCCTACTTGTGATCTCTGTCTGTCAAATAGACAACAACAACAACAAAATCTTAAAAAAAAAAACAAAAAAACAGAAGAGTAGAAAGAAAGAAAGAAAGAAAAAAAGAAAGAAAGAAAGAAAGAAAATCTGAGCCACAGGGAAGGACAAGACAGCTGCCTGGAGCCCCAGGACAAGGCAGGGGTGGGAAGGCTTCCTTGTCCTGGGCCAGCCCTGTGGCTGTCTAGCTCCTGGGTATAAGCAGGTATTTGGAGAAAAATAGGTCCTGGAAATTCCTCCTTGCAAGCTTTTATTTGTGGAAATCAGACCTGCCCATGGACTGTGGCTCCTGACCATGCTCTGAGGCCGTGAGCTCGTTGCTTTCTCTGGGTATCATCCCCACTGCCAAGCTTCTCCTGTGCTTGGCCCCGTGGGGAGGTCCCATGTGAAGGGCCAGTCCTTCCTGTCCCCTCCCTCTGACCATTAATGAACCACTCTCTCTCTCTTCCTTCTCAACGATTGGGCCGTTGGAATCAAAGCGGCCCTCCGGTGACTCAGGCGTTTCCCATTGCCTATTCTAGCATCCTCTACTCTTAGCACTGAGAGTTTTTCACGTCCTATTTGGAACTGATAGGAAACCCTTTCATTGTTTCAGTACATGGATATTAGCACTGATGAAGGAAGCGTTCCATCAGATAATCGGCCGTTGCTGCGAGCTGGTTTCCAGAGTCAGCGTGCCCAGAATCAGCATGTCCCCACCTCCCAGTGACCCCCAGACTCGCAGCCCCTGGGGCACCCTCAGTCAGGATGGACAGGGGATCTGCCAGCTGCAGGACACAGGAGTCCGGGACTGAACCTGGCCCCAGTCCCCACCGCCTCAACCCCCACTACCAGTTGAAATGGCACCTTCTTGTCTCCTGGAGAGAGAGAGATAACCAACATCAGGGATGGGAACTGCCCTTTCTTGAGTGCCCACAGTGAGCTGAGACTCTACTCGGCCACCTGGAGACACCTCCTCCTGCATCCCTCCCAAGTGCTGGTTTCTAGCTGTGCTCCTTGAAGCCCTAGGGTCCTGGACATCTTCCTGGAGACCTCCAAGCAGCTTCCCAATTAGATATTTGTGGATGATTTGAATAAAGCCTGGCTCTCTATTGGACTGTCAGCCGTCTTGTGTTCACTGGGGTCTCCCTGGCCCTGGTCAAGGGCCCAACCTAGTAGGTGCTCAATAAAATCTCTGGAATGAGTGAATGGTTGTTACCCTTCTCCCCCTAGTTGGAGATGAGGACCTCAGGCTCAGAGAGGGCAGATGATTTTCTTAAAACACACAGCAGGATTTGCACAGTGGGGGTGAGTGCTGCTTCTCTTCCTGGGAAGGCTGCCCTTGGGAGTAAGACTCAGGCAGAGCCAATTCTGGGAATGGGGCTGAGGGTGGTGGGGGAGAAAGAGGAAAGGGGTTTCCCATAGCCCTGTTCTGGTTTCTACAAGGGAATTTCCCGTTGATGACTTCTGTCCCTTTTTTCAGAGCTAAAGTGACAACCTCTGTCCACGTCCCTGGTTAAAGGTGCTCCCTCCTCCAGGAAACACATGTGTGTTTTGGAATGAGCCCTCTGTAAGGGAGCTGCTCCGGAGGAAAAGGCTGAACCACTGGGCTATTCTCGGCTCTCACCTCCCTGCTGGTGCCAGCTGGGTCGGCTTCTCCTGGCTCTTGAATTCTAACAGCTCTGACCATTTATCGAGCATCCCTCACGCAGCTGGTACCCTGTGGACGTTATCACCCGTCCTCAGACCGAGTGCTCCACGACAAGCATTTCTGGGCCTGGCTCAGAGAGGGCATGCTGAGACCCAGAAGGCCAGATGGCCCGCTCAAAGTCACATGGACCTGGCGACTGCAAACCTGGGTTCTTCTAGGCCTCTCTGTCCCCACCCCCCGACCCGACATCCCACTAGTCTGAGCATTCAGAGGCAACTGGGGAGCTGGTGGAAAACACAGATTCTAGGCCTTCCCCATGGAGAGTCAGATCCAGCAGGCCCCGGGCAGGGCCCAGGAGACTTCATTGTGATGGTGGTCTGGGTGATTGTCATGCACAGGCCTGTCTGTAAATGGCTGGTAGATGATTCCTGGTCTAGGCACAGAGAGCTGCCTTTCTTGTGTGGTCTGGCTGAGAGAGAAACAGTGGTGGGCGAGCAATCTACTTTCCAGGCCCAAAAATCCTCCCCGGAGGGATGAGCCCTAGGGCCCAGATTATTTTCCCAGAGATAACCCCAGAAATCTCACATGTGGCCATCTTTTAACAGCCACAGAAAAAAAAAAATCTCACCCCTTTCCAGTGTTGACTTCAGCTTTGTTTTGTTTACTCTTAACGTGCTGAAATACACCCAACGTAGAATTTGCCATCTTAACCATTTTGAAGAACGAAATTCAGTGGCACTAAGTACATTCACATCAGTGTGTGGCCATCCCCACCATCCATCTCCAGAACCTTTTCATCTTCCCAGCCTGAGATTCTGTCCCCATTAAACACGGACCCCCCCACCCCGCTGTGCAGCCACTGCCCTACTTCTGGTCCCTGTGCACTCGACTCCTCTAGGGACCGCGTGTAAATGGATCACGCAGGAATCGTCCTTTGGTGTCTGGCTTCTTTCACTGGGCATAACGCCTCCACGGTTCCCCCGTGTTGTAGCATGTATCAGAATTTCCTTCTTTTTTAAAGGCTCAATAGTACTCCCTGCGGTGGCCAGACCACACTTCCCCCATTCATCCGCTGATGGACGCTGGGGTGGCTCCCACCTCTCGGCTACGGTGACTTTAGCTTTATTGTAACATTGTCACATTGTGCGCATCCAAAACTAAACCCGGGCCCTGTGTCCTGCTACCGCAATTAAACAGAACAGACAGATGCATTTAAATACAGTCAACATGATAAGACTAATGAAAATCAAATGGACAGCATTGCCTCCCAGCTCTGGGTGGTGGTGTCTCACGGCAACTTGGTTGGGACAGGAAGAGGGTGTTGGCTGCCTCCGTGCAGACTCCGTGGAATCTGGCATGTTCTTTGGCCACTTGTGATGACGCAGTTTTCCTATGCTTTTCTCCCCGGAACGACCGCAAGCCTTCGTTTTTTTATGACACGCACAAATGTTGCTTGCCCTTCTCTGGTCATGGAGGCTTCCTTTATGTCTTGGGCCCGCCTTCATTCTTAGCATCCTATAGGTATGGAGTTGTGCCCAATGCCTATCGGGAGCCAGTCGCTGGTGAAATTTCGTGGCTGCCCTCAGTTAGAGGGCGGCCATACACATGATTATCAGAATGCCTTCCTGAAGCTAAAAGCTCATGGTGTGCTAGTGAGCCTGGAGACTGCCGCTGGCCCTAGTTTGAGAAACACTTGGCTAAGCTCCCGTTCAGGCTGCTTTTGTCTGCCTGTGATGCCAGCTATTGCCTAGAGTTACCAGGCTACCAGCAGGCTTCGAGGCTGTCCTCACTGACTGAAGAGTGACTCTTTTCCTGTTTTAAAGTCCTGGGTCCCTCCGCGACCTCTGTTTCAGTTTTGGCTTCCCCACTTATTTTCAGCTCATTGTTGGGCAGGGTTTGAGATCAGAAAAACCTACCTCCTCCGATGATGGGCTCCGCCCAGTGCCCAGGACATGTGGGGCCTCTCTTAGCCCTGTTTCTTCTTTTCTCCTCCCAGCATGGGCTCTGTAGAACTTGAATGATTTCGCACAGTCTGAGGGAGCATTTATTGAACACCTACTGTGTGCCACACATTGTTTCCTCGAAGCCTTCCTGCCTGTCAGGAAGGACTATGCTGTCCCTGCTTTCCACCTGGGGACCTTTTGAGACATCACTTTGCCCAGAGCCGCACATGGTGTAAGAAGCAAAGCTAAGGCCTGGCCGACTCCTCTGGGCTCCGCACCGTCTCCACCACCAGGGGCCATTCTTGGGGTAGAATTCTTGGGTTGTTGCTGTAGGAAGTGAACCGGCACTGTCGGTAGGAGGTGAATTTGGCACCATCAGGAGGTGAACTGGCACCGTCAATAGGAGATGAACTTGGCACTGTCAGTAGGAGGTGAACTTGGGATGGTCGGTAGGAGGTGAACTGGCACTGTTAGTAGGCGGTGAACTTGGCACCATCAGTAGGAGGTGAACTTGGGATGGTCAGTAGGAGGAACTGGGGATGGTCAGTAGGAGGTGAACTGGCACTGTCAGTAGGAGATGAACTTGGCACGGTCAGTAGAAGGTGAACTTGGCACTGTCAGTAGAAGGTGAACTTGGCACTGTTGGTAGAAGGTGAACTTGGGATGGTCAGTAGGAGATGAACTTCACACGGTCAGTAGGAGGTGAACTTGGCACGGTCAGTAGGAGGTGAACTTGGTACCGTCAGTAGAAGGTGAACTTGGCACTGTTTGTAGAAGGTGAACTTGGGATGGTCAGTAGGAGATGAACTTGGCACGGTCAGTAGGTGGTGAACTTGGCACGGTCAGTTGGAGATGAACTTGGGATGGTCAGTAGGAGATGAACTTGGCACRGCCAGTAGGAGGTGAACTTGGCACAGTCAGTAGGAGGTGAACTTGGGATGGTCAGTAGGAGGTGAATTTGGCACGGTCAGTTGGAGATGAACTTGGGATGGTCAGTAGGAGGTGAACTTGGGATGGTGAGTAGGAGATGAACTTGGCACAGTCAGTAGGAGATAAACTTGGGATGGTCAGTAGGAGATGAACTTGGCACGGTCAGTAGGAGATGAACTTGGGATCGTCAGTAAGAGATCAACTTGGCACGGTCAGTAAGAGATGAACTTGGCATGGTCAGTAGGAGGTGAACTGACTTTGAAGCCCGTTCCCAGGCCTTGCCCACCCAGCATGGAAAGTTGGCTGCGTGCTTCCAGGCCTGTGCTTCCTCAAGTAGCTGGCGTGGAAGAGGAACAAACATCTTTTTCCCCGCCAACATCAGTTTTTCCCAGCCCTAAAGAATGATTGCCACTGTAGCTAAACTTACTCAGTTCTCTTTCACTGTAGCTGCCTGGTGGGCCCATTGGGGGGCGATGGGCAAGCCCGGCTCTGAGGGGCTTCTTGGGTCACCCACAGCCGTCTGTCTGTAACATTGTTTATGTGGGAAAGCGGTTTCACCATCCAAACAACAGCCTTACGAAAGAATTTTAGGAACACAATTAGTTCATAAATTGGGAACTTCCTGTCTTTGTTGGAGTAGGGGCATGGGCAGGGTAGTGAGTTTTGAACACTAAATGAGATAATACATCAAAAACCCCACAGCCTGGGGGCAGCTGGGTGGCTCAGTCGGTTAAGCATCAGCCTTTGGCTCAGGTCATGATCCTGGGGTCCTGGAATGGAGCCCCACATTGGGCTCCCTGGTCAGCGGGGAGTCTGTTCCTCCCTCTCCCTTGGCCCCCGCTCGTGCTCACTCTCTCAAATAAACAAATAAAATCCTTTAAAAAAACTCCCCACAGCAAGATGCATTGTACCCACTCAATAACTAGTCGCTGTCATGTTTTTATTGTTGTTATCATTATTTCACGTAAAAGAAAATCTATGTGGCTCAGGGTGGCCGAACTGGGAACAGCCAGCAGCAGGAGGCTTACTTTTCCTCAACTAAAGGCTTCCAGATGCATTAAGGCTATTCAAAAAATGGAGCAGGCTGGCAGGGAGTCTCCCGTCACGGAGCAGAGACAAGGCGCTGAGATGGGACTGTACCTGGGACAGAGCCTTGGAGGTTCTATCCACATGTCAGGTTCTAGCCTCTCTCCCTCCCTTGGCCAACCCACGGCTTGAGTCACGCTGATTCTCCAGCACACCAGCACACATCTCTGTTTTGTGCTGCAAAACGCGCCGTGGCACTGTCAGTTGGCCCGTCCAGGCATCGAAGCATGGACTTCGGAGTCCGCAGGTTCTGAGTATGAATCCTGATTCCGCCACTGCTCGGGAGTTTTCTGCTTTCTGTGCCCATCGGTGGAACTAACAGTAGGAATCAGCCCCGCTTGTTGAGAGGATTAAACGAGAAAAAATACATAAAATGTCCTTTGGGACGAGACTCCAGTTGCATCCCTTGTCAGCTGGGAAAGAAAATCACTGAGTCTCTCTGAGGGTTAGTATCTTCAACTCTGCGATGGAGCCATGACACCCGCTTAGCGCAAGGTCATGGTCCTAGTGACATTGGCAGTTACCGAGAAATGCCTGGTCTGGGCTAGACTCCTGAGAAATGATTATTTCAGGCTTAGCCACATCCTTCCCATGGGCCATAAAACCTTTCTCGATTTTCCTTTTCTGCTACCACAGCCAACATTAACTGAGCCTTTGCTATAAGCCAGGCATGGTTCTAGGTGATTTCCATAGAATTCCTTGTTATTCTCACAGTGTGGATGGACAGTGTATGGTCTCTAAGGTACAAGAGAAGGAAAGGGAGCATCAGGGAGGTGAAGTGGCTTTCCCAGAGTCACACACCTAGTTAAATGGCAGAGCCAGGGTCTGGATCTGGGTCTGTCTGGCTGCAAAGGTCTCGCTCGAGAGCGAATCAATCTGTAGGCTTGCAAGTTGCTTGGCTGGACAGGTGCCCGATGTCCAGCTGCATCCCCTTTGCAGCGCTGGCAGGCGGCACCAGGATGCTGGACCACAGACGGGTTGCACGTGTAACACACTCATCAGCTCCAGAAGAGTCTGAAACCTCCCCTCTCCTCCCGCCAGCCCAGTGCTCCAAACCTCTGCAGACTCTACTGAAAGTGCCTCCGGGAAGTCACTTCCCAGCCCCAGCACCCACAGCTCAGGGTCCCAGAGCCCCTGGACTGGTACAAAGTGGTGTGAGCAAGAGGCAACGTGGAGAGCGGCAAGAAGTGGCGAGGCGACAGTTCTACCCTGGCTCTGTGTCCAATGGCTGTGACTTTGGGCAAGCCGGTAAAGTCTCTGAATTTCCCCTTCCTCTTTTTTTTAGCGTGAAAGGTCACTGGAGATTTCCCAATAGTGATTCCAACACAAAATTTCTCTGATTGTTAGGACAAGAACTAGAAATAGTATTTACATCGGTGGGAAAGTGGGTTAGGACAATACAGTGAAGAAGAGGGACCTTGAATGAGGCTGAATGTAAGGAAATGGCTCAAATATTGACCAAGATTTCTCCTGAGCTCTTACAGTTTCAGTTACAAAGAAATTGTTCCCTCCCTAAGGGGTGAAGATAGTGGGCAAATGGACTGAGCTGGGGCTTAGGGTGTAAGGAAGAGAAAGTGCTGGCCTGGGCCGAGGGTGGGGGTTGCTGAGTCTTTCTTTGTCAGCAGATCTCCAGAATCCATCTTCAGTAGCTTTCTTTCCCTGTCATATTTTGAGGCAGAGGTTTGGCTCTCAAACTTCCTGTAGTGACACTGTCCTTCCCAGTGACCTGCTTTCAGAATTTTGTTTCCATTTTAGCTACCTTGCCTATGATGAAGACATGCTGTCACCAAGTGGCAGTGCTATTTCCATCTTGCCTACATGCTCAAGGGGTTTAATGGTAGCTGTAGTTTGTTAGAATGGAAGATGATACTGGCTTAAAATGTGTGTGTGTGTGTTTGTGTTTGTGTGTGTGTGTGTAAATGGAATCATGCATTAGCATTTTGGTAGTTGCTAGTTCTGTTCTAGATGCCATTAAAAGCCCTTAAGAGCAAATGCCCTTCCCGCAAATTCTCATCAGTGGTGTTATTACATCACGCAAGAAATCTCTTTGGGAATTAGGATAGGGTACATCTATGGAATAGAAAGTCATGGCTTGGGGCACCTGGGTGGCTCAGGGGGTTAAAGCCTCTGCCTTTGGCTCGGGTCATGGTCTCAGGATCCTAGGATCGAGCCCCGCATTGGGCTCTCTGCTCAGCGGGGAGCCTGCTTCCCCCTCTCTCTCTGCCTGCCTTTCTGCCTACTTGTGATCACTCCCTATCTGTCAAATAAATAAAATCTTAAAAAAAAAAAGAGAGAGAGAGAGAGAAAGTCATGGCTTTTTCCTTTGAATAAGGAGGTAAGTGTTCTGATTTTTGTAAAGATGACTAAGTGATCAGTCCCCACCTTTTCACAGAAGACAATTAGAAAAACTGGACCACCCAAAACAGAATAAAATGCCTGCTTGAAAGCATCAGAGAGCTACCAGCACTGTGAAGCGTTGCTGGGCTAGCACCCAATATAAAGTAAAAAATCAGAAAAGCGAGTTCAGCATTTGAGATCACTTTTCCATGAGGGTGTTTGCCACTTTCAGAAGAGGTAGCTAAGACCCGAGCCACTGTTTAGACAGTTGGTGGGGCTAGGAAGAGAAAAGTTGGTGAGAGCTGATCTACTGCTTGGGCTGTAAGTCAGGATCCTGAAGCAGTATGCCCTGGGAGTAAGGGAGAAATGGAGGTGGGCTTAGCCCATTCCTGGCAGGAACTGCTCCTCAGTGCCAAAGGATCTCAAACCCTAAAATTGGACTTAGGATTTAGCGCCTAAGGAACTAGCAGTGCCTTTCTGGGGCTGTTTAACCCCTTTCATGCCTTTTGGGAGAAAGGTTTCAATATCTTTCTGGAGGAATACAATAACATTCTAGACCCCAAATTATTTCTACAAACAATGTTGAGGATTTCAGTATCCAGGGGCACCTGGGTGGCACAGCTGGTTAAGCGTCTGACTCTTGGTTTTGGCTCAGGTAGTGGTCCCAGGGTCTTGAGATCAAGCCCCATGTGGGGCTCCATGCTCAGCTCAGGTCTGCTTGAGATTCTCTCTTTCCCTCTGCCTCTGCCTCTCCCCACGGCCGCTACCTCTCTCTCAAATAAATAAATAAACATTAAAAAAAAATTTTATTTTATTACTTATTTGACACAGAGAGGGAGAGAGCGAGCCAGAGAATAAGCAGGGGGAGCAGCAGAGGGAGAGGGAGAAGTAGGCTTCCTGCTGAGCCGGCATCCAGATGTGGGGCTCAAGCTCACGACCCTGGGATCATAACCTGAGCTGAAGGCAGATGCTTAACCGACTGAGCCACCCAGATGCCCCTAAAGAAAAAAAGATTTTAATGTCAAGTACATAGTAAAAGTAGCTAGGCATAGGCACAGAGGAGACCATATGATTGAAAACCAAAAGAAGCAATAAACTATGGAAAACAGATGAGAAGAAATGGACACGTCCACAATTTCAGTGTGAGATGTTAATACCACTCTGACCTCTCTCAGTAACTTATAGAATAAGCAGGGGAAAAATCAGTAAGGATATAGAGGACTCAAATAACATGGTCAGCAAATTTGACCTCCTGGACATATACAGTAGATTGAACACACCTACTTTAGAATAGACATTCTTTTCCAGCACACATTGGAGATTTACCAAGAATGTACTTTACTGGAAAGCAAATCTCAAAAAGCCTCAAAGAACTGAAATAAAATAGACTATGTTCTCTGACCACAAGATAATTAAGTTATAAATAAAGATTATCTTTAAAAATATCTTTAAAAGTTATCGAAAAAAATCCTCACATATTTGGGAATTAAACAATACTCAAAAACCACAAAAACCCTAAGGGCCAGAAGAAAAAAAACCAGGATGGCAATTAAAAATATGTTTTGAATGAATGATGATTAAAATATCACATGTTAAAATGTGTGGAATGCAGTTAAAGCCATGCTTGGAGGGAAAATTATAGCCTTAACACATATACTAAGAAAGAGGAAAAGTTGAAAATAAACGAGCTAGACAGTTGATTCTCTTTCACTGTCTAGTTAATAGGTTGCACGGGGAGAACTTGACTTTACAAACAGGGTATGAAGTCATATTATTTTTGCCTCTTGTCTGAACGAGATTTAACAGTTTTGTGTGGCAAAATACTTTACACATCCAGGGCGCCTGGCTGGCTCAGTCGGTGGAGCGTGTGACTCTTGATCTCAGGGTCATGAGTTCTAGCCCCATGTTAGGGGAAGAGATCACTAAAAAAAGAAAAAAAAAATGTTATACCCATCACTGCAGAGGTCCTTATCTAATTTGGCAGGTCAACAGCATTTAATATGGTGGACACTCTTTCATTCTTGTAATTCTTTCTTGTAACTCTTTCTTCTCTTGGTGCTGAGGCAGTGGTGAGCCCGAGCCAGCTTCTATCAGCTTGCAAGAGTTGATTGTGGGCTAGCAATCTGTTGAGTGACATCTCATTGGTAGCTTGAAATGGGCTGTGGTGGGAGAGTTTACACCATGGAAATTGGAAAACACTATAGATCATAGTGAATCTATCAATCGATCAATCTATTGATCTGTCAATCCCCACTGTTTATTTTCAGCAAGCGAGAAACTGGTATAGCCAAAAGGAGCTTAAAGAGAGGGTTAAATGCCACAGGCACCCTGGATGGGGTCCTGGGACGAAAAAGGACATTAGGTAAAACTGAGGACATCTGAATAAAGTATGGATTTGAGTTGATAATAATGTTAATAATTAATTAGTTAATAATTATTAATTAAAATAATAATGGCAGTGTTGTTCATTAATTGTAACAAAGGTACCACACTCATGGAAAATACTACTAATAAGGGGAACTGGGTGGGGAAGTATGGGATCTCTCTGTGTAAGCGTTGCAATTTTATTGGAAGATGTTAGTGATTTTGGGGAGGAAGACCCCAGGGGTAAAGGGTCATTCTCATCATGTCAGATCACGGGAGTGTGCTGTCAACATGGTCTGTCACTGTGGGTGTTGACCTTGAGCACCTGGTCATGCTTATCTGGCGTCTCCACTGTGAAGTCACTCTTTCTTCACTTTTTTGATACTCCTTCACTTTTGAGCCTTAGGAATTTCCCTCCCTCCTTCCTTCCTTCCTTCCTTCCTCCCTCCCTCCTTCTCTCCCTCCCTCCATTCTTTCCTTTCTTCCTACAAGATCTGTAGTGCATTGAAAGGAATGTTTATTATACTTTAACCAATTCTAGGAAATACTAAGCTACTCATAATTGTGTAACTTGGGCAGGCTACTTAATCTTTCTGTGCCTCAGTTTTCTCATCTGAAAAATGAAAGACTCATATTCCCACCACAGAGGATCACTATGAACAAACATATAAAATGTTTAGAATAGTGTCTAGATATAGTAAGCGTGATGTGCCAGCTATTATTAGAATGATGACTGCCTATTGCCCACTGTCATTTTGCTGGAAGTGGAATTCCCAGGTACTCTTTTATTTTTTAAGTAAATATGGAGCTTAAATTCACGACCCTGAGATCAAGAGTCACACACTCCACTGACTGAGACCCCTATGCTCCTCTTCCTACCATGCACTTTTTTTTTTTTTTTTGAGAGAGAGAGAGAGAGCATAAGCATGTGAGTGAGTAGGAGAGGGGCAGAGGGAGAGGAAGAGAGAATCTCAAGCAGGCTTCAGGCTGAGCGTGGAGCCTCATGTAGGACTGGATCTCATGACCCTGAGATCATGACCTGAGCTGAAATCAAGAGTTAGATGCTTAACCAACTAAGCCACCCAGATGCCCCATACTCTTCTGATTAAAAAAATATTTCTGAAAGAATGATGGCATTCTGGGACTGTGTGGCTGGGCCCAGAGTCTTAGGGCAATGGCAGGACAGCCACAGCTCACGCAGACACCAGTGTCCAGGGCAGAATGGCCAACACCTGCCCAGGAAGTATCAGGAAGCCACGAGAAAGAGAGAGGCATGGACAGGCAGAGCAGATGGTTGGAGAAGCAGCCAGGATGGGTGCTCAAGGCAGGATTCCACGCTGGGAAAGGGCTGGTGGGAGCCAGTGTGTCTCCTAGGCACAAGGTTAGACTTTTTTTCCATGTCAGAGATCAAGAAAGATGGAATGTTCTAGAAGCCTGAGACCCAACTAACTGGCTCCCACACTGGGCAGGAAGTGGCCTTGTATCCCTCACCAGAAGCTTGGAAACAATTTTTGAGGCCTACCTTGAGCTGGAAAGAAGCTCCTGGTATTATTCCAGGCTGAACTTTCGCTGGTTGCAGGACCAACCATGGCTGTCAGTTGGTGGCTGGAGGCTCACTTGAGCAGGGCCAGGTGGGGCAGGGCCCCGGTTGACCCACAGCAACAATGTCTGGCAGCCGGTATGCTGGAACCCATCGTGACAGACACCAGTGGTCAGCTGCCCAACATCCATCCCCACCCTCTGCCTGTAATAGAGTAGCAGATAATCAGCTGGGGTTGCTTTGAGGAGGGCTTTTCTTTCCTGATGAAAAGAGATGGACTCAGCTCTAACCCATTCTCATTCTTCCCTTCTCCTTCTCCTTCCTTGTTCTTCCCTCTTCCCTTGTCTTGAATGTGGATCTAATGGCTGGAATGACAGCATCCATCTTGTGACCATAAGGAAAGAGATACACAGAGATTTCAGCCCAGGCGTCCTCCAGACACTGGACAGCATTTGGATTTCCCCTTACGTGAGATAAATACATCCTTATTTAAGTCACTGAGGCACACACTCTGTGTGTGTGTGTGTGTGTGTGTGTGTGACTGAACAGAATCTTAGTTATCCCCCAGTCTGTCCTCAATTTAGCCACCCCTAATGATTTTCCTAAAACACGGGCATCACTGTGTCCCTCTTCTTGGGAGATACCATCCTGCTCTATCAGACTGACCAGAATGAAGAAGACTGAGAGTACTCCAAGCTTGTAGAAGGCACCGGAAAACAAAGCCTAGCACCCACTGCTGATGGTACTGTGCGTTGGTCCAACACTTTGGGAGAATAATCGGCAATAGCTTTCCAGATTAAAGAGGTTCACGACCGACTCTTGGGCAGTTGCGTGGAGTCAAGAGAGCACGGCTCCCGCACCCCGCGACCCTGGCCCAGGACACACCTCATACTGGTTGGCAATGTGGGGCCTGGCAGAGCCGTGGGGCCCGTCCCAGCTGAGGCCAGCATTGTTGTGACCGGCGGCCGTGGGTTTCCACCCAGCTGGACGGGCCTGCAGCTGGGCCCTGCCTGACGGTAATAAAGAACATGGCGACCTCACTGGCCGGCCACAGCCCAGCGGCAGGAAACATTCCAGGAGCACCTGTTTCCTGAGGACCCTGTCAGGGGCTCCCGGGCACCATCTGGGCGCTGCCCCACATGTTGTTTGCATTAGGAGTTTAGAAAAACAATTCAGCTTTGACTAATCGCTCTTTAATTCTTTCAGGCACATCCAAGGCCTCACCCCTGCCCTACTCCCTCTTTCTAGCTCCTCTCAGGAGCTCCCCAGGCTGCTGTGCACGCGAGCACAGGGTGCTCACAACATCCTCCCTCACACCCCACGCACTCACACACACCCCACATCTACGCACACCCACGTGTGCGCCGTCCATACCTCCACTCAAACACACACACACACATCACACTCCACCTGTCACACAGCACACACTCTCACCCACGCCACACACTTCTACCCACAACCTGCTCAAAGACGCACACACTCACACGTATACACGCATGCACACAATACACTCACATGTGTGCTTACATACTCACAAACACACACACATACACACACACACACCCGCCTTATATAGTTCTGGAGAATAACCTTCTCTCTCTGTAAAGATGGGGGCTTCAATCAAAAGAAATGAAATCTTGCCATTTGCAACGACGTGGATGGAACTAGAGGGTATCATGCTTAGCGAAATAGGTCAATCGGAGAAAGACAACTATCATATGATCTCCCTGATATGAGGGAGAGGAGATGCAACATGGGGGGTTAAGGGGGTAGGAGAAGAGTAAATGAAACAAGATGGGATTGGGAGGGAGACAAACCATAAGTGACTCTTAATCTCACAAAACAAACTGAGGGTTGATGGGGGGAGGGGGGTTGGGAGAGGGCGGGTGGGGTTATGGACATTGGGGAGGGTATGTGCTATGGTGAGTGCTGTGAAGTGTGAAAACCTGGCGATTCACAGACCTGTACCCCTGGGGATAAAAATATATTATATGTTTATAAAAAATAAAATTAAAAAAAAAGATGGGGGCTTCACTCCTCTAAGGGTGGCAGGGGAAGGGAAGGTATGAGACCTTAGGGGCCCTAAGAACTTGGGGGTGCAAAGCGGCGCTTATGAGCGTGGACCAGGAGCTAAAATGCCAAGGTTGAATTCTAATTCTACAACTTCCCGCCTCTGGGCATCCTGTCCGCCTGTCTGTGGTGCAGTCTCCTCCTTCATCAGAGTGGGAAGCTGCTGCTGTTGGTGGTGCCTCTGTACAGGCAACAAGCTTAGAACAGTGCCTGGCTTTCTGTTTGTTTAAAAAATTCCACAAATCAAAGTAACACCGAAACCCAGTACTGAACGTAACAGGCTTTTCCTCTGGATGTTTCTGATGGCATGATTCTGAATCAGTTCCCCAAAGCTGAGGGTTCCTCCTCGCCTGGATGTCCCTGCTTTACTACCTCTACAGGGGAGCCGGTGGCCTTCTGTAAAGCAGAGGAAGCCGAAGCACAGAGAGGTTAAGTTGCTTTCCTGACGTCACACAGCCTGGAGCCGTTCTGCAGAGTTTCCACTGTGAACCACACAGGGAATGCTTCCAGGACAGGTTGCGCTGTGGGGGAAAGGGGCAGGGCAGGAAGAGGGGGAGGCTTGGTGAGGGAGGAGGGAAGCGGGACGGGTGGACTCAGTTGTAGACAGTGGGCACGGCTGCAGGAAACTGGGGTGGCCTCAACGAAGGCCCCCAGCTGGAGTTAACACAGACTGTCCGGCTGGACTGGGCCCAGTTTCCAGGCGGCTCGAGGGCGGGAGGCCCGGGGGGGCTGTGGCGCCGGTGGGGTGGAGGGTGCCCGCAGAAGGGCTGGCAGGACCGCGGGGCAGTGCCCAGCCCCGTACCCGGCTGAGAGCTTCCTGAGGCCTCATTCTGGCCTGCCACCCAGGCCACAGCCCAGGCCTGATGGCCCTAGCAGGGCTGCCATCTAGAACAAAGCGTCCTGCAGGAATTCCGGCCTGGGTAATGCGATGCATTGTGGGGCCAGTCCCTGGGCTGGGTCACCCCACCCCCACAACCCCAACCCACTGTCTGCTCACTGTCTGGGGTCTTGGAAGTCACCAGCAGCACTTAAGATGGCAAGGACCCCCTTGCTTGGCCCGCCCCTGAATTCCACAGCTGCTTTGATACTCACCTCACCTCTCCCCTTCCTGTCCTCAAAAGTGTTTGCCTCGGGACCAGCAAGCTGGGCGGGAGGGGGCGCTTCCTGGCGGGCCGGACTGCTGGGCTGAGCTGAGACTCCCAGACTGTTACAGCAGCGAAGATTTCCTTCCTGAAAAACACACCAGCCTCTGCTCTCTGTCCCTCTGGGTTTCTCTCCAGAGAGCCTGGGCAACCTCTACTCCTCGGCTCCTGGCTGGACTGTAGGGAGCCCCTTCCTCCAGGGGCCCCCACAGCCAGGCAGGTGCCCTGATTGCACACAGCCCACCAAGATGAAGTCAGAGCCCAGATCAAATTTCTTAAGCCTCTGTGCCCAGGTTTTCTCATGTGTATATGGGCATCTCTTTCCCTCACCCCATTACCCAGTGTGCCCGCAAACCCTGCCCACTCTGCCTTCACCGTGCATGGAATCTGACCTCTTTGCCTGATCCCCTGCTGCCACTCAGTCCCAGGTCTCCCCAGGGCTCCCCTGGGTCCTTTGTGATCCAAACACAACCTCTTCTCCCCAGGGCAGGTGACAGGATCCCACTTTAACCAGTACCCCCTTTGCTCAAAACTCTCCCCAGGCTCCTGCGTCATCCAGAGGGAAAGTCCTCCCCTCCTTTCTCCTCTCTTCCTTTCCCTCCTTTCCTACCATTCGCCCCCATTCTCCACCCTCCACACAGGGGCTTCCTCCTGCTCCTCATACACACAGGCCCAGGCCTGCCCCAGGGCTCTTGCAATGGCTGTTCCCTCTTCCTGGAAGGTGCTCCCCTCAGATACCACCAAGGTTCACTTCCTCACATCCTGTGAGTTCTCCTCAAATGTCACTTCTTTGTTTAAACCCTCCCCTGCTCCCCTTCCTGCTTCGGTGTCTCCCAGGCATTTCCAGCCTTCACGAACTTTGCTGATAGAGTCCTTCTTGCTGGAAGGTCAGCATGGAAGGTTGAAGGTGGGGAGGCTTCCTGCTTTCACAACCTGCGGTGTCCCTGACACTTGGGACAGAGGCAATGTTCTTAGAAGGTACCTGAAAAACAACTGTTGCCTGAGGGAATGAAAAGCCCCTGCCTTAAGGGGTCAGGAGCACTGACGAAGGTAATATATGTGAAGTGCTCAGCGGGTTCAGAGCAGAGCCAATGCTCAGTGGATAAGAATGGTGATGATGGTGTAGACTAGTAGTGGTATTAGAGTTTTGGCGGCTCTTGTTGGAAGTCCTTGGTGGACCAGCATCCGTTCCCTCTTCTTTCGATAACTCACTCCATCCCCCCTGGGAACAAACCCTCCCCTCCCCCACCGTGGGCCCAGTGATTGCCTGGGGCTGGCTCTGGCTGGCTCTGGGGGTGGGCCACCCCAGCCACAGCTAGCCAGGGCCCTGCATTCCCCTGCCCACCGCAATAGGCTCAGAGACGGTCCTGATCCAAGTCAACCGGAGGCATTCCTGTTTCTGATGGCCTCCAGGCTGAGCAGATAGACTAGAGGGCTGGAACTATGGCAGCCATCTCTCCACCAGGAGGAGAGTGAGGCCACCAGAGAAGGTGAGCTAAACTGAAAAATCTGGGAACAGTGATGGTGTTTAGAACCCTTAATTTGGGCTTAATCCATGTCTGGGTTTTCAGCTACTTGTGTCAGTAATGCTTATTTTAGTTAGGCCAGTTGAGGTCAGGTCATCACCTGCCACCAGAAAAGTCCTGCTTCATCTGGCATCTGACCTGGAATCCTCTGGAAGATTTTCCCTTCACCCCCATCCTTCTCTTCTCTTCCTTCCATCTGACAGGGATTTTAGCCCCACTCTGTTTGGTGTTTGGTAGCCAGTGATTCCTGTCTTTATTGGATTCTGGTCCCCTTCCCAGCTACACGTCTTTCCTACTATTTGTCTGGTTTCTGGTGACCCTTTAACACATGGCTCACTCATTTGCCAAATTAATGGCATTAATGCTTGAACAGGAAGGGTGGAACATTCTGGTTAATCAAAGGTTCTGGTTGACTGAGAGTTTTTACCCCCTTTCCAACCTTCCTCTGGGACCCCGTCTCCTCTCTTCTTTTCTTGCTTATCTATCATAACCATCCTGCCTCTGTGTGAGCCCTGGACACGTCCTGTCCCTTCCTCTTTTTTTTTTTTTTTTTTTAGATTTTATTTATTTATTTGAAAGAGAAAGAGCATGCACACGGGTGGGGAGAGGGGCAGAGGAAAGGGAGAAGCAGACTTTCCATTGAGCAAGGAGCCTGATGCGGAACTCGATTCCAGGACCCTGGGATTGTGATCTGAGGAGAAGGCAGACACTTAACTGACTGAGCCACCCAGGCGTCCCACGTCATGTCCCTTCCTGAGCTGAGTACTTTGCACTGGCTATTCCCTTTGCTTGGATGGTCCTTCCTTCAGAGCCTCCCATGGCTGCCTTCTTACCCTTCAGTTATCAACCCAACTGTCCCCTCCTCTGAGAGGCCTCTCTTGACCAATTTATTGGTCTATTGACTATTTTATTCCAAAGCTACCCTCTTTTCGGTAGCACTTGTCACTTTTGGAAATAATTTTATCCACTTGTTGATCTGTGTCCCTTGCTGGAAGATAAGCCACATGAGCTTGGGGGTCAGAGCTGTCTTACCTGCCACCCCCAAGGCCCTGCTCTCCCCATGGCACCACACTGCTTTATTTGCTTCCTAAGAGTCATGGAACCTCATCAGTCCAAGGAGAGCCTTTCATGCCCACAGTTACTAAGTCTGGCTTATTTCTTACCCTTACCCTTCCCTTCTGCTCCATCCCACGGTCCCTGCCTCGTTCAGGCTTTTGTCATACCACGTCATAGCTCCCAACTAGGGCCCCTGCCTCTCCGCATCCTTTCTCTGCAGCAAGGCTGTCCCACTCCTGTCAGGCACTTCATCTGGACCATTCTTTGGTTCTCTGCCTAGTGTCTCAGTTATAGATGCAAAAGTCACTCTAGGTATTTTAAGCAGAAGACTTAATACAGGGACTTGGGTGCTACTTTGGGGGACCTGGTGGAGCCTCCGGGATGATCGCAGAAAACATGGCAGAACCTGGCCCCAGCTGGGCCACCCTCGGGGAGCAGGCGATCCGTAACTACCACGGGAACTGCTAGTTCAAGTGCAGAGCCTTTCAACTGGGATCCAGGGATCAGAAGCCACTTCAGCTGCTGCAGCTGCTGGTCGAGGTCCCATGAAGTTGGAGCCTGGACCATCCCTGCCGAGACCCATCATCTTCGCAACCATACTTAGCAGCAGAAAACCCCAAAACTTCCAAATCACACACGAGCGCCCCTGATTGGTGGAATCTAATTTGACCCTTGTTGTAAAGGATTCTGGGAAATGTAGTTCACGTGTGCCCACTTCTGCGTTTACAGTGTTGACCACAGAGGAGGTGGGCACAGACACTGGTGGCCCACTGCATGGTGTGTGTTGCAATGAACCCTGACCCAGGGCCTTTGGGTCTGGCCCAGGGAGGCCTTCCCTGCTGCTGTGTCAGGCCAGGCCCCTCTCCTATGCCCTCGTGACAGCTTGCACTTTTTTTCAGAGTGCACACTGCAGTTCCTACCTATGAGGGTGCACGGTCACCAACGAGGCCTGTCCGTGCATGAGACTGTATGCCCATGACGCAGGGGCCCCTCGTGCCCGGGGGAAGGGGCTCCAAGAGGACAGTGTTGCTGAAGGAACCCTGCCGTTCTTCTCCCCACTCCCAGAGCATTTCCTGCCTGCATGGCCTTTCTGACGGCTCCCCCAGCCTATTTTGAACCACTTCCTCTCTTTGGGGCATCGGCCCTCTTTCCTGCAGCTCAGAGGGAGGACCGCTCCTGGAGACACTAGGTCAACTTAAACTCCAAGGTGAAGATGTAAGGAGGGGACGCTTGCCAGGCCTCCCACTGAGGTAGCCTGGGCCTCGAGGCCAGAACGAGGACCCTGACCTGTGTCCTATCATACCCCCTACCCTACCCCTACCCCCGCCTCCCCGACGGCTCTGAAGGAGGCTCTGGGCCTGAAGTAGAGAGGTGCCTGCTTCCTTCTGGAGACTTGCTATTGATGGCAGTGAGACAGGTGGCTTACTTGGAAATTCCTGTCTGGGGGAGCCCTTGCTTCAAGGGGCTCAGACATCACACATCTGCTTTCTTCTCCATGGGGTCCCCCCTCAGGAACGTGTTCCCCACCATGTAATGACTGGCCCCAGCCACTCCAGGGCTCTCATCTCCCCAGGTTCAAATCTTTGTCTGGGAGTTGCCTGCCGAAGTTCTATTCTTCGCCCTGGCTGGAGCAGCTTGGCTACCGTTTCCACCCTGAACCAGGTACTATCAGGTGGAGGGGTGGGGAGCACAGGATCTGGAGGTGATGGGACCCCTGAGGGCAGACCAGGGCTTGGGAGTCATTCAGGATATGTTGCACGGACGAGTGGATGAAGGATAGAACAGGGGGCCACTCGGCCTCAGGTGCTAAGAGGATATGGATTCCAGAGGCTTATATCTGGGGTTTCTTGTGCTTGGGGCCAGCGTACGGGGAGCCAGGCTGGGGTACAAGAGGCCAGAGAGGCTGCTGGGGAGTCGTTTCCTCTTGTGGGCGGAGAGGTCCGTGTTGGGGAACCTGAGCTCCTTCTGCATGTTTGGTCCTGTAATGACCATCCCTGTGTTTGCTTCCCCTTGGAGGCAAACAAAGTTCTTGTCTGGAGGACACTGGTGAAGAAGTTCGTTCCTATGTGACCTTGAGTACTGTAGGTATCTGGGATAGGCTGCCAGCTGGCTCCCAGTATCTTCTCTCCTCTTTCCACCGTCACAGAAGCACCTGACCACCTTCTGGGATCACATCCCCACATCCCTTTAGCTGGGTGTGGTCACAGGATAGGTTGTGAACCATCTTCGGCCCTCCCCCCATCCGGCTGCCTGGAAGGCCGCTGTGGAGATGGGCCATCTGGGACCACACAGGGGCAGTGGAACAATAAGGTAGAGGGAGCCTGGGTCTCGGAGCCCATGGAGCCACCAACATTATCTGCCAAGAAAGGTTATGCCCAGACTAGTAGAGACAGAATAACGAACTTCTATATTCTACACCACTCTTACTTTGGGTTTCTTTCCTATAACCTGACTAATATATTCAAGGAGGGACCTCCTGAGCAGATGTCATGGGAGCCACAGAAGTCTGAGAGAGGGACCCCCCCCCCCACCATGGAGCAGCTCCTTCCCTGCCCATCCACAAGATTCTTTGCCTGGGGATCTTTCCAGCCTGACAACACCATCCTCCGACTCCCCACCCCTAACTAATTAAAGCCCCTCTGGCCATCCTCTCTGTCCCCTTTTGCTCCAAGGACCCTCTTGGCCAAAAGGACATGTCTTACAAGGATCCCACCCAGACTGAACGTGGGTGGGTGGGGCCAGGCTCAGAGGAAGACCCAAGTGCCCCCTGTCACTGCCCCTCCAAGTCTGCCCACCTTCTCCTCTCTGTCCGTGGCCACCCCTCCTGGAAGCCCACTGAGGAGGTGCCTATCGCCTCTGTCCCTGTTCTGAGCCAGGAACCCTCCTGCCCTCCCTCCCCCACCTGTTCCCTGGCATGTGCCCGGAAGTGCCAAGGATTCCCCATCTCTGAAAATGCTGTGCAGTGAGGCCCGCGGGTTGGCCTGCCAGGCCCCTCCACGCTGCCCTTCCAGAAACTCCCAGCCCCTTCCTGCCTGGCTTCCTGCCCATACCCTTCCTGGAAACTGGGCCCACCCTGCCCCCAGCCTAGGACGCCAATATTTCCATGGGGTAATTCAGCCTGCCCTTCCCCCCACCCCCGTGTCTGTCAGGGCCCCTCCTTTTACTCACAATATTAAAAGTTTGGAAAACAACTTGGGGGATGGGAAGGAGAGTCCGGCCATCACCCCCTCCTCCTGAGGTCTCCAGAGAGGACATGAAAGACAGGGGAAGACAATTGGAGAATTTCTATTTGAATGTCATCTAAAATGAGGACTTACTCAAGCATTACTAATACATAGAATGCAAATAATGTCACAAAAGATGTAAATAACATAGATATTAGGATGTTTGCTCAAAAGTGTTCTACTGATAGGTGCATTGATCCACAGTTTGGTGACCATCAGCCTAAGGCTGTTTCTGCTCAGCCCCACACCCTGAGCCCGTGTCCCTCTGAGGGGAGACCTGGTCTTCATGGAAGGACAACTCGAGGGCCAGACTGGGTATCAATGGAGGTGGGAGGGGCTGGCATTGTTGCTAAGGAAATGTCATGTTTTGTGTGTGTGTGTAAGCGGGGAGGGGGACTGTTCAGGTCAGGAAAAGGTTGGGCAAGGCCCTGGGAAGGTGCCAGAATGACTGGAATGATGGTTCTGGGTATGGAGGATTTTATTTGCTTACTTGATGAGAAAGGGGCCAAGTTTATGCCTTTCAAAACAAATGGAACCCTGACTTGACTTTCATAGTTTATTGTGTTCAACAGGATCATTTGACAGCATGTGACAGAAACCCAATTAATGCCCTAATCAATTTATGTGATTGAAAACTCTTCCAGGAGCACCTGGGTGGCTCAGTTGGTTAAGCGTCTGCCTTTGGCTCAGATCATGGTCCAAGGGTCCTGGGATTGAGGCTCACATGGGGCTCCTTGCTCAGTGGGGAGTCTGCTTCTCCCTCTCCGCCTGCCTGCCTCTCTGCCTACTTGTGATCTCTCTCTCTGTCAAATAAATAAATAAAATCTTAAAAAAAATTTCAGGACAAGTGACATTGGAAATATAACTCATTCCTTTGAAAAGAAGAAAAAGAAAAGAGAAAACTTTTCCAGTTTCAGGAAGAGCTGGTTCCAGGACCTCTGTGTTGGCTTCTTTCCCTGGAGGCTTTCTCTTTATGCCAGGCAGGTAGTTCCAGTGGCTTTAGGCTTATCATTAACAAGCTCAGCAATTCCTGTGGTGTAAGAACGTCCTCTTCCCATTAGTTCCAGGGGGAAAAAAAAAACCAGCAACACCGGGCTGACTGGCCATTGGCTCAGATTGGGTCGTATGTCCGGCTCTGAACCAATCATCTGGACTCTTACTGGCCAGGCATGGGTCACATGACATAGTCTTGGGGCAGGTGTGAGGGGTGACGTCAGCCCCTCCTCCCCTTCTAGGGGAGGATTCCTAAGGAGGATTCTCCTTAGGAAAACTCTGTTCTGCAAGCAAGGGGAAATAGAACTGGCAATGTCCCCACATTTACATAGCTGACTTCGAGGAGGTCTGGCTGTTACAGCGTATTTCCAACAATCACATATTTGTTTTTCCTCTAGGAATTTGGAGAGAGGAATGTGTTCCTCTCACCCAAGGTGTGTCTGTGGGCCACAGAGGGGGGTTTGATGGGGCCTCTGCAGAGGGCTGATTACAGGACCCAGTGCAGGCATCCATAGCTTGGGCACTGAGGCAGTGGGTCAGCGTGGTCCTTCCTTGGCATTCTGGTCCTCCAGGTAGGGACTGCAGAGGTAGGAAATGAGAGCTAGGTATGTTGTGCGGCAAAATGGGGAGGCTTTCCTATCGCTTTGATTTGGGTTCAAATTCCAGCTTGGTTACTCTATCGTAGGTGACTTTGCGGAAGTGACTTGATCTCTTGGAGCCTTGGTTTTATCTCCCCTAAAATGGAGTGTGCCCCCCCACCTGAGGGAATTTTGGGAATTGAGAGAGATGATATATTTAGAATACAGAGCATAGTCTGAGGAACACAGTGGGGCTGGTGACCAAGGTGATTATTATTGTAAGTTCTGGGACTTGGGGAGTGTGCACTCTTGGGTGGAGGGGCCTGGACAAGGCATGGGGGCTGCCTTGTTCCCATTGGGGTTGGTTTGGGCTATAGCTGTTTTTCGCCTGAGTCAGCAGGTGGGAGGCCTCTGGTGATATGGCTTCAGGGAGCTGGGATTCGAGGTCAAGAGGTAGAAGCTGGCGTCTTTGTCACTGCCTTCTGCCATCCTTTCCCGAACTGCAGATGTTGGGAAGCAAGAAAAGAACCTTTTCCAGACTCTTTTGCAGCTAGAGCTTTGGCAAAGATTGAGAGATTTCAGCAAATACTCATCTGGTCCCTAACAATGACCCCTGGGGAGGGGGTTCCACAGGACATTTTCTTTCTTTCTTTCTTTTTTTTTTTTTTTAAGATTTTTATTTATTTACTTGACAGACAGAGATCACAAGTAGGCAGAGAGGCAAGCAGAGAGAGAGGAGGAAGCAGACTCCCTGCAGAGCAGAGAGCCTGACATGGGGCTCGATCCCAGGACCCTGGGATCATGACCTGAGCCGAAGGCAGAGGCTTTAACCCACTGAGCCACCCAGGTGCCCCCACAGGACATTTTCTTGACCAGAACTTTGAGTAATACACTGGCGAAGGGAACATCAGAATTTTGAAAGGCTGTGTCATGGTCATTCTCTACAGGATGGTGATGATGGGGAGACATCCCCATTGAAATGAGCTCCCTGCCTGGATGGTAGAAATGGCCACAAATTCTTCCTATTCTATCTGTAGCACTCTGCCGCTCTTCCCAGGTGGAGTCTGGTTCTCCACCTCTTGTACCTAATTTCCAATGTTCAATCTGCTTTGGACAACAGAACAGTAACAAGGGTGGCCCAAGCCAAAACTTGAAAAATGTTTGCCCTTTTGGAGCTTGTCTGCCCTTTCATCCTGCTATGGAACCTGGCCTCTGGTTAAAAATTCTGGGCTAGCCTGCTGAATGATGAGAGACATGGAGCCCACTTGTCCCTGTCTCCCTGGCTGACAGCCAGCTAATTGCCAGATACGTGAGGGAGGATGTCCTAGGTCATGCAGCCACCAGCTGACTACAGGCACATGAAAGGCTCAGTGAGCCCACTCAGACCGCAAGAACTATTCAGCTGATCGCCGAATTGTGAGCAAAGTGAAAGGCTGGTGTTCCAGCCACTAAGTTTTGGGGAAGTTGACTGATTCGAGGAAGCAGGAGAGTATGGGCAGTGGTACCTAACCACCAGAGATAAGGTGTGCAGCTGGGCCAGAGCAAGAAGCAGGATGCTTGGTCCACAGAAATCTTCAGTGGTGGCTAAGTGATCATGGCATCCCTGAGCTAAAATACACGGGCAGCCTAGGAGAGTCTTATTTGATCTGCATGCCTCAAATTCTGATATGTCCTATTTTCATTTCTGTTATTCAAATATTTTCTAATTTCCTTTGTAGTTTCTTCTCTGACTCCTGGGTTATTTGGAAGTATATTGTTTAGTTATTTATTGACTTCTGATTTAATTCTATTGTGGGGAGAGAAAATATTTGAATCCTTGTAAATGTATTGAGACTTGTATTATCATGCAGAATACAATCTGTTTCAGTAAACGTTCCATGTGTACTTGGAAAAAAAATGTGTATTCAGATGTCCTTGTGTGTAATGTTCTAAAAATGTTAATTAGGTCAATTTGGTAATGCCATTCAAGTCTTTTCTATCGGGGGGCGTAATGTTTTTGTCCTTGCGAGTCATACCATCTCTGTTGCAACTACTCTTGACTTTGGCATCATAGCATCAAAGCAGTCATCAACCATATGTAAATAAATATGCATGGCTGCATTCCAAGAAAACTTTATTTATGAAAGCAAGGCTGATCTGTTTGCTGACCCTTGTTCCATATCCTTACTGAATTTCTGTCTACTTTGTTCTATTAGTTATTGAGAGAAGTATGTTGAAATCTCCAACAGTAAATGTGGATTTGTCATTTTCTCCTTTAGCTCATCAGGTTTTGCTTCATGTATTTTGAAGTTGTGTTATTAGGGCCTTGACATTTAGGATTTTTATGTTGTTGTTTTTTTTTATCATTTAAGCCCTTTGTCATTATGAAATATTTTTTTAAACTTGTGGTAATAGTCCTTGTTCTGAAATCTACTTCGTATGATATTAATATAATCGCCAGCTTTTTAAAAAAGTGTGTGTGAGTGTTATGGTGTTATGTATATATATTTCCATTCTTTTACTTTTCATCTATTGGTAGCCTTTATATTTTAAAGTGACTTTTTATAGAGGGCCTAGCCCTTGCCTTTTTACCCAATCTGACAATCATTATCTTCTAATTAGGATGCAAAACATTCACATTTAATATGGTTATTGAAATAACTGTATTGAAGTATAATATTTTAATTGATTTCTGTCTTCTCTGTTCTTCATTCACTCATCTTCTTTTCCTGCCTTCTTTTTCTTCTGCAGAGTCTAATGTGCTGTTAACCCTATTCAGGCTATTGTTCATTTGTAGAAGTTTGATTTTGGTCTTTCTAAAAAAGATTTTATTTAAAGAGAGAGAGAGAGAGAGAAAACACGGGCAGGGAGAAGGAGAAGCAGCCTCCTGGCTGAGCAGGGAGCCTGATGTGGGGCTTGATCCCAGGAGCCTGGGCTCATGACCTGAGCCAAAGGCAGCTACTTAACAGACTGAGCCACCCAGGCACCCTCAAATATCCTATTAGTACCATTGTCAAATCATTCTGTCATCTGTGTTATTTCAGGGTCTGTTTTTATTGACTACTTTCTTGCCTTGCCTTTTTTTTTTTTTTTTTTTTCCTTTTGGGTTCTTTGTGTGCCTGGTAATTTTTGATTGCATGACAGGCATTGTAATTATTATGCTCTTGTGTGTTTGATTTTGTTTGTTTTGTATTTCTTTAAATATTTTGTGGCTTTGTTCTGGGATAGAATTTAGTTCTTTTGAGACATGCTTTTAAGCTTTTTTAGGTTCAGAACAGCCTTTAGTCTAGGGCTAATTAGGCTCCATTACTGATTTGGGAGGACTTCACACTCTGGCTGGTGGAACACAATCTGTGTAGCTGTGTAGGATTAGGAGACAAAGAATGGTTTGTCTAGAAGAACAGAAATGAGAAAAAAATGGTGTTCCCGTTATCTATTGCTGTGTAAGAAACCATCCCAAAATACAGTAATGTGAAACAACTTTCTACAATGCACTTGAACACTGTGGGCTATGCATTTACATTTGTACAGGAACAGTGGGTCTTTTCTGCTTCTGGCTATCTAGGCCCTCAATTGGGATGACTTGAATAGGTGGGAGTAACTCTGACAGCTGCAGGGCTGGAACAGCTGGGGCTGAAGGATCCATTTCCCAGAGGGCTTTTTCATTCATGTATCTTGAACCTGAGCTGGAAAGACTGAAGTATGAGCTCAGGTATGATTGTCTACTAGATCATCTATACATGGCCTCTCCTGTGTGGCAGAGAGATGGTTGGACTTCTCAGGATTGTTGGACTTCTTACATGGTGCCTCAGCACTCTGGGACCAAGGGTTCCAGCAACAAGGCAGAAAGCTTCATGACCTTTTATGACCTAGCATTTAAGTTTCCATAGTATCATTTCCACCATAATCTATTAATAGAACTAGCCAAAAGCCTTCCCATACTCATGGGAAAAGGATTAAAGGGGGAGAGTATCAAAGAATGCACACTCATATTTTAAAACCACCACAAGTTTTGTCTTGGATCAGAGGTAGAGATGAATGATTAAAAGTGTTAGATGATACTGAATAAATAGGTACATTGAGGGAAAAAACAAATTGTTGGATTCAACAATGAGGCCATGATCATGGGAATTCTCTCAAGGGCCTAAAAGGGCAATGGGAGGTGGGAGAGCAAAAACATCCAATGTAGACTTCAGGAATGCTGCATACACAATTTCTATAGTAGGTGAACTCAGAATAGAGATCTTCAACAAATACCTCTTAGGAATTTCTGAAAAGAGTTGTCTTCCATTGTCGACCATCTGTCTTCCATTTCTTTACTACCTGCTTACTCCATGAGCCTTAGAAATCTGGCTTCTGCCTCCATTATCACTGAGACGTCTCTGGAAATTACCTCTCTCATTTGCTTGGACCATCTGTTGTGTGGATCCCTCCCTACTCCTTTGATTTCTTCTCTATCCTCTGTACTCTTCTAAATTCCTTCTGATTTTTTGGCTGTTCATTCTCTGAGCCAACTCTTCTTTTCATCACTGAAAAGTCAATGTCTTCCAAGGATCTTCCCTGGTTTCTCTTCTCTTTTGACCCTCTTATCCACTCCCATGGTTTCAGTTCTCACCTCTTTGTTGATAACTTTCAAATCTCTCTGTCCCTGCTAGGCTTCTCTCTTGCACTTCAGACCTCAATATTGCATTACTTCCTGGACATTAGAATGTACACAGGCATTTTAAATTCAGAATATCCAATATTGAATTCGTTCTCTCTCCTTTTCATCATATGGCTCCTCTTCCTGGATCCCTGTCTCTGTGAAGGACCCCAGTAACCATGAAATTTCTAGATCCAGAAACCCCCATATTGTCTTGATCTTCTCCATCTTCTCACATATAGTCAACCAATCAATAGGTCTTATTTATCCTACCTCTTAAATGATTCTTCCACTCAAGTCTTCCTCCCCATCTGCATTGGTAATCACTGAAGTTTGAGTTTCTATCAATGGTAGATTATATTGTTCTAGACCAACCCTTCCTCTGAGAATAACTAGAAAATGTGAACCAAATATCTAAAAAACATCTCTCTGAAGAGTTACCATGGCAATGAGGGATTGCAAAGTTAAAATATGGGAGAGAAGGGACACCCAGAGAACTCTTCCTGGTATTTGGCTCCATTTCCTTATCAAGGCAATAATTGATTCTCCCGGAGGCTGAAGCTAAAGGCCAGATGTATTTCAGGGCAAGTAGTTAAATTCTGTACTACATATTATTTCCCTCAAAGAAGCCTGGGTTGATTGGATGAATTTGTGGAGCAATTATGCCCCCAAGGCATTGATGAAAATAATAAAACAATCAACCCTGATTAGTGAAGCTTAGCAGCTGGATATGGTGAGGGAAAGAAACAGTCAAAATGAAATTCGCCCACATGATTTTTATCCCAGAGTGACTGTGGGTATCTTCAAGGCACAAACTCTGAGGAGCAACATCAGAGGCCTCACACTGCAGGATGGCAGTGAGAGATGACTTCACTAATATAATTCAACCCAACACTAAAAAACGAACCAAACCAACCAAACCAAACAAACAAAAAAACTCACCCCCCAAAAACCCCAGATGAATAAAAATAGCAAGTCTAAAACAGTAGGGAGACAGTACCACAGAGACCAGTACCCAGAATTGCTGTAATATGCCATCTAAAATGTCAAGTTTCCAACAAAAAATTATGACTAATGTAAAGAAACAAGAAAGTATGGCCCATATACCAGGAAAAAGAAAGGCAATAGAAACTAAAGATTTCAAAGTGTCCATTATAAATATGTTCATGAAACTAAAGAAAACCATGATTAAAGAAGTAAAGGGAAGTATAATAATAATGCTGCATGTTGCATTAAGTAGAAGATATCAATAAAGAAAAATAATTTTTTAAAAGATTTTATTTCTTTATTTGACAGAGAGAAAGAGAGACCACAAGTAGGCAGAGAGGCAGGTGGTTGTGGGGGGGAAGCAGACTCCCTGCCAAGCAGAGAGCCCAATGCAGGGCTTGATCCCAGGATCCTGAGATCATGATTTGAGCTGAAGGCAGATGCTTAACCCACTGAGCCACCCAGGTGCCCCAAAGAGAAATAATTTTTAAAAAATAAACAAAAATTCTGTAGTAAAAGAGTAAAATTTTGGAGAAAAGTAAAAATAAGATGAAAAAATTCACAGGAAGAAGATTTGAATTGTAGATTTGAATTGGCAGAAGAAAGAATCAGTGAACATGAGAATAGGCTGATAGAGATAACGTGATTGATCTAATGAATAGGGAGAGAAAAGAGAATGAAGAAAAATAAACAGAGACTCAGAAAAACCAAGCAAACACACCAACATGCACACAATGGGAGTACCAGAAGGGAAGGGGAGAGAGAAAGGAGCAGAAAAAAATATTTGAAAAAGTAATGGTTGAAAACTTCCCATATTTATTGAAAATATATTAATCTGTATGTCTGGGAAGCTCAAATAATTCCAAGTAGGAAAATGCAAAGAGATCTACAAACAGACTTATTATTCAGTAAAAATGTTGAAAATCAAAGACAAGGATGGGGTGCCTGGCTGGTTAAGTCAGAAGAGTGTGTGGTTCTTGATCTCAGGGTCATGAGTTCAAGCTCCATGTTGGGTGTAGAGAGTACTAAAAAAAAAAAAAGAACTTGAAAAAAAACGTTGAAGACAGGAGAAAGCCTTGAAAACAGCAAGAGAAAAATGACGTTACTTACAAGGGAATTCCAATAAGAATAACATCTGGTTTCTCATCAGACAGTGAAGTTCAGAAGGCAGTGGGATAACAGTCAAACTGACAGAGAAAAAAATGGTTAACCAAGAATCCTTTATCCAGCAAAACTATCTTTTGAAAGTAAAAATGAGGTAAAGACATTATCAGATAAACAAAAACTGAGAATTTTTTTTTGCCAGTAGACCTACCTTACAAGAAATACTAAAGGAGGTTCTTAAGGCTGAAGGCAAGTTACCCTCGACAGTATTTTGAATCCACACAAAAAACAAAGATCACTGACAAAATAATTATGTAATTATAAGAAAAAGTATAAATTATATTTCTTTTCTTCTCTTATTTAAAAAGCTAATGTGTAAAACAATATGTATATAATAATGTATTGTTGGGCCTCTACCATCTTAAAATGTAACATATAGCACAAAAGAGATGGGTGGAACAAAGCTGTATTTGGGGTAAGGAAATGCCTCCAGATGGTAACTTAATCCACAGGAACAAATGATGGGAGCCAGAAATGATAAATAAGAAGAGTAATGAAACTAAATTTATAAATATATATTTGATCCTTCTTCTCAGTTTCTTTAAGAGAATGACATTATATAAAGTAATAATTAAAACAATGTAGTGTTGAGTTTAGAACATTTATAGATATAATATGTAGTATAATGTCAAAAAAGGAGGAAAAGGGAAAAGTATTTTATAGAAGTAACATTTCTATATCTCACTGGAATTAAGTTAGTATAAATCAAAAACTGATGGTAAATCCTAGAGCAACCACTAAGGGAATACCTCAAAAACATACAGTAAAAATGTCACTAAAGAAATTTAAATGTTACCTTAGGAAATATTGTTAATGCAAACAAAAGCAGGAAGGATACAGGAACCAAAAGATATGAGACATATAGAAAATAAAAAATAAAATGGTAGATGTGAATCTAGCTATATTAGTAATAACATTAAGTGTGAATGAATTAAATAATGCAGTAAAAGGCAGAGATTATCAGTTTGAACTAAAAAAAATACCAACCTCTAACTCTTTGTGGTCTTTAGATTTAGAGAAACAGATAGATTAATGGTACAAGGAAGGAAAAAGATGTATCATATGGACAGCAAACAAAATCTGCACTGGCTATACAAATAGACAAAATGGACTTAAAACAAAAGAAGTTCCTAAAGATAAAGAGGGACATTTTATAACAATAAAAGTGTCAATCCATCAGGAAGATATAATAATTATAAATATATATGTACTTAAAAACAGAGCATCAAAGTATATGAAACATTGCTATAAATGAAGAGAGTTGTAAACAATTCAACAATAATGGTTAGAGATTTCAATACTCCACTATTGACAGTGGATAAAACAACTAGACAGAAGATAAACAAAAAGCCCAGAAGACAGCAACACTATACACCACTAAACCTAATACACATCTATAGAATATTCCCCAAAACAGCAGAATACACATTCTTTTCAATTGCCCATGAACATCCTTCAGGAGAGCCCATAAGCTAGGTTATAAAACAAACTTCAGTAAATTTTATTTTATTTATTTATTTTTAAAGATTTTATTTATTTATTTGACAAGGAGAGAGAGATCACAAGTAGACAGAGAGGCAGGCAGAGAGTGGGGGAGAGGCAGGCTTCCTGGAGAACAGAGAGCCCGATGCAGTGCTGGATCCCAGGACCCTGAGATCATGACCTGAGCCAAAGGCAGAGGCTTAACGCACTGAGCCACCCAGGTGCCCCAAAACTTCAGTAAATTTTAAAGGATAGAAGTAATACTGAGTAAGCTCCTGGCCACAATGGAATGAAGTTAGAAATCAATAACAGAAAATAATTTAAGAAACTCACAAATATGTGGAATTTAAACAATACCCTCCTGTATTACCAGCAGGACAAAGAGGAAATCAAAGAGAAATTAGAAAATACTTATAGGTGAATGAAAACAAAGACACAGCATGTCAAGAGGGAAAAAAAGCAGTCTTAGAGGGAAATATATGTATCTGACAAATGCCTATATCAAAAAAGAAGAAAGATCTCAAATCAATAACCTAATCTTCCATCTTAAGACACTAGGGAAATAAGGGCAAATGAAACCTAAATCAAGAAAAAGGAACAATATAATGAAGATTAAAGTAGAAATTAAGAAAATAACGAATAGAAAAACAATAGAGACAATCAGCAAAACCAAAAGCTGGTTCTTTGAAAAGATCAAGAAGATTGGCAAACTTTTAGCTAGATTGACCAAGAGAAAAATGAGAGAAGACTCAAATGACTAGAATCAGAAAAGAAAGAGACATTACTACCGATCTTATAAAAATAAAAAGGATTATAAAGGCATATGATGAGCAATTTCATGCTAATAAATTAGACAACTTAGATGAAATGAACAAATTTCTAGAAGGACACAAAGCACCAAAACTGACTCAAGAAGGAATAGACAATCTAAATAGATCTCTAACAAGTGAAAAGACTGAGTTAGTAATTAAAATAACTACCACAAAGAAAAGCAGCCAGGGCCAGATGACTCCACTGGTGCATTCTACCAAACATTTAAAAAATTAATACCTAGGGGCTCCTGGGTGGCTCAGTGGGTTAAAGCCTCTGCCTTCGGCTCAGGTCATGATCTCAGGGTCCTGGGATCGAGCCCCACATGGGGCTCCCTGCTCAGCGGGGAGCCGGCTTCCTCCTCTCTCTCTCTGCCTGCCTCTCTGCCTACTTGTGATCTCTGACAAATAAATAAATAAATAAAATCTTCAAAAAAATTAATACCTATTCCTCACAAATTCTTCCAAAAAATAGAAAAGGAGGGAATACTCTCCAACTCATTCTATGAGGCCAGCATAATATCAAAGTGAAAAACATTACATGAAAAGAAAACTACAGACCAATATGTCTTATGAATACCAGTGCAAATATCCTTAGCAAAATGCTAACAAACAGAATTCAGCAACATATATAAAAGAATTAGGTACCATGATTATGTGGGATTTATCCAAGAATGCAAATTTGGTTTAACATCCAATAATCAAGCAGTGAAATAAAACTTATCAATAGAATGAGGGATAAATACATGCAATTATCTCAAAAGATGCAGAAAAATCACTTGACAAAATGCAACACCCTTTTATGATAAAAACATGAAACAATCTTGGAATAGAAAGAACTTCCTCAACCTGATAAAGGGCATCTACAAAAACCCCATCACTAACAGTAATACGTAATAGTGAAAGACTGGATACTTTCCCTCTAGGAATAAGAACAAGACAAGAATGTCCACTATCGCCACTTCTATTCAACATTGTTCTAGAGGTTCTACCCAGAGCAATTAGATGATAAAAGAAATAAAATGGATTTATATCAGAAAGTAAGAAGTAAAATTATTTCTATTCACAGATATGACATTTTATATAGAAAATCCTAAGGAAACCACTAAAAGACTATTATAGATAATAAACAAATTCAGCATGTTTGCAGGATATGAGATTAATATACAAAAACCAATTGTGTTTCTATACTTGCAAAGAACAATACAAAAATATAATTAATTAAACAATTCAATTGACAATACCATTGAAAAAATAAAATAGTCAGCAATAAATTTAACAAAAGAAGTACAAAAATTAAAAAAAAGAAGTACAAAAATTATGCCTTGAAAACTACAAAACATTGTTGAAAGACAGTAAGTAAATTCCAAATAAATGGAGAGAAATTTCATGTTTCTGGATTGGAAGACTTACTATTATTTAGATGACAATACTCCCTAAATTGACCTACAGAGTCAATGTAATCCCTGTCAGAATCTCAGATGACTTCTTGGTAAAAACTGAAAAAGTGATTCTAAAATTCATATGGAATTGCAAGGGATCAAGAATAGCCAAAATAATCCTGAAAAATAAGAACAAAGTAGGAGGACTCAGATTTTCTGATTTCAAAACTTACTACAAAGCAATAGTAATCGGGGCGCCTGGGTGGCTCAGTGGGTTAAAGCCTCTGCCTTCGGCTCAGGTCATGATCCCAGGGTCCTGGGATCAAGCCCCACATCGGGCTCTCTGATCAACAGGGAGCCTGCTTCCTCCTCTCTCTCTGCCTGCTTCTCTGTCTACTTGTAATCTCTGTCTGTCAAATAAATAAATAAAATCTTAAAAAAAAAAAAACCCAAAACCCAAAAAACACACAAAGCAATAGTAATCAAGACTGTATCACAGTGACATAAAGACAGGTGCATATAGAGCAATGGAAGAGAATTGAGACTCTAGAATTGAACCCATGTGTCTATGGTTGATTGTTTTTGGACAATGTTGCCAAGCTGGAAAAAGAATAGTTTTTTTTTTTTTTTCAACAAATGGTACTAAAGAACTGGATAGCCACCTGTAAAAGAATGAATTTGGACCCTTCTATCACACTGTATGCAAAAACCAACTCAAAGACCATTCAACAACCTAAATAAAAAACTTAAAACCAGAAAACTATTAGAAGAAACATGTGGATAATTTTCATGGCTCCATATTTGGCAATAGATTCTAAATTGTGACACTGAAAGCATGAGCAATGGTGGAAACAACCATTTATATTGAAGTCATCAAAATTTTAAAATTTTATGTTTTTTTTAAATTTTATGTTTTGAAGGACACTATCAAGAAAATGAAAAGATAACTCACAGAATGGGAGAAAATATTTACAAATCATGTATCTGATTAGGAACTTGTATCTAGAATAGATAAAGAAATCTTATAACTTAGTAGTAAAAAGACAACCAATTTTAAAAAAAGGTCAAAGGATTTGAGTAGGCATCTTTCCCAAGGAGATATATAATGTCCAATAAACATGTGGAAAGGTGTTCAACATTACTGGTCATCAGGGAAATACAAATTAAAATGACAAGATACCACCTCACTCCCATTAGGATGGCTATAATTATAAAAAAAAAATCAGACAATAGTTATGTGGAGAAGTGGAAACTCATACACTGCTGGTGTGGATATAAAATGGAGCAGCCACCTTGGAAAACAGTCTAGTAGTTCTTCAAATGGTTAAATACCATACGACTCAGAAAATCTAGTCTTAGGTATCTACCCAAGAGAAATGAAAATACATGTTCACACAAAAACTTGAATACAAGGGTGCCTGGGTGGCTCAGTCTGTTAAGCGTCTGCCTTCAGCTCAGGTTACCATCCCCAGGTCCTGGGATTGAGCCCTGCATTGGACTCTCCGCTCAGCGGGGAGCCTACCTCCCCGCATCTCTCTGCCTGCCTCTCTGCCTACTTGTGATCTCTGTCAAATAAGTAAATAAAATCTTTTAAAAAAAAGTCTCTATGATTTAAAAAAAAACTTGAATACAAGTGTTTATAGAAGCACTTTTTTAAAAAAGATTTTATTTATTATTTGATAGAGAGACACAGCGAGAAAGGGAACACAAGCAGGGGGAGTGGGAGAGGGAGAAGCAGGCTTCCCACTGAGCAGGGAGCCTGTTGCGGGGCTCGATCCCAGGACCTTGGGATCATGACCTGAGCTGAAGGCAGATGATTAACGACTAGAGCCACCCAGGTGCCCCTAGAAACACTATTTTTTTTAAAATATTTTTTATTTATCTATTCGACAGATAGAGATCAGAAGTAGACAGAGAGGCAGGCAGAGAGAGAGGAGGAAGCAGGCTCCCCGCCGAGCAGAGAGTCCAATGAGGGGCTTGATCGCAGGACCCTGAGATCATGACCCGAGCAGAAGCACTATTTTTTTTTAAAGATTTTTATTTATTTATTTATTTGACAGACAGAGATTACAAGTAGGCAGAGAGGCAGGCAGAGAGAAAGAGAGGAGGAAGCAGGCTCCCCACTGAGCAGAGAGTCCAACGCAGGGCTTGATTCCAGGACCCTGAGCCAAAAGCAGAGGCTTTAAACCATGAGGCACCCAGGCACCCCAGAAGCACTATTTATAATAGCCAAAAGGTAGAAACAATCCAAGTATTCATTAACTGATGAATGAATAAATAAAATGTGGTCTATCCATACCATGGAATATTATTAAGCCATAAAAAGGAATGAAGTACTGATACAGTATTACAACACAAATGAACCTCGAAAACATTTGTGGTAAGTGAGAGAAAGCAGATCATACATAATATAGTTCCATTCATATCAAATATCCAAATAGGCAAATCTATGGAGACAGTAGATTATTGGTTGCTTAGGGTTGGGGGGAGTGGGAGTAGTAAGAGAGGTGATAGGTAAATCCTATGTGGTTTCTGTAGGGGTTTTAAAAATGTTCTAAAATTGGCTGCATTGATGATTGCATGTATCCGTGAAGACTCTAAAAAACATTGACTTTTACACTTTGAATGGGTCAACTGTGTGATATGTGAATTATTTCTCAACTGAACTGCTGTTAAAATTAAAAGTGGACCAGGGACACCTGGGTGGTATCTTTGGCTCGGTTAAGTGGCTGCCTTCGGCTCAGGTCATGATCCCAGTGTCCTGGGATCGAACCCCACATCAGCGGGGCTGGGGGGAGGGGAGTTTGCTTCTCCATCCCTCTGCTCCTGTGCCCTTGCTTGCTCTCTTTCTTAAATAAATAAATAAAATCTTAAAAAAAAAAAAAAGAGTGAACCAGAAATAGACCATCCCTCATAGGGACTGATGCTTAGTTTTGAACCATCTCCATGGTTGGATTAAGATGATCTGGAATTAGAAGTGTTCCTAGCTGTTATTCCAGAAGTAAATGCAAATTCTTTCTGAAGAATAATGTCACCCAGAACCTTATATTAACCATAATTTTTCAAAACAATGTCTGGCACTCAATTAAAAGTTGCCAGGCATATGAGAATACAGGTGACTGAAAACCCAAGAGAAAAACCAGACAGTAGAAACATCTCATTATCCTTCAGGGTTCAGCTTAAACGTCACTTTCTCAGGAAAGCTTTTCTTAACCCCCTGGGCTTCTTAAATCTGTGGAAAAATTCAGCCCCATCTCAGCCTATGCGTCTCCTAATTACTTGTCCAACATCTGTAAGCAAATTATTTCACTGTGTTCATTTTGCAAGTTTTGCACAAATTAGGATTTAACTTGTGACAAAGCTTCAGTTTTATCTTGCTTTTCTAAGCAAAACATAAGTATATTCTTTTTTCACTTATTTTTAAAATAAAATTTGAGTTATAGTATAATGTACATACAGAAAAATGGATGACTTGCAAGTGTACTTTTTTTTTTAATTTTAGAAAGAAAGCGTGCATGCGCAGTGGGGGTGGGGCAGAAAGAGTCTTAAGCAGACTCTGAGCTTATCACTGAGCCCAGTGTAGGGCTGGATCTCATGACCCTGAGATCATAACCTGAGCTGAAACCAAGAGTTGGATGCCTAACTGACTGTACAACCCAGGTGCCCCATAAACGTACATTTTGCCGAATTGTCACAGACCGAACAGTTCCACGTGTGCAACTAGCCCCAGATCAAGGAACAGAACACTGCCAGCACCCTGGAAACTCTTGTTGTGTCCCTTTCTAGCCACTGGCCTTTGCCAAAAGTAACTAATTTCCTGTCTTCTAACTCCTATCTTCAAACACTTCTAAGATTAATTTTGCTTATTTTAGTTCAATGTATTTTCAGAGCACACAAAGATGCGTGTACCAGGGTATTCACTACGGCTACATTTATGATAACAAAGGACTGAAAACCACCAAAAGGTCCCTCAGTTGGGGACTGAGTAAATTTATTATGATGCCTCTTAAAATAAAATTCTATGCCACCATTAAAAGTAGAGATCCGGATATGCATATGCTGACATGGAAAGATGTCCAAGTTATGTCAGTAAAGTGGAAAATCAAGTTTTACATTTATCCATCTATAGCTCACTCATATAAAAAGAAAAAGTCCATGGGGCGCCTGTGTGGCTCAGTGGGTTAAAGCCTCTGCCTTCGGCTCAGGTCATGATCCTGGGGTCGTGGGATCGAGCCCCACATTGGGCTCTCTGCTCAGCAGGGAGCCTGCTTCCCCCTCTCTCTGCCTGCCTCGCTGCCTACCTCTCTGCCTACTTGTGATCTCTCTCTCAGTCAAATAAATTAAAAAAAAAAAAAGAAAGAAAAGAAAGAAAAAGAAAAAGTCCGTGTTTATGTGCTCTTTGTAAATGCAAAGCGAGTGATCTGAAGTGTATGTACACAATTGGGAGAAGGCATGGAATAAGAAGGAAAGGGACTTGTACTTAAAAAACTCACACAAACCCGGGTATCTATTTTTTTTTTTTTACAAGAAGCATGCATTCCATTTGTATGCAACGTTTAATGGCAGTTTAAACATGGAAGAAAAATCACAGTGCCTGAAATTTGCCTCTGGGGTTAAGGTAACCGAATTGAAAACTGTGTTCATTTATTAATGAACATTCACCAGTCTATACATGTTAAAATTACAAAGGCACATACTCTCCGACATTGGGGTTCCACTTCTTTGCCAATGGAACCTTTGTTTATACACCCTAGAAGGCATCAGTGGAGATGTTTATTGTTTGTAAGGGTGAAAAAAATAGAAGTAACCTCAGCGTCCGTTCACAGAGGGAGAGCTGAATAAACCACGGTATAATCGTTCCCTAAACCAGGCAGTTAAGGAGAATGGGGTAGATCTATATTCAAGCATAGAGGCCTCTAAGATATATTGTTGGGTGAAAAAAGCAAGGTGAAGAATAGTATGCAAAGCATACAGCTTCTGTCACATGGCCCCTGAGTGAGTATACGGACACACGGACAGAGGACATATGAAAATGTCTAGAAGCCTGCGTTCCAACCTGGCGTCATTTTTGCCATCCTTGAAGGTGGTGATCCTTAGGAACACGGTTTCGGTTTGAGGATTTAAGGCAGCCAGGTGGTGAGATTGAAATAAAACCAACTTTTATTGGTTTAGGGGCCCTCCTGTCCTTCCTCCCCGTCATCATCCGAGGAACAACTGTAGCTCGGAGAAGGTAAATGACTTTCCTGGGGTTACACTGAGGGTAAATAGCAGAGCTGAGATTCAGATTCAGGTGGGTTCTGCTTCAAAGCCCTTTCTTAGTCCGTTTCTCCATGGTGGGGGGGAATGTGGGGGCGCAGGGGAGCAGGAGGGGCTTTGCCGGGGGTGGGGCGGACTCCTCACCCAGTTCCCTGCTTGATTTGCCAAATTCCTTCCATTATGCTACTTCTCAGGAATGGCTGATCATGGCCTGTGCAGGGGGGTGGCACCTCCATGATGGGGCCGAGATGCTGCTTAGCTTACTTTTGTGACATCTGGCAGGTGGTTCTCTAGTTCCTTTCATGATAATGAGCCCACTCCCTTTTGTCATTCCATCCTATCCATGGAGAGCTCTGTACAGGAGGAAGTTATTTCTGGGAGTGCATTTGGCTGTCTCCCTGTCACTTCTTCATGGGCCTTAGCTTTGTCACCGATGCCTTGAATGCCACTTGCTTCCCCCACCTTGGGACAGCCCTGCAGAGCCACAGAGTCACTGGCTAGGTCCCCTTCTCCACAATGAGCCACTTCAACTCCTTACAGGATGGGTCTCCATTCTCCTCCCCATTCCCTCCAAAAACATCCCCTCCAGACTCCCTTCCAAGGTTGGCCCTATCCCTTTGTAAGGTGGGACCTCCTGTGGAGGTTCTGGGAGTCCGAGGGGCAGCTAATAACCAGATTAGACTGTTTTCGCGAGTTGGTAGAGTGTGAAGCAGAGAGTGGACTAGAGCCCCTCAGGGAGAAGGTGCCAGCGATGCTGGGGCTTGCAGCTCACATACTCCCAGGTGGCTTCGGGGAAGAGCTGTCATGGTTCTTGACACCCCACAGGCTGGGCCACTCCAGAGCCCCAGCGTGGAACCCCAGCTTGTGGCCAGGATGGCAAAGCCAGGCGTCTCTCCTCCCAGAAAGCATCTCACGGTGGTTTCCGTAAGTTGGTGGCGATTGCATAACTCTTTCACCAACTGCCATGCCGGATATATTTTGCAACCCAGCCCGCTGTGCCACACGTGTCGGCTGGCATGGCCAGGCCTCCCACACAGGCCGGAGGAAGTCTGAGAGTGAAACACAACTGATGGTGCCTCCCAGGAATCTGCCAGCCACAGGACATGCTCCTCGCTCCCTGCCATGCATACAGTCCCCTGCTGGGCAGAGCAGGAGGCTCTCAGGGACCCACTATCCCCCAACCAGAGAGGGGAACCATGAATTCCGCAAAGCAGCCAGATGGAGGCGAGCACTTCTGAGGAGCCACCATCGCATGCCAACAGCTCTTTTTGGTGTTCATGTGAAGATAAGCCCCAAAAGTTCCATTGGAAGGAGACCCCTCACCCATCAGTTCATGGGCAGAATCCTACTGGGGCATGTGCCAAGAGAGGATCCACAGGTATATCGTTCAGAGAAGGCATGGCAGACGGTGAGTTCCAGAGTGAGTTCTGAGGATAGAGGAAGAAAGAATGAGGGGTCCACTGGGTGACAAAAGAAGGGTAAATCCCACCAGCCTAAGCACCAAGGACACTTGTGAGGGGCTGACTGAGGGGGTTTGAGGCTTGGCCATTTGCCCACAGTTCCTTGGGCACTGGTATTTCAGGGATTGGGGGATGATCCCAAAAGTAAAGCCAGGGATCTCTGAGAAAGGGAGCCAAGTATGGAGAGGACTAGGGACACTCCCACATCCTTACAAGGTTTCTGGCAGAGTCAGGAGTGTAGTGGACAGTGTAAAGTGTTAGGAAGATCCCCAAATCACCGCCTCCCCAGTTGCCTGGAGAGATGGCTGCTAATGGCTATCTCTGTGTTCCTCTCCAGTAACCCACTCTCAGTTAAAGAGAGTTACCTCTCCCAAAAGCCAAACCCCCTTCTTGGGGATTGGCCAGGGTAGGAGTCTAAAGTCTCAGCCCCCTTGCTCCAACTCGGGACAACTCTGAAGGCCATTTCAACCCCAGATCTCCGCATGAGTTTGGCTGAGTATTTGTAGTGATGGTGCCATAGCCCATCTTCTCTCTGCCCCATCCTGCTTCCTTTGTTCCCTCACAAGATGCTAATTTTCAGAGCTCACCAATACACCTCTTGGAACCTTAGGACCCAACCTGGGAGAGTATGTGGAGCCTACAGTCCTGCTGTACTCAAGGGTGAAGATGTTTGCCATTCAAACTAGTGGTTTTGCCGCTCTCTGGTGCTAGTCTACTCCAGCCAATTATGTTCTCCTGGCCACCCTTGTTCAGGCAGTCTTGGGACTGTTTTAAATTACAAAGGGTAACCTCTGGTTGGCAAAAGAAAGAAACTCGCCATTAAAGAACAAATTTAAAGACATATTTGTGCCCAATTGACTTTCTAAGGGGAGGTTACTCAGAAGAGTAGAATGAACATTGGATGTTCTTGGTTTGGTTATAGTCACTTGTGGATTATTTTTTAGATTCTCTAGAACATTTTTGGAACAAGGAAACCATCTGATTGCCTTTTTTTTTTTTTAAAGTAGGCTTCACACTGGGCATGGAGCCCAACTTAGGGCTTAAACTCATGACCCTGAGATCAAGACCTGAGCTGAGATCAAGACTTGAGCTGAGGTCAAGAATTGAGCTCAGATCAAGAGTTAGATGCTTAACTGACTGGGCCACCCAGGTGACCCCATCTGATTGCCTTTTATTTTTTTTTTAAGATTTTATTCATTTATTTGACAGAGATCACAAGTAGGCAGAGAGGCAGGCAGAGAGAGAGAGGGAGGAAGCAGGCTCCCCGCTGAGCAGGGAGCCCCATGTGGGGCTCGATCCCAGGACCCTGAGATCATGACCTGAGTTGAAGGCAGAGGCTTAACCCACTGAGCCACCCAGGCACCCTTCTGATTGCTTCTTAATTTCCACAGCAAAAATGATTATTTACCACACCGTACCCAGTCAGAGCAAAGCCTGTACTAGCCATCAGCACTTTTTCTAAACTGTCCAACAGGAGTGATTTCATACAGACATATGGGCTCACCTATTTACCAAGTGGCATTCTGTTATTCATCACAGCAGTTGGGAATCCCAAACCTTCCTAAGAAATAAAATAAGGAGGAGGAGATATTGCTTCATGTAATTGGAAAAACCTGAGTGGTCTTCAGGTATGGTTTGATTCGGGGCCTTAAATTATGTCATCAAAACCCTGTTAGTTTTCTGTCTGAGATTTTGTACTCAAGCAGTCTTTCCTCTTGTGTGGCAAGTTAGCTGCAGCAGTTCTGGACTAAGAACCTTCCACAGTTGAGGGGTTGAGTGGGAAGTGAATCTAATTTCCAGCTGCCTAAGCAAAAGTCTTGGGATTCACTTTGCTTGGCTTCAGCCAACCCTGAACCAATTATTGTACCTAGAGAAAACTGCTGTGGCCTGGCTGATCATATCTAAAATTCATCTGTAAATATTTACTGAGTATCTGCTTGGTGTTAGACCCTGTCATAATTTCTGGGGATTATACAGATATTGTCATTCATTTGTGCTCAAGAATTCACTTTCTAAAGGTGCCTGCGTGGCTTAGTTGGTTAAGTGTCTGCCCTTGGCTCAGGTCATGACCCTGGAATCTCGGGTTTAAGCCCCATGTCCAGCTTCCTGCTATCAGAAAGTCTGTTTCTTCCTCTCCTTCTGCCCCTCCTTGCTTGTGTTCTCTCAATCTTTCAAATAAATAAATAAAATATTTTTTTAAAAAAGAATTCACTTTCTAGTAATATAAACTGACATATGACAAACTTTATTTTTTTATTTTTATTTTATTATTATTTTGTATTATGTTATGTTAGTTACCATACAGTACATCATTAGTTTTTGATGTAGTGTTCCAAGATTCATTGTTTACGTATAATACCCAGTTCTCCATGCAATATGTGCCCTCCTTAATACCCATAACCAGGCTCACCCATCCCCCACTCCCCTCCTCTCTAAAACCCTCAGTTAGTTTCTTGGAGTCTATAGTCTCTCATGGTTTGTCTCCCACTCTGATTTCTGCCTCCCTTCATTTTTTCCTTCCTTCTCTTAATGTCCTCCATGCTATTCCTTATGTTCCACAAGTAAGTGAAACCATATGATAATTAACTTTCTCTGCTTGACTTATTTCACTCAGCATAATCTCTTCCAGTCCCATCCATGTTGATGCAAAAGTTGGGTATTCATCCTTTCTGATGGCTGAGTAATATTCCATTGTGTATATGGACCATATCTTCTTTATCCATTCATCTGCTGAAGGGCATCTTGGCTCTTTCTACAGTTTGGCTATTGTGGACACTGCTGCTATGAACATTGGTGTGAAGATGGCCCTTTTTTTCACTACATCTGTATCTTTGGGGTAACTACCCAGTAGTGTAATTGCAGGGTCATAGGGTAGCTCTATTTCTAATTTTTTGAGGAACCTCCACACTGTTTTCCAAAGTGGCTGCACCAACTTGCATTCCCACCAACAGTGTAAGAGGTTTCCCCTTTCTCCAAATCCTCTCCAACATTTGTTGTTTCTTGCCTTGTTAATTTTGCCATTCTAACTGGTGTATGGTGGTATCTCAATGTAATTTTGATTTGAATTTCCCTGATGACTAATGATGATGAACATTTTTCATGTGTCTGTTAGCCATTTGTATGTCTTCATTGGAGAAGTGTCTGTTCATGTCATCTGCCCAATTTTTGACTTGATTATTTGTTTTTTGGTATTGAGTTTGAGAAATTCTTGGGTCTTGGATAGATAGATCTTGGATATCAGCCCTTTGTATAACAAACTTTAAAAATAATCCATTATCTAATTTAATTCACCCAAAGATCCTTTAAGAGGGGCAGGAAATTTAAGAGCTCACATATAGCCTAATGGACTGATAGGTGCCTAATAAATCCTGATGTTGGGTGGAATGGAGCCTTCATAGCCCTTGGCAGGCCTGGCCAGAGAGGGATATGATGAAGACTGAAGATCCTAGAGGAGCCACAGCACTTTGGACCAAGGCAGGAAGAATGCAAATTCCTGAGGCTTCCTCTAGCATGGAGCCTGGGATGGTTTGGTTGAGCCCATGAGCTGATGAGGAGACTTTCCAAGTAGCTAGAATTTCTTTGGCTAGAAGCAACACAAAAACTGGCTAGAGATGGTTTTAGCATCAGACAGTCATTATCTCATGTAACAGGGAGTCTGGAAGTAGGCATTCTTGGGTTGGTTTATACAGTGGCTCAGGGACAGCATCCAGTACCCCTGGACTTTCCCCTCTTTCCCCTTTCCCAGCCTTGGCAGGATAGCTTTCATCTGTAGGATTGGTTCTTCAAGGTCAGAGGATGGCTGCATCAGCCGCAGGATTCATAGCCTTACACAGCAATGTCCAAAAGCTAGGTGGAGACAGGCTACCTTCCTTATGCACCTTTGGAAAGAGGAAAACATTTTCCAAAAGCACCCCAGAAAATCACCTCTCATGTCCAGTTGGCCACAATTAGGGCACATGTTCATGCCTAGTCAGTACAGGACTCAGGTTTAGTGTTGTAACAAACATCCAAAAATAGAAGTGGCTTAAAAAAAAGAGATGTTTATTTTTCTCTCAAGTTAGAGTCTAAGGAGGTAGTCCTAGGCTGATTTCTATGTCCACAGTGAGTTGAGACCCAGGTTCTTTCTATCTTTTGTCCCTGCCATTTTTAACTTGTGGCTTTCATTTTGTGATCTGAGATGGCTGTGCCAACTTTTCCCTAGCATGTCTTTGTTTCAGCCAACTGGAAAGGGAGGAGGTACAGGAGGAATTCCACTTTCCCTTAAAGGCATAGCTCAGAAGTTCAGATGTGACTTGTGCTCATTCCCCATCGGTTCACCTGAATCATGTGTCCACCCCCAGGTTCAAAGTAGGTTGAGTAATGTAGGCTTTATTCGGGACAGTACTGCTACTACAGGAAGAAGAAGGAAATGGAATTAAGGAACAATGAGCAGTCTCTGCCACAGAAGGGAATTATTAGAGGATTAATCTAGGCTAGATTAAGATTCACCCCCTGGGGCTGGAGAGAGAACCAGCCCCTCTCAAGTACATGGTTTCCCAATGCATAGGCTAATTTGGGATTTGAATGGAAGAACAGATGGAGGAGAATAATGGTTCATAAGTATGGTAGCAGAATAATGGCCTCCTAAATATATCCGTGTCCTAATCCCCAGGAACCAGGAAAGTTAACTTAGAGGATGAGATTTAGAACTTTATTTTTTTAAAAGATTTTTATATTTATTTGAAAGAGAGAGATCACAAGTAGGCAGAGAAGCAGACAGAGAGAGAGGGGGAAGCAGGCCCTCTGCCAAGCAGAGAGCCCGATGCGGGGACTAATCCCAGGACCTTGAGATCATGACCTGAGCCAAAGGCAGAGACTTGAACCCACTAAGCCACCCAGGTGCCCTGAGATTTAGAACTTTAAAGCTGATGAGACTTAGGTGAGATTTTGGGTTTGACAGTGGATTTAATGGGTGTAGGGACTTGGGGATGGGATGAATATGTCTTCTGTGTGGGATGCATGTGAATCTTTGAGGGCCAGGAGACTGTGTTCTCTCTAGAGGCTGAATAATGGCCTCTAATTATGTACACATCCTCATCTTCAGAATTGTGAATGTTGGTTTCTATAGCAAAAGGGACTTTGCAGATGTGATGAAGTTAGGGAGATTATTTGAATTATCCAGATGGACTGCAGGTAATCACAACAGTTCTTGTAAGAGGAATATAGGATGAGTCAGACTCAGAGGAGAAGTAACATAGCAAGGAAGCAGAGATTGGAGGGACCTGCTTTGAAGATGGAACAAGGGAGAATACAGGAATATGATATAGGCCCCACTAAGAAGCCACTTAGAAAGCTTCACAGAGACAGATTTTCCCCTCATAGCCTTCAGAAGGAACTCCACTGCTAATGCCTTGAGGTTAGCCCAGAGAAACTCATTTCAGACTTCTGACCTCTACAGTTGTAGGAAAATGACCTTTGTGTTGTCTTAAGCCACCGAGTTTGCGGTCACTTGTTACAGCAGCAAGAGGAAACAAATACAGTAGGCAACCAACAAGTCTGCCACAGCACGACTGAGGAGCTGGAAGTCATCTGATGGCTCCAAGTTGAAGAGCAGGGAAGGAAGTGACAAGTGATGGTGGGTGTGGGGAATAGGAAGCCATCCTTGGTGTCCCAATCCCATCATATAGTGAGGGCTTACTGTGTTCCAGGCACTGTGAAAGGCAAGGTTTCCACTTCAATCTTCACAACTCTGCAAGAAGTAGAGATTTGAATGACATGCCTGAAATTGCATAGTTACTAAGTGATAGAAATAGGATTTGAATGGAGATCTGTCTGACATGGGTGTCCAACAGTATACTCAGCATTGCCTAGCTTCCCACATTTACAAGATATCTTCTAGGTGTGCAAGCTGCAGGAGAAGTCAATGGACTAAACAATCTATTTATAGTAACAACTATTGTTTATTGAGAACCTTCTATGTATTAGACACTTGGTATTACTGTTTGCATTACACATAGTTTTTCTGAAAATTCTTATTATTTGTTTCATATTATAGAAGTGGAAACCAAAGCTCAGAGCAATTCATTGTCCATCAAAAGAATCACACTGCTAATAAATGACAATATTAGATTTTGAACCCAGGCACGCCTGACTACAATGTCATTGTTCTTCTTGTGGCACTAGGGAAATTCATGAGATGGCTGAGTGAGAGTCACCAAATTTTGAGTTCCTTGAGGTGGTAATCACTGTGTTATCCAGCTCCACACTCTTAGTATCCAGTGCTGGGTGTGGCAGGTCAATTTGTATTTAATCTGTGTTTTAGTTTGTGAAAGTTTTTAAACTTTGTTTTAGTTTGTCGATGTTTTTAAAATACAGAAAAATACAAAAAGCAATCTAATAACTCCCCACAAGGAACATTTTCCTGCATTTTCTTCAGATTTTTTTAATAAAAGAAAAAAATATTACAGATAAAGTAGAAGAATATTTTGTCTTTTCTCCTCATCCTTGTGCTTTTTGCTTATTATAAACAACACTACAATGAACATCTTCGTATGTAGGGAAACATTTTGCTGGGGTCTGTACTTAACATTTTACTGTGGAAATATTGCTGCTGAGTAGAAAGGCATCTCAATTTCAACTCTACTAGATGTTGTTAAATAACTATCAAAAACGTTCCATTCATCTTCTTTTTTTTTCTTTCTTTAACATTAAAAAATTTTTCTTAGATTTTTATTTATTTACTTGACAGAGAGATAGAGAGAGAGCACAAGTAAGCACAGCAGCAGGCAGAGGGAGAGAGAGAAGCAGGCTCTCCACTGAGCAGGGAGCCCGATTCAGGGCTTGACCCCAGGACCCTGGAATCATGACCCGAGCTGAAGGCAGCCACTTAACCAACTGAGCCACCCAGGCATCCAACATTAAAAATTTTAACCAAGATCAATATGTATTGATTTAAAGAGTCAAATAATTCTGCAAGACTTTTTAGGAGAAATAGCATTCTCTTTCCAAGTTGTCTCTTTCAAATGTCCTGACTTACTCTTTTGTTTAAAAAAGATTTGTTTATTTATTTGAGAGAGAGAGTACGTAAGGAGGAGGAGGGGGCAAAAGGAGAGGGAGAGAAGCAGATGCCTCACTGGGTGGGACACCCCCCACCTCCAGGCTGGATCTCACAAGCCCGAGATCATGACCTGAGCCGAAACTGAGTCAGATGTCTGACTGAGCCATCCGGATGCCCTCTGACTTACTCATAACTCTTATTTTCAGTTTATTTATTTGAACAAGGACCCAGATAAGACCTGTATATTGTGGATTGATACATTTTTCAGATTTCTTTTAATCTGTGATGTTCCTCTTTTGTACCTTGTAAATTATGTGTTGCCCTTTGCTGATCTGCATCCCTGTTGGTGTCTTTTACCATGTTCCTCTCTCTATTTCCTGTTAGATCCTGATGAGATTCAGGTTTGATTGGGGGGGGGGGATATTCTTTCATAGATGGTGACATCTACTTCCTTCAGGGACACAGAACATCTGGTTGCCTCTTCTTTTGTGATGTTAGTAGCCACTGATGATAGCTGTCCAGATCTTTTTCTTCATTACTGATCACACGCTGATAGATGGTATTCAATTGTATCTTCATTCACCATTCATGAGCTGACATACTTCTACCAAGACACACTTTCATTCATCAACTCTTTGAAGGCCCTGAGGGGTGGTTTATATAGGAAAGACAGAATAAATGCTTGCCTCTTTCCCTTTTTTAAAGTTTTCAAAATAATGAATTGGTTCCCTAGTGCTCTTCAATGGTGATTGGTAAGGTGGTTATTGTTAAGTATTGTTATGAACATGTGATTTATTTTTTTAAAGATTTTATTTATTTATTTGAGAGAGAGAGAGAGACAGCATGAGCAGGGAGGGGGCAGAGGGAGAAGTAGGTTTCCCGCTGAGCGGGGAGCCCTATGTGGGGCTTGATCCCAGGATCCTGAGATCATGACCTGAGCTGAAGGCAGATGCTTGACAGACTGAGCCACCCAGGAGCCCCATGATGACTTAAAACACCACAAACTTATTATCTCATCGTTTTGTAGGTTAGAAGTCTGACACATGTCTCATATATGGGGGCTGACAGGTGTTAACAGGCGTCAGTGCTTGCTCCCAGTTAAAGGTCTGTGTTCTACATCCCACTGGAGCCAGCCTGCTGTGGGATCTAAGTGGGACGAACAGAGCCCTTGGCCTCAACCTCTGAGCAGAAGTAGAATCGGGCAAGGTCTGATCTGGGCATCAAAGGTCATCCTAAATTCTATCACCATAAATTCTACGTTCTGTAGCCTCCTTGTACTATGAGTGGTTTCCTAGTGCTCAATTTACACCAGGCATAATTTTAGACACTTTATTTATATCAACTCATTTACTCTTCACCACTGTCCTATGAAGAAGGTAGTACCTATGGTCCACAAGCCAGGGTTCAGCCAGAGAAGAACCAGTGGGAGATCTTCAGCAAGAGATGTGTTGCAGGGGTACCTGGGTGGCCCAGTGGGTTAAGCCTCTGCCTTCAGCTCAGGTCATGATCCCAGGGTCCTGGGATCGAGCCCCGCTTCGGGCTCTCTGCTCAGCAGGGAGCCTGCCTCCACGTCTCTCTCTGCCTGCCTCTCTGCCTACTTGTGATCTCTGTCTGTCAAATAAATAAATAAAATCTTTTAAAAAAAAAGAGAGAGAGAGAGAGAGAGAGAGATGTGTTGCAAGGAAGCAGCTTATGTGATGTTGGGGCAGGTAGGCAAGTCCCAAATCCTTGGTGCAGGTCGTCAGGAAGGACAGGCCAGAACAGGAGCCGCTAACAACAGGTGGGACTTTTAGAAAACCTTTGTTCTGCTCTCAACACCTCAACATATTGAATCAGGCCCAAACCAATTATCCAGGATAACCTAAAAGTCAACCGATTATGGACTGCTTTGATCCCACCTTCGAAACACCACCATAGCAACACCTGGATTTGCATTTGATTGAATAACCAAGACTGCAGCTTTGCTAACTTGATATGAAAAACACCATCACAGATGGAGAACCTGAGGCACGGCTTGGTGAACCATCTTGGCTAAGGTCTCGAGGTACTACAATGGCAGACTTGAAACAAAGGGGGCTGGCTCTGGGGTCTAACCTCAACACTCTTTCTCATGCTTCTCATAGCCACTGGCTGGTCATGGAGTTAAACTTGACCCTGGTTGCCTTCCTCTATCTTGTTATGTGGGGAATAATGGCAGAAGTATGTCAGATTTAATGAAGCCGGAAGTATGTCAGATTTAAGATGTGCGGCTGGGGGCAGGTGGCATCATGGTTGGGAGTACCAGCTGTGCAGCAAGACTTTCTAGGCTCACATGCTGGCTATGCTCTTAAGAGTTGTGTGATATTATCACATAGGTTTCTTAACCTGTTGGTACCACAATTTCCCCATTTGAAGACTTTGCATAAAATAGTATCTGACTTAGAGAATATTGTAGGAATTCAATGAGAAAGCAGAGATAAGATCCTCAGAATAGTAAGCAGTCAATGAAGGTCCGCTCTTAAATTCTGGCTGAAGAACCCATTCTGACCCCCATACCCAGTTGCTGTAGGCTCAGCCTGAGGGCTTCCGCAGAGCTGCCTGCTTCTCAGCCCTGCAAACTTTGGCCTGCTAACTCTGTGTCATGGGAGGCTGTCCTCCTGGAGGATAGACAGGAGGAGGCGGCTCCCTTAGCCATAGAGGCTTCTGAAAGATGTGTGGCCTCTGGTACCGCACTGTCCAGAGCTGTGTGCTGGCAAGAAGTGACCCACAGTAACCTGGTCTAGGGCTATGCCACCCCCAGGATCAGCAGCAGGTACCCCAGGCACAAGGGAAGCCTGAGGGGCGGGAGAAGGTCTATGGTGGGAAAGGCAGGCTCTCAGGAAGTGGGACTGGCCAGGGAACCACAGGTGTATCAGAGATGGGGTGCTGTCTAAGTATGCAAAGGCCGGGGACTCTGGTAGGGTCAGCTCCAGCAGTCTTCACTAAGGAAAGGAGAAACAGACTAGTCCCCAGGCCCCACCCTGAGCCTCAGTCACTCTCGGCTCCTGCAATCCGGGGACAAGATCGGTGCCAAGCCCCTGAGCTCACCCTAGTCCTCTCCCCAACCCCCATTGCTGAATCAGCTAGCTTCTGCTGGGCAAGAAACCACCCCAAGAGTTAATGGCCTCAGATTGCAACCATTTATTATCACTCGTAAGTTGGTAAGGGCAACTGGGTGGGTCTGCTGATCTGGACTGGGGTGTGCTAATCGTATCTCTTTCCCTGTTGTTTTGCCTGCATGTCATATAAATGCAATCACACACGACCTTTGAGTCTAGCTTCTTTATTATTGTTATTAAGTTTTTATTTAAATTCCAGTTAGTTAACATGCAGAGTAATATTAGTTTCAGGTGTACAATATAGTGATTCCCCACTTACATACAACACCCCCTGCTCATCACAAGTGCCCTCCTTTATCCTCTTCACCTATTTCCCCCATCCCCCCTCCCACCTCCACTTTGGAAATCATCAGATTGTCCTCTATAGATAAGAGTCTCTTGGTTTGCCTTGCTCTCTTATTTGTTCCCTTTTGCTCCATTGTTTTATTTCTTAAATTCCACATATGAGTGAAATCATATGGTATTTGCCTTTCTCTGATTTCACACAGCGTAATACCCTCTAACTCCATCTACATTGTTACAAAGGGCAAGATTTCATTCTTTTTTATGGCTGAGTAATATTCCATTGTATATATACACCACATCTTCTTTATCCATTTATTGATCGTTGGGCACTTGGGCTGCTTCCATATCTTGGCTATTGTAAATAATGCTGTTATAAACATAGGGGTGCATGTATCTTTTTGTATTAGTGTTTTTGTCTTCTTTGGGTAAATACCCAGCAGTGGAATTACTAGGTCATATAGTGATTCTGTTTTTAATTTTTTGAGGAGCCTCCATATTGTTTTTCACAACGACGGCCCCAATTTGCATTCCTGCCAACAGTATAAGAAGGTTCCTTTTTCTTTTTTTAAAATATATTTTATTTTCACATAATCTCTATGTCCTACGAGGGTCCTGAACTCATGATCCCAAGATCAAAAGTTGCATGCTCCACCAACTGAGCCAGCCAGGGGTCCTGAGGGTCCCTATTTTTCCACATCCCCACCAAGTGTCTAGCTTCTTTCATCCAGCATAACTGAGATCATCTGTGTCATTGTGTGTATCAGTAGTTCATTCCTTTTTGTTGTGTATTTGTTTCCTATTGCTTCTGTAGCAAACTGACACAGTGGCTTAAAATAGCACAAATTTATTATCTTACAGTCCTGGAGTTCGTAGGTCCTAACCTCAAGGGGTTGGCAGGCTGGTTTCTTCTGGAGGCTTCTGAGGGGAGAATCCACTTCTTGGACTTTTCTTCTAGTAGTCACCTGTTTTCCTTGGCTCATAACCTCTTCCTCTATCTACATTCCAGCCACTGCTTCCAACATTACACAGCTTTCTCCTCTGACTGACCCCTCCCACCCCCTGCCTCGAGATTACATTGGACACATCCAGATAATCCAGAATAAATCTCCCATCTCAAGATCCTTAACTTAATCACATCTGCAAAGCCCATTTTGCCCTGTAAGGTAGCACCTTCACAGGTTCTGGGGATTCGGGTATGGACATCTGTGTGGGGACATTATTCTGCCAACAACTGCCCAGGAATAATCCATTGTATGCTTATACCAGTGTGCTTACCCATTCAACAGTTGAAAGACAAAAGCATATATTCAGATTCTCTGATCAACATTTCTCCTAGGAGAAAGGGGGAAAAACATACTTCACCTTAAGGTGAAGGAAACAAAACAGAGCGAAAACTGATGAGGTGAAAATAGAAACACAATAAATCAACAAAAACCAAAATCTGGTTCTTTGAAATGATCAGTGAAATTGGTAAGCCTATGACTGACTAGCTTGATCAAGAGAAAAAGGGAAAGGATACAAATTTCCAATATCAGGAATGAAAGAAGAGATATCACTACTGATACTGACAGATACTAAAAGGAGTATAAAAGAAATATGAACGAGTTCGTGCTAATAATTTTGAAAACCTAGATGAAATGGACAATTTCTTTGAAAGAAACAAGTTACCAAAACTTGATCCAAGAAGAATAGAAATTTGGAATCACTCTATTTAAATTAAAGAAACTGATTTTGTCATTTAAAACCTCCCTACAAAGAAAACATTTAGGGAAAAAACAATATAAATCCTACACAAACCACTTCAGAAAATAGAAGATGGGAGAACCCTTCTCAACTAATTTAATGAGACAAGTATGACCTTGATGTCCAAAATAGACAAAACATTTCAAGAAAAGAGAAGTGTGGACCAAAATCCTTCATGAACATAGACACAAAAGTTTTAAACAAAATTTAACAAATTGAATATGACAACATATAAAAAGAATAATATAACATTACCATGTGGGGCTTATCCCAGGAATGCAAAGGTGATTTTTCATATCAATTCATATAATCTTCTATATTAGTAGAATATCAGGGGAAAACCATATGATTATTTTAAAAGATACAAATAAAGCATTTGATAAAGCTTAACACTGATTCACAATAAAAGTTCTCAGCAAACTAGGAGCAGAAGGGACATTCTTTAGCCTGATGAAGGACATCATGAAAAATCTTAGTTAACATCATACTCAAATGTGAAACACCCAGTGCTAATATTAGGAACAAGATATAGATGTCTGCTATCACAACTTTTAGTCAACATTGATGCTGAAGGTCCTAGCCAGTGTAATAGGTAAGGAAAAGGAGTAAATGGCACACAGGTAGAAAAGAAAGGTGTGAAACTGTCTTTACAAGCAAAAGCATGGTTGTGTATACAGAAAACTGTAAGGAATAATATTTTTTAAAAAGCTGCTAGAACTAACAAGTGAATAAAAGCAAGTTTTCAGGATAAAAATCAATATACAAAAATCCACATATTTCTCTCTCTCTCTTTTTTTTTTTTTTAGCAGACTCCATGCCCAGTGTGAAGCCCAATGTGGGGCTTGAACTCACTACTCTGAGATCAAGACCTGAGCTGAGATCGAGAGATGGACCCTCATCTGACCCAGCTGCCTAGGTACTCCTCCATATATTTCTATATACTATCAATGAAAAAGTAGAAAATGGAATTTAAAAAATAATTTACAATATCATCAGAGATAAAATATGTAGGAATAAGTCTAAGATGTGTCCACTCAAAACTACAAAATCTCAGGGGCACCTGGGTGGCTCAGTTTCTTAAATGCCTAACTTCGGCTCAGGTCATGATCCTGGAGTACAGGACTAGAGCCCTGCATTGGGCTCCCTGCTCAGTGGAGAGCCTGCTCTTCCCTCTGCCCCCTCCCCTCTCATGCTCTCTCTCTCTCAAATAAATAAATAAAATCTTAAAACAGAACAAAAAGCTATAAAATCTTTCACAGGGGATTTAGAGCAGATCTAGCCAAATGGAGATATGTGCCATATTCCTGAGTTAGAAGACCCCATATTATTAATGTGACAATTATCCTTAAAATGATCTATACAATGATTACAATTCCAATAAAAATCCAGGCTTTATTAAGAGATATGTTGAGCACCGCTGGGTGGCTCAGTCAGTTAAGCATCTGACTCTTGATTTCAGCTCAGATCATGATCTCAGGGTCGTGAGATGGAGTCCTGCAGCGGGAGCCTTGCTCAGTGGGGAGCCTGCTTCTCCCTCTGCCTCCCGCTCCCCCTGCTTGTGCTGTCTCTCTCTCTCTCTCTCTGACAAATAAATAAATAAAAATCTCTTTAAAAATTATTGGAAATGCAAAGAACCTAGAAGAACCAAAATAATCTTGAAAAAGAGAAATAGGGTCAGAAGATTTGCACAATCTGATCTCAAGACTTTCTATAAAGCTATAGCAATCAAGAAGTGTGATATTGATGTAAGGATAAACCAATGAAATGATCAATGAGAGTCCCAAAATGCATCTACGCTTATACGGTCAATTGATTTTTTTTTTTTTACAAAGGTACCAAAGTAATTCAGTGGGGGAAAATGCTGTTTTTTAAACGTAGAGTAACAAAGTTTTAGTGTTTAGACAACTGAGTATCTTTATGGGGAAAGGGAACTTCACTGTACTGAAAAATTAACTCAAAGGGATCATAGATCTAAGTATAAGAGCTAAAACTCTTAAAAGTCCAGAAGAAAACATATGGAAAAAATCAGCGTGACATTGGGTTAAGCAAAGGTTTCTTAACTAGGACACAAAAGGCACCATCTACAAAAGAAAAATAATAAAATAAACGTGATTTTACAATTTTAAAATCACATACGTATTACACATTCTTTATCAGGTTGTTTAGAGTCCTTATTGCCTTTTGGATTATGAAAGAAATATGTCTGTTATTAGAATTCAAATGATGCTGTTCATAGACTACCCTAAAGAACACATGTACACATTATCATATAGGGTTTTTAAAAATGGGATTATATATATTCTATAACTTGCTTTTCTCCACTCGAAATAAACAGTGGACAATGTTCCCTATCAGCACATCAATACTTTTGCTAACGATGTTTGTACATTTATTTTCTCACGTGCTACTACTTCTGCATAAAATATTACTAAGTGTGCAACTGTGGATAAGCACACTTTAAATTTAAATAGATCCTAGATAATTGTTCTCGCTAAAAGTTGCACCAGTTTATATTCCCACCAATAGCAGAGGAGGGTGCTTGCTTTCTGATAGGCTTACTATCGATGGATGTTATCAGTCTTGTTTCTTGTATAATGTTTTGTGTGGGGGCCATCTGCTAAATGAACAATGGTACCTCATTGTTGTTTTTAATTATCATTTATTTGATTATAAATGAGGGCATGCTTTCCTTTCATATGTTTATTGGCCATTATATTTCTTCTTGTGCGAATTGCCTATTTTTTCTATTGGGTTGTTTGTCTTTTCCTTATGGATTTTTAGGAACACTTTGCATATTACAGATATTGACTTGCTTCGTTATAAGCAATGCAAATACCCTCTCTCTGTCTATTGTTTGTCCTCTAAGTCTGTGTGCAGTATCTTTCACTATACAGAAGTTGGAACTTTTTATGTAGTTCAATGAATCAATCCTTTTCTTTATACTTCCTGCTTTCTGTGCAATGCGAATCTCTCCCTACCACATTATAAAAAAAGCTGTACTTTTTCGTACAAGTATGGAGTGAATTCCTGTGTTTCACCAATATTGGTGATGTTTCCATGCTTGATCTGGGTCCTGGGTACATTTTTTATATTTTTCAGTTTAATCTTTTGTGTGCCTGACATCCTTTATAATATGTTTTTGTAAAGAAATAGAGGGGGAAAACCTGAGACTTCCTGATTGGGTTGCACTACCAGAAAAAAAACTTCAAGTCTGGCAAAAACAAACAAACAAAAACAAACAGCACAAGACTATGTGATATTATCATGGAGTCTGAGCAATCTCCAGTGTCTGGCATCTTCTGGTATCTGCACCATCAGGAACCGGGTACCAGAGAGATGAGAGCCCCAAAGCTCATCTCAGACACAGCCACGGAGACTGATGGGCAGGAAACACCTCTCAGAGAATAGAACTGGGCAATTGAACTGGCTTCCCAAGCAGGTGGCAAAGAGGTCGGGATGCACGCTCAACATGAATGACCGTGCCAAGCTCATGCCCAGTGAAAGATGCCAGTCACAAAGACCACAGAGTGGATGGTTGCATTTATATGAAATGTTTGTAATAGAGACAAAAAGTAGATTTGTGGTTGTCAGGGCTGGCGGAAGGGAGAGGTGGAGAGTGACTGCCAATGAGATTCTTTGGGGGAGTTATTAGAATCTTCTCAACATAGACCGTGATCTTGGTGGCATAACTCTGGATAATCTAGAAATCCTGGTATCCCCATTGACCACGCATCTGCTTTTCCGTGGTATAGCGTCAATCCGTATTTCATTCTTCTTTATGGCCAAATAATATTCCTTTGTTAGGGCTAGACTAGTTGGTTTATCTGTTCACCAGTTGATTGGCATTTGGGTTGTTTCTACTTTTTCGGCCATCATGAACAATGTTGCTTTGAATGTTGGTGCATGAGTGTTAATGGGGAGACATGTTTCCAAGTGCCTTGGGTACATACCTTGGGGTTGCTTTGCTGGGTCATAGGGCAACTGCATGTCTAACAGTTTCCAGTATTCTGAGTTGTGCTATGAGCTAGTGCCCACTGCGGTGGTCATGGACTCTCCCCTTTCCCATGTGGGAATTTATATCATACTTCTCCTTTCCTCTCTGCACAAGTCATGTGTGGGTGGCAGGGGAGTTAAGATCTCAGCCCAGGATCACTGGAATCCTGGTCCTGGGACCAGATGTGTGACAGGAAGAGACAGTGTGTTGCCACCTCTATACCCTTCCATTGCTGCTATCACAGTTTACTGTAAACCAAGAGGCTTAAAACAGCCTGCCTTCGGTATCTCACAGTTTCTGTGGGTCAAAGTCCTAGTAGAGGGTGCCTCCACTGGGTGTTTTTGCTTAGGGTCTTCTGGAGCTGATCAAGATGTTGGCAGACTGGACTTTTTCCGAGCGTCTGGAGGAAGAACCCCTTGCTTGCTGAGATTGTTGGCAGAATTCAGTTATTTGTTTTAAGACTGGGACATTCTAAGACAGTTCTTTGCCAGTATTTCTCTGCAATCATGCTTGGAACCCTCCTCATGCTTGGTATCTCTCTTCCCCTTGCCTACCCCACGCTAACTTCCTCTTTGGCTTTCTTCTTCGGCCACCTGCTGGGGAATGGTCTCTGGTTTATGGGCTCACGTGATTACACTGAGGCCACCAGGATAAGTTAGTGTCAGTCCCTACTTTAAGGTCAATAGATTAGTAACTTTAACTACATCTGCAAATCCCTGTTAGCTATGTGAGGGACAAATTCTGTTTCCAGAGATTAGGTTGGACATCTTCAGGGCCCGTAATTCTGCTATTACACTTCCCTCAGGAATGAAATTGGAGTGAAGGATGTTTATGGATGTTGGATCATCAAGATGTGAGCTGAGTGGGCTTTTGTGTTTTTTGCCACCCAACGTCCATTCCCATTCTTCTGAAGCCATATCTTGATCTTCCTCTAGGGTCACTGCCAGATCCATAGTCAGTTGCTGAGGGCAGGTACTTGGCTCAGGCCTGGTCAGCCTGGCCACTGTGTCCTCCTGGCCATAGAGGCCCCTTTCAGGGGTGAACACATGAGCAAACTAAAGCTGATGAGAATTTTCAGAACCTTGGGGAAAGAGATCCCATGTTCTCCCCCACTGGGTTTGGACATGAAAGGATGTAGGGGCTGGAGCTGCTGCAGCCATCTTGCAGCCATGAGTCTGGAGCCTGTCTGGGAAGGGACCAACCACGGAAGCAAGAGGAGGGTATGTGGAAGTAAGGATGTCATCTGTGTCCTTATTCAAGCCACCCCAAGTTTTCTACCCTGGGATTTTCAGTTCTGTGAACCAATGAATTCCCTTTCTACTTACACATACGCAATCCAGGCAATACCTAAAATGTGTGCTTCAGGATATACATCTGTGGAAATATATGGTCTTTGAGTGTTGGTGTTAAGTGCAGCAGACAGATAAGAACCAGAGGCATGGGCCCAGGATATACCATATAAGGTGAGAGGCTGTGCTGGGGGAGGAAGAGTAGAGGACTATTTTTATAGAAGAGATTTTTTTTCATGTTGGATAGCTCTTAACTTTAATGTAATTTCTCATATACTCTTTACCTAGATTTACCAATTGTTTGCATCTTGGCCCTTTTGCTTTATCAGTCATCATTCTGTATTAATATGTACATAGACATATGTGGATCAAATGTGAACCATTTCAGAGTATGTTGGACACCCGATGCCTCTTTCCTATCATATATTTCAAAGTATGTTTCCTAAGACCAAGGATATTCTCTTAACATAAATGCAATACACTTATGGAAATCAGGACAATGTGATACAGGACAAGACTGTTCTCTAACCCCATAACCATATTGAGATGTCATCACTTGTTTCAGGAATATCCTTATAGCTATTTCTGTCCTGGTATAGGACCCAATGGAGGATCACAAGTGGCCGGGCCCCTTTTGTCCAGGAGATGATATTTGAACTCAGCTTGGCATCCTTGACGTCCTCAGGAGAGAAACCTGAAGAGAAAAGCGAGAGCCTCAGTGGGAAGGGGTTCCGCAGCTAGCCCACTGTGCACCACACAGGTGGGAATCTGGGCTGCTCAGAATGATTTTAAGGCATCACAGAACTTCAGTTTCCTTAGAGAACAAGGAGTCTGAGGTGGGAGTTCCAGGCATGTCGCAGCAGCTTGGTGATGTCCTTGGGGATCAAGGCTCTTCCTGTCTTTCTGTTCCACATCCTTACCACGTGTCCCCCCAGGCAGTTGCCACATGCCCACATATCATGTCCTCATGCGAGTTTGTTCAAAGAACGTGTATTTGTTTTGTAGGGCCCGCCATAACCAGGACCACAGACTGGGTGGCTTAAACAATAGACATTTATTTTCTCACTGTTCTGGAGGCCCCAAGTCCAATATCAAGGTGTCAGCAGGACTGGTGTCATTGAGGCCTCTGTCATTGGCATGCAGATGGCCACCTTCTCCCTGTGCCCTCGCGTGGTCGTCCCTCTGCGCATGTCTGGATCTTAATCTCTTGTTGTTATAAGGACACCCTCAGAATGGGTTAGGGAGCACTCATATGACCTCATTTCACCTAAAGCACCTCTTCAAAGGCCCTGTCTCCACATAGAGAAACGTCTGAGTCCCTGGGTGTTAGGACCTCAATATATGAATGGGGGGGCGTCCAATGCAGCTCATACCAGGGAGAAGGGGACAATCCTCCTCATGTTTCTCTCTCATCTGAGAGGACAATTATCCCCAGAAGCCCTGGGCCGGATGACAAGCATAGACTATTAAGTTGTAACTTTGAGGGGTGGAAAGGATCACTCCCAGCTTTGTTACCCATGAGCCGCTGGCCTCTGTAGTCGGCTTCCCTCCCCGAAGCTCTGCCCACCTGTAAGATGAGGGGCATCTACTATGGCAGTAATACTAGCTACCATTCACGGAGCTCGGGGTCTGACTGGTGACATCCTCCGTGCTTCCCAGCTGCTGGGCGCGAGGACATTTAATGCTGGTGTTGGAACCGTGCCCCTGCTGGGACCTGCCCAGTGGGCGAAAACACCACTCTTGGAAGATCCCTTAAGTGCTCTGCAAAGGGCCGCAGACCCCAGTTTTATATTCACAGTCCTGCGCACAAACATACATGCAAAAGCATAGACTGTCCCAAAGGGACAGTTTTCAAACACTATCTACATGTGTTCTTCCATGACCTCCTTCTCTCTCATGATGTCCTTGGCGAAGCTCATCCACGTTGACCGCGGTGTTGTCCTCTACATTCACGGCCCTTGGGACTCCGCTTTGGGGCTCTACCATGATTCCTTGTTCCTTTCTCCTCCTTCCCGGGAGGATTGCCAGATGGGGCTGCTTTCAGGTGTGTTGTTACCTCTGTTGTGGACATTTTGATATCCTTTGGTGCCACAGAGAACCTTGCCTGTGACAAGCATCTTTTTTAGTATTGCCATCGGCTGCCAGGACTTGTTCGGCTGAATGGCTGGGACCCACCCAGACAAGCATAAGGATTCCCGAGGAAACGAGCCAGTTGGATGTATGTCAGCAGCCTCTCCTCTCTGACTCGCTTCTCAATTCAGTAAATGTATGTGGTAGATAACTATTGTTCCCTTTATCATTGCTGCATTAAAACAAAATAAAAACCCCACAAAACAACAACAACAACAACAACAACAAAACAACTACCCTGAAACTTAGTGGCTTAAAACAAGTCTTTATTACTGTAACCCACAAAACTATGGGTCAGAAATTTGGACAGGAGGCAGCAGGCAGAGCTCCTGTCTGCCCACTGATCCCTGGAGCTTGGGCTGGGATGGTTCAACACCAGGTGACTCATTCTCTGCCTGCGGTCGCTCCAACTGGCTGGCTCTGGCTTCCTGGTGGCCTGGTGACCTCAGGGTAGCTGGACTTCCTACATGGCAGGTCAGGACTCCCATGGAGAGGGTTTCAAGAGAGAGGGGGTGGAAGCTAGTAATCAAAGCCCTGGACCTGGAAACCTGGTGATCCTTCCACCATTTTCTCTTGTCAAGTAGTCACAGAGACCACCCAGACTCAAGGGAAGGGGATGTCTCTGTCAGTAATGGAGAATTTGTGGTCATCTTTCCTCTCTTACAGCTCGGATTACTAGGACTCTCTTGTGAGAGATGACAACACCTACCTCAGACTGGCTAAAGGAAGAAAACGAGAGGGGCTATATGGTTGGGTCATGTAACTGAAAGGCCAGGGATGTATCTGGCTTCAGGTGCAGTGGCTTAGGCATCTGAGGGAGGCCCTAAACCTAGGACCTAGGGAGAGCCTCTCTGCCCAGATGCGGCACAGAGCTTACAAGGTCTCTAGGACACATCTAGACCCTGGCTGTCACCCACAGCTGGCTTGGCCTTCACCAGAAAGTCCTCTTGGGGAAGGCAGCATTTGGGCAGAAACCTGAAGGAAGGGAAGAAGCCGTGTAGATATCCAGGCACTGGCAACAACAAGTGCAAATGTCCTGGGGTGGACGTGTGTCAGATACGTTTGAGAAACAGCAAGGAAGCCAGTTGAGCTGGAGTTGAGCAAGCAAAGGGAAGGAGTTGAGAGAGACAAAGAGGCAAGAGATGGCATGGGTTCCTCTGAGTGAGACAGGAGCCTGAGAGGGTGTGGGTGGAGCAGGGACAGGGTCTGAGTTACATTTTCACAGGATCCCTCTAGCTGTTGCGTTCTGAATGGACAGAGGGAATCTGGGGGACTTCCACTGAGGAAGTTAGCCCAGTAATCTAGGTGAAATGATGGCGGGGAGGTAGCTGTGTTGATGCGGGGAGTGGTCAGATTTGGAAAAGACACCCTGAAAGTGGGTGTGGGAGACCCTGGCTTGTATCTCACTATATTCTAGGGATTGTTGCTCTGGCCACTTCCCTGCTCACTCCTTCCCCATCTTACCCCTCCAATCAGTCCCTCCTGCCCACAAGGTGGCAGAGTGATTTCCAATATGCCAATTTAACCCATCCTACCAAGGTAATTCAGACTTTTTTTTTTTTTCATCTTGGTAGTAACCTATTAAAAAAATATATAACAAGCCCATTGAACCTGCGATTTTGGCATTAATACAAATTTACCTTTTAGAAACAATTTGGTTTATAAAAACAGGAATTGATTTAAGGTAAAGACTGGGGCTCCTGGGTGGCTCAGTTGGTTCAGCAGCTACCTTCGGTTTGGGTTGTGATCCCGGTGTCCTGGGATCCAGCCCCATATTGGGCTCCCTGCTCACTGGGGAGCCTACTTCTCCCTCTGCCCCCCACCCCATGCTTTTTCTCTCTCTTTCAAATAAATAAATACAATCTTGAAAAAAATAAAGTAAATTATTAATGAAATAGCACAGGGGTAAAGAGATGTGGCAAACAATTCTGAAGACGGTAATGGATGTAACCAGACTTTGGGGAGGGTTCCCATACACCGGGGCCTCCCCCTTTCACCCCGGCCATCTTGAGCTGCTGCTCCTTCCAGAAGGCACTGAGCCCTTTCACCCTCTGCTCCCCCAGCTAGATGTCAAGTGTCACCTCCAGGAATTTCTTTGCAAGTCATTTGTTTTTCACATTAAAATTTGTAATCCATCTGGACTTTATTTAGATATATGAGGGGTCCAATTTTATTTCCTTCCAGATAGATAGCCACCTGTGCCAGCACCAAATATTTCACAATCTACTCTTCCCCTGACTGACTTGAAATACTACCTTTGTCAAGCATTACATTCTTACTTCTACTGGAGTCTATTTCTGCGTTCTCTCTTCTTTCCCATTGTCTGTTCTTATGCCAATACCATGTTGATTTGATTATAGCAGCTTTATAATATGTTCTGATTTTCGGTAAGGTGAAAACCCCATGTTATTCTTTTTCCAATTTTCCTTGGTTATTCTTGGGCATTTATTTTGCCATGCAATCTTTGAGGTCCATTTTGCCCAGTTTTTTTAATTAAAAAATCACCCTAATCTTATTTTAATTTGAATTACAGATACAGAAACTGTGGAGGAATGGGCATTTTGTGGCGTCAAGCTTTCCCACCCAGGAACACGTCCTGGCTTGCTCCCTTCCAGATGTTATTTTTAAATCTTGCAGAAGATTTAATTCCATTTATGTTTCTGTACTATTACTTCATATGCTTCATTTTCATAAACAATACACAGTACTGTTCCGTGTTTAAAATTCTGCCCGTTCTTTCTTTGACTAAAACGTTATGTGCTTTGCGCCAGTCTGTACAATGTGACTGCTGCATGGCATTCCATTCAAAGAACTTTCCACTATTTGTTTGTTTATCCAGTGTCCTCAAGATGGGCCATTAGCTTGCATCCAGAGTTTCCTTTAAATTTTTTTCTTTCTAGGGGCGCCTGGGTGGCTCAGTGGGTTAAGTCTCTGCCTTCAGCTCTGGTCATGATCTCAGGATCCTGGGATCGAGCCCTGCACCGGGATCTCTGCTTGGTGGGAGGCTGCTTCCCCCTCTCTTTGCCTGCCTCTCTGCCTACTTGGGATCTCTCTCACTCTGTCAAATAAAGAAATAAAATCTTGAAAACATTTTTTCTTTTCTTTTCTTTTTCTTTCTTTTTTATTTTTTAAAATTTTAATTACCATTCTTATTATTTTTACAAATAGTGCCCCACGAATATTCTTGCCCCACATCTCTTTTGTTCATGTGTGAGAGCTCTCATATGCCTAGAAGAGGACTTGCCCGGTCGTGTGGCATTTCTATATTCAACTTTCTAGTTGAAGGTGCAACGAAATTACCTGCAGACTACTTTTTTTTTTTTTAAAGATTTTATTTATTTATTTGACAGAGATCACAAGTAGGCAGAGAGGCAGGCGGGGGGTGGGGGGGAAGCAGGCTCCCTGCTGAGCAGAGAGCCCAATGCGGGGCTCTATCCCAGGACCCTGAGATTATGACCTGAGTCAAAGGCAGACGCTTAACCAACTGAGCCCCCTAGGTGCCCACCTGCAGAATATTTATACCAGTTTATATTTTGGCCAAAAGGACAGGAGAATCCTTTTCTTCTCTCCATTCTGGTCAGCTATGGGAAGTTTCTGTCCTGACTTTTCTTGGCAAAGTTCTGTTCTTCTCCCTCTTTATCTTTTTAATAATTTTTTTTTCATTTTGGTTTTTAATCTGTAGTTTTTTTGTATGGGATATATATGGCTATACATGTGAGTATGTGAAACTGTATATATCTATCTCTATCTTAATCTTTGTATCTTTATTCATCTGTGGAGTTTCAACAGTAACTGAAGCTTACGCAGTGAAAAGTCTTCTCAGATCCCTGGCCCCTGCCACCCATACCTCCGTCCTTTTGTGCGTGCCAACAATTGTTAATGATTTTTTGTGTTTGCCATCCAGAGAAAGCCTATAAATATGTACACAAATATACTCTCTCTTATCCCTGTTTTTTTTTTTTTAAGATTTTGTTTATTTATTTGACAGAGAGAGACACAGTGAGAGAGGGAACACAAGCAGGGGGAGTGGGAGAGGGAAAAGCGGGCTTCCCGCCGAGCAGAGAGCCTGATGTGGGGCTCGATCCCAGGACGCTGGGATCATGACCTGAGCAGAAGGCAGATGCTTAACGACTGAGCCACCCGGGCGCCCCTCTCATCCCCATTTTTAATAAATGGTAGCACACCATACTTACTCCTATACACTGTTATTTTTCCATTAAAATTATTCGGGGATCATTCAATATCCTGACATAAACAGTTCCATCCTTCCTTCCTTCCTTCCTTCCTTCTGCCCTTCCATCCTCCTCTGCCTCCCCTCTTCCTTACTTCTTCCTTCCTCTATTTCTTTCTTCTTTTTCTTTCATGATAGTGGCATAACATTCTACTTTTTGGTTATATGACAATACTTTAACCATCTCTTCTGCATGAGCATCTTTCGTTTCCAATCATTTGCCACCAAGTACAAGGCTACAGTGAATTTTCTTACAAATTTCACAAGCGTGAGGGCATATCTATACCCCATAAATAGAATTATTGGTTCAAAGCATAAATGTGTTTGTGAATATGATATTGTCACATTCCCTGTCCCACCCCAAGAGTGCATTTGCTGGCACTCTCACCAACATGTCTCCCCAGTCCCGTAGGGACACAGTATGTAATCAAATGTTTTGGTATGGCTAATACTCATAGATATAAAACGGTATCTCAAAGTGTTTCAGGGTTTATTTTCAAATGGCATTACGTGGTATAATTTACCCACCATGAGGTTTATTCATTTTAAATGTACATCTCATAAATTTTAGTAAATTTAGGGAGTTCCAACCATCACCACAATCTAATTTTAGGAATTCTCTCTTCCCAAATCTTTCAACATATTTTAAATGCTCATTTTTCTGAGTGAGACTGAGCATGTTTTCATCAATCTAAGAGCCAATTCTGGTTCCTTTTCTGTTCACACCCTTTGCCTATTTTTTTTCTCTTTTATTTTTTGTTCTATTGATTTGTAGGCACTCTTTATATATTATGCTCTCAGACTAGGATAAGGGCCTCTCCCTAAGCACCCTGTGTTTCCAATTCTCACAGGCTGGAATTAACAGAATCTTTCTCTCTCTTTCTTTTTTAAAGATTTTATTTATCTATTTGACAGACAGAGATCACAAGTAGGCAGAGAGGCAGGCAGAGAGAGAGGAAGGGAAGCAGCCTCCCTGCTCAGCAGAGAGCCCCACGCGGGGCTGGATCCAAGGACGCTGGGATCATGACCTGAGCGAAAGATGCGGGGCTGGATCCAAGGACCCTGGGATCATAACCTGAGCCAAAGGCAGAGGCTTAACCCACTGAGCCACCCAGGCGCCCCTTAACAGAATCTCTTAATGTGCCTACCCCTCCACCACCCTGTGAGTTGTCTGCACACAGTGACCATATCGTGTTTCGTCCCATGCCCTCCCCTATCAGCACATGACCTGACCCAACGTAGGTCTCTGCAAATACGCTTGGATTCAATATCTGTAAATACATGTTCTTTGCCCCTCAGAGTTCTGTCACAATTTGTGATGATGTATTAATCTGTGTGGTTATGTCTGACTGTTCCCTGTTTCTCTTTTATTTGTACTGTATGTATATCCAGGGTCTAAAACAGTGTGGCCGAACACATTATTTTAAAGTGTTGATTGGATTTATTAATTAATTCATTATTAAGTGGTTTACAGTACCTAGAGGGAGAAAGATATTGGAAATTCCACAAAGGATACAGAGAAGGAAGACCAAAACTAACACAGCTACGGCAAATGGTATTTCTATGAGGGACACATCCCTGACCTGTGGGCCTGAAGTGGGTGGGTGAAGACCCCAGGGCACAGGAGGCGGGTGACACAGAACTCCAGCATTACATTATCAGGCCAATCTTCCAAATTTTCAAGAAGCTGAAAATGAAGTTCTTTATGTGAAATCTCTCACTTTGAAATGCTGGTGACAATTGGTCACTGCATGGGCCCCTGAGACTTGGATTGCCAATTTTCAAAGCCTGGATCACAAAACTCCTTTTAAATACATGCTTATGAGTAATTCTCATAACCCTGGAGGGAAGTTTGCAGAAGCAGACTTGAGGCTCAGAGTGGGAAAGTGACTTGCCTAAGGCCACCCAGCCAGAAGGGGTGTGAGTATATGATGGGGGGAGTCCTGGCCCAAGAGCCTGTGTTAACCCACAGCTCCTCTCCTGGGAAGGAATTGGGGCACTTCTGAGGGAACAGGGAGCTAATTCTCCAAGTCCTTGGGCAAAGCCTCTCACAGGGTTTGTCTCCAGCCCCCTGAGCAGGATGAGGCTTGGCCTGGAGACGGGCCTGGAAGTTCAGTGGGGGCTGTGGCCTTCTCTAGTTCTAGTTACTTCACAGTCCCTGTCCCGTGCATAGCAATTAATCATCACCTCCTCATGACAATTTGGGTATAATTATCTTGTATTATGAGTGAAGTCTTACCCGGTGGCCCAGGCCTTTCCAGAGAGGCCACGGCTCCCTGAGAACACAGGGTGATAAGTGTTCTCTGCCCCCACAAGCAAGGCAGGCGCGCCTTGCCAAGGGGCCTCCATGATGCTCTTTCCCTTAAGTCCCAGGAGGTTGGTGGAGCCAGGCATCCTGGGGCTAGGGTGAGCAAAAGACAGGGGCAGGGTAGGGGGGAATGGTCTAACGATAAGGAAAAATGATCATGACAGCAGGGCACAGTCTGTCCCACTTGCTCTGGCCTTCTCTTGTCCCCATTCACTCATTCCCAAAGTTGTGCCTGATACTGATCAGCTGGGAGAGGAGTTTCCAGCCCTGGACTATTGCTGGGGAACAAGACTGACTCCCTTTCCCCCAGGAAGCCTAGCATTCCAGTGGGGCAGGAAAGCTGGCAACTTGTGCAAACAGAAAGGAGACTAGTTTACTTGTGCTAAGTACTTACTCTAAAGGAAAAGTCTGAAGGCTCAGTTTCGCTCTCTGAGGGGTGACATTTGAACAGAGACAGTATACACTCTGGGTAGTGGGAAGAGCAGACACAAAGGCCCTGGGGTGAGAATGTTCTGGCTTGTTCAAAGAACAGAAAGAATGCCACTATGACTGGATCAAGAAAGGGGGAGAATAGGCCTGAGTGATCAGCAAAGGCTATTACCCGGATTCCAGAGGAGTTTGGCTTTTACCCTAAATTCAGTGGATACATTCTAAGAAATGATTTCTTGTTGACAACTAAGCGGTGTGACCTTTGACAGTTTGCTAGGTCTGTAACTTCCTGCCAGCCATCTATCCTTTAAGGAAGCACTTATGGAGACCTACTGTGTGTCAGCCCAGCCCTGGGGACACAGCAGTGACAAAACAAAGCCCCTGCTTCTGGAGAGTCCCCCTCAGGGAGGAAAGGACCCCTGCGCCAGCTCTTCTGTCTGGTGACTCCGGTTCAGGCTGCTGGCTCCCGGGGACCCCACTCAGGACACCGGCGGTCGCCAGGTGGCGCTCTGCGCCTGCGCAAGGGCCGCGACTCGGGGGTCGCGGGGGCCGCACCGGACCCCTCAGGCGGGGGAGGGGCAGCCAGGCGGGGAGGCGGGGCCCGCGCCGCAGGTTGTGTGACTTTGGGTTTGACCTGCCTGGAGATGAGCTAATCCCGCGGTATAATAGACCCCGGGGAGATAGGGAAAATGGCTGCGGCGCTATCTGCGTCGCCATGGGGACCATCGCGCGCGCGCGCCCCCGCGCGCACGCGGGCGGGGCTCGAGCCTGGAAAAATACAGCCTTTGTCGGCGGCGCGTGTCACTCACGGCGCGGAGACCTCGGGCGGCGGGGCTCCAGTCTCTTTCCTCAGGTCCGGAGCGGGGAGGCTGTGGGGCCCCGTCAGGGCGTGCTTGCTGAGGCGGGATGGGACCCCTGGGTGTTCCCAAACTCCTCTGAAGACCCCTCTCCCTTACACAACCGCACACAACGTTTAGCACATTCCATTCCTTACACTGGCGTCTATCACACCCGCACGCACCTTTCGCTCCCCGCTGGCTGGCTCTTCCCCAGGCTGGAGAGGGGTCCCAGCTCCCCAGCTCGTGCGTACGGAGCCTACACGTGCAGGCGCAGGCACAACCCAACCACTGCCCTTCCCTCTTGACCCTTCTGCAGCACACCCCGGAACACCCAGGCAGACAGATACACAACAACGCAACCGCCTTCACGCAGATTTGTGCACACCGGGGTGAACACTGACACCTTGCGCACTCACTCACTCCCAGCAGTCACAGGTGTGCTTACAGGCCGGTATGAACCCACAGCACTGAGTACTGTTGGACACCTGCAGGCACACAACACTCAGAAGAGTAACACACCCATGTCCAAATATACACATACACACGCATCCTGTGTGCATTCCTAAACAGCCTCACCCAGGGCAGATACGTACACAATACGCTCGGTCACCACACCTGTAGACACAGATTTGCACACCCAGTCCTTCACACACGTGTCTACCCACCCCGAGTAATATGCATGCCTACACACTCACGTGCAACATCCCTTCCTCTGTGCTCCCTCAAACAGCCTCAGCGGGGCCAGCTCCAGGGACAGATGCCCACCACGCATGTGCATGTGGGCTTGCACATCTGCACTTTCCTGTAGCACACTTCTTGACATCCCTGCATGCACACTAATACCCTTTCTTGTTCAGTGCCCATCCACTGGCACAGGCGAATGTCCATCCAAACACGCCGGGCACACCCGGGGGCGCACAGGCGGGTACCCCCCGGCAGGCAGGCAGGCGGCGCGGGCACAGGGCGCCCGGCGTGCCCCCCGCGGACGGCTATCTGCCTGCCCATCAGCGCGCGGATCTGCGGTGGTAAATGATGCATTCGATGGCGGGCGCATTTGTTGTGCGCGCTCTGAAAGGGCTCCGATAATCTGGAAGGCAGAGATAAGGAACACCATTTATTCCGCGGCACTTTGGAAACAATTCCCAGCCCTGTACAACCCCATTCTCGGGCAGCCTCCGGGAGCCGGGCAGATAACGATTGGCTATTCATTATCTTCGCCGGGAACAAAGATTAGCCGGCCGAGATGAAAAATTACCCCGGACAGCGGCGCAGCCCCGCGCGGACCCCCCTGCCCGTCGCCGCCGCCCGCGGCTCGGTGCCCCGCCCGGCCCGCGGGCTCTGCGCTCGCGCCCTCCCGGCCCGCAGCCTGGCGATCGGACTCCCGCGCTCGCGTGGGGCGCGGGGCTCTGTATTGCCTCGGTCCCTCCATCGATCTGTCCATCCCGCCCAGCCTGTCTGCCGCGTCCCCACTTTTCCCTGACACTTTTGGAGTCCTTTCTGCTCTCCCTCTTCTCCCACTGCTCTCAAGGCCTGTCCCGGTTCCCTTCTGTCTTCCCATCTTTCTATTTTTGTTTTGTTTTGCTCTCTCTCTCCTCTCTGTATCTCTCCCTTGTCTCTCTGTCCATGTATCTCCCTCCCTCTCTGGTTAACACTTTGGCTGCTTTTGTTCCCTTCTCTCTGACTCTTTCTGCCACTTTTTAGTTGTTTGTTTTTGTCTGTTCCTGCATGTCCCCGACCCACGCCTCCATTCCCTCCTGGTGTCTCTGTCCCTTTATGCCAGTTTCTTTTTAAGATTTAAAATTTGGATTTCCCTGTCTTGTCCCCCATTCCCTGTCTCTCTGGGTCTTGCCATCCCTGGGCCTCCATGTCTCTCAATCTCTCAATCTACTCCCACCCTAGAGGGTCCCCCACATCAAGTGGCCTCACATCCCCTAGCTTCTTAAGGCTGTGTTCCTGAATGCACACCAGAGGCTGGGAGGCTCCAGCCTGCTCTGGCCAGCCCAGCCCAGCCCAGCCCAGCGGAGAGATGGCAGGTGGGGTGGGAGTGTAAAACCTGGAACCCGCCTTTGAAGAAACAAGACAGAACTAGAAAAGGCCCAGGAGACACTCCGGCCCTGCTGGGTTCATGGGGATTTGCTCTTGTGCCCCAGTGAGGCTGGGGGCCCTGGGAGCGGGTGGTCCCAGCGAGGCCACCTCATTAGAACGGTTATTCAGCACGGTGCTGGCGTCGGCAGATAAGCCTTATCAGCTCATCTCCCCCTCCCACAGACAGACAGAAAGTGCCCTCACAAATGGCACCCTGGAGCTCCACTGGCCGCCTGCCCCGCCAGTTAGGGACGGTGGGTGATCTAGGAAGACACACGTACGGTGTGTCACCCAGGGACACACTCCTCCCCAGACAACAGACACAGGGTAATGCTGGGTAGAGTAACACACATAGTTCAAAGATACATTTGTACACACAGATGCCCACACCCTAGGTAAACAGACAAAAACACCCACCCCAACACATACCAGTTCATACACAGTGCTATACACTGATCCGCAGACACACTTGGCTACGTTCTACACTGTCCACCCTCCCGTAATCAGTTCAAAGATATAATGATACACACCAGATAGCCGATGCTGGTAAAGAAAGACAGGCAGGCAGACACACAAACATGCACAAACACCCCAATTCATAGACACAGGATACCCAGATGCACAGCTACCGACCCACATAGGGACATACACCATTTTATAAACAAGCACTTGGATGTGATTGCTTCCCATCAAATGATTCATGGACACAATGGTCACACAGATACACAGCCTCAGGGACACACACCCAGTTCCATGGAGACACTCTCCCATGTGCACTTTGGAGGTCAGGCTCTGAAACAGCCACACATAATACACAAACTCTCAGGGACCCACACAACACAGACTCTCAATATACAAACTCTCAGGGACCCACAAGAAGAAAGGGGCATTTTAATATACTCAGTTTTGCAGACTTCCCACGTGCTCACAAATGCACACAGACACACGGGGGCACCCAGGATAGATATTCTGTGTGCACACAGCAAATAACACATGCAACACAGTCAATCAGCTTCAAAGAAAGACCCACGGATAGAAGATGTCCACAGAGAAGGGGGTGGGGGGCTGGACACTCCTCTCTGCGACACACACTAGTTTTCCCCTCGATTCCAAAGCAAAGCACTTTCTCTTTGGGCCCAAGATCCCCAGGCCACTTTCAGTCCCCCAGGGCAGCTGGAATGGGACCACACGCCCCCCCACACACAACCACTGTGGAGTTGAATTTTGAGGTGGGGACTTCGGAAGTACAATACCAAGGTTCTCCTAGCTCACAAACCCAAAAGCATTCTTGCCGGGAAGATTCCCACACCCAGCTCCTCTGCCTAGCCTTCCAAAGACAAGCTCTCTACTCCGTAGCTCCCTCCTGCCAGAGGGTTCCTTGGGGATGGGCCAGGGAGACACCTCACACCCCACTTCTGCAATGCCCTGGTCTGCTGTTGGGAGAATTCAAGTGGAGGTATAGGTGGGAAAGGGAGAGGCCATGTGTCTACATTTAGCCGAATCAGCCTGGAAGTGAGGGAGGTGTGTGTGTGTGTGTGTGAGAGAGAGAGAGAGAGAGAGAGAGAGAGGCGCGTGCACGCGTAAATGCGCGCGCACACTGCGCGTGCCAGATTCGCAAGCTACATTTGGGTGTGTGCACGTGTGCATGCCGGTGTGACCCACATCTCCCCGCTGAGGATGTCCACGCAACCACAGCTGTATGCACTAACGCGTGTGCACAGATGTGTGTGTGCGTGAGCACTATTGAAAGAAGGTTGGAGAAGAGGAGCAGGCAGCTGTGTACGTGTGTGAGCGCTTGTGGCCACGGTTTGTGAAGGTCCCCCGGGAGAGTCTCCAAAAAGAGACGTCCCGGACTTTCTGAACATACACCCTTGAGAGCAGGGGTGCTCATTTGTGCGCCCCTGCGAGGGCCGGAGTAGTCTGGAGTATGGGCGAGTAGGGTGTTGCACCTTGAGTGCCCACCAGCCCTCGGCCTGCCGCCGGGCGGCTGTACCAGGGAAACGGGGGGCAGAGCTCTGGGCACCCTCCTGCCCCCCTGCGGCGCTCCCGCCCCCTCAAAGTGCTGTCGAAATAAAAAGCAGCGGCCGCTGCGGCCGGGGGAGGGGAGGGAGAGGCAGCGGGAGCGAGAGGGAGGTAACAAGGCCAGCGCCGCCCGGGCTCGCTGCTCAAGACTCTATCTCCTGGCTGCCTTCGCCCCCACCCCAGCCGGCCCCCGTCGGCCACCCGGCGAACAAAAGCGGCCCGCCGCGCACCATGTAGCCTTTCGGCGCGCCGCCCGGGCCCTGCTGGTGAACGCTGCCAGCCCGCGCCGGTGTCCTGTGGGCCCACCTAGCCACGCACCTCGCTGAGCGCCCCGCTCCGCTCCGGCCCCGTCCACCCGGGGGCGCCGCCCGCCGCACCTCGCTAGGTAAGTTCTCCCACCTTCGCCTGATCAAGGCCCTTCCAGGCCCCAGGTCTGGCCCACCCGGCCCCCTAAACGCGATCTGCCTAGCCCAGTGGCCCCTGACATGTGGCCTTCGGGGTTTGCTTGGTCCTACCAGCGGCTCGAACCCCAGGGCACAGGGGCCTAATCCTGAGGGAGTATTTGCAGAGTTGAGGACAGCAGGCCCGCGTCGGGCCTCCCGCTTTCCCATTTCTCGGATTCAGCCATACATAGGCCGAGAGCCCGGGTTATTCCCTGTGCCTCGCAAAGCGCCCCACCTCCCGGCCCCCGGAGCTGAGGTCTTTGTCTCGGCCGCCCCCACCTCCGCTCCACGGCGGCTGAGGCGCCCAAGTCGGGCAGCAGAGCCGCGGCTGCACCTGCCGACTGGTCCCGTGCGCCGGCTTTGCGCGGCTTAACCCGGCTCGCTCCTGCGTGCGCCCCCGCGCGCCGCGCCCCGCGGCCCTTTATCCTGTGTGGCTGGGGTGCGGGTGGGGGAGAGCGCCGGGTCTGGAAGTCTCCCCCCAGCCCCAAGCCGGAGTAGGAATCTGTTTAGTGGGATTTCAAAAAGAATAGGGCCGCCGCGGGCTCCGGGATCTGCCACCGGGAGGCGTAGACGGCGGTCTGGGTCTGTCTGGACGCCGGGCATTTAGAATTCTTCAGCAGCGGCCAGGCTTGAACTCCCGGTTGCCCCAACCGCGAGGGGAAAGATCCGGCGTTCGGGGCCCCCGAGAGTGGCGGCCTCTCCTTTCCCGGAAAACACTGAAGGAAATTCGTTGTTTTGGAAAAAGCTACGTCTCCCGGGGATCGGGAACATCTGGCGGTGAGCTCCGGGTCTACACAGGCACCTAGCGATGGGATTCGTTTATGAGTAGGCAGGATTGGAGAACCAGGTAGGGCAATGCGTCTGGAGAGCGTTTCCCAGCCGGGTTGACAAATTGCAAACAAATTGCGTCTAACGAAACGGATTTGCCAGTTGTCATGCTGCCTGGCCGCTGGGCCGCCAGGCACCCATAGTAAACCGTGGCTGTTCGTGAAGCAGGGAAAAACGCCGCCCACTGCTGCAGGTCTCAGCAGGGCCCGTGGGGGAGGCTGTCCGGCTTGGAGGTAGGTGGTTACAACCTGATAAGGAGATAGAGGATCTCCCAGGCGCCTCGACCCAGGGCGCCAAGACTTCTCGGAAGATGGGCCTTGGGTTTTGAGATTCAAAAAGGCCCAAAAGACGTAAGGGATGGGAGAGCCATCATGGAGGCCAGAGGAGTGGGAGCCTTCACATCTGGGGGCCTGGAAGTGAACCCCAACCAGCGAAGGGGCTATTGGAGCCCTGTTCCCTCCATTGCAGAACCCCTCTGGAGGGATGGCGGCAGGCCTAGCAGATCTGAGGCCTTGCCCAATGGGGACTTCTGAGCCCCTCTGGCTGAATTGGTCCCCATTTCCTCCTCCATACTCCTCAAGGCACATTGCCAGCGTGGGGCTGGGAGGTCGCTGGATTGACAATTCAATATCCCTACGGAAGGCAGGTCCCCTAAGCAAACTGGTTTCTTTGAATCTCCCTTCCACTGCCGGCCAATTAGATGCTCATAGGAAAAGGTGGGAAGAATTAGGTTACAAAGAAAGGGCCAACTTATGGTCCCAGAGGGGCTACCCTGGATGGTGGAAGTTTAAACAAAGGGCGCAGAGGGGAGGGCGATGTAGGATGGGGAAGACCCGGCAGCTGAGGGCCACGGCCCAGGCGGGTGAGGCCCTATAGAACCGGGCCTCGGATCCCTGCGCTGCCCGCTCCCCAGAGAAAGCTTCTCAAGCCGCACTAACGACCCATGCTTTTTCGGGGAATCTCAGGCCACTTGAAAAAGGCAGTTAGAAAATTCAGTTTTTCTGCTACCCTTCCCCAGTCCCTCTCGAAGTCTTGTTCTTATGTAAGGAAAGTGACAGCTTCTCAGTGCCATCAAAAGGCAGCACCCGCTATAAGCAACAACCCTTGGAAACGAACAAAAAAACATGAAAAAGGGAAGGCGTCCCTCTGAGGGCATTCCGGAGACCCCGAATCCCGAGGCTGTAAACTGAAATAAATCTGCTCTTCTCAGGCGCAAGGATGCCCCCCGCAATCCCAGCCGATTTGGGGGGCTCCCTGATCCTTCCCGGTCGTTTGTTTGGGTTCGAATGATAAGATGGTATCCGCTGCCTACTGGGCAAGATGCCTGGCTAGTGTCCCTTGGTCTGTCTGGCATACATGTACACTCGTGACTGGAATGGGGGGGTGTTTTACTGGCCAGCTGGGCCTTCTCCTGCCTGGCGTCCCTGTTTTCTCTCCCAGGCGGGTTCGTTCCTGCGGGAGAACGCAGCAGTCCCGTGTCCAACGCAGGAGCTCCAATCATAGTGGAGGCCTCCGCCAAGCCGGCTGCCTGCCCGCCTTTTGGAGGAAGGCAAGCCTGGGGGCCTCAGGAGAGGTGGGGGAGCTCCCTTCTCCCCGCCCCCCTTTTTTCTCTAGGCCGGGATTGCGGGAAGGGAGACTGGTGCGGATCTCCCGAGGCCCCTGCTCAAGCATTGCTTAACCGCCCTGCTAAGCTTCTCCGCGCGGCGATTTTCTGAGCCGCCGAGCGGGGTAATTAAATCCCCGCCCGCGTTCGGTTCTGCGCCAGGCCAACGGGCAGCTTGGAGCTGCAGTTCAGGCAGGGGCCCGGCCAGGCTGGTCACCTCCACTCCTGCGGTGGCCCAGACGCTGCCCCGGAGGGGTATTTTAGCCAAGTTCGGAAAGATGAAACTGCAGACCCACCCAGAATGGGGGTCATTTGAATTACGCCTTTGGGGGGGAAATAAAGCGAATTACCTGTTTTCCGGAGGGCCCGCAGCGGCCACGTCCCTGCGAGCCAAGGCGCGGATCCCAGCCTCACGGAAAGCTTCCGCTCGGCTCCGGCGTTCCCGGCCCCGGGGCCGGCAAACGGCTGGCTGCCTCCTGCTCTGGGTCCAGGGGTTCAGGTTGACGGGACAGCCTTGTCGGACACCCGGGATTGTCCCTGGGGCTGCGGTGTCTTTGATAAGCTCCCGCTAGGCTCCAGGGACGCAAAACAGGCTCGAGGTTCTGACGATCGCATTTTACGCGTTGATGAAGAATCGTAAGCTAAAGGCGGGGAGGAGAGACAGACGAACAGAGAGGCAGCGAGTCCGGGTCAGACCGCGCGCGTTTTGGGGAACGCGAACTGGAAGGCACTGAAGCCAATCACCTGCCTCGCCCGACCGCGGAGGCCCGGCGCCCGCGGCGTCGCGCTCCCACTCCCCGGCCACAGCGCGCTTTACCCGGCTAGCGCCGGCCTCCTCTCCTGCTCCTCTCCTGCCGAGCGGAGTTCCGAGAAGCCCGGGCGGGCCCCGCGCGCCTCGGAGTGGAGCGGAGCGGGAGGCGCAGCGGGTCGCCGTGGCAGGAGGGTCCCTAAGCGCCCGGGACGCGCTGGTTCCCAGCTAGATGGGGCTCCGCGCTTCCAGCCCCGCGTCTTTACCTGAGCCAGGGCCTCGGACAGATGAACGGGACAGTCGGACGCCTAGGCAGGAGGCGGCCCCTGGCCGGTGCCCGCACCCCCCCCCACCCCGGCGCTGCCCAGAGCTGGCCTGCGAGAGGGTGACTGGGGCGCGCCCGCGGAGCTGGGCCTGGCCGGGAGCCCCCCGAGCCGAGGGGACCGAAGGCTTTCCTCCCTCCTCGGATTATTAAAAAGTTCATTTCCTGGCGAATCGGGTGACGTCAGGGGCCCGGCGTCGCGGTGGCGGGGCCGCCCGGCCGGAGAAGCCGCCTCCAGTTACCCAATTACCGACTGTCAATCCCGCCGCCCCTCCCCCCACCCTCCCGGGGGTGGCCCAGACCCCCGCCCTCTCCCCTGTCCGGGACCCACCTGGGATCCCTCTGGGCTCCTAACTCCGAGAGCTGTAGACTCAGCTAAGGGAGAGGGGCTGGAGGAGGGCGATTCCTCCCCCTTACCCTCGCACCTGTCTCAACCCCCCAAAAGTTCTTTGTTTCCGACACTCACCCACCCACCCCCGCCTCCCTCGTCGGCCGTGGGCTCCCTTCGAGCCTCGGTCTCCTCGGTCTGTATAATGGGAGAGAGCAAGGAGATTTGTGCACGGGGCCCACTCCCCCCACAGAGCTGGATCTCTGCACTGGAGGTGTGTGTCGAGCAGTTCCAGGTGACTTAGGGGACTCTGTTCTCAGTCTCCCGCCTCCCTCTCCCCAGGGGCCGCCTCAGGGACCCCCGGGAGGGAAAAATGCCTCCTCCTGCCCAGAGGCGTATCCTTCGAGCCGGCGCCGGCGCCAGTCCGGGTCTCCGTGGCCTCGCCCCAGGCAGTTCGGCCCGCTGGTCTGCGAAGGCCACGCCCGGGAAGGGGACGCCCCCTCCCCCTCTCTGGAGCCTCCAGCCAGGCCACCTCCACCCGGTCAAGCTCAGTCCTAAGCGGCTTGTTGTCCGAGGCCCAGGTGCCCACTCGAGTCTCATAGTTCTTGCCCCTCACTGCTCTTGCTGTCCCGCAGTTGTCCTCCCAACCCCCTGCCCAGCCAGAGCCCGAGTAGTGGCCTGGGTAGGTAGTTGAGACTTCAGCTGGGAGGTGGTATCAGAGAGTGGAAGGGCTGGGGTCCCGGGGAGAGGACACACAGGCACCCGAAGGGTGCACGACCGGTGCTCCCGGGGAGGGGTCCCCCGTTGGGGGTTAGTTACTGGGAGGAGGGTCCTGAGGTTAGGGGGATCCAGGAAAGTCCTCAAGAAGGGGAGAAGCAGTTGGCCAGTGGGGTGAGGGTCCTGGCGGGGGGCGTTGGCAGCAGGGGCCGCCGGGAGGGCGCTGGGAGGGGGCCCGCGGGCGGAGGGGGGCAGGCCCGCGGGTCAGTCCGGGAGTCCGGCGGACTGGAGTTGCGGGCTCAGCCAATGGGGGGCGGAGGCTGGGCGGCGCGCGGCCCTGATTGGCTGGCGCGGGCTTCTTAGGCGTGCACGGCCCCCGCTTCATGTCTGTGCAGGAGTCGAGAGCTGGCGCCAGGGCGGCCGGAGGATGCCGAGGGGCCGGAGCCGGGCGGGCCTGAGGCCGAGGCGCGCACTGTCCCCCGCTCCTACCCCGTGAGCCCAGCCGCCCGAAGCGCGGTTCCTGAGCCCTCCACTCCCCGGGCTCCCGCCGGTGCTGATCCCCCGTCCCTGAGGCCGCGGTCCCTCCTCCCCGCGGCGCTGCGTGTGTAAGTTTGGGGTGCGAGAACTAGCCGGGGCCTGGGGTGCGCCAAGCTCTGAGAGGTCTCTTCCGGGGCTCAAGGTCGGGCCCAGGCTGCGGGTGACGGCTTTGGTGTGGCTTGGTGAGAGGTCCTGATTGTGCCTCCTGGGAGGCACGCAGGGGGCTGGCTCCCAGCCGCTGGGGCTGCGTGTGCGTGTTTGCGGGGGGAGGGGGGTCGTCAAGTCGGTATGTGTATCTGGCGCCAAGTGTAGATATGTGCGTGTCTCTGGGCTCATGTGCCCCAGTGGGTGCCCAGGCGCCTGTCTCCAACTTTTGGTCTGTGTTTATGTGATTGTGTACCGGGAAAGGGGAGGGGGGGTCGGTGTGAGTGTCTGACTTAAAGTGAGACTCCGTATGTATTTGTTGGGGTAACTGCTGTCGGGGTTTGTCCCCGTGCGCGACCCGGCGTGCATGAATGCCTGGCTCTGGGACCGGGGGTCACCATGTGAATGTGCGCGGCGGAACCCTCTTCTCCGCCTTCCTTTCGTTTTGAGCTTTGAGCTTTCCTCCCACCCGGGACTCTCCCTCCGCTGAGCTCGCCGGAGGCGTAGCGGCGTGCGGGACTCCGTGTGGCGGGACTTTGGGGGTGTCAGGCCGTGGCGGCGCCCCTCACGCCCCCTTCCGTCGCTCAGGGACGCCGCCACCGCCTCGGCCCAGATCCCGAGCCTCCACTGCCGGTCATGGAGGTGGCGCCGGAGCAGCCGCGCTGGATGGCGCACCCCGCCGTGCTGAATGCGCAGCACCCCGACTCGCATCACCCGGGCCTGGCGCACAACTACATGGAGCCCGCGCAGCTGCTGCCTCCGGATGAGGTGGACGTCTTCTTCAACCACCTAGACTCTCAAGGCAACCCCTATTACGCCAACCCAGCCCACGCGCGGGCACGCGTCTCCTACAGCCCCGCGCACGGTGAGCCCCCGGCCAGTGGGTCACTGCGAGCCCAGGCGCGGCGCGACGCGCGCCGGGCGCGGGAGGGGAGGAAGGCCCCGCTGCCTGCTTCCCGGATGTGAGATCCGCAGCAACTGAAATTTTGGGGCGGGGAAAGGTGGGGGCAGCAGCCTCTTGGGGGAGGGTTTGGGTACCCTAGGGTTTCTGCCCATTTCCAGCTGGCTTGTGGGGGGGTCCCTCCAGGCCCCAATCCGGTGGGGTTCCTTCTGTGCCACTTGTCCTTTAGCTCCGGACTGAACATTCTTGATTATTGCCAGTTGGGGTTTCATGTTTCTGGTTTTCTTTGGGAAGAAGGTTACTGCTGGTTGTCTTGGGAGTTGTGGTCCTGTACATCAGAGCCCTGCGGCTCAGCCTCAGCCCACCCTGACCCCTCTCCCTTCTCCTGCAGCCCGCCTGACAGGAGGCCAGATGTGCCGCCCACACTTGTTGCACAGCCCTGGGTTGCCCTGGCTCGACGGGGGTAAAGCTGCCCTCTCCGCCGCTGCGGCCCACCACCACAATCCCTGGACCGTGAGCCCCTTCTCCAAGACACCGCTGCACCCCTCAGCGGCCGGAGGCCCTGGAGGTCCCCTCTCTGTGTACCCAGGGGCAGGGGGTGGGAGTGCGGGAGGCAGCGGGAGCTCTGTGGCCTCCCTCACTCCCACGGCAGCCCACTCGGGCTCCCACCTCTTTGGATTCCCACCCACTCCGCCCAAGGAAGTGTCTCCCGACCCCAGCACCACCGGGGCTGCCTCTCCAGGCTCCTCTTCCGCAGGGGGTAGTGCAGCCCGGGGGGAGGACAAGGATGGCGTCAAGTACCAGGTGTCACTGACTGATAGTATGAAGATGGAAAGCGGCAGTCCCCTGCGCCCAGGCCTGGCTGCCATGGGCACCCAGCCTGCCACACACCACCCCATCCCCACCTACCCGTCCTACGTGCCGGCCGCTGCCCACGACTACAGCAGCGGACTCTTCCACCCTGGAGGCTTCTTGGGTGGCCCTGCCTCCAGCTTCACCCCTAAGCAGCGCAGCAAGGCACGCTCCTGCTCAGGTAAAGGCCAGCGCCAGGGACCTTGTGGAAGTGGGGATGGTTTGTGCTTTTGTGTGTATGGTTGGGGGAGGAGGGCTATGATATGGGAGATAGGGCAATGTCAGTCTTCCAGATCTAGGGATGGGTCATGTTCCCCTCCAATAGCCTCCAACAGATGTTTGAGACTCCAGAATGGGAAAGAGGGAGCCCTCAAACTTTTGCCCTTTTCTTAACTGTTCTGAGGGGTCCCCAAAGTTCGTTTCCCTTCTCCGCCTCTCACCCTCCCTTTCAAGGTTGTGGCTGCTACCAGACAGAACACAGAACGGGAATTCCCCCTTCCCTTCCCTGGATCTTAAGTGAAAATTTGAACAACCTCTTGATTAGTTTATGAGAAAGCAGTACGCAAGTGACAACAGGGAGGCTGTGCGTACGTGTGTTTGTGAGTGTGTGAGCAGGCTGTGGGAGCACTGTAGATGCTCCAGACCCTCAAGGAATCTGGTTCTCCAACTCAATCAGTCCAATCTTGGGATTTTGATGTTTCCCAATCTCCCTGGGAGATTTCCCCCAAAGCAACATTCCCAGGACTTGTTCCTGCTCCCTGCCCCCTGGCGTGTCCTTCATTGTCCCTCCCTGAAGGCTGGAGTGTGGGGGACGAAGTGTAGGTGCCTCTGCGGAGACAGGCTGGAGCCTAGCTGGTTTGTCCAAGAATCTGGCAATAGAGCAGAAACCAGGGCTGATGCGGGGCTCCGGGCTGTCAGTGCCTCCTTCCCGATCCCTGTAAGCCGAAAAAGAGGAAGATTTTTTTTTTTTTTAACTTTTACTCCTGAGTCTAGGAACCTTTCCTTGGCCATATATATAGACAATTTAGCTGAAACTAAATGGGGAGACATTTTCCCAGGGGCTGCGTGATGCCAGGCTGTCCAGCTCCCTGGCCTGATTGCTGCCGCCACCCTGGGCACCCACCTCAGCCCCACCTTGGGGTCCCCGTTCCGCTCAGGCCAGCTGTCTTGCCTTTAACTAGCCCCTTCTCCCAAGTTTGCTTTATCCATTCGATTTGAATTCCAGATGGTCTTTTAGCAACAACAACAAACAAAAAAACCAAAAAACCCACCATCAACTGAAGACCAAGGTCGCTTAGTCTACTTGGCTTAAAAACGAAAGGGCTTACGGCTTCTTTTATTTTAAAGAACACCACCTTCGATCTGAGTCCGGGACTGAATTCTAGGGCCCCAGCGGAAGAGAGGGAAGTTGGGGAGAAAGAAGGAATTCCCCTGCTTGGAGAACAGAAGGAGGGTAGGAGCTGAGGGCTGAGAATCGGGAGGTGGCAGACACAGCTGGGGAACAGGGGAAGATAGAAAAAAGGCAGATCCAGAAAACGAGCCAGAGCCCTCCCAGGCCCGGCCAGGTCGAGTGGGGCCACTCCTGCCACCGCCCTGCCCTCGGCAAAGTTTGCTGTAAATACCCTTTCATTGTCGCGCCGAGAATCCCTGGGGCCTTGGCCCCACTCCTCCCTCCTGCCCTGCTTCCCTTCCTTCGAGAGAGGGTTTTGAAGATGGAGCTTTGGCCGTAAAGCTACTCTCTGAACTCCTCTCCTGCGGGGGGGGAAACCTCCTCCGGGTCCCTCTTCCTGCCCAGGGCTGGAACTAAAAGTCACCCCCCGAGGCAGCCCGGGCTGAGGCCGACCGCTGCCTGGTCGGCGCCTGCCCGCTGGCTCTCTCCCGCGACCTTGTCCATCAGGCAGGCCCACTGTCTCTCCTTGTCACCCTTCAGAAGGCCGGGAGTGTGTCAACTGTGGGGCCACGGCCACCCCTCTCTGGCGGCGAGACGGCACCGGCCACTACCTGTGTAACGCCTGCGGGCTTTACCACAAGATGAACGGGCAGAACCGGCCACTAATCAAGCCCAAGAGGAGACTGGTAAGCGCGGGGCAGCAGGTGGCTGGGGAGAACCCGCCAACCTGGGCCCGGCCAGCGGCTTATTTAAAAAATAATAGTAACACCACCAAACCCTTCCCAGACAGCTGCTTTGCATCTTGAAATCCTTTTATCATTAAAATCGCTTGGGGTGGCCCTTCTTTTAGGCCAGATTCCACCCCCCTCCCGCCCCGGGCCAGATTTCCCCCTCCGCAACCAACCAGGTATCCTCACCCCACCAAGCTCAGGAATCCCCAACGTTGAGTGTCCAAGGGCCCAACTCCTGTCCCCTGGCCTCTGTTTAACTCTTTTTTTTAAAAATAGGGCCATGAAGTAATTTTCCTTGTAGCCCAGCACACAATCTCCTCACGCTTATTTAAATAAAACACACACTCACACCAACCACCAAAAAAACCTGCCCTTTATTATTTTTCCATGGAGTCACCTATACTGTGTATTTTCATTTGAGTGATTTAAAAAAAATGCCCTTTCGGATCTCCTGCCGGAGTTTCCTATCCGGACATCTGCAGCCTGAAGATAAGGAAACTCCGCGTATCTGTTTCCGGACCCCGCGAGTTTTAGAGCCTCTCCTCGGCTCAGTCCTGCCTCTCGCTGGGCTGTTTTGAAATTTCTAATACCCTCCGCTCTGCAAATAATGCGTAAAATGCTAAGAATAATAAATATATTTTTTTCAGGGCGAAGTGATTTACGAGGCTTAAATCGCTTGCTGCTTTGGGGGCCCCCTTTCTCCGCCCTCCCCACCCCCCCCCAGCGAGGGCGGGGTGAGGGCCCGGGTGGGGGTAGGGGTGGAGGATACGGTGTTGGCCCCTGAGTCAGAATTCCAGCTCCAGGCTGCTTACTCACCCTCACCCTCCCCGCCCCCGAGGCAGCAGTCGGCTGGTCCCTCCGACCCAGCGACCCAGCAAGGGAGCTCCGGTCGGCGGAGGGCCGTCCCAGCCTCTCCAGGCCTCCTTTTCCCACCCCCTGTCCTGCTGCCTGCGGTTCTTTGGGAAATATTGGGGGGGGGTGCTGGTGGGCCCCCAAGAGGAGATCTGCTTTCTCAGTCAAGACTCTCTTACTTTCCCTTGTTAGGAGCCTTCAGCTCCCTTCAGAAACCAGACACTCATTTCCAGACCACCTCTGGCCTGCATTCCCTGAGGGGCTGCGGGGCAGTCAGCAGCGTGTGGTTTGGGGTGCAGGATGCTAGACGGACCAGCCTTGTGCTGATGGAAATGTTCTGGCCCTGCCCTGTCCTGTGGTCGTGGTCGTGACTGTTGATTCCTTGAAATTGTTGATTCCTTGAAATGTCGCTAATGCCCGAGAAGGAACTGAAGCTCTAATTTTATTAAACTGTAGTTGGGTTGAATTCGAACATTCCCATGTGGCTAGTGGCTATGGTACTGGACGGCGCAGCTCTAGACTTCCCTAAACATTTGATGTCCCTGCCTGGCCTCTTCGGGGGAGGGGGGGGCACGTCACACGCAGGATGGTGGATTTTGAAAGGACTCACATGGGACTGCAGAGTCAGACCCAGGAGCTCCAGGGGGACTGAGCCAGCCTCCTCAGGGCCTCAGTTTCCCCATTCGATGGTTGCCGGGCGGGGGCTAATGTGTCCTTTCAGCTCTTGCAACTCCGTTGATTCCGAGATCAGGCTTCTGAGAGTTCTTTATTCTAAGTTCTGTGCTGGTTTAGGTCCCAAATTCTAAAATTCCATGGCTTCTGAGATGCCTGGATTCGCCTGTGAGCTTTCCCGCTCCCGGGCTCAGTTGGCAGGGACAGGGGTGGGAGGGTAGGGGGGGTGGGGTAAGGGTCGGGGAGGGAGGTCGAGGTGGGGCGTGGGAGCCCAGCCTGCTGACGCCGCCGCTCCCCTCCCAGTCGGCCGCCAGGAGAGCGGGCACCTGTTGTGCAAATTGTCAGACGACAACCACCACCTTATGGCGCCGAAACGCCAACGGGGACCCTGTCTGCAACGCCTGTGGCCTCTACTACAAGCTGCACAATGTGAGTCCACCCCTCCCCGGCCTGGCCCGCCCCTCCCCGGGGACGGCTGCTCTTTGTGCTCCCTGGTGCGCGGGGCTGGGGGGGGGGCAGCGGGAGGCAGCCACAATCTCTGGCGTGGCTTGGCTTGGGAGGCGGCTGCCGCACCCCAGTGCCAGAAGGCCTTCCCATAAGAGGGGACCAGCCGGCTGGAAATGTGTCCCCCACGGCGGTGGGGGGGGGCTGCAGGTCCAGGGAAGGGGTGCTTCTTTTTTTTTTTTTTTTAAGATTTTATTTATTTGACAGAGAGAGAGAGATCACAAGTAGGCAGAGAGGCAGGCAGAGAGAGAGAGGGAAGGAAGCAGGCTCCCTGCAGAACAGAGAACCCGATGCGGGGCTCTATCCCAGGACCCTGGGATCATGACCTGAGCGGAAGGCAGAGGCTTTAACCCACTGAGCCACCCCAAAGGGGTGCCTCTTTTTTTTTTTTTTTTAATATTACATTTATTTATTTGACAGACAGAGATCACAAGTAGGCAGAGAGGCAGGCAGAGGGAGAGGAGGAAGCAGGCTCCCCACTGAGCAGAGAGCCCGATGCGGGGCTCGATCCCAGGACCCTGAGATCATGACCTGAGCCGAAAGCAGAGGCTTAACCCACTGAGCCACCCAGGCGCCCCAAAGGGGTGCCTCTTTAAAACAAAAAGTAGGGTCACCTGGGTGGCTCAGTGGGTTAAAGCCTCTGCCTTTGGCTCAGGTCATGATCCTAGGGTCCTGGGATCCACCCCTGAGTCTGGCTCTGCTTGGCGGGGGGCCTGCTTCCTCCTCTCTCTGTCTGCCTCTCTGCCTGCTTGTGATCTCTGTCAAATAAATAAATAAAATCTTAAAAAAAAAATAAAACAAAAAGTAGGCATGGAGTTTGGTCATGTCTATGGTGGGGGTGGGGGGGCAGTGCAGGCACTTAGTGGGCTCAGGGCCCCTGCCCTGCCCTGTGGGTCCCACACAGGGAAAAGCACCATTCTTGACAGGGTAGCATGCTGGCAGGAAGACAGAGATGAGCGGGGGTGGGGGGTTTGCAAGTGGGGTCCCCAGCCCAGACCTGTCTTTGCCCCATGTGGAAGCTGGGGGTTGGTATCTTGTTCAGGGAACTGGACTTCCTGAAGGTTTTGTGGTTGCTTCCAGGTGAACAGGCCGCTGACCATGAAGAAGGAAGGGATCCAGACGAGGAATCGGAAGATGTCCACCAAGTCCAAGAAGAACAAGAAAGGTGCAGAATGCTTCGAGGAGCTGTCCAAGTGCATGCAGGAGAAGGCCTCCCCTTTCAGCGCCGCTGCCCTGGCCGGACACATGGCACCTGTGGGCCATCTCCCGCCCTTCAGCCACTCGGGACACATCTTGCCCACCCCTACGCCCATCCACCCCTCCTCCAGCCTCTCCTTTGGCCACCCCCACCCATCCAGCATGGTGACCGCCATGGGCTAGGGACAGCCCCCCGGCAACGGACAGACAGATGCCAAGAGGGTGGCTGGCAGTGCAAGGCTGGCGACCCTAGGCAGGGTGGGCCAAACCCTTAGCGGCTTGCCCTTCCCTGAAGACTGATGCCACTCCTGCCAGCCCGGCCGGAGCCCCAAGCTGCCTCTCCTGTGGGCGCTCCCCTTGGCCATCAACGGTCACTGTGAAGGTCCTCATCCAGGCTGGGAGGCAGCCTTGGCCCGGCTTACTGCCCAGGTGGGGTTTCCATCATGGACAATTGTTTGGAGAACAGAACAGACAACTTTACAACGAGAAGAAGGTGGGGGGGCAGGGGACACACGAAGCAAACCGTTTTTAGAAGAAGGGATTAGGCAAAAATAATTTATTGTGCTCTCATTTCTAACAAGGACCAGGGAGACGTGGAGGTCTGAGCTGCCCCCCAAATTCTCTTCTGGATCTTCTTTTGCACCAAGTGCTGCTTGGCCCATCTGCTTGCTGGGGCTCTGGGGGGCAGGTGTGCGGGGTGGCAGGGTGTCCATGGCCCACACCTTCTCCTCTGGCTTCCTTTCCTGAAACAGCTGAAGCCCAGGTTGGGCTGAGCCGGTGTGGCTGGGCCAGCAGCCTGGGGAGGCTGAGCGGTGCGTGCCCTGGCGGCCAGGCCCTGGAGGGCAGAGACAATCAGGGGCGGTCCTGCGCTGATTCCCAGGCCAGGGCTGGGTCACAGGAAGGAAACAACATTTTCTTGAGAGGGGAAATGTCTCCCAGATCGCTCCCCTGGCTCTGAGGCCGAAGCTGGTGTGACCCGTGTCCCCTTAATGAGTCTGAGCCCCAGCCAGGTGAACCCCTGTACATACATCCTTTTTCTGCAACACCCCTCAATCCCCCTCCCCTCCCACTCTGAGACAAAAGAAAAAATATATATATATCAAAGACTGCATAAGCTTAACTCGCTGAGGAGTTAGTTGTTTTATTTTTAAACTCATTTTGGGTCCAGTCGATTGTATGTTGCCACGGAAGTCCTTGCTATGGAAAGGAATAAAACCTACAAACCAAGGCTGTAGCTTCACAATTATTTTTGGAAAAGTACTTGGATCCCACAGCCCTAGGACAGGGAGCCGGGGGCCTGGGGAGGGGCCTTGGCTGCTCTTGGCTTCCAGGGGCTGGTCTGGCAGGTGGCGAAGGCAGGAGTTGGGGGTGGGTCCAGCGAGAGGCCATGACCCTGCTGGGGTCCCTGGAGATGCCTGGGTTCTGCTCCGCTTTGCTGTGGCTGGCTGGATCCTTCCCAAGGTACAGCTGTACATAACTGTGTCCGAGCTTAGATTCTGTATGCGGAGGTGGTGGGGTGTGACGGCCGGCAAAAGCCTGGCCCTGGGGAAGAGGATCATGCCGAGGTAGTCGACCAAGTGCAATAGGAGCCCCGGCGATCGCTGCAGGGGGGGAGGGGGGCACCACAGCCAGAAGTAACTTATTTTGTACTAGTATCCGCATAAGAAAAAGAATCCGCAGTATTTTCTGTTTTTATGTTTTATTTGGCTTGTTTCATTTTGGATTAGTGAACTAAGTTATTGTTAATTATGTACAACATTTATATATTGTCTGTAAAAAATTGTATGCTATCCTCCTATTCCTTTAAAGTGAATACTGTTAAGAATAATAAAATACTTTTTGTGAATGCCTCTGGCCGGTGTTGTGGGCTCCTGGGCTGCTGAGTCCTGGGTGTGGCGATAGGCAGTCAGTCCTAGTGGTCCCTTTGGGTCCAGTGATTTGGAGAGAAGGGCTCCTGGAATAAGGGATGGGGCCCTGTCTGTCCTGGTGTCTGGTTGGATACTGGGGAAGCACAGGGAGGCTTGTGGTTTCTCCAGCCTTTGGTCTACACACTGATCCTTTTCCTGGGGCTCTTATAGAAGCCAACAAGGATTGACCCCACCCCTACCCCCACCCCCTTCTACTTCTTCCCAGATGCTGATCAGCTCTTGTTTCTGAGCTATCTGGTCATCAATATTCCTGTTCATTGACAAATATGGTCACCAATGTTTTTGATCACCAATGTCATCGATTGCCATCATCTTCTTTCAACAAAGGTGGTCATTGGACATAGCTACCATGACTGCTATTCTTGGTCAGTGACATGTCTGATTGCTGAATCTTGTGACCGTAGACATCTGATTACTAACAACTGATCGCCAACACTCAATCACCAATATTTTATCCATGCCTCTGATCAGGGACGTGTCTGGTCCCTGACAGCCACAAAATGTGATCGCTGGTGTCTTCGGTGATTGTCCTGGCTTACTGGTAATATACCTGGCCATGAGTATCTCCTACCAGCAATATTGCTGATCAGCATCTCTATTCATAAATTTTTTAATATTCAGTGTGTCTGGTGCCAACATCTCTGATGACCACTGCATTTCCTCATTCACCATATTTGTGATCGCTGGAGCATCTTATCACTCACGTTCCTGATTTCCAATGCACTGGTCCCCAATGCCCCCAATCATTAATGTCCTAGTTCATTGAGAAGCATGACCATCAATGTCACCGATCAATGTTTTTCCAATCACTGATAGATCTGATCACTCATATTTCTCCCCAGTATCTCCAATCACACTATTGTCATAACCAATGTTTCCTTAGCAATGACTTTGATCACTTGTCTCCATTCACCAACATCTCTAACCAACAATATGCCTAATGACCAATGTCCCTAATCATGGGATCTTCTTCCCATCAAATTTTCTGTCGATGTGGTCACCAGTGATTCTGGTTACTGACATCCCTGGCTCCCCAGTGCTCATCACTCAGCTTGCTAGGGTCCAGCATAAGGATTGTGGAGTCTCATCTTCCAAGTCCCTGATGACCAGTGTCCCTTATATCCTGATCACCAGGAGCACTGACTGCCAGCCTCCTCATCATTGGTATCACCAGCCACCTGGGTCTCTGGTCGTTAAATTCTCTAACCATTGCCGCCTTTTGTGCCCAGTAGCTCACCCACCAGCTGAATCTCTGGATGGTCATTGAATGTGATTACCTTTGTCTCCCCTACACTCAGTCATCAAGGATATGGGGACCAGGTAACACTCCTGCTGCTCACATCCTCAGTCTCCCATGTCCATGATCAATGAGGAATGATATAACCAATCAATGATCATACTGCTCACCAGGACCTCCTGATCCTCAAGTGTACAACCACCACCTCTCTGATGATGTCTTTGAATGATGTTATCTCCCACGATGCTATGGTCCCCAATTACTAGTCATCTATTCATACGTCCCTGATGATAACCTTTTTTGGCTCTAATCACCGTCTCTGGTACCCTGGGTCTGCAATGAGTAGGATTTCTAATGGCCAGCCTCCTTGCTCCTTGGCAGCCCTGACATCCACGTGGTCCAGGAAGCCCCTCCTCTCATTCTTCCCATCCAAGACTGTTGGTGCTGGCAGGGTGCTTGCTTGGACTCAGGGAAGCAAGGGTGGAGGGCAACAGGCCTCCTAGGAGGTCCCAGATACCCCAGCCCATCAGGGCAGTGCAGAAGGTGCAAACTTGGGACTGCATCCTTTTCCTGTAGAATGGAAATCCAGAGCAGATAGGAACCAGTCGGGTGTGTAGCTGGATGGGTCCTGGTCTGCCCGTCTCAAAGCATGGTGGCCCTCTTGGTCCTTCCCCAGCTCCCAGCACTCCAGCCTCCCCTCCCGTCCGCTGTGGCCACAGTGAGGACAGGGATGGTTCTGCCCTCTCATGCCCTGGCTCTTGACTGCAGCATTGCGTGTCTAGATGATCATGTATTCAGGTGTGCACATCTGCCTGCCTGTTGAAAGCCTCCTACACACCAGGCACTCTTCTAGGTGTGGGGGCTATATCACTGAATGAAAGAAACAGGAATTCCTGCCCTTGGGGAGCTTACCTTCTATGCGGTAAACACAGTAACTCTGCCTGGCCTCCAGCAAGTCATCCTATTACCTGGCCTGAATTCCAGAGCCCAGAGTCAGAATCTGGGGTCCAGAGCTTTGAGTGCATGACCGATCCCCCAGGACTCAGGAACCAGACCCAAAACACAGAGCACAGAGCCTGTCCCCCTCTAATTCAGAACTAAGAGCTTGGAGCTCAGAATCTAGAACTTAAATCCAACTGTGGCCCAGAACATCGACCTCAGAATCCAGATCACAGAACATTGAGCCCAGAACTCAGCCTGAGGGTCCTGAGCATGGACCCTCAAATCCCCAGCCGAGAGCCTGGAGCTCCGAACCCAAGACTTAGTGCCAAGGATGTGGAGCCCAAGGCCTAGAATCTGGATCCCAGAACAACAGTGTGGCTGGACCCAAAGGCCAGAATCCAGAGCTGCCCCCACCTGCCCCATTTCTCTATTACTATCCTGGTCATAGCACCTTCCTATTACCAACCAGTATTTTTGGAGCACGCAGTGGCAGGCACTGTCAAAGGTGCCAGAAGCCGCCAGCAAGAAACAAGGAGATGAGCGGATTCCCTCTCCCTGCAATGTCAGGTCCAAGATGGGCCGGGGCTGGATCTGTTCACTCTAGTGTTTCCATCGCCTCTCAAGGCCCACGGTAGGTGCTTCCGAAATGTCTCTCGGATAGATTCATTCCCTTATCCCACATGTGTTTGTTGACCTGTTGGTTGCTGGCGTTCTGGGTTTGGATGAAACACACACACCTTGCCTTGATCAATCAGCTCTCTCTGGCTGCCAGGAAGCTCTGCGAGGGCACAGGTTGTTTCTGACAAAGGCAGCGGCCAGAGCTGGGGAAGGCTGTGATGGCTGTGGTAGGGATGGTGTCGAGTGGTAGACCGACCACTGGGAACCGGGAGGCGTGTGGCTTTGGAGGCCAGAAGTCCAAGCCCCAGGCACTCCTGCCTCTGCAGCTTCTGTTCCCTCCCCCATAGAATCATCAGCTCCTAACAATGACTCCTGCAGCCCAGAGTCATTGTGCGGGTAAACAGTTTCGATTTTGTGGCCTTAAAGCTCCCAGGCAGGGCCGGGTAGGCAGGCAGGCAAAGCAGGCGAAGTGTCGTGTCGAAGTATCCCAAGTGGCTGCCTTAGCAGGGAGATGGTGCCTTTATGATTCTGTGGGGCGCCTGGTGCCAGGGCGCCTGGGGTGGGTTGGCCTTTGTTCCATCTGTTTGCACCCAGGTGGGGCTGTCCCGGCCCAGGGTCCCCTCCTCCCTTCCTCCTGCAGGGAGGGATGGCTCTAAGCCCACCTTTTTATTCCCATTTTCTATAGGAAGAAATCAACACCCCCACTTTCTAATTTGTAGAGACCATCTCTGTTCTTCTCCAAAAGTTGCTCCCATCTCCTGGTCACCTCTACTAGAAATAGGGAAGGCAAATAGCCTTCCAAGTCCCCAGGGCCCCAGAGTAGACACTGCTCTGGGGGAGGGAGGTAAGATTTGGGAGGAATGCCTGCCATCCACCTGATGGAAAAGAAGGACAAACTCCCCTGAGAGGGTGGGAAGCACACAAGGAGCCCCTCTTAAGGCCAGTGGGCTGCCCTAGGTGAGTGAGTTTATAGCACCAGACAGTAGATCAAAAGTCCACTGTGTGTATATGTTGGGGAAGGAGGGATAGGCAAAATGATATAGTGATTCCAAAGTTTATTTGTAAAAACTAACAAGACCAGCACAAGTCAGAAAATTAGGAAAAATAAAGTGAGGTGTGTGTGTAACACATTCCAGTATTAAGATTCTATGATCACAACCTTTCAAACCTGTGGTTCTACTGTAAGAATAAAGGAGATCAATGCTCAGACTCCAGTAAGCCCGAAATAGACCCTATTATTTACAAGATAATGGATGATAAAGGAGGTATCCTTGATCAATGCAAGGGTGGAGGGTTATTCAAGGAAGTGGAGTTGGAACAACTAACTGGTCATCATCTCACTGGGTGAACACTTAACTCAGAGATCTGAAACCAGCGGAATGTGGTCTTCTCCAGCCAGCCCACAAATTCTGATTTGGCTGTGTGGTGTTTTGAAAAAGTATGGGTGAGTTGCAAATGATTTTAAATTAGGAACGTCACCTAAAAAAAGGGCAGAAGGTTTGCCCAAGGGGCCATTTTTGCCTCTCTCCCAGCCTCCATCTCCACCACGCCCCCCATGTCCATACCTGCCTGGGTCTTGGGGATGCTGTTGGGAGTCCTGACATCATCACACACAGCCTATCACACATTCAAGATTTATTAAAGAGTTGGTCTTGAAACCAACCATGGCAACCCACCTGGATCACTTAGGTTGGTTCCCCCACAGATAATTGAGGGACCACAAATCTCAAGGTAAAGGTCAGCCTTTCTAGGAACTGAAGAAGGAAAAGGAAGTTGTTGAACATGTGAGATGTAAAAGCATCTGCAGCAGGGAGGGTGTGGAAGCATAATCTGGTATCGTGTTTTTGGAATGAGCTCAGAGATAATCCCAGTTTTAAGACTCAAGAATGTTGAGTATTCATCCAAATACCTTTTGCAGGAAACTCTGACACGGGATGTTTGGGACGTTATTGTTTATAAACCAGGAGACTGGATACAAGCTAAATGTTAAACCAAAGGGCACAGGGAGAGTATATACCCAAAAAAAATTGGAAGCAGGGACTCGAACAGGTATTTGCACACCTATTTTTTAAAAAAAGATGTTATTTATTTATTTGAAAGACAGAGATCACAAGTAGGCAGAGAGGCAGGCAGAGAGAGAGGAGGAAGCAGGCTCCCCACTGAGCAAAGAGCCCAATGCAGGGCTCGATCCCAGGACCCTGAGATCATGACCTGAGCCAAAGGCAGAGGCTTAACCCACTGAGCCACCCCAGTACCCCATGCACACCCATGTTTATTTGCAGCATTACCCACAAGCGCCAAGAGGTGGAAACATTCCCAGAGTTCTTCGACAGGCGAAGGGTAAACAAAACGTGCTCTAGACGCATCATGGAATATTATTTGGTCTTAAAGAAGAGGAAAATTCGGACATGTGTTAAGAGTGGATGGACCTCGAGGACGTTGTGTTCAGTGGAAGAAGCCAGGACCAGAGAGACAAATACTATGGGATGGCACTTATAGGCGGCACCTAGAGTAGCCAGATTCACAGAGACAGAAAGTCAGGCACTGGTTGCATGGGGCGGGGAAGGGGAATGGGAGTTGGGTTTTCATGGGGACAGCGTTTCCATTTGGGAAGATGAGAAAGTTCTGGAGACAGGTGGTGGGGCTGGCTGCATCGCAGTGTGAAGGTACTACACTACTGAACTATACACTTAAAAATGGTAAATTATATGTTAGGTTTATTTTTACCACAATAGAGGGAGGGAGAAGAGGGAACTATAGGATTTCCGCTACAAAGACTTTCAAATGCTTCCTGAAGGTTATACCTTTAGAGCCAAGTCGCAGAATAGAGGTATATGTGTAACAGGATGACGACAGTGATTACAGCATCTAAGGGGAGAGAATTGTCACCAAACGTTGACAAATGGTGATATCTATGTCATAGATACTTTCCCCTTTATTCTCCCCATTTTCCAGCAATTCTGTAATAAGGTTTAATAGCTTTCATGATAAAAAATAATATTTGATAATGATTATTGCAGAACGGGGGGGGGCTAATTTTGCAAAATACACAAAAACTCAAACACAAAAACACAGTAAATAATAAAAAGACCAACAGTCACTGCAAAAAAAAGAGGAAAACAAGTGAAAGCCACAGCAAGAGGTCCTTCCCATTAGAAATGTAAATAAACATTCCAACATTCCTACAGGTACTCTGCCTCCCAGAAAGGATCAAGTACATGCAAATCATACATGCAAATTACCACTGTCTGCTTCTCTTAGCAGACATGGAAGGGCTGCAGATGTGTAGACTCTGGGCACGTGCCATTGGCAGGAACATCGACCAGGATTCTGCGAGCTCTCTGCCCCAGCGAGTCCTACTCAGGTGCGCCTCACAGAAACACTAGGAAAAGAAAAAACAAAGTTGCAGGGAATTTGAGGGAGGTGGGGAAGTAAGTTGCAGGATATATAAAGCATGACTCTTTTTTAGCTTTAAAAATACTTGTGTAGAGGGGCGCCTGGGTGGCTCAGTTGTTAAGCATCTGCCTTCCACTTGGGTCATGATTCCAGGGAGCCCTGCTCGGTGGGAAGCCTGCTTCTCCCTCTCCCACTCCCCCCTCCTTGTGTTCCCTCTCTTGCTGTTTCTCTCTCTCTCTATCAAATAAATAAATAAAAATCTTAAAAAAAATAAATAAAATAAAAGTATTTGTGTAGATATAGAAAATAATCAGGGAAGATACATACCCAGTGAAGAATAGTTGTTAGTTTGGAGAAGTATGATCATTCAGGGGCAGTGGCAGGTGGGGGGTGGGGCAAGGGAAGGTACTTTTCAGTTTAGACACTTGTGCTATTACTCTAACATGTTGTGACCATGTGTTGCTGTTTTGACATAAAGAATAATCATGACAAACACCTGTTTTCTTTTCTCTGCCTTGTTTCTGATTGGTCTTTCTCCCTGGGATGTTCCCCCTTCAGACCTGCCTGGAGAGCTCCTCTTCATCCTTCAAAACCCCGTCAGAGATCCTAGAGGAAACCTTATTTGAGTTCTTCTTTCCCTGAGCACCTCAGGGCCTTCCCAGTCCCTAAGCAACGTCACTCAGGTTATAAGGCCAGGCTATGGTCAGACATACCTGCCTCTTCCTTGCTGTGCAGCCCCGAGCAAGTGGCTTAACTTCTTGGAATCCTGACTTCTGACCAATAAAATAAGACCACACCTTGCAGGGTGTTTTAAGGATAATATGAGGAAGGCAAAGGGTCCTCAGTTCTTGGAGAGCCCACCTAGCAAAGAGACCTTCTGCTAATGCTATTTCAGCCCATTGGGCTTCAGAATGAGCCCCCACAAGTTTCTACACTCCTAGAATCCAGGATGTCTGGGGACCCTGGGCAAGCTGCCTGCCCTTTCCGTTTCTCTTTCCCACACATCTCCCAAAACTGTCAGGGTCCCTAGGAGTGCCGGTGGTTACCTGGTTAATGCTTCAGTATTCTCCCCTACCCTGACCCCAACCAGTCAGGGTCCCCACAGATCATCCCTCCTGTACAGCTGGGAAAACTGAGGCCCAAGCAGGGATGGAGGTCTTCCTGGGAGGGGTCAGAACAGGATGGCTCCCACTGGTAGGCAGGCTAGAGTTGGGGGGGTTTCCTCCTCGAAGAGGGGGCTTGGTGGACCCTGTGCAGCTGCTTCCTTCCACCATCCCATCTGGCCCTCCCCAGCCCACACGGCAGGGCTCCCTGGGGAACTCTGGGAAAATGCTGTCCTTGCTCCTTCTCCCTGCCCCTCCCCACCCAGGTTCCGCTGTGCTGATCTGGCAGTTGGGATCCAGGTTTCCCAGGCTTTGAGGAGATGCTGGGATGGGCCCCTCCCTTTGCTCCTAATTTAGGAATGGAGGGGATGTTGTTACACAAGCCCCTCTGCCCCCCCATCACCACTGGTACCATCTGGACTCCACCTTTTGGGCTGTCTTCTCCACCGTGCACCATCCCTTCACATGTTCCTGATCTTTCTCTTTCTTTCTTTCTTTAAAGATTTTATTTATTTATTTGACAGATACAGACACAGCGAGAGAAGGAACACAGCAGGGGGAGTGGGAGAAGGAGAAGCAGGCTTCCCTCCCAGCAGGGAGCCCAATGCAGGCTCAATCTCAGGACCCTGAGATCATTACCTGAGCCGAAGGCAGATGCTTAACGACTGAGCCACCCAGGTGCCCCTGCTCCTGATCTTTCTTAAGCTTTTTATTTCAATTATGAACTATTTCAAATACCCCCAAAATATAGCTAACACCATAACAAATGCCCCAGTACCCCTCAGTATGAGTTTTCTGTGCTGCATAGGAAATCACCACAGGCTTAGTTGCTGGGAACCACACACGCAGATTATCTTACCACCTCTGTGGGTCAGAAGCCCAGGCGTGCCTTAGTGGGGTCCTCAGCCTCAGGTCCCACAAGCCTGCCTTCTGTCAAGCTGTGGGACCAGGTCTAGCCTCTCAACAGAGGCTCGACTAGGGAAGGGTCTGCTCTGCTCCTAAGCGTTCTCAGGTTTTAGCACAAGAGCTGTCTTGCAGCTGGGGGACTCACAGCCTCTTGCTCCTCCAAAGCCAGCCACAGACACCCTCAAGACAGTGGCCAACACATGCCAGTTTTAGATAATGTCCCGCAATCCTGGGAATGACATCCTATCCCCTTTGCCATATCCTATTGGTTATACACAAGCCCCAGGTCCCGCCCACCAGAATGGAGGCAACCGGCAGTCCCGCTGACACCCTCAAGTTAAGAAAGAAAACACCGAATCATGGAACGCTACATCAAAAACTAACCATGTACAATATGGCGACTAACATAATAAAAAAGTAGTTAATGAAGAGTTTAAAAAATTTATTTAAAAATTTTTAAAAATAAAAAATGAATGAATTAAAAAAAAAGAAAACATTATGGGATATTGCCTGCCTGCCTCCATCCCCAGAAGCAGCCAGGGCTTTACCACTCCCCTGTATGTTATATTTTTACTATGTATGCATGAATCGTTACACTACAGAGCATATCACCCTGCATGTTTTTACATTTTATATAAATGGTATCATAATGGTCGATTTTTTTTCTATGACTTACCTTTTTTGTTATTTGCTGTCACGTCGCTGACATTCTTTCACATGAATACATGACGTTCTGGTCCATTCATTTTTCATGGCTGTGACGCTATTAAAGATAACGCAGTGTATTTACCCATCCTCCTGGGTTCCATTCTAAATAGGGTAGAGGCAGCTGCGTCCACCCCTCTGCCATGTGTGAGCATTTCTCTGGGAACATACGCCGACGGGGGAATCACTTAGTCCAGGGACTGGGCACCTTCACATCTATGAGATAAGGCCAAGGCATTTTCCCAACTGGTCGTTCCAATTTACATTCCCACCGGCAGGGTATGGGAATTCTGGTTGCTCCACATCCTTGCCAACACTTGGTGATGTCAGACTTTGACCTTTTTACCCGTTTGTTGGGTATGAAGGGGAGTATCACCGTTGTAGAGAGATCTCACTAGAACATGCAATTGATCAAGTTCTCCCCGTGCCTCAGATCCTCCCAAGGGCTCCCCAGCTTGGGTCTGGCATCTGAGCCTTACCTGACCTTTGCAGTCCCCAGCCCTCTACAGCTCCCATCCCCCCACTCTCCTCAGTCCCAGGCATAACAGACGACAGACAAGCGCTCTCCCACCCCACAAGGCTTTGTTCCCTCTGGTCCCTCTGCGTGAAGCTGCCCCAACATTTCAAGGCTCCTGCTTTATTAAGAAATACATAACTGAACTGGTCATGCAAGGCTCAGATGTTTTCACATGTTTGTGTGTGTCTGCTACCTTTCCCACAGCCTGAGATTGGGAGAGCCCTCTGTGGATGGAGGGAAGGGGGTCACAGCTGAAATCTGCTCTGTTTCTAGCTCGCACCCAGGCCAGCGCAGGAAAGACTCCTGGATCTGAATGACAAATTGCATAGAAGTCACCTAGGCCTTTCTCTAGTTGACCCAGCACAACCCAGATGTGCGCTGGGCTCCAGGTGAGCAGGCCTGGGGAGGCCAGGGTGGGGAAGAAGGAAAACAGTTCTGTCAGAGATGTGGGCCAGATCTCCCCAGCTGGGTTGGGTAGGGGCATCTCTGGAGACATCATACCCCAATGCCCAGGCACAGCAGAGCTGCGGGCTTCGTGGGAGACCTGGGTGTGTTTGTGTGCACGTGTGTACAGATGTGTTCAAGTGTACAGGTGTGCGTATACGTGCAGGGGCGCAGATGCCTAACACATGTGTGGAGGTGTGGGGGGCCATATCAGTCTACCCTGTTGAAAGAGAAGCCTCATCACTCTAAGCCCTTTTGCTTTTTCTTTCTTCATGGCATCTATCACTACCTGACTTTGTATTAAATGTGTACTCGTGGGGCACCTGGGAGGCTCTGTTGTTAAGCATCTGCCTTCGCCTGGAGGCATGATCCTAGGGTCCTGGGGTCGAGCCCCGCATTGGGCTCCCTGCTCAGGGGGAAGCCTGCTTCTCCCTCTCCCTCTCTTCCTGTTTGTGTTCCCTCTCTCACGGTCTCTCTCTCTGTGTCAAATAAATAAATAAAATCTTTTAAAAATTTAATGTGTATTCGTTATCAGTTTCTTGTGTCTCTCCCACTAGTTGGCAACTCCATGAGAACAGAGCCCTGGCTAGCATGTTCACTGGCATATACATGCCTGCACACCCAGAGTGTGCCTGGCTTATAGTACATGCATGCAGAGGAGCTCAAGAAACATGTGAAGTGGATGGATGAAGGGCTGGCTGGCTGGATGAGTGGGTGGGTGGATGGATAGATGGGTAGGTGGGTGGGTAGATGGGTGGTTGGATGAGTAGATGAGTGGATGGATGGATGGATGGATGGATGGATGGATGGATTAGTGGGGGGGGTAGATGGATGGATGGGTGGATGGATGGGTAGGTGGATGGATGGATGGATGGATGCATGGATGGATGGACAGAGGATTGGGTGGGTAGACGGGTGGATGGGTGGATGACTGTGGGTATGAATGTGTGCATATGCACGTAGGCCTTGACTCTGGAAGATACTTCAGGCTTCTTTGTTCTATACTCTTTCCAGAAAGACCCAGGAAGCCCCAGAAGCTGCAGAGGTCCAGAGGTATGTGTGGAGGCTATGGGGGTTGAATCTTCTTGGAGGCTTAGGACTAGCTGTTGGAAGTAGGATCAGAGCCCTGCACAGGGTTGCTCCCTGCGGGGGGTGTGCTGAGAACTAGGGCACTGTAGGTGGGGAGAGGAGAGTGGCCACCCTAACAGGCTGGCACACTTTGGAACTCAGGGGTCCCACAAATGATGCCCTTGCTCAGGTGGTAAACCCCCACCATAGGCTAGATCTGAGCCTTCAGACACCACATGGGCCACCATACCAGGAAGGGTATTACCTGGGTGGGGGAAAGGACCTAGTGGGCCCCCATTTCCACTGGCCAGGAGGGTTGACCAGGAAACTGCCCTGGATGTCCTAGGGAGGGAAAGTAGGTCTGTGCCATGTCTGTGTTGGGACCTGAGCTAAGATCATCCTTTTCCCTCTGGAAAAGGAGAGAGGCTTCTCCCCACTTCCCATGCCTCCTTGTCTGTCACTGAGCACTCACTGTTCCTTCAACCTGTTGAGTCACCCGCCCCCTGACCAGCTCTCCATCAGCTCACCAATTTATACGTCCACCTATAAGAATGTACCCGTTCTTCTACGGACCCGTCCATCTACCACTCCTTCCTTTTACTCATCTGTCCTTCCATCTGTCTCTCCACTCATTATTGACATTGCCATCATTAGGCTAGCAAACCCATGTACACAGGGTTTCTTTTGCTCTAAGCTATCCTCGCAGCAACCCCATGAGGAAATGCTATTACTATTCCCATTTTACAGATGAAATGTGGAAAGCGAGACAGAGAGGTTGAGTGACTTCCCCAAAACACACAGCCGGTAAATGGGAGAGATTTCTGACCTGACAGACTGAGCTCTGAACCTCTCAGCGTTCTGTTTGTCCATCTATCCACCCGCATAGCTGTCCGTCATTCAGTCCCTTCACTCACCTGTCACTGTCCATCCAGTGGCCCATCGATCGCTGTCACCCATCCATCCTGAAGGTAATGCAGTTAGAGAACCAGGGGCCCTGAGGGGAGAGAAGGTCCGGACTGCCCATCTGGCTGGGCCAGGGTGGACTGCGGGGCGGGGGGGGGGGGCTGCCCCAAGCTGGGCAGGGCTGCATGAGACTGGAGGGAATTAGCCGAGTGACTGCCAGGATCATCTAATTAGGAACGCTAGTGATAAGCAGATAGGATCGAGGGTGATTAGAATCCTTTTAAAAAGCCACTCCATTAATTACAGAGACAGAGAGGGGCCTCTGGCTGCTCAGAATACCAATTGGCTGCCTAATCGGCCTCCATCAGCTCGCCTGGGGAGGGTTCCTGGGACCGCTGTGTGACCTTGGGTGTGCTCTGCCCTCTCTGGGCCTCCCCGTGCCCCAAATTAGGCTCTGCTTGAGATCACCTGGTCGCCCAAGATCCTCTTTCTCTAACCAGGCCATGGCTCAGGGGGCAGGCTTTAGGGTGGGCCTGAGACAGGGACCCGGAAGATCAGAGAGTGCAGACCAGAGGGGCTAGCCCCAAAAGGAAGAGTTTCTATACCTCACTGACGAATGAGGACAGAGAGGCTCAGAGAGGGAAAGTAAGCAAACAGCCAGTGAGAGTCAGGAGCATGGGGGCCTGAGCTAACGTCATGCCTGCACGTCCCTGTCTCCCCATGAGACTCTGGAGGGGCCCCAGAGGCCCCTGCTGCTGACACTTTCAGTGGTGGGTTTCAGAGGAGACTAATCAGAGCCATTTTCAGAAGGGCAAATCAGCTCTGCATGGTGCCAGTTTCCACACCTGCCTTTGTGGGAAGCTTACTCTACCTCGCCCTCGGAAAACTGGAAAGAGCCCCTATCTTCAGGGTACCTTCCACATGGGGAGCTGGGATCTCCCTCCCTGTAGTCCGCCCATCCCAGGAAGCCTGCCTTCTTCACTCTGAGCTCTGGGACAGCCGTAAAGCTAGGAGGTTTCCAATGCTGTGTGATCCCAGCTACCTCCTACAGACCACCCCAGAGTGGGACCTCAGGCTGAGCACAGGACCTGGGGTCAGCAGAGTGCAGAGATCCAGCTGGGTGGCCAAGAAAGCTCCTCCCTAGAAAGTGTGGGCAAAAGCACAATTCTCAGGCAAGGCAGGGCAAAGGGATCCTGGGTTGAGGGGAAGTCTCTGTAGGGCTTCGGGGAATCTTGTCATCCTGGGTCCCTTGTCTCTCTCTCTCTTTTTTTTTTTTTTTTAAGATTTTATTTATTTATTTGACAGACAGAGATCACAGGTAGGCAGAGAAGCAGGCAGAGAGAGAGGAAGGGAAGCAGGCTCCCTGCTGAGCAGAGAGCCTGATGCGGGCCTGGATCCAAGGACCCTGGGATCATGACCTGAGCCAAAGGCAGAGGCTTTAACCCACTGAGCCATCCAGGTGCCCCAGGGCCCCTTGTCTCTTAACTTGATGTAACCACCCACACTCTGCTCCAACTACCTTGTTAGGGGACCCTCAGGCTTCACTTGTGGTGATGTCATTGTTGCCAACCTCCTCCCCTGACCATTGTCACATTGCCCCATCACCAGCAACATACCAGCCACCCTCCCTTCACTGTCATCGCCAGAACTACTCCCCTCATCCCCATCATCACTGTCACCATCAGCATTGACGACCATCTCCACCTCAACCAATATCATCACCAACCACACTACATCACAATTTCATGCCACTGCCACCACTATCACTGCCACCGCCATCGCTGCCATATCCCGCTTGACATCACCTCCATCACCTAGACCAGAATCACCATCCCGTGACCTCCACGATGCCCATCGCTGCTGTTGCCATGATCAGCATCACCACCATCACTGTTACCATGGCCACCATGTCACCTCTGACACCACCTCCACCATCAGTCACCATAACTGCCCTCCTCTGCCTCAACTAGTATTTGCATTGTCTTGACCACCAGTATGGCTCTCATCACCACCAAGACCGTCACCAGCATCACGGCCATCACTATCATCTGTACCACCTTCACCTCCACCAATGCCACTGTTACCATGACGACCGTTCCCATTGTCCCCATCACCTGCAACGCCACCGTTTCCACCCTGACCACTTCCCTTCTCAGTACTACCATCATCATCCCCTTTGTCACCTCTGCCATCACACCATCACCACTGTCTGTACTTTACCATTACCACGAAACTGCCCGTGCCACCACCACCACCACCTCCCTCGGAGCCTCTGTCACCGTGATCACATCGCGCAGTTGGTGACTATAACAAGTGTGAAGACTATTTAATAGAAGTTTTTGCAACCATGGGACGACCCGGGGGTGTAAAGATCAGGGACACAAGTCATCGCTGCTCCAGTGTGAGTGGATTTCAAGACCTGGCCTGGAAGCTGCTGGAATCTCACGCTACTCCAGGAAGCTCCCCAGAGTAGCTCAGCCTGTGGCTCTAATGCTGGGGTGTCTCAGAGGATGGCCTGGAAGTTGCTGCAAACCTCCAGTCGTCACCTGCCTTCAGCTTCTTTCTCTTTCACTTTCCAAATCATGTGCATTGGCAGACTACCCCTGGGACCCACATAGGTAAGGGGATTCTGGAGAATTTTCCCTAACTCTCTAGAGCATGGAGGAGACCTTCAAAGGTGGGAGGTAGATGCCATGTCTGCCATGTCATTGCCATCGGTGTCAGCACTGTTGCTAGAGCACGCCGTGACTCCCACTGTCGTGACTCCCTCCATGGCTGTCACAGATCCCCTCAGCCACATGGCATGGCCATCAGCACCAGCACTGCCATCGCCGGTGGCACCCGGGCCACCAATCCCACCAGCTCCAACAGCCCCACGATCACCAGCAGCACACCTCAGGATTGCCCCCTTCCTCAGCAGATCGTTCCTCTCCAGCTATTGCTGGAGACTTGCAGAACCTTCCTGAACAGAGTACCATTCCCTATCCGCTCCACTGATGCTGGCCTGGGCCACATGGTGTGAGCATGGGTGACACACATCACATCCTGGGAGAAGTTTTCAGCGACACTCCATGTGTCTTCCAGCTCCCACTCCCATCCTCCCTGCCATGAGAATGGTATGTTCCAGACTGGAGCACGCCCTCATCTGGGATCCAGAAGGAGAAGATGTGTGAGTTGGAGCCCAGGCGAAGTAGGCAAGGGCGAAATGTCTGTCATGAGGCTCCGAGATGTGGGGGTCATTACTGAAGCAAAGCCATATGACACGCAGCTTGCACTACCCCACTGCCTTCGTCCCTATCACTGCCACCAATGTCACCACTTCTAGGACCACAGTTACCATGGCCAACCTCCCCGATAGTGCCCCTAGCAACCCTTTCATCACCTCCTTGTCACACTTCCACCATCACCACCATCACCACCATCACTATCAACACCACCTCGACCACCACGGGTGTCCAGCTACCATCCCCTCCACCATCACCTTCACGTGTTAACTGTCCCACCCCAGGCATGACTACTGCTGCCACTACCAGCACCACCTCCTCCCATTATCAACTCTACCATCAGCACCATGGCTGTTCTCCCTCTCACCACCAGCTCCATGTCAACACCGCTAACCTAATCACCTTTTTCGTCTTAGTGATGCTTGGTTCACCACCGTACCATCCCCACAGTCATCGTGGAGAATTGTGTGGGGAGGCAGACTTCCCGTGCTCCAGTGGACAAGGCTGTCGAGAGTAGTCTCTAACGATAGTGACGGAAATGTAGTTACAAAAACACAGGAACATTTTCATCTGTAGCTATCCCCAGTGGACTTGCTCCTTGCTGATCATTTCCTCTACCAAGCGATGTGTGTCAGGTGTTAGCCCCTGGGGGTGGATGGATGGGGGCATGGCGGATGGGTTGTGCTCCCGGTGAGGTGGGTTGGGGGGGTGACTGCGTCTGTCACTCTGTCAGGTTTGTAAAGTGTCTCCAGGTTCTGCTTTCATTCCTCCCAGCATTTGGGACCAGATAGAACCCGCTGTCCCTGCTAGGTGCTGGGAACCCAGCACTGATGAGTATGGAAGGAGTAGAGAGAGAGGGAGAGAGAGAGAGAATACAGAGAGGGATAAGGACTATAGAAAGGAAGAAGAGAAGGAAGGGAGGGGGGAAGAGAAGGAAAGGGAAGAGAGGGAAGGGGGAGAGAAGGAAGAGGAACAGAACACTCTCTTAGGTAAGAGTTAGTGATCCCAATAGCTCTGCTCCTCACTGGTGCAGTCCCTAGACGGTTTAGCATGTGTTCCATCTTAACAGGAGTGCAGTGAGAGGAAGAAGGGACTAGCTCTCAATTGGTACTGTTAATTACTATTTCTTTTTTTTTTTTTAAAGGTTTTATTTATTTATTTGACAGAGAGAGATCACAAGCAGGCAGAGAGGCAGGCAGAGAGAGAGGAGGAGGCAGGCTCCCTGCTGAATAGAGAGCCCGATGCAGGGTTCCATCCCAGGACCCTGAGATCATGACCTGAGCTGAAGGCAGCGGCTTAACCCACTGAGCCACCCAGGCGCCCCGTTAATTACTATTTCTAAATATGATCTAACATTGGGGCAAGAATTAAAGAAATGTAAATACTTAGGAACATCTGGTCCCTAACTCGCTCACCTTACTCACTTTCCAGGGCTGCCATGGCAAATTATCACAAACTGGGTGACTTAAAACAACAGAAAGGCAACCTCTCACCATTCTGGAGGTCAGAAGTCCAAGATCAAGGTATTGGCAGGGCTGCACTTCCTCCTTCCGGCTTCTGGTAACTGCAGGCTCTCCCTGTGCTGCCTTGCCATCCCCCTCTTCTTCTGTGTGGCTCCATAAGGACGCTTGCCATTGGGTTGGGGACATACCGACAAAATCCAGGATGCTCTCCTCTCAATATCTCTAATTTAATTACATCTACAAGACCCCTTTTCCAAAGGAGATCACATTCGCAGGTTCCAGTGCTTAGGACAGTGACATAGCTTTTGGGGGGCCACCACTCACCCCACTATGCTCACTAGTCACACTTATTTTTTTTCAAAGATTTTATTTATTTATTTGACAGACAGAGATCACAAGTAGGCAGAGAGGCAGACAGAGAGAGAGGAGGAAGCAGGTTCCCCGCAGAGCAGAGAGCCCGATGCGGGGCTTGATCCCAGGACCCTGAGATCATGACCTGAGCCGAAGGCAGAGGCTTTAACCCACTGAGCCACCCAGGCGCCCCACTAGTCACACTTATCTGGATTTTTCTTACCAGACCTGAGTGGAATGCTTCCTTTTATTTGCTGTCTTCAGACAGTGCTGGGTTTGCCTCTCTCACTCTCTCTCACAGATGTGCTGCGTGGCCTTGAGTACATCCTACGTGTCTCTGAGCCTCGTTCATTCAACAAATGTTTACTGATTTCCAGGTAAGGTCTTAGACACGGATGAACATGCCTGCCTTTGTGGGGCTTACCTCTGAGGATCTGACCTGATGAAGGCGTACAAGAAGAATGAACCCAAATGAACCCCTTCTCCCGCCTCCCTGCCTGATTTCCCACTTGGGGCTCCCCCTCCATCCCAAGAACCCGGCCAGTGGGCTAAGTGGACCTGTCCCAAGAAGCCCTCCCTCCCCTCCCCTGACCACGGTCCCCAACCTGCGTTGCTCACCTTGGCCAGATCCTGCGGCTGGTCCTGTCTCTGCTCCATGGTTTCAGGGAGCTCGGCCCACAGGCCCAGCACAACTGAGTTCCAAATTCTCAGCCAGCCAAAGTGCTGACCTCAACCTTGACCTTGTGGGCAGGGGCAGGCCAGTGTGCCCCAGGGCTGGAGGGGGGTTGCTGGTGCAGAGCTGGGGGTGGGATTTGCCCCGCCCATGGGGCTGATGTCACAAAGGGCCCAGCCTCCGCTCTACAGGGGCTGTCTGCCCCTGGCCTGGCCCCACTGTGGCAGTGTCCCCCTCCCCCCACCCCTCTCAGTGGAGGCGCCCACCCGTCCCTGAGAGCTGGTACTATGAAAAGGTAAAGTCGCCGGGCAGAGCCGCGCCCGGAGCCAGCAGATTCCAGCAAGGCCCCCGCTGAGGGACCCACACCAGCTGCTGCCTCCTCCGAGTCCACGGGCCCCCGCGCCCACCTCACCTCTGCCCCCGCCCTCCCCTCGGCATGGCCAACTACTACGAAGTGCTGGGGGTGCAGTCGAGTGCCTCCCCGGAGGACATCAAGAAGGCCTACCGCAAGCTGGCCTTGCGCTGGCACCCTGACAAGAACCCCGACAACAAGGAGGAGGCCGAGAAGAAGTTCAAGCAGGTGTCTGAGGCTTATGAGGTCCTGTCCGACTCCAAGAAGCGCTCTGTGTACGACCGCGCAGGCTGCGACAGCTGGCGGGCCGGTGGCGGGGCCAGCACCCACTATAGCAGCCCCTTCGACACGGGCTACACCTTCCGGAACCCCGAGGATATTTTCCGCGAGTTTTTTGGAGGCCTAGACCCCTTCTCATTTGACTTCTGGGACGTCCCTTTCAACAGTGACCGTGTGGGCCGGGGCCACGGCCTGAGGGGGGCCTTCTCGGCGGGCTTCGGCGAGTTCCCAGCCTTCATGGAAGCCTTCTCGTCCTTCGACACCCTGGGCCGGGCCGGGGGTGGCAGGGCCAACCGCGCCACCTTCTCGTCCACGTCCTTCGGCGGCTCGGGCGCCGGCAGCTCTGGCTTCAAGTCGGTGATGTCGTCCACCGAGATGGTCAACGGGCACAAGGTCACGACCAAGCGCATCGTGGAGAACGGGCAGGAGCGTGTGGAGGTGGAGGAGGACGGGCAGCTCAAGTCGGTGACCATCAATGGCAAGGAGCAGCTCAAGCGGGTGGACAACAAGTGAGCACCCGGCCGCCCCCCAGAGGCCGCTCCTGTGTGCCGCCCACCGTGCACACACCACCCGCGTGGCTGGTGGTTAATAAACGTGCCAAGTGAGTTCATGGAAACAACTGGCCCCGATGTGTGGGGTGTGGGGACCTGATGGGCTGCTGAGGGGGGCAGCCCCCATGCGGGAGAGTGGGTATGCTAAGGCCCGCGGGCGCCAGTTCTGCCCAGGCTGCGCTAGTGGGAGGCAGTGCATGTGTAGGTGATCTGTTGTGATCTCTTGTCTGTGTCGTCGGGGTTGGCATCTGTCCATCTCAACCCAGCCCTGTGCCTCTGTGCCTCTGTGCCTGCCATCGGCTCTCTGACGGGGGACATGCCTCCAGCTCCGTGTCTCACTCCCAGCCCTCTTGGTGACTTGTCAGGCAGCCAACCTGCCAAACCCAAGTCACATCACTTTGCCTGCTTTGCTGCAAGCCTGCGGTGGCTCTCTCTGCTCTAAGGGTAAAGACCTCAGTCTTCGTCCTCCCAGGGAGGCCAAGCCATGGTGGCTTGGCCCTACATACCTTCCTGGTCTCCCCTCCCTGCAACCCTCATTCTCTGAGCTCCAGACACACTGGCCAACCCTTCAGTCCTCCATGGAACCAAATGCCTTGCAACCTCAGGGCCTTTGCACATGCTGTTCTCACTGGTCTATGCCCTCTCATCTTGAGGCCTTTGCTTAAGCATCCGTTCTTCAAGGAGGCCTTCCCCAACACCACTCTTCTGAATTAGTTCTCCACTTACCCCACACTAAAGGTCCCTCACCTGTTTCGCCCCAGCCCTTAGGGTTGTCTGCAGAACTACCAAGAGATGTGTGCCTTCCTGAACACAATGCAGGTCCAAGGGAGACAGGGTCTGTGCCTGCCTCATTGCTCACTGTATCCCTAAAGTCTAGAGCTATGTTTGGCACTAAGAAGAATGTCTTCTAATGTCTGGCATTAGAAGAATGAATATTTCTAGGTGTGTGTGTGTGTGTGTGTGTGTGTCTGAGAGAGAGAGTGTGTGTGTGTGTTGGGGTATTGTGGGATGTGTACTAATCCCAGGCAGGCCAGAGCGGGACTGACTGGGAGGAAATGGCTGTTGGAGCAGGAGATGGGAGGTCCTGGGTACTGTTTTAGGACTCAGAAATACAGTTTGGGGTGAAGACTTTTGCTTGCCTCTGTAGAGCTCATGGCTGGGCCCCTGGGCTGGACTTCAGGGCAGGCTATCGGCGTGGTGTTCTAGTGGTGGGTTCTACCAGCCAGAGCGGTGGTGGGCATCTTCTGAGCAGTTTCCTGGGCTGTGGACAGAGGTACAAGTAGGAGAGAAAGTGAGGCCAGCTATAGGCAGACCAGACCATGGACACATACAAAGGCCTCCTGGCAGGTGTTCTGAGGAGTGGGACCCTGTTGTGTGATTTTTCCAAATAACACTTAAGTAACTCCACATGGTGCAGGGTGGGGAGTGGGCGGGGGGACTGTAGCCTGAGGGTCATGTGTGTGTGGACACCGTGCACACATTTTTGTCTGTATCTGTATAGCACAGAGAAGGGGAGGGTGGTTGATTTCAGTCTGCTGCCCCAGTAGACCATAAGGTCCACAAAAATGGGAGCTCTGATCCTGTTTTTTGCTCACCTCCAGCCTCTAGCCCAAGGCATAAATAGAGCAGATACTCAGTAAATACTTGTTGTATGAAGGTGTTTGTGTGGGCGTGCTTGTATGTGTTTGTCTGAGCCTGACTGAGGTCTCTATAAACTGGGCCACAGGGCTCTGTCCTCAGCCTTGTGTCTTCAATGAGGCACGAAGGCTTTGAAGGAGCCACAAAAGGCACAGACTTTACGTTCTCAGACATGCTCAGTTGGGAGGCTGCAGAACTATTGTCCACATCAGAAATAAGATGAGCAACCCTTGAAACTGGAGTGACTATCGTTAATTCTGCTTTAAAGAGAAGGAGGAAGTCAGGCTGGGGAGACCTGGCTGTGTCAGCCATGTGTGGACATGGAGCTGGAGATCTTAGTGGGCCGGCCACAAGCTTTGTGTGACCAAAGGTGTTAATGAGGAAGTGCCCAGGAAGTTGCATATGCCCTTGGGGAATGGATAGCTCTTCTGTTCAGAATTCTGATCCCGCTTTGTGTTCGGCTCCAGGCCCTGCTCGGGGAGATGGGCAGGAGCAGCCTGGAGTGGGTCCAGAAGGGGTGGCTAGGGTGGGGAGAAGGTTGAAGACTTCATCCTAGGAGAAGCTGGGGAGACTCAGCTTGGAGAAAGGCAGCCTCGTGGATTCCATTTGCTGTCCCCAAGTATCTGCAAGGCTCCTGCAGGCCAGGAGAGCAGATGAGTCTGAGGTCCAGGGATCAGGCCTAGGAGTCACCAGAAGGGTTGGGTGTCACAAGGAGCAGGTCCTAGTCCTATGGAACTGGGGCTTTCTCTAAGTCAGGGCAAGGCCAACTTGCCTAAGGGGAGTGAGCTTCCAATCACGGGAGGGGTGACAGAGCTGAGTCCTGATTACCTGTGGGCCCACAGAGTGCCAGTCTTTTTAAAAATACTGTTTACGCATACTTCTATTTTGAAACAATCCCAAGTTACAGATGGGTCATGCCCTTTTACTTCAGTGCAAATCAAGAAATATGTATTGAGCACTTACTATATGCCAGGCACAGTTCTAGGTGCTGGGGATATAGCAATGGGCGAAACAGATCCCTGCCTGATGGGACAGATGTTCTACTGGGGAGACAGAAAACAAGCAGGTATTTAGAACCTTGTCCTGAGTCGTAATGAATGCTAGAGAGGAAACACAGGCGGGTAACTCGTAGATGAAGGATGGAGTCAAGGGTGTGGGCACAGGAGTGTTTTGTCGGGTGCTTCTGGGAGGCCTCCTGAGGAGGAAATGGGAATGAAAGTGAAATCGTGGACCATGTAGTTATCTGGGGGGAAAGCATTTCTGGGCAGGGGAACAGCAAACTCAAAGACCCTGCCCTAATGAGGAACAGGTGAAGGCAGATAGACACAGTGCCATTTAATGCCCACACTGTCCCAGATTGGTTGCTGCTCCATGTCACATAAGAGGAAACTGAGGCTCAGAGAGAAAAGTCACGTAGCTGGCAGGTGGCTGAGCCAGAATTTCATCCCAGGTGTTTTGACTCCAAAGGATTTACCTTTCAAATGATAAATGATAACCATAATAACCATAATAAGTACAGCAACCAAGGTCAGTGTGCCTGTGTGTGTATGCGTGTGCATGTACATGTGTGTGTGCCTGCGTGTGCAAATGTGTGCATCCCTGAAGGACTGGCATGCTGGCAACTCCTTGTTCCTTGGGGGGCTGTAGTGGAGCCAGAAATGGAGGTGATTCCAGGTGCCAGGGCTCAAGGCTAGTTAGTGACAGGGTGTCTGGTTCCCAGGCTGGGAAGAGGGGATTGTGAGTGTGGCCAGGAAAGGTGCTGTGAGTGCCGATCGGGCTGGGACCTGAGCAGATTTTGCTCATCTATGCATCTCAACTCCCAGTCTGGCAAGTTGTAGGTATCCATCCAGTAACTGATGGGAAATGGAAGAAGGTGGGAGCACACTGTTCCAGGGAACAGCAAGAACCCAGGGGTGTGCTCAGGGGATAGCCTGTGGAGATCATGAGAGGAGAAGCTGCTGCGAGGCCATAAACCTCGAGGGGAGGGCGGGATCTGGTCAAAAATAGACCTGGGAGGAATTCATCCCCATTTCCAGATGGACAGCTAGGCGGAAGGACACCCATAGTGGTGGCAGGGAGGCAGGGCTGGAAGCCTAGAAGTGGCCTGGGTGCTTTTCCCCAAGGGGAACCTATTGAAGGCTTTTTCTAGGAAGTCAAGAGGCATCACCCCAAGATCTCTAGGGGTTGCAAAGCCCCTCAGGTGCTGCAAGTGCCCTGGCCAAGGGGACATAGTCGGTGACCTGGCTGTTGGCTGCACCTCCAGGCTCAGCCTAGCCTCTGGTTTCCCGAGTCCTGCCTCCAGGAGCCCCTGGGACAGGCCAGCAGCTGGAGGTCTCCTAACCATGTTACTGGAGGAACAGGAGAGCCCCCATGACGCACAGAAGGTTGCACCCTAGCTCCCAGCCCTGCAATGGGACTAACTTCATCAAAGCCCCAACTACAGCATTAACCACCTGACCTGTGCCCCTGCCGACCTGCTAATTTCACCAATTACTGGCCAACCGCGGCTGCGTCAAGTGGGCCCGCTTAGCTCCGACAGCTGCTGGGCCAATTCAATTATGGCCCAGCAGCCCAGGCGACTGCGGGGTCCTGGGGCTGGGTGCATGGTGGAGAGCTGGGTGCACTGCCCAGACCTGGGTGCTTGCAAGGCTCTGGTGCCTAAATGCCCTCAGGGTCCCAGGGCCAAGTCGCTGTCTGCACTCCCCTCCTTTCACCAGCCTGGCACAGGAAACCCGTACTTTCCCACCCCAGCCCAGACCTGGACATTCCCCTTCCTAACTCCTCCCAGGCTGCCGATCACCTGGCTAAGCATGCGCCGTGTCCATGACCGCTTTGCTGAATCCTGTCTCAGCCCTTAGCTCCATCTGCCACATTGATAAACCCGAGCCCAGATAGGTTGATGTGCAACTAGGGATGGGCCCCCCAAATCAAGTTCAACTCCCTGAACGGGCATTGGAGGCCCCTGCTGTGTTTCTGGCCACACATGTCACCCGCCCGTGGGCACCGACTGCCCAGCGTCTGTGTCTTGTGCCTTCTGTCCCTGCGCCTGATCCTCCCTTCTCATCGCCTGTGGGCCTGCTAAATTCATCCTTGGGGGCCTCGCTCCAAGTCGCCTCCTTGGGGAGGCCTCACCAAGCCCCGCCGGAACAGGACAGTCTGGCCGAGGGAGCCTCGCCTTCTGGGCCTGGCTGTGTGCCAGGTGCAGAGACTGTAGTGGTGAGGAAGCCCGGGGAGGGGGGTGCCCGCAGAGCCCCCATAAGCCAGCACACACACCCTGGCTTGGACAGGCTGGTTGGGCCTTTTGATTCAAGAGTGCCCCAAGGCGGGGGTTACGTGGAGGGCCCTTTCCTGGCCCAGCCTCAAAGTGGCTCCTAAGGGGGAAGGGCCCACTTTCAGAATGTAGCTCCTTACTCCCATTGCTGCCTCCTGGATCCCCCCATCACTCCCCTGGGCATTGCGCCAGCCTCCTCCTCGGTCTCCCTGCCTCCCCCACTTTCCCCTCCTTCATCCTGTTCTTATCCCAGCAGCCAGAAGGATGTTGTGAAAAACAGTTTGAGGAGATACTCCAAGTAAAAAGCTAAAGTCCTCATGGCAGCTACAAGGCCCTGCATTATCTGGCCCCCAGGACATCTCTGGCTTTCCCCGCTACTTGCTCTACGCCAGCCACACCTGCGACCTCCCCATCCAGCACACATACCTGTCATGCTCCTGTCTCAGGACTTTTGTGTTGACTGTGCCCCCTGCCTGGAACCCTCCTCCCACAGTTCCATGCATCCCCTCTCTCCGCACCTGCCTTCAGGTCTTTATGCATCTCCCCATGCCCCCCTCACTCTCTGTGACCTGCCTCAGGTCTCTTGCACATACTGCCCTCACTGCCTGAAATACCCCTCACCGCTCAGCCCTGCCCAGCTACTCCTACCAACAGCCTCTTCCCAGATGCCACTTCTGCAGGTAGACCTCAGACTTAGGCAGGCTCCCCCTCCTCCACCCCTCATTCCAGGATCCCTACATCCCTTCTGGGCCCCTGGCTGTCTGAAGGGACCCAAATCCTATGGGGAAGGAGTGGGCTTCCCATCAATGGTTGGACAAGATGGCTTCCCAGTGTGTCCTTCTGGCGCTAGGATTCAGTGACCCTGGAGCATTTTACAAGTCAGGGCACCAAAGCCCAGGGGAGGAATGCTCCCTGGTTCTCAGAACAAGTGGGGAGCCAGGTCTGCAACCTCTCTGCTAGCAGTAGCCTCAGGCCTGGCCAGGGAGCATCTGGGGTGTTTTCACCACTGGGGTGTTTTCACCAGAGTCTGGTTTTTGCATGGACTCGGGGCGGGGGCAACGTTCTTAACCCTACTGAGTCCCTACTTTGTCCACACAATTCCCTGACGGACTTGCACCCACAGCAAGAAAGAGATACGGCTATTTGTCCCCATTTTACAGATGGGGAAACTGAGGCTCAGAGGGTTAGAGACTTGGCCAAGGTCACACAGCTCCACTGGAAGCTGCTGCTGCCCTCCACATCCTCTCCCCCTGCACCCAGGGCCTGGGGCGGGCTGGGTGGGGCCCAGGCAGCCTCTGCCCTCCCTCCCTCCCTCTGGCCAGTCGATGTTATCGCAGCTGATTTAATTTCAAAGACGGATTGAGCCTTGGCGGGAGGGAGAGAGGCTAATCGCAGCCGCCATCTGCCCCGTTGTCATGGGGATGGGCTCCCAGCAATTGTGCAGGGGCTGGACCCAGATAAGGGCAACACAGTGGGCTGGAGGGGACCGCAGTGGGTGGGGTGGGGATGGGCAGGAAGATGGGGGAGCAGGGCATGGGGAGAAGGAAGGAGAGACCCACAGACCCAAGAGATGCAGGGATACAGAAGCACAGGGGCACAGAGGTGTCAAGGGGCTGGGGGAGAGAGCTCAAGATGCCTGAGTGCTGGGAGACACGGAGACTGGAGACCGAGAGACCCTGGGAGGCAGTGGCCCAGTGATGGCTGTGCAGAGCCTCAGGGCAAGGCTGGTGATTGCAACACGGATGACAAGGAGGTCTTGCCCACAGCCTCCTGGCTAAGCACCTAAACCGTTTGCTCCAGGGCCCTGCTGAGCCAGGCCGCCTAGCCCTGCCATGGCATCCCAGGGCAACACCACCGCCAGGGGCTTGGCGGGACATTCAGACCTCCCCCCCGCTGCCCCTCCTCCACAACAGGGTCCCAGACCCCAGAGTTCCTCCCTGCCCAGGCAGGGTCCCAAGCTCGGCTCAGAACTGACACAGCAGCTCCTTCTACCAAAGAGCTACCCTAGTCCAGAGTCTAGCTTTTAGGACATAAACTTACCAAGTCGACATTGGCCTTTTCCTGGTGATGGAAGGAAGGTGTGGAGCACCTGCTGTATGCTTTGTTCTCCAAATGTCATTCCTATCACTGCAGTCCCCGCCCATTTTACAGGACAGGAATTTGGAAAGAGAGCTCCCTCTGTAACTTACTCAACAAATATTAATCCATTACCCCCTGTGTGCCAGGCCTGCGAAGGTGCCAGAAGGAGATGTGGGGCTCCGCTCTGCCACCTTCACTGCCTATGCTCCACCTTCCCTGGGCGTTGGGACACGTCTTAGCTCCATACTCTGGTGCCCCCGCCCTGCTCTAGCACATTCCATTGGGGCTGGGCGCCTTTGCAGCTGTTGGCCCCTCTCTGGGAACCCACAGCGAATCAGCAATTTTAAGACAGAAGTTTAAGACTGGGCAGCTCAGACCCCAGCCTGTTTGGACCCAGTGATGCCCTTCCGTGACTGTCTGCCGCCATCTGGTCAGGACTCTGCATCAGACCAGCGGAGCTGAGAGCCACTCTGTCCAGCGCCCAGGTCAGAAGGGGCTCAGGAATGCTGCCTTGTCTACCTCCAAGGCAGGCTCAGACTTCAGATCCGTATACCTACTGTGTGCAGGACGCCCTTGATGGCCCACATCGTGGGGAGCTTCCACGGTGGACCTGACCGCGCCCCGGCCTCCTCCCTGGGTTTTGGGCTGCCAGCACCTTGGTGCCGGAGGTGGCCTCTCAGGGACAGCTCCTTTGACCTTGTCACTCCCCTGCTCCCATCCTCAGAAAAAAACAAGTCACTTTGTTTTTCACTGAAGGCCATGATCATTCCTGATTTGTTCTCCCATCATCTGTTCCTGGACAGCCAAAGTTCAAACTCCCTAAAATGGCTTCCAGGAAAATACAAAATATCTTTTGGCTTCAGGACAAATTGTAACTTCCCACTGTGCACGCAGGTGGAGGTCTCCAAACTCCTCTTCAAGACCCAGAACAAAGGGCCAACACCTGCGGAGACCCCTGGTTCCAGCCTCCTCCTTACCATCTCCTACTTCCCTCTTTTAGCCACAGGAGGTGATGATGTGTTCATTAACTAGCTTGCTGTCACTGTGAAATATATATAACACGGAATTTACCACTTTAACCATTTTAAGTGCACAGATCTGCGGCATTGAGTAACCTCGCATGGTTGTGCCACCAACCCCACCATCCGTCTCCAGAAATTTTTCATCCCCCTGAATTGACACTCTGTCCCCACTGAATACTGACTCTCCACTCCCCTCCCCCAGCCCCTGGCAGCCACCATCCTGTTTTCCCTCCCTGTGAGTCTGGTGACTCTAGGGACCTCACGGGAGCAGAGTCATACAGGATTTGTCCTTCTGTTGGGCTTCTGTTTATTGCTTGGACTTGCCCTTTCTCTCTTGACCCGGGTGGGGAGGCGTGTCGGTGGGTGACAGCAGGCAAGGTTGACTCCCCTTCCCAGGGGCTTTAGTGAGAAGCAGTATTTGGGAACAGCCTCAAAGACTTCCACCACCTTCTATGTCTGTGGCAATGCTCCACAGACGAGTTTGTATGACAAATCTGAAATTTATTTTGTAGCTCGTGCCTATTATAACAAATTAAAAACATACAGAATATAAAATAAAAACACCCCCACAGACACGGCCCACAATTGACTCCCCAGAGAATTCGCTGGTGGCAATTTTCTGAGTGTCACAGACAACATTATGGAAAACTGTATAGTACGTGTTTCTATTTTTCCCTTTAGCCAACATGGGCATTATTTTACACATGTCATAATAGCTCTCGTTTTGTCCACAGCATTTCGTGGACAGTGGCTGCCCTCCCTGGCGTGTGAAGCGGGCTCCAACAGGTGGGGAACCTCACCCCATTGAGGGGAAGGGGAAGCCGAGACCTGGAGGGAGGGGTGGGTGTGCTGTGCCTGGGCGGGGGGGGGGGGGGGGGCGGGGGGGCGGGGAGTGAGTTGTTCAAGCTCACCTGATAGGAGGAAGAGGGGTGTGGCCTGCTCCTAGGTTGGCTGGAGCAGCAGCCTCCTGCTGTCTTTGGGCTGGGACTTCTCCCCTGGGGACAGCACAGCTGCTTACTAGCCCAGGGACCGGAAGGCCTCAGCCCTATGGCAGCTGGGCTACCTATTTTTATCACCAGCCCCGCCAGAGTTCAAGTGGGTAGAGTGAGGACAATCCAGCCCTGGGCCAAGTCACCTTAGCCCTCTGAGCCTCAGTTTCCTTATCTGACAAGTGAGGCATTACCATCCACTACACGGTTCCCCTCGCACTGGGATTGCGGGGCACTGGGGCTGGCCTGAGTGTAGGGGAGTGGGCTTGCTTCCTGCTGCCCCATAAGCCACCCTCCCAGGCCCCTCAGGCAGCTGCTCATACCTTTCCTTACTTCTCTTGTTTTTTTTTTTTTTAAGTAGAGATTTTAAAAATCACCTCTTTTTTTAAAAGATTTTATTTATTTATTTGACAGACAGAGATCACAAGTAGGCAGTGAGGCAGAGAGAGAGGAGGAAGCAGGCTCCCCGCAGAGCAGAGAGCCCGATGTGGGGCTCAATCCCAGGACTCTGGGATCATGACCTGAGCCGAAGGTAGAGGCTTTAACCCACTGAGCCACCCAGGCGCCCCCTCTCCTTACTTCCAGATTTCTCTTCCTTTGCAATCCATGGCTTTCCCTTTCTTTAGGACTTCTTAGGGAAGGAGACTAGAATGGTTTCCTCTGGCTGCTATCATTGATTACCACAAATTTAGGGTCTTAAAACCGCACACATTTATCCTCTCACAATGCAGGCCAGCGTTCCTAAAGTGGGTCTCACTGGGCTAAAATCAGTGTTGGCAGGGCTGGGTCCCTTCTGGAGACTGGGGCAAAACTCTCTCAGTGTCCTTCGAGGCTGCCTGCATTCCTTAGCCTGAGGACACATTCATTCTCCGTCTTCTCTAACATCTCGCATCGCTCTGACTCTGACCTGCCTGCTTCTCTGTGAGTCTTGTGGTTACAATGGAAGGACCTGGATAATCCAGGACGATTTCCTCATCTTGAGACTCTTAATCACATCAGCAAATTCCCTTTTGCCACCTAAGGTAAGAGGCAGGTTCTGCAGTTTAGGACTGGGACATCTTCGGGGGCTGTGACTTGGTCCACCACAGGGCCTGGAGAGAGAACGGGGACAGAGAGGTTGGTAAGGGGCCGGCTCATGTCCCACACCCCTGTCTGGGACTTGCTTGTCCATCTGCCGAAGCTGTCCCTCTCTCCTCTCCCCTGGCACTGGGAGCACCCCCTCCACCCCATGGGCCACCCCCAAGACCTTGCTGCTTGCCCGATAAGCCCAGGCATTATTCATCCCTTCGACTGAACCCTGTGAATGGTCTGGGCACAGGTCTTGATGAAGGCCCAGGATCACAGTACTGAGTTAGTCCCCAGTGGGCATCCCAGGATGCCGATAGACTGTGGGACGTGTGAAGGGGCAGTGTGGCTTTAAGAAAAGGTCTGAGCATAGCCTCCATCAGCATCTCCGAGGGGTCTGGGGTCCAACCAAGGTTGATTGTGATCTCAGATGACATCTCTGAACCCCCCATACCCTCCAGAGCTGCCTGACTCCCTGTCCTCTGCCCCTGGCACTCCCTGGCGTGGTGAGATCTGGCCGGTGGAACGGGCTTCTCCTCCAAGGGCTTGGGAAGCATGGGAGTTGGGCAGCGCTGGGCCAGGGCTACCCCGACCGCCAACCACACCGTGCTGTCACACCCCAAAGCAGGAACCTGGCACTGCCAGCCACTTGGCCCCCCAGGCGCCGTGGTTATGCCTGCGGTCACCCGAGCAGCTGGTCAGGAAACCCCTGGGGTCGTGGGGTTCTGGGGTAGCAGCAAGGGTATGCACAAACCATCTTCTCCAGACGCTCCGGCTGCCCTTTGCCACTCTGATCCCTTGCCATGCCTCCAGCCTTGTGGCTACCAGCCCCAGAGCATCCTTCCAACCCTTCCCCATCACGGCCAAGGAGAGCGCCACCTTCTTATGGCCCGTGGAAACCCCACCCCGTGTCTCCCTCCTTTGGGACCACAGGAATCAGTCTGTCTTCACTTGCAGGTCCCTGAAGGTCTTCTACCTGGCACCCGGGGGCTGGGGACAGTTCCTGCTCTGTCTCCAGCTTGCCCTGCATGGTAGTGACTGCTGAGTGGAGAAAGCGTCCCCCGGCATGGCTAAAGGAGACAGGGCTGGTGTCTCCTGTCTCAAGGATCCCTGTGGCTAGGGGGAGGGGATGGGGTCCCTTCCCACTATTGGCGGGGCCCTCCACCCACATGGCCCTAGAGCCCAGGCCTTCGACAGAGTCCCTTTAGGAAAGAAAAGCAAGGACCTTAATGGCAAGTGACTGCTTCCCATACTTGTTTTAAATTGACACGTAATTAAAAAGTTAATTATTAATCAGGCTTATTGATCACCCGCCAGTGGCTGGCTGGGAGAGGCTGCGTTGTGGATTCATCCGTGGGTCTGACCGAGCGGGATCAGCGGCGCCGTCTCTGTTCAGACTTGCTTGGCCACTGTTTTTGCTGCTGCTGGGCTGGATCTTCTCCCAGAAAGCCCGGCTGAGGCAGGAGTGTGGGTGCTGCTCAGATCTAAGGGTGAGGCTGGGGGTGGCTGTCTTGGGCTCTCCATGGCAGTGGCTGCTGGCCTGGGCACTCCTTCCCTGTTCTCCTTTCTGCCTTGGGCTCCAGAGCATGAATCTGTCGGGCTGCACCCCAGTAACCTCTTCCTGGATGGCCCATGGGACTGCTCATGCCCAGTGCCAAGAATGAACTTGGCACCTTGCTCCCCAGATCTGATCCCCATTCTGTGTCCCTTCTAAGGGGTGATCTTTCTGTCCATTTGGTGGCCCACCTATGCACCTGGAAATCATCTTGAGCTCCCTCCTCTCAGACTCTTTGTCCTGTGGATTCTTCTTCTCTATGCTCTCTGCCATTGCACTGGTGTAAGCCATCATAAGTCCTGGGGAGAGCATTCCCTGAAGCAAGCACAGAATGTGCAAAGGCCCTGAGGCAGCAGCATTCACTAAAAAGCGAAGAATGGGGACACCTGGGGGGCTCAGTTGGTTAAGTATCTGCCTTTGGCTCCAGTCATGATCCCAGGGTCCTGGGATGGAGCCCTGCATTGGAAATCCCTGCTCAGTGGGGAGCCTGCTTCTCCCTCTCCCCACCCCCACCCCCCATTCATGCATGTGTGTGTGCGCATGTGCATGCACATGCACACATGTGCACTCTCCCTCTAATAAATTAAAAAAAGAAATCTTAAGCAAAATATAATCTACATTAAAACTAAATGAGTACATAAAAAGCAGAGAATGGAGTGAGAAGTAGTGGAAGAAGTAGCCAGATCATATACAAAAACTCATCAGCACTTTGTCAGGTGATGGGAAGCCATCACCAGGTTCAACGTCAAGGAGGGGCCAACACATTTCCAACAGATGACTCTGGCTGCCAGAAGGCTGTGGGGGCATCAGAGTGGAAGAAAAGAGCCTAGGAAGGAGCTCTCCAGGTGAGAGAGGATGGCGGCTTGCAGCAGAGGGATAGTAATGGAGGTGGTACAATTGGTAGAATGTATTTAAAGATGGAACTGATGGGCTTTGATGATGGATTGGATGCAAGGGTGAGAGAAAGGGTCAAGAGTGACTCCAAGGTCTCTGGTGTGGTAAAGCCAAATTGTCATTCACTGAGCTGGGGAGCACCATGGGAGGGCAGATTTGTGGAGGGAAATCAAGAGCTCAGTTTGGGGCAGACTGAGTTTGACACGCATGATAGGCAGTTGAGTTAGAGAAGCCCACTTAGAGACATGACCTGGGGTTCAGGAGAAAGGTCAAGACCTGGGTGAGATCGCCTGGGGAGTGATTAGATATGGAAATACGTCCAAGGATACCCCAAGGCCAGAGAGAGGAGGAGGAAGGGCAGAGGAGAGTGGGAAGGAATGGGCTTCATCTCAGCCCATTGCTCTCTATCCCCTTCTGCTCCAGTTAGAGTTAACTGGTGATAAGAGATAAAAACCCATCATGGCTAATGGCAGCTAAAAGTGGGGAGAGGCTCTACTGAAGGGGGACAGGCTGGGTTAAAGGAATGAGAAACCCCAATACCTATGGGAAGGCCAGGAGCCCGGGGAGCTCCTGGATTGAGGGGTGGTCTCTCTGGGTTACTGCCACTGGAGCGATCAGCTCTGACAGTGCTCCATCCTCGTGTGAATCAGGTCACAGATCTGTTGGCCAAATGTGTGTGGAGGAGGGTGGGCACCATCATCACCAACACCACCATTGCCACCATCATCCCTTCACCAACCCTGCTGCCATCACCACACTGCTACCGCCGCCATTTGCCCCTACCACCATCACCTCCACTAGAGTGTCCACTGCCACCACTGTCCCCACTAACCACAGGCCACCCCCACCGCCATCACCATCACTCCCATCACCAGCGCCCAAAGACCATTGCAACTCACCACTACTTCACTTACTCCCTCGAAGGAAGATTTGCGTGCCTCCCATGTGACAGGCAGAACTGTGGGCTTTCCCAACACCATGAGGAGCAAAGATTATTTCTACCTGCAAGTGGATAATGGTCCAGGGAGGGAGAGAGGTTTTAACCCAGTAGCCACGATGGACATTTAAGACTGCAACGGAGAGAGGTGCTGCAGGAGACAGTCAGGATGTTGGGAAAGTCTGGAGGATCTGACCCAGATAGGAAGATGAGAGAAAGCTGCTCTGAGATCAGAAAGGTAGGAATTCACGGGGTGGGTGTGGGTGGGGAAGTGCATCAGGTGTAGAGCCTTGTGTGTGCAGAGCCTTGATGGCAGGAGGGACATGTGAGTCCAAGGGCCAGGAGAAGGCATGTGGGGGCTCTGCTCCACACGGTCACTCAGGGATGCAGCCGGGTGGCTTCCTCCAGCTCGCAGCATCTGGAGCAGCTGTCTCCTCAGTTGCCATAGCAGACAAAAAGGGATGGAACAATCTTTTTTTCTCTTTAAAATATGTATTATGGGGGTGCTTGGGTGGCTTTTGGTTTCAGCTCAGGTCATGAGATCAAGGTCATGAGATCGAGCCCCGTGTCAGGCTTCACCCTCAGTGCAGCGTCTACTTGCGATTCTCTCTCCCTCTGCCCTGCCCCCATTCTCTCTCTCTCAGTCGCACGCGTGTGCACACACACTCTCTTTCTCTCTCTCAAATAAAATATTTTTTAAAAGATTTTAATTATTTATTTGACAGAGATCACAAGTAGGCAGTGCAGCAGGCAGAGAGAGAGGGGGGAAGCAGGCTCCCCATTGAGCAGAGAGCCTGATGTTGGGCTCAATACAAGGACCCCAAGATCACGACCTGAGCCAAAGGCAGAGGCTTAACCCACTGAGCCACCCAGGTGCCCCTCAAATAAAATCTTCAAAATATTTATTATGAAGGCTGCCAGGCATACGTAGAATGGGAGAGAGCAGTGTCATGGGTCTCCATCAGCCATCCCCCGCAACTTCAACAATTACAGCATCCGGCCAGTCTCGTTTCATCTCTATCCCCATCTACTCCTCCAACCTTGGACTATTCTAAAGCAAATCCCTGCTATCATATTATTTCATCCATAAAGATATGATAAAGACTTAAAAAACGTAATCGTGAAAACTTTATCACACCTAAAAAGCAAAAAATCTTCATATCATCAAATTTCAAGTTATTATTCAAATTTCCCTAGTTACTTTTCATTTGTTCAAAACAGCTTTCAAACGAGAGCCACACATTGCATTTGACTAATATGCCTTTTAAGCTCTTACGTTTACAAATCCCTCTTCCCCGTTTTTCCTTTCACTTCACTTGGAGAAAGTGGTATTTGACTACAGATTGCCCTATTTTGGAGTTTGCTAATTGTGTGCCTGTGGTATTCACGTGTTGCTCTGAGCCCTGTGTTTCCTGTAGTTCTGGAGGCTGGAGATAGGTCCAGAGGCTTGATCAGATCGAGGTAAGAGTTTTGGGCAAGGATGCTGCAAAGAGAGCATTGTGTCCTTCCTAAGCTATTATTCCCGGAGATACCCTGTGTCTGATCCCTTCCTTTTGATGACATTATGACTGGCCAATGGTTCGGGAGTTCTCAGCTTGGCCCATCCATTATAAAGCACCCCACATACCTTTCACTAGTAATTTTAAGAACCATCGATGATCATGCCTAATTCCACTACTAGAGGGTTGCAAAGTGGTAAAATTCTAGCATTTCCTTTTCATTTATTAGCTAGAATTTTCCTAGAGAACTGGTTATTCTGAAAATAGTTCACAGAAGAAATGGAAGATAGATGATTGTTCTTCCCTTTATGGAAATTTTTTTGGAATAATAAATTGGTTTCTCTCACACCCAGTGTTGACAAATAACATTTTTCAGCTACCCTTCTAGGCACATGAATTTTTTTTTTTTTTTAGCATCTTTGTATTTCAGTCTGTTGCAGACTTTCTTGATGTTCCAATTATCCCACCATTGGCCAGTGTGGGAGCCCCTGCTAGTTAGCTCCCAAGTCCCATCTTCACCCCACAGACTTTGATCACTCCCCTTGCACTGTGCATGATAAGACACCCCAGATTTGTCTTGAATTTTTCCTGCCCTGACCCAGAGCCAGACCTGTTTCCAAGGACCCCCGGTTCCTCTGTGTGGGGCGTGATTTTGAGAGGTCACGGGAATGAAGGCCAGCAAGGGGGTCTGTGGTATAAAGGATAAAAAGGGGTATCTGAATGCCACTGTCCCTGCCAGAGGGGTTCAGGGAGGGCAACAGAAAAATAACAGAGGCCTGGGGATGCTTCAGCTTTGCTGCAAAGAACAGAGTTGCATGAAACAGGAGTGTGTGATGGCAGGGAGAAAGACGGAGAGGCCAAGGGCAAGGGCTGAGTGGTAATGCAATCCCATTGCACTGATAACTGGTAATTGCAATGGTCCTTGGAAAGGACAGGGCACTGGGTCCAAGGCCCGGGGAACAGAACGGTCTTGGGTGGAAGGGACAATTCTTCCACAGCACCAGTAGAGAAGAAAGGATGGATATTTCTAGAGTTGCTTGCTTTGAACCAGGCAAGAAGAAGATAGACAGTGGACAGCTGTGGGAGCCAATATTTAAAATGGCCTCACGGTATTCAGGCCCATGTATGGTCCCTTCCCACACAGTATAGGCTCATACACGGAAACTGTAGAATTATTCTGGAAATAACAGAGTGTGACTTCTGAGGGGAGGTCATGAGAGATACAGTGGCTTCCATCTTCTGCTCCTGGATCACTCACTCTGGGGGAAACCTGCTGTCACGTTCTGAGGACACTCCAATAAATCCAGGAGCCAGCATTAGATTGCGTGCAGGTGAGTGGGCCAGCTGGGGCAGCAGCAGCCCCATCCCCAGTCAATATCTTGGTTGCAACCTTGGGAGAGACAGGAGGTCAGAACCACCCAGCTGAGCTCCCGGGCTCCTGACCCACAGAAAGTGCATGAAATAATACATGTTTGTTGTGACTAGAAGCTGCCAGCTTCTAGGGTGATTGATTGACTGATTTTTTACCACCAATAGACATCTAATAACATGATTGGGATAAAAGATGGTACAGCAGAAAGGAGATGGTGGTCAGGGTGTGGACTGTTTGAACAAGGGATCCAGAGAAGCGTCTAAGAGCCCAGAGGCAGGAGGTCTTTCAAATTGAAATGGTCAAGGAACTGACAGGCCAGATATGGGACAGACTGTGGATATTATAATCCTCCAGGAAGACAGGATGCCCTGGGATCCAGGGGAGGTCTGTGGGCTGGGTTTCAAATCCTTCAGTGAACAAGGAGGAGCTCAGGAGATGTGACATCATGGTGGCAGTGGAAGAGGGGTGGCTGGTTTGGCTCTCAAAAGGGAAGCCTGGACTTTGGTGGGGGAGGGGAGTCTGTTTTTGTGTGAGGAGTACTATTCAGAATGGAGTGAAAAGGCCAGGAGAAGACCAATCCAGGGGCACCTGGGTGGCTCAGTTGTTAAGTGTCTGCCTTCGACTCAGGTCATGATCTTGGGTCCTGGGATCAAGTCCCGCATTGGCGTCCCTGCTCAGAGGGAAGCCTGCTTCTCCCTCTCCCACTTCCCCTGTTTGTGTTCCCTCACTCACTGTGTGTCTCTCTACCAAATAAATAAATAAATAAATAATCTTAAAAAAAAAAAAAAGACCAATCCAACCTCTGGGTTGGGCATAAATGAGAATCAAGAAATTAAAGTCATCATCTGCACCACTGGCATCCCTCTACTACCATGAATAACCCCATCACCACTGTAGCCATCATGACTCGTGTCACGGCGAAATCCTGACCACCGCCAGCAACATCAACGTCAACACCAGCACAAGGTTGTCATCACCACCAATGCAAATGCCATTCATGCCATCATGACCAGCACATCCACCAGTATGACCACCAACCCTGTTGCCACTAGCATCAACCACCACCACCAACACTGTCACCTACTCAGTGCCAACATGGCCATCCCTGTCACCACAGACATCACCATCACCTCTGCCACCACCACCATCGTGATCACCTCACAGTCACCACCCCCACATGGATCCCCACCTTCCCCATCACTGCCCTGCCATCAGGGACACCACCATGCCCACCACAGATTTGGTCACCACCTCCACCATCGCCTATAACTGACCTCTGCCACCACTGTCACCACCAGCATTACCACCACCATCGACTCTAACATCACGGGGCAAGGCTGCTGGATGCCTGCCTCGATAGCCGGCCCTCAGTTCTTCCTTAGAAACTGGGTACCAGACTCTTCAGTGAGCACAAGGTCACATGGAACAAAGATCACAATTCCCGGGCTTCCCCGCTGAAGGGATATGAGAAGTGTGGGGGGCTTCCAGGAAGTCTGTTTCGCAGAGGGGCAGCCTCTCATCTCCCTTCTCATCACTGCGGGCCAGGAAACCATTATCTCTCACTCGCTTTACTCTACTAGCCTCCTAATGGGTCTTTCCGCTTCCCCTTTGCCTCCTGATTCCATGTAGCACTGACGTGTCCCCAGACAAGACCTTCTAATAGCTTCCCAATGTATTTAGCATAAAATACAAACTCTTTATTCTAGCCTATGAGGGTCTAAGAAATGGAGTTCCTGAGCACATCTTGGTTCCCATCTCCCACCAAACTCCTCTTGCTCGCACTTTCCGTTTTGCACCCCTTCTAGAAGCTCTAAGGAGCTAACCTTTTGCTCACCACAGGGCCCTTGCACATGCTGTTTCCTCTGCCCAGAATGTGAACTCTGAGCCAGGTCAGTTTCCTGTTATTTGCTTTGTGGCAAGTATCTTTGTTTGTAACAATATGCTTGTGCACATACATGTTGAATACATATTTCTTCCACTAGACTGGAGCATCTTTCATGGCAAGGATATGGGGCTAGATGGGGGTATGTTTGCTAACTTCTCTTTCTTCAATACCAGAAACAGCACTGGGTATGTGGAAATATTTGTTTTAAAAAATAATAAACACACAAGTGCATTCATGCTGGCCCCTATCTAGAGCTATACTCCTACCTCACTTTCCTTCAGGCAAGTTATTAAATTGTCCCTTGAGTCAGTTTCCTCAACTGTAAAATGGGGATAGCCATAGACTCTTCCTTCTGGGTTGTTTGGAAAATGGAACGAGTTAATATGGCTAAGGAGTCTAGAACACATATAAATGTTTGCTGTGGCTCCTCCTACCCACTGGCTCTGCTTTAATGACAATGGAGCCTTCTCCCACCTCCGGGCTGCTTGCTGGATGTTGCTCTTCCTTGGGACCCCGGCCAGTTCCCCGCATCCCAGCTCCTAGAAGGTTGAGACTGTCCCAATACCTCCCCCCACACCTGATCATGCCTCCTTGATATAAAGCTGGGCCCAAAACATGGCCAAGTTCACCCTCAACCCGCCTCTGGGACATCCTTCCCTGGGCTCAGTGCTAGTCTCTGAAGTCAGAACCAGCCCCACCTAAATGCTCCTGATTGCAGCCCCAAGGCTTACAGGATACATAGGGAATTTTTAAAATGTTACTTAATAAAAATTTAACATACTTATTTTAAAAAATACACGACAGAAAAATGGAAAAGCAAAATTGAATCACCATTCCCGAGTCCTACCACTCTGAGCAATCGTCACCAACCTGGGAAGGAGCATAATTCCAGACACCTCCCTGAGAGGCTCGGAAACATGGAGCTGGGTCACTGGTGTGGAAATGGACCCTATGATGACGGCGGCTTCCCAGGGTTAAAGGATTGCCTTTAGTTTCACTTGGATTTGATCCAAGAGAAAAAAAAGCTTGACATGCCACTGAAGGAACTGCTGGTCTGGATATGTGCCAATTGTCATGCTGGTCCACTCTCCCGATGACGTCACGGTACTCAGGTTGTGCAAGCACCCTTATTATCCTCCTGAGGCACGTGAGGCTCGCCGTATCAGTGAAAACTGTAAGGTTCCGGAGGCCTGGGGCATGCTAGGAACTCCTTTTTGGGAGGCGAGGACAGGCTCTTGCCCCTCCCACCATGAAGAAAGAGGCCCCAGCGCCAAGGGACCCCAGGATGCAGCAAACATCACCCTTGGAAATGCAGCCCCAACCCACTCATCAGGAGATTGCATGGGAGGGGCCCAGAGCAAGAGAAGTGTCTCTCTCTCTCTCTCTCCAGAAGGTTCAGACTGTGGTCAAGCTGCTTTGTAGTCATATGACCTGCAGATCTGATGGTGGTAGACACGGCCCCAGGTGCAGCTGCTGGCCAGCCCTGGTAAGAGGTTGCTATGTAAACGCTCAGAATGCCGAAGCAGAGCTAGGTCAGGAGCCCAGCTTCTGGAATGCTCCAGGGCCCCTGGAGGGCCTGAGCATCTGGTGATGGGCATCATGTGACCGTGTGACTGGACATGGTCACCGTCAGATCCACTCGTCATAAGGTGGCCGGGTCCAGCAGCTATCCATGGTGTGACAGATGGGGGAGCTCAGGCCGGGGCTGAGTGCGTCTCTGCATGGGCCCAGCGACAAGGCAGGCTGGGCTCCTGCAGTCCTGATCTCTGTGGTTCTACTGCCTCTGCCCACCTGTAGCTCCGGGGGAGGGGGCCCTCAGGTCAAAGGGTGGAGGAGAAAATAGGAAGGCCAGGCTCACAGATAGGCCTGCAACCAATTATGGGCCTCTGCCATCGGGCAATCCCCGTGGCAGGTCCCTCAAGGAGACTGGTGGGGATAGATGGCCCTGGAGTGCTGAGTTGCTCGCTGAGGAAAAGGGAAAAGCAGCCTGAAGGACAGGGATGTGTGGACTCTGGGCAATAGGCAGGAACCTGGCTGGTTGGTCACATCTTTGGAAGAAGGGAAGACCTGAGCCAAGGAGGTCTGGGGAGTCGATTCCTGGGTGGGCGTGGCGTGCGTGCATCTAGCCTGGAGGAGAACGGTGACAACCAGGCCCAGACTGACTTGCCCTGGGGCCACTCTGGCATTGGCACAGTGGTTCTGTGAACAGAGGAGGCGCAGCAGCAGGGCAGACTCGGTACGTGGGGCCCAGCATGCCACCCCCACTGTGGCAGACGTCCCTCTTCCAGCAGTGGAGACCAATGATGGGTCCTTGATGTGGTCACTCCGTGAAGAGGCTGGCTGGCCACCTGATGGCAAATTGGTTGCACTGCATCCTTTCCACTGGAGAGGATGGCAACTTCTCTCTACCGGCACCAATACCCTCTTGGGGAGCCTCGGGGGCTGCCATACCTCCACCAGCATCACCGCCCAGGGGCGCACACGGGTCTGATGGCCATATTTTTTCAGCCAGGGCAGATGGCTTCTCAGTTGTTTTCCCATCTGCACTGGGCACACAGGAAATGATTCCAGTGATTATTGGCTCAATTTACCCAAGAGTAGTACATCATTAGGACCATTCTAGAAGCACAGGAGAGAAATTAGACCATGACATACAACACATACCTTAGGTTATTAGGGCTTTATTCTCTCAAGGAACCCTGATGTCCTGCACAACGCTGTCTCAGACTGGGGACCATCGTACCCTGAGGAGGTGACCGTGGAACGCAACCATATGTCCCCTGGTCACATCACTCGGAAACAGCCCACCTGAGAGGACTGGCCCATTAAAGGCTTAGCTCCGGTGCTGGTCTGGGACATCCTGAGGGCTGAGGGCTTGTCCTCTGCTACATGAGAATGCCCGGAGCCCAATGGACACGTAGGACAAGGCCTTGTGGCAGACTCCTGGGAAAGAGCCAGGGCATCCCACCAGGCAAATCGAGAGCAGTGCAAGTGCTGGCTGAAGGTGAGAGGAATCCAGAACAGGTGGGAAAAGGAGACGGTGGGTATCCGTTGGACCAAGGAGGACCACGAGCAACACAAGGGACCATCGCTCATTCTACTATTCCCCGTATTAAAATCTGACAGGGATCGAGGCCAGCCACCATGGGGAACTGGACCCTGGGACACACGGACCTAAAAAAGGCCCCAGGTGGAACTGAGGAGGGGCAAGGGGAGCGGGCTTTTGTTTTCTGTGTCTGGTGCTCTGACCTCTGGCCTGGCTGACCCTGGACGGACTGCCCCTCCCAGAATTGGCCAATTCTTAGAGAGTACTCCACTGGCCCCTGGGTGCTTTTCAAACATAAACCAGCCATTCCAGAGCCCATGGCCCCAGCCACCTTTAATGGGCTCTCACACTCTGAGCCACGAGCTCCCCCAACCCTATCCCCAAGGCCTGGTCCCAGACAACTCAGGACTGCCTTAGGCTTCAAACCAGACAGCGCCCTAAGCCTGCTTACCCAGCTTACCTGTTCTTTCTTGAGGAAGCCACAGTGAAGGCTCCTGCCACAGCTGCCCTCCACCCCCGACCCCCTGCTTCCCCAGGCAGCCCCTTGGGGTGCCGCGTGCCCCCTCCTCTGGGAATTGTAATGATCTTTTCAATGATGGCCTTACTGAGCCTCTTTTAAACCTCGGACTGTCTTGGGCGACTCTGTGGCCCATGTCAAGTGCTCCTGCCTGGTGGATGCCAGCCACAGTAGCACTGTGGTGACTACTCCCTGCCGTCACCACCCCAATTCCCACAGGTGACCATGGCCTGGCTTGCTCTGGCCCATGGCTTCTTGGCCCCCCCATGAGGACCACCCACGGGGCTTGCCTGGCCCCCAGCTATATAAACCGGGAAGCACAGGGGCCGATGGGTCAGCCCCGAGCAATGCAGAGCAAGCCTCTGGCTACGTGTCCCCTCTTGTCCCTCTTGGGGGTGGACAGTTTTCAGGACCTTCCTCAAGGTTCTGCAGATGGCCCAGTGGAGTCAGTATCCCCCTGATGTGGTTCAGCAAAGCCTGTCTGTCTGCTGGCTTTCCCCCCTTCCCTACCTCCCCTTCCCCTGGTTCCCCCTGTTCCCCGGAACCACCTCCCTCAGAGATTTCCAGCACAAACGCAGACCTCATTCCTCAGACTCCCCTGTCAGCCATGCAGCGTGTGGGCCTGCCCTTCCCCGAGGTCTGTGTGAGTAGGGAAGTCTGTGTCAGGAGGAACTCTGGGCCCCCCAGGGGGCTCCTCCTTATAAAATGGAGCGACCACAGCTGCTCCCTGAGGCTGTGAGGATCCCAGAAACGTAGTACTGGACAGGGTCCTGACAGGAAAGAGGTGACAGGCGAACTAGGTGGAAGGGTTTCACGAAGGGACTATTTATAGGGACTACTGAGGACACGATGAAGTTAGAGACAGCAAGAGGGCCTTGGCCCAAGAGAACCAAGCTGGTCCAGGGAGGCCCAGGGGCGGTTCTGGGAATGCCTGACAGGCATAGAGGCAACCAAAACTGTGCCTACCGGAAATGCAGAATCCCACACAATCTCGCACCGGGGCAACCTCAGTCCGTACTGCCTCTTGGCTTTCCCACCTCATCATCTCCCTGTACAAAGGCCTGCAAAGGCCTGGGTGACCTCGGGCCTCTACTGCTCAGCTCCAGGATGGCCTTTTCCCAGGGTCACCTCTCACTGCAGGCAGAGGGCGGGAGGTATAGCGAGGGCTCCCGCATGGCTCCAGAAAGCTTGGTGACGGCTGGGACAAGCTGGGGGCAGACCCCTTCCCACCTTTGAGTCAAGCTGTGCCCGCGGCCACCGCCTAGTCTTTGCCCAACTTGGGTCCTCCGGCCCAGCCCAGCCATCCACACAGACCTTATCTCGGCTGTCCATCGAGGGCCACCTGGACAAACCAGTCCTGCCAGAAACTGGATCTGGTCATAAAGGCCCCTCCCTAGAGGTGTGTGAGATAAACCCCCATCCTCCCCAGGCCTTCGCTGGAGCCAGAGGGCCAAGGCCTGGGGTGGAGGTGGTGGGTGGTTTGCTTCTCCTCCCCCTCTCCAGCCCTCTCTCGCCTGAGCTGGTGACTCCTGGCTCAGCTCTCAGAGCTGGGGTGAGGGAAGGCAGGGGTCAGGACAGAGGGCCACTGGGGAGAGCCTAGGAGCTACCCCGTGGGAGCACCCAACACCCATTTTCCTTTGTTCGAAAGGGAAACTGAGTCCCAGAGAGCTTTTTCAGCTCCATTTGTTGAGACTGCTAATAACCTCCTCACATCAAAAGATTGCTTTTCGGGCGCCTGGGTGGCTTAGTGGGTTAAGCCTCTGCCTTCGGCTCAGGTCATGATCTCAGGGTTCTGGGACTGAGTCCCGCATCGGGCTCTCTGCTCAGCAGGGAGCCTGCTTCCCCCTCTCTCTCTGCCTGCCTCTCTGCCTACTTGTGATCTCTCTCTATCAAATAAATAAATAAAATCTTAAAAAAAAAAAAAAAGATTGCTTTTCCTTCATGTAAATCTGTCCTCTGTGGGCTCCTCACAGGCCCTGGGGTGAAGGCCTTGCCTATGGTGGGCTGATGCACAGGGGATCAGTGTGGCCATGATTCCCATCTTCCAGATGAGGAAACAGGTCAGTTGCCTAGGTCACACATGGCCAACCTGGGACTGGAGCTCCCTCCCATCTGCCTGCAGAGCCATGGCCCGAGGGAAACTTCTAGAGTCTCACCACCCTAAATAAGCACACTTACCCACTTGTCCTGTTGGCTCCTTTTAGCTATAAATTCCTGGGAGTACAGCCACTGGACTGAAGCTCCACAGGATTCTGAGCATGATTCCCACTGACAAGCCGTGTGCCAGCTGCGGTGCCCATGGGGACCCACCGTGGAAGCTAGGAGGGGGCCCCAGCCCAGCAGCTGTTGGTATTCTTGCTTTTTACCTGGTTGGTGGGAAACGACATTTCTCTGTTTGTACATCCTGGCCTCCAAGCAGCTTGTCTATGCATGTTGGTTGTTTCTGTATCTTCTGGTAGGAATTCCAGGCCTCCATTCTTTGCAGGCAAAGACAAGGGCTGGGATGTCACCAGTTGCTGCTGCTTTCTGGCCTCAGGCTTCTCATCTGCAAAATGGGGAGATGGGGCGCTCTAGGGACAACAGCCCCTCCAGGCCCAATTCCACCTAAAGGAATGCTTCTTTTCCCCCCGTCTCGCCCCAGGCCCAACTCCTGATACCAGGCAGTAAATAACTTTCCATTTGGTCACGTCTGTTTTGGTGAATCTTTTGCTCTGGGGAAAGTGGGCGTGTCCCTAGTCCAGGACCCACACCAGCTACCACTGGAGGGGCCAGGAGGGGTAGGGAGTGGTGTAGGGGGTTCTGTCATCTTGAGCTCGGTGCCATTACCAAGGGTGCCCACTGTGTGCCAGGCGCCAACACCCCAGGGCAGTCAGCCTCCTGCAGCTTGTGAGGCCAAGAGCCTCACCAGGTCCTTCTCCCTGCCAGTTCCAGCCTTCAAAGCACAGGCGGGAAGACTGAGGCCTGCGTGCACAGGGATGGAGAGTCTCAAGGACCCACAGGGCCAGCAGAGGTCTGCTCTGCTGGTCTGGGCGACCCCAGGCACAGGAGCGAGGAGGGCTGTTCCCCAATGTGCTCCACACTGATGCAGTGGGAGCTTTGGCCTCCGCTCCCCAGCCTCCAGGCCCCAGCGCCCGCAGATTCCTTTGCCTGGAATGCAAGGAAGCAGACAGGCCCAGAGAAGCCCAGCGACTTGAGCACGTGGCCCAGCATCAAGGAGATCGGGTGTCCCGGCGGCGGGAGGATAAAGCGGGTCTTCCCCGCTTGCCTGGGCCAGATTTGGGCGCCGAGACGCCCTCACACCCCACCCCACCCTACCCCACCCCCGGCCCCCCCCAGGTCAGCTGCGGGTGCGGAGGCGCTCGGCCGATTACGGAGCGCGGCCGCCAGCGGGCCATCTGCATGACAAAGGCGCGGCCGGCGGCCGGGGCGGGAGGGGCGGCGCGGGGGGCGCCTGGCCGGGCTCAGCCCCCGCCCCGCCCGCAGGCCCGCAGCTGCCCCGCTAAGCCTCCGCCCCGCGGCCCAAAGATTTGGGGGGCGGGGGCGGCACGCGAGCCCCGGCGCTCAGCTGTGTTTGCTCGGGGGGCGCCACGCGGGGCGGCGGGGCTGCGGCGCGGGACAAAGGCCCGGATCTGACCGACCCCGCAGGTGGCGAGGGGGAAGGGAGGGCGCGCCGGGGAGCGAGTACGGGGCGGGGTGGAGGGGAGGGTGGAGAGGGGAGGCCGTAGCGGCGTCGGGGAGAGGGGATGCAGGCCCGTCCGAGTCCCTGAGACCTGAGACCCCCCCTCAGGAGCCCGGGGCCCCGGGATCAACAGTGTCGCGTCCAAGGGCCTGCGTTTGGGAGCCGCCTCCAGCCCCCCCTTCCTTCCCTGGCACCCCAAATGACAAACGCTGTTAGCGTCCATCCATTCTAGGCTGCTCACGGCCGTCTACATTTGCTGTGGTCCGCACTTGCTCCCTGTGACTCAAACAGGCCCTCTGTTAATGGTCCTCTTGGACCCTCTTGTTCCCCCCCCCCCCCCCCCCCCCCCCCCCCCCCCCCCCCCCGCCTCCTCTCCCAGCAGCTCCACCCCAGCCCCGCACCCTCCCCAACCCGCTCTTTCACTTTCCCCAACGCAGGAAATGGCCCTTCTGTATTCCAGGTGCCTGCACCGGATCCCGGCATGGGCATCGCGTCCTTCACGTGTCCCGCCCCCGCATCCCCTCTGCCGGCTTGACCTTCGAAATCTCTGGAGAGTCTAAGCACCTTCTGCCAGCGCCGCTGCTGCCCCTCGGTCCAGCCCCCATAACCTCTTACCGGGACTATTCCCTCATGTTCTCCCTGCTTCTGCCCCAGCGGCCACCGCAAGGGTCCTGTCAAAACCAAAGTCGGACCTCACCCCTGCCTTGCTCCACACCCTCCCATGGCTCTCCCCTAACTCAGAGGCAAAGCCAAAGTCCTCATGGCGGCCACGAGGCCTCACCGATCTCCTCCCAACCCCCACCTCCCAAGCGCGGACTCCACTCTTTGCAGTCCAGCTACATCGGTCTCCAGGCTCTTCCTCCAGCAGCCATAACCCCCTCTCCCCCCAGGCCCACTTGGAGCGCACTCTGCCCTCACAGCTCAGGGCCTCACCACCTCATTGCCTTCAGAGGCCTCCTATGCAGCGAGGCCCTCCTTGGCTACCTGATCTACAAGGGCCACCCACCCCTTCAGCTCTCCTCGCGTCCTTCTTCACCCTGTTTCTTCTCTTCGGCCCTCTCTGCTCTGTGGCGTTTCTACACACATGTGCTCCTGCTTCCGTTGCTGCTCATTTTCTGTGTCTCGTGAACTGTAAGAGGCACCAGGGCAGAGACTTCTCTGTTTTCTGTTCGCTGTTGTGCCCCGGTCCCCCAGACCTGGCACTGTCCCCCGTGCACAGTAGCTGCTCAGTAAATATTTGCTGAATGAATGAAGACACGCAAGGCATCCAGTCCACCATGGCAACCCCGTCAGTTAGGCACGATTAGCTTCATTTTACAGATGACGGCACCCAAGGGAGCGAGCAACCGGCCCAAGATCACGCAGCTGGAGACTATGAGGGTGCAGGATTTGAATCCAGCCCCTCACTTCCTACTGAGCTCTCCAACCAGGGGCCCGGGGCCTAGTTTGTGCTCCCAGAAAGGCTTCGTGGGGTTTGGACGGTTTCAGAAAAAGTTGGCCATTTGAAAAATCAGAAGGTTTTATGCAAAAACCTAAACTTCCAGCTTTTCTGGCAACATTGAAGCCACTGGCCATAGTGGGGTCTCAGTCCCGCAGGGGTAGAGCTGAGCAGTTGCCCCTCAGATGGGGGTGTGGGCTGCCTTATTTGCCCCCGTCTCTACCAGGCTGCTTCCTGGCCAGGCCCTGCCAACCCTCGCCTTCCCCAGGCCTCCTTCCTGTGAGTTTTGGTCCTCCGGGCCTCTGTCCTCAGTGGTCCCGCTGCCTGGGATCCTCTCCCATGATTCATGGATGAGCTGCCTCCTTCTTATCAGTCAAGTCTCAGCCCAAATGTCACCTCCTCGGAGAAGCTCTCCCTGAGTGGCTAATGATCACGGTCTGAAATGACATTATTAGTCTCTTTGGTGCCTGCATACTGTCTGTCTGCTCCTGGAGAATGGCAGCTGGAGGAGGGCAGGGCCTGGGTCCGTTTTGTCACACTGGCTGGGACAGCACCTGCACCTCCAGGCACTGGGAGACTGAATGAGCGAAGGAGTGAGTGGAGGACTGGTCTGTAGTCTTCAGCCTCTGCTCTGAATACCTCCCAGGCATCAGACTCTGGTCTGTGCACAGGAGCACAGACCCCTCTGCAGGGCTCATGGGATCCGTGGGGCCAGGTTGCAGTTCCCTTGCTGGGGGAAAAGCCTTGGTGGTTTCCAGTTCTGTGACCCCTCACTCCAGCTCCTGGAGTCTTACCATGGAACTGGGGCTCTGAGTCTTCGGAGTCAGCTGAGTGACGCTGCCCTGTGGTCACTGCCTCCCCCGACTCGTGTTCCAGATGCAGCCCTGCCTCTACTTGCCTGTTAGCCTTGCCCCCATCAGGCCCCCCGCTGGTCAGCCTTTCAGGGCTCCTAGGGACAGCTGGTGGGCTGGCTAGTGGGCTGGCTGGTGAGCTGAGTTCCAGGCCTGGCTCCATTAATTTGTCCCTGTGTGACCTTGAGCTGCTTCATTTGCCTGAGCTTGTGTCTCTGACTGTAAGTGGGGACCCCTGTGCTCCCTGAGGTTTGGGAGAACTCCTGGAGCTTGTGCACAGTGCCCCTTTCCTCCCCGCCCCAGAGCATGGTGGGTGCTCAGGGCAAGGGTAGGGTGGCTCCCACCCCATAGGGAGCCTCCCCAGCTGATGGCCCAGGTGGAAGAGCAGGTGGGTGGGACTTCCAGAGCCAACCTCATGACTGTCACTCATCTGTATGTGCCAGCCGTCCAGGACCCTGCATGCTTCCTTGCGTGGGTTGTCTTGGGTGACCGCGGGATCACATGTGCATAGGTATGTGTGAGTGAACACGCATGTCTGTGATAATGCAGTTGTGAGTGACTGTGTGGATGTGTGAGACAGTGTGGGGTGTGGTGCCCGAGTGGTCTAGCCTGTCCTCGCTAGCCAGTGTGCGGTAGGTGGGAGCAAGCTTGCCGGGCCCCTCCAGGCAGTCCTGGGGGCGGGAGTCCACTGGGTCCTGGCTGACCAGGGCTGACTGGTTGGCCTGAGCCAGAAGGGACTGGTTGTCGTGGAGAGAGGGGGAGCCCTACCCCCCACCCCCCAGGGCAGTTAGTTCCCAGGACCTTGCTCTGCTGCTCCTGCTCTATGTCCCAGGACCAGGGCCCTAGGGCTGGGGGTGGGACCCTGGTGGAGGGTGGTGGGGGGTTGGAGAGGCGGGGAGAGAGTGGGGTGCAGAGCTTACAGGCTGACTCCCCACCCCCCACCCGGTCCTCCACTGCTGGGGCTCTAGCCCAGCTCCCTCCCACCCCACAGTGGACTCCTGGTGAGGTCAGGACACTTACCTCCCTGCTGTGTGGCCGCAGGGCCCAGACTGTTCACTCAGCATGCTCCCACCCCCTCCGTGTTGGCTGATCCAGTGAATAAACTAGGTGTGGCGGGGGGGGGCTGGAAATATGCCTGTTTCTAACCCCAGTGAGGCGGCCTCAGAACTGTCTCTGGGCCCCAGGGAGGCACGAGCTCCCTGGCCCCAGCTTCCAGAGAGGTTCCACAGGACTCCTACCCTGGCGCTCTCCACTCAGCCATTTCTGACTTTAGCTTCAGAACCAAATGAATCTCACTTTCCCCTGCCACGAATCCCAATCTCAGCAGCGGGGTCTGCCATGTGCCCCCTTTCTGCCTAGTTCCTGAGGGCCTCAGGGGCCTGGAGAAGAAAGCTTCCTCTCCGACTGGACCTGTCAGAGAAAACTAAGGCTCCACAGGGCCTCAGTTGGGGTCACTTGCCCAAGGAAGGCCTCCCTTGGCCTGTCTCTGATCAGAGGAGGAGGATGTGGCTCCCCTGTGGGAAGTGAGCCAGAGACCCCAGGAGAAAACTGTCCTCCCTGCCTGCCCCTCTGGAGCCAGGAGGAAACACAGGAGAGAGAGCTGGGGCCCTGGGCTCAGTGGAAACTGGACTGGCCAGCCGGCGGGGCCTGCCTGCCTGGTTCTGGTTCTAGAAGTGTCAAACGTGGGACAGAGGCACAGAGACAGACAAACAGGGACAGAGACACACACTTCCACATGTGCATGCGCTCAGGAGTCCGCTGGAGATAGGACACGGGCCAGGCAGCCTCTGGTCTTCGCAGATTGGGACTCCGAAAGCAAATTGCGAACCCCAGCCCAGACCGGCTTTAGTTGTCCATATCCAAACCACGGTGCATGTGTGCATGGGTGTGGACTTGTGTGTGTACACCTGCGGGGGTGGGAAGGGTCAGCGGGAGCTGATCTGTTCCTGGGACTGGGCCACCTGAGCACAAGGACAGGCATGTCAGGGTGTGGGGTACTGGTCCAGGTATAAGAGAGGAGACTCGCACTTGTGTGTGTGTGACCAAATTCGAGTGTCCCTGTGCACGGGAGTGTGATGGCCACACCAGAGCCAGCCCAGGGCTGTCATGAGGACCCTGGGCAGCCATGACCCCAGCCCTGGCCTAAGCCCTGGACCCCCAAGCCAGGAGCTCTGGCCTGCCCACCCGGTTGCTTTTGTCTGTTCCTGAAGTGACAAGAGACACACAAAAGGGCTTTTAATTAAATCAAAGGAGGGGGAAACGGGCCAGCCGGGCCACTATTATGTTACCCAACGTGAAAATGAAAACTTATTTTTAAAGCTCTGGTATTAATTTGAGATTATTCAGATAGTTAATTAAAAGTGCAGCATGTGTTAAATATTATTTCAACAAAGATTATCATCGGGCCTCCATGTAATGCGATCCTCGGGCTTGGGGAGCTTTATGCAAATGCTCTGCAGCCGGGAGGAAGGGCCTCCAGCGGCCTGGTGGCAGGCAGGGCAGGGCAGGCAGCAGAGGGCAGGGTGCTGGGCAGGCTCACCTCCGCTCTGGCTCTTGCCGACACAGACGGAGTCCCAGCCGGGCCCCCTGCGTCCACGCCTGGGGGAGCAGGGAGACTACCAGGCCCGGCAGCAGGACCCCCCAAATCCTCCAGATGGCACTTGGGGTGTGCAGGTGTGTGTGTGGGTGTGAGCAGGGGGCCGCGCACAGGCACGGGGACGTGTGTGCTCGTGAGGCTGTCTCGGGACTGGATGCACATGGTACCGTTAGCATGCGCATGAGCTGGGACATAGGTGGCATGTGTTTGTGCCCTGGCCCATCTGTTACATATATACCCATGCACACGCGATGCACATTTGGGTACTTGTGTGTGTTATGCGTGTGCATGGGCATCTCTGGGCGTGGGGCAGCTGGGGCCCCTGTGGACTGTGCCCCCCGTGATCAGCCTGGGGCCAGTCGTGTCACCTCTTGGCCCCTCAGTTTCTCCATCTGTAAAATGGGGATAAGAAGAGTATAGTCCTCACAGGGAGGACAAGATGAGTATTAGATGAGCTCACAGACGTAAAACATTTCGACAAGCCTGTCCTAGATGAATGGAACACAAACCACGAACGAAAGCCACACACGCAGTTTTCAATTTTCAGCTGCTACCTTTGAAAAAATACAAGTGAAATTCATTTTAAATCTTTTATTCAGCCCAGTATATCCCACTTACTGCCATTTCAACACGGGATCAATATAAAAAAAACGATGAATGTGATAGGTCAGCCTCCGTGTTTCGTACTCTGGCTTTGAAGTCCGCGGTGTGTCAGACATTCAGCTCATCTCAGTTCAGCTGGCCACGTTTCAAGTGCACTTCACAGGCTTTGAACCTGCTGAGAGCCCTGAAAGCGGAGGCCAGTCTTCCCGGGTTCTGCAGGCGGCTTTCCTGGAGGAAGCCTCCCCCTCGTCCCATGCAGGGAGAGCTGGAACGGTCGGGGGAGGGGGAGCAGCTGCGGTGAGGTCCCCTCTCCAGGACTCAGCCGCAGAGGTGGGGGCGGCAGCACTGGGTGGGTCTGAGAGCAGAGGCTTTCGGGCCTGGAACACTGGCGCCCCTAACGCCCTCTGGGCCCCTACCCCTATCCTTAACTGGGGGCCTGTCCTTGGGTCGCCCCCATCTTACACCCACACACAGGAATGCTTAACAGGGGTGCCCGAGTCCTGAGGGTACATTGGGGCATGACCCAGTGCAGCGTCCAAAGGCGCTGGTCCCAGTCCCCAGACCAACGCTGCGCCCGGCCACGCCACTGTGCGCTTCCAGCCGAGTCGTGGAGGCGCGGGCCGCTCCTGCCCTCTGTCGGCGCCGGGCAGCAGCGCAATGCTCCCCCACCGCAGGGGCCAGACGGCTGTCACCGCGACGGGGCAACAGCCGTGTGCCCGCTGCCCACCGCCAGCACTACCGTGCCAAGATGCTTCCCATGGCAGGCTTCATGGCAGGCAACCCTGCTCAGTTTTGCAAATCAGAAGGTTGAGGCTCAGAGAGGGCCAGTGTCCCATTGGGGTCACACAGCAGGATGGCAGGGAGGGACTCCAGGGAAGGTCCAAAGGCTGGTGTTAAGTACACTTCTGGGAGTCCCACTGGGTTCGAATCCTGGCTGTGCCCCTCATGGTCCTGAGGCAGGTGACAGGTCTCCGAACCTCACAGTCTCTTGACTGTAAGCTGGGGATGACAGTGGTCCCTCGACTCTGGGTGGCCATCAGGATTGAATAGGAAGGTGTATCTAAGGTTTTTAGCACATTCCCGGCACACAATGAGTTCCAGTAAATCCGTCACGGTCCCAGCATCCTGACATGCCTGCCTCAGGGCCTTTACACATGCTCAGTCCCCTGCCAGGAACCCTTTGCCTGGGATCTTGGGCTGGACTGGTCTTCCTCATCCCTAGCCTCAGTTCAAAGTCACCTCCTGGGGGATGCCCTCCCAGATCATCCCCTCCTCCTTTGCATCCTCAGAGCCTTTACCACCGGACATGATCTTCCATGTTCATGAGTTTTCTTGTATCTTCTCTGCTTTCCCCACTGGACTGGCTGGCAGGCCTGGGATGGCAGGGCCTTGCTCATCCTGACCGCTTGCATCCCTGGCCTAGCTCAGTGCCTGGCCATAAGTGGGTATCTGATAAGTGTGTGACTCTTGGTTTCCACTCAGGTCGTGATCTTGGGGTCGTGAGATCAAGTCCCATATAAGGCTTCGTGCTCAGTGGGGTTTCTCTCTCCCTCTGTCTCTCCTACTCGTGCTCTCTGTGTCAAGTCAGGTGGGAAGGCAAATTGGGACAAGCCCACTGGAAAACAGGCAGATACTTAGAAAGTATCTTAACCATACAGCCCAAACATTTCCTCAAGAGAAGTCAAAACTCAGGTTCGCACACAAATCTATAAATGAATCTGTCCATAAGCTTTTTCATAATCACCGCAAACTGGAAACTAGCCACATGTCGCTCAGCTTGTGAGCAGACGAATGGACCAGGGTGCACCCACAAGCTGGGACACCACACAGCCACCACAGGAGACAATGTGGACACACACGGCACCCGGCAGGGACCCCAATTGCCAGGCGAAAGGAGCCTTGCTCAGAAAGCTATACATGACAGGATTCTGTTTATGGGTCATTCTAGGTGATGCAAGTCGGGACAGAAAACAGCCCAGTGACGATGCGAATGTGGGGACAGGAGCCAGCCCAGCGACCAGCAGGAGCAGGGGTGGGGTCCAGCAGCGCCTAGAGGATGGTGGGCAGCTGCTGTGTATTTTGACTGGGGTGGGGGGGCTTGCATAACTCTTCATGTTTTTCAAAACTCACAGAACTGTACTTTTAGAAGGTGATTTTTACCGTGTATTTCAAAACAACATGTTTTGAAACCCAGAGTGGTAGACTGATCAGAGTCATGGAGCCCTCGGGTCCCACATGCCTTCTGGGGGGGGGGGGCAAAAGGAGCAGGTGAGTCCTGTTGGGGACCAAGTTTCCATCTCCATCAAGCTGGGACCCCACCTCCGAGCAAGGTCTTCTCCTCAGTGAGCCCCCCAAGCCCTAAGCCCCACGGCGAAACTTGGTGGGGGGTCGCGTGGACGGGCAGGATGGGCCAGGACCATGGAGCCTGAGGGTCCAGCCAACCCCATCACCTCTTATTTCTTGAGCTGGTGTGGGGGGATGGGAGCTCACTGCTTTATGTGCTGTGCATTTTTTGCTTGTTTGAACTGTTTCCTTAATAAACACAGCAAACCATAAGCTCATTTAAAAATGAGAACAAGGGGCACCTGGGTGGCTCAGTTGGTTAAGTATCTGCCTTCGGCTCAGGTCATGATATCAGGGTCCTGGGATCAAGCCCTGCATCAGGCTCTCTGTTCAGCAGGGAGCCTGCTTCTCCCCCCCCACCACCTGCCTGCCTCTTTGCCTACTTGTGATCTCTCTCTCTCTGTTAAATAAATAAATAAAATCATAAAAAAATTAAAAGAATAAAAAAGAGAACAAAATCATTTCCACAGCAGGGTCTCGCCGGCCCCTCCTGCAGCCCTGGGAGGACGCATGGGTCCACCCACCGGACAGAAGCAGAGACGGAGGCTTGGCCGGCACAGGGGACCACCAGGGACAGAGGCCGGGGGCCTGTGTGTCTGTGGATGCTGGGCACCGCGGCTTCCCCTGACCACCGTCCAGTTCTGCCCCCTCATCCTCCAGAGAATGTAAACCGGTGCCCCGCCCGAGCAGGCTCTGGCCCAGGACCAAACCATGCAGGGGTGTCCCCAGAGTCCTGTTTCTGTTTTAAAACAGTTTTATTGGGATAAAATTTACATGTCATGAAGCTCCCCGCTTAAAGTATATTATGCTGTGTCTTAAGTATATTTACAAAGTGTGCAACCATCCCCACTAAGTTTAGAACACTTCCGCCTGCCCCCAGAGGGACAACATATGTACCTGCAGTCACTCCCGTCCCACCCCCTGCCCCCGATCCCCCCAACCCTGGCAACCACCTAGAAACTTTGTGCATCTATTGATTTACCTGTTGTGGACATTTTGTGTAAATGGAATCATATAGTACTTGACCTTTGGTGTCTTGCTTCTTTCACTGAGCACGATGTCCTCAAGGTTCCACTCCATTCCTTCTTACCGCTAAGTAATATTCCATCTTTTTTTTTTTTTAATACTTTTGCCTATTCTGGGCATTTCACATAAATTAAATCATATAATCTGTGGTCTGTTATGTTTGGCTTCCTTTTTTTTTTTTTAAGATTTTATTTATTTATCTGAGAGAGAGACAGCACAAGCACGGGGAGCAGCAGGCAGAGGGAGAGGCAGAAGCAGACTCCCTGCTGAGCAGGGAGCCCGATGTGGGGCTCGATTCCAGGGCCCTGGGAACATGACCTGAGCTGAAGGCAGACACTTAACCGACTGAGCCACCCAGGCACCCCTGGGTCTAGCTTCTTTCACTCGGCATGATATTTTCAAGGTTCAGCCGTGTAGAATGAGTCAACACTCCCCTCCTTTTCAGGGCTGAATAATATTCCACGGTATAGAGAGACCACATTTATCCATCCATCAGGTGATGGACCCTTGGCTTATTCCCAAGTTTTGTTCTGAATCATGGTGCTATGAGCCCTCATGCCCATGTTTTTGTGTGGACGGATGTTTCCAATTCTCTTGTATAAATAGATATCTAGGAGTGGATTCCTGGGCCATAAAGTAACTTCATTGTTTTTTTTTTTAAACAGCTTTATTGAGATATAATTTACATAACGTGCTAGTCACTCATTTCAGGTGTAGAACTCAATGGCTTTTCATATATTCAGGGAGTTATACATCCAACAGCATGATCAAATTTAGAAAACTTTCATGACCCCAAAAGGAAAACCTATACCTCCTCCATCCCATCATCTTTCTGCTGTAGGCACCCACTCAGCCACTTCCTGTCTCTGTGGGTTGGCCTTTTCTGGGCAGTTCATAAAAACGCAGCACACACTATGTGATCTCTGTGCCTGGCTTCTTCACCTTAGCACGGTGTTTTCCAGGTTTCCCCATGCACCAGTGTCTCATTCTGCTGTATGACCAGATTATTGCTGAATACCCTTCTAGTTAATTACCCAGGGGTACACGGGTATACCGTATGCCATGTTTTGTTTATCCATAAACATTTGGGTCCCTTCCACGTTTCGGCGGTAACACTGTTTAATTTGTTTAAGAAACACCCAAACTGGTTTCCCAAGTGGCGGCCGTAGAGCATTTAGTGAGTACTGGCTGTGTATCCCTTTCACGAGCTCACCCCTACCCAGGGAGGCGGCTCCCAATATTCATTTAATTTTGTTGAGGCACAGAGAGGGTGAGACACTTGCTTCAGACTTCATGGGATCCCAGAGCTGTCTGTGCTGTTAAAGGCAGGGCTGCTGTGGTTGGTATGGGCTCTGGGGACCAACCCCTCACTCACACGACCACTGGGGTGCAGGTGGCCTGCAGTGGGTGCCCTGTGATTTCTTTGATTACCTGGTGCCCCTGGCAGATCTGGCAGGTACGGAAGGAAGAAACTATAGGAGGGATCTGGGCATCTGTTCTGGGCTAGTGCTGGGCGTGGTCTCCCCGGAGGCGGGCCCGAGACTCCAGACATGATGGTGTAGAGGGTGGGCAAAGGTAGAGGGTGGGCAAGGATCTATGGGCCTCTGGCCAGGGTGGCAACTCTCCAACCTTCCTGGGCACCCTTCATCACGGGATAGACTGTTCTAAGCTGCCCCAGGTCCCCGGCAAGGGTTCAGGAAACTTCGGTCCAGTGTTTGGTCAAAGGAATGAATGAACAAATGAACAAAAGCCAGCAGCCAACAGCAGCCAGAGGCATTTGAGGGTGTGCGGGGCGAAGGCAAGGGACCTGAAGGCTTAGCATTTTGGAGGCGACAGTCCTGCTCTGCGTGGCTCTGCTCAGAGTTCTGGGGAGTCAGCGGGGGTGGGGGTGAGATGCTGGCCTTGGGGCATGGTCCCAGGGCCATGGGGGACAAGTGGAGCTGCAGGTCCAGAGGGTAGATCCGAAAGCCACCAGAGCATCTCAGAGAGACCATCGCGGCCCCAGGTGCTTGGCGCGGAGCTGGGCATCTAGTCTTCGTGACTCTGCAGAGTTGCTGTTTTCTCTCAGCTCTCAGTTGGCTGGGGTGGTGTGGAGGGAGCGCCCTGGGCCTGGAGGTGTGTCAAGGGAGGCCAGACTCGGAGGGATGCCCCACCAGTGGGACCTGGCCCGCTCCAAGTGACTCTGGGCTCAGAGACGCGATGCCATCTGGGGTCCTGAGCATGTGGGGTGTGCAGGTGGGCTGGGGGGGGGGTTCGAGGCTCCCGTGGAGAGGGTGAGAGAGGCCTAGGCCACCAGGCAGCCCAAGAGGAACATGCTCTTCCTCTTCCCTGTGTGAGCCGGAGGTCATCCAGAGGTCACCCTCGGGAAAAGTTGGCACGGTGGCCAGATTCAGTCCATTTGCCCGTCACCAACGGGCTGGGGCTTGCCCTTGGCTGACTTGGGCAGAGCAGGGCAGGGCACAGACGCGGGGCGCTGTGGGGGCTCTCAGAGTAGGGCCCACAGCACAGCACAGCCCAGAGCCTTGTCCACATGCTCGGGATCCTGGAGGCCCTGCTCAGGGGGTACAGAGCACAGCCCCAGAGAACTTGCGAAGACAAGATCTCAGAAGACCAGAGGCGGAGACGGCAGGCTTCCTCCCAGCTCTGCTGTGGGCTGTTCATGTGGGGCCCTAGGAGTCAGGGGTGGCCCTGGAAGGAAGGCAAGCCTGTAGGACAGGCTGTGTTTGCTCTGAGGTTGCACTGGCCAGGACTCGGAGACAAAATCTGTCACCCGCATGAGCAGGGTGTGGGCCTGGAGAGGGCAGATCCAGCAACAGCTCCCCCCACTCCAGTGCACCTGGGTGGGGATAAGGCCTGAGGACGCCTTACTGGCTCCGGGGGGCACACGTGGACCTGGGCCCACTTGCTACCCTCCTCTGGCTCTGGCTGGTATTCTGACCTTCCCAGAATGGGGGGGCCTCTCTGAGGGGTGGTCCCAGGGCAGCTGGGCCTGGGGAGGCTCTGGGGGCCCCTGCCTTCTGGACCTTTCATATGTGGCTGTGTCTGGGAGTATCCGCAGGGAAGGGTGAGGGGTGGAGGGGTCTGTGGGGGCCCAGGCTGAAGAGGACAGGAAACTCTTCTGGGCCCCAGCATGTATAACTTCTCCGGGGAAGGGGGGCTGTTTTAGATTTGGGGACTCAGTTAGCTTTGCTGCTTGGGGTGGCCGGAGGAGGCCAGCAGCTCTGAAGAAGGAGCCACCAGGGAGACGGGACATATGGGGGCTTCCCACGTCGCCCCTCAGGGACTCTCCAACGTGGCTCTCTGGACACCAGACCACACTGGGGGACGATGAGTCCTAGTGCCCACCCTCTGTGCTTTGAATCAGGGAGCAGAGGCACTCTCCAAAGGGGGGCTAAGGCCCTCCAGGCACCAGAGCACCACTGAAGAGCCAGAAGCCCGAGGCTCAGAGAGGCCCCGAGTCCAAGAAAGGCCAGTTGGGCCACTCCTGGTCCAGGGCTGGGCGCACAGAGGCCTGGAGGCTGCCGTCTCAGGGCTGCACAGCCCCTCTCCCCACCAGTGGAGGCTGTGCACAGGTCCAGGCCCCAGAGGCCACCCCACCCCCAGCCCACCTGCCAGGGCTGAGATTTCTTCCCAGCAGGGGCTGTTCTCCTGTGTGCAGTGAGGAAGGAAATTGCAAATTAATCTTTATTTCCATCTTGGAAGAAAACCTTAATTCTCCGCATTGAAATGATCCTCGTCATCCCAGGGAATCAATTATGGGCTTTAATTGCGGCCAGTCCTAGCCAATCAGAGCAGGGCCGCCCCACCCGCTCCTCCCTCTCCTCCCAGAGCTGGTCTCTGTGGCGGTAGCCCCCTCCAGGTGCTCGGAGCCTCTGGGACTCTATCTCTTTGTCTCTCTCTCTCTCTCCTCTCTGTCTCTCTTCATGTCTGCCTCCCTCTTTTCCTCTGTGTGTCTCTTGCTGTATCTCTGTTTCCGGGTCTCAGCTGTCCACCCCCCACCCCCAGCATGGGGCAGAGGCAAGAACCCCCAGGTCTGACAAGCCCTATGGGGGCTGGCTGGCTGGCTCCTGGGGGCCGGGGGCGGGGGGCTCCTCCTGTGATCAGTCCCTGGCCCTGGAGCAGCAGCTTTGAGGGAGGAGCGTGAGGGTTGGGTGAATTACTGGCCTGGCCCCAGGTCCCTAGGTGCCCTCAGACTCACTCCCACACTCACCCAGAGTGACCATCCCTGGCCCCACAGGTCACAATATCCCAGGCCACTCTTTCAGGCCAGAGTCACACTTGCTAGGGATTTGGGTGGGGGTCCCAAAATGGGGTGGGAGCAGCGGGACCTCAAAGATCTGGGTCCTGGGAAATGCCTGGGCCTTCAGGTCAGGGGAAACTGGGGGCGGGGTCCAGCAGGGAATGGGGGAAGCCCTAGAGGAATGTTGGGGCCTCACCCTTCAGACTCAGGACTGCCCGGAGAGCTGGTCTTCAAGAAAACAGGGTCACAAGGTGTGTGTGGCAAAGATTCTGTGTAACTTCCCTGACCGCCACGCTTCTGTGCCTCCCAAGGCCCTGTCCCTCGTTCATCTTTAATTCATGGCTAATATGCCACCTGGTCTCTGAGCAAAATGAAAACCTAAAAGGTAAGCGCCCTTTCCTGTGGCTTCTTAGGGACAGCTACCGGTTGCGGGTTTGGAGAGCGTCCTGGCTCGCCTTTCCCCATGCACTTAAATACGTAGACCTGTGTTCACAGGGTGCACGGCGTATTGTTTTACGGCCTTTCTTTTAAGCAGGAAACGGTTCATTCCGCAGGTATCCTTTTGCAACTTTTCACGTGTTTGGGGATTGAGTCATGCGTTTCTCGGAGCTCATTCCACCCTATGCCAACCACCGCTGTCTGGGGGCCACTCCACGCAGAGGAGTAGGTGGTTTGCCGTCCCCGGGGAGGGTCACTGGGGTCGCTTGGTCTTGGGGCCCAGATATGGAGTGGGGAATGGCAACAGGTAAAGGGAGGGGGTGACAAAGACTATGAAGTGACCCTCGACTCAGTGCCTGCGCACGTGGCCTTCCCCATTCTGGCAGCAACTATGAGGCCGGGATGGTAAGTGTTTCAGGAAAGTTGGGGGAGAGGACGATGGTTGGAGTGGGCAGGGTAGGGAACCACGTCCGGCTGGCTCTACAGCCCTCCAGGCCTCATTCAGGCTGTGAGTGAGGGACACACGCGTGCACAGCCTCACACACGTGCACCACACACCTGCACACAGACTCACCAAACACATTGTCAGGCTTCGCGGACACACCTTGTGCAAGAGTCACCTACACTCCTGTGTGCTCCAGGATCCCCCAGCATGTACCAGAGGGCACCTACCTGTGCCTCTGTACAGACATGTGCACGCGGCCTGGCCCAGGGACAGGCTCAGACCCACCTGAGCAGGCGAGCCAGGCGTGCAGGCTTCTTCACGGGTGCCCCAGCCTTGCACACACTCATTGGTGCGGAGCCCCCCTACAAACTCTGGCCCATTCAGGACGCCATGGGTGGTCAGACTAAGCCCCACTTGTAGCGGACCCTTGCAGACCTCCCTGCTCACTTATCCTCCCAGGTTGGCCCGCCCTCCTTCGTAGCTCAGCCTCCGGGGCAGCAATTAACAGACATGCTCAGGGAGCTGTGGTCTCAGCCAGCAGCTTCGGAACTGCCCTTAGCAGGTTTGCCAGGTGCGAGAGGGGAGAGGGAAGGGAGGGGGCTGAGGCCCAGTGGGGTGCCAGTTGCGGATGTGGGTGTCCATTTCTGTCTTCTCCAACTTGAGGACCTTCCTCTGTGATCTGAGGGCTCCCGTCCCCTCAAGAAGGCCCACGGACCCATTCTGAGTGCACTGAGCCCCTATGCAAGGCCTGAATCAGTCAAGGGCGGACCCCCTGGAGGAGATGCCGCCCCACCGATGAGTTGCTGCGAAGGCTGAACTCATGCATTCTCCCGACATTCAGCCTACACTTACGGGGCACTTGCTGTGTGCCAGGCTCTGTTCTGGGTTCTGTTTGCTGGACATAGCAGTGAAGCAGAGACAGGCCCGTGCTGCCAGGAGCCTCGTGCTCTTGTGGGGAAGCCCTACGACAACCAGGGGACCAATGTGAAATAGTGCTACAGTTAACTAAACCAGGGGCTGTGGATGAGAAGGACGGGAGCACTTCCCACTGGGTGGGCAGTGGTCCCTTCTGAGATGACACCTGAGTGGAGAGAAGGAGCCAGCAGGGCAAGGTTGGGCAGAAGGGGCGCCCCTGGCAGAAAGAACAGTGGGTCTTAAGGCAGGAGAGGCCTGTGTGGGTAACAGAGGCAGGGAAGAGGCCGTGGGGAGTTAAGGAGGGGGAGGAGGGGACCAAGTAGGAGGGCCACTGCCCCACTTCCTGCAGGCAGTGCTGGGAAGGGGAGCAGCCCTGATGGGCAGTGGGTGTCCCCAGGGGTTCATGCTCTGGTTCCCTGGTTCTAGGGGAGCAACCCCTCAGGAGGAGCTCCCCACTTTCAGAGCCCTGCTGCCCAACAGGGTGATTCATGAGAATACTACTTTACGGGTCTCTGCCCTTTCCTTACTCACTCCCTGTCCTGCTTGTATTTCCTGGGACCATCCCCACATGACCCACCCCTGAAGGTCAAGGTTGCCAGAGGCATAGAGGCCAGGCCAGCAAAAACACCAGTGACAGAACCAGTTCCATTTCCAGGGATGTGCTTCATGGCCAGGACCCACAGGACTTTGACATGGACTAAGCCGTCCAATCCCCGGCGGCCACAAATGCACGAGGGTGGGCACCTGGCAGGTACGCTAGGTGCTACACCAAGCACTGGGGATGGCAGTGAACAAATGCACAGAAACTTCTGTCCCTGGACCTCACGTTCATGTGGGGGACACTGACAACAAGTGAGGTCTATAAGCAAGACATTCGGTGTGTTAGAAGGTAGTAATCATTAGTGAGAACACCAAAGGAGGGATGGGGAGTCTAGGAGGTAAACTTTACAGAGGTACCCAGACAGAACTTCACTTAGCAGGGGGAGAGAGCAGGCTGACTGGTGTCAGAGGGAATGGCAGGCGCAAAGGCCCTGTGGTGGGAGGCCAGTGGAGCTGGAGCAGTGAGGGTAGGGAGGGCAGTGGGACAGGAGGTCCAGGAGGCCACAGGACAGGTGTGTAGGCTTTACCCTGAGGGAGGTGGGGGCCCTGGAAGGGTTTTCACAGGAGAAAAGCTTATGACAGGTGTGAACAGCCGTCCTCTGGCTCTCCTCTGGCTGATGTGAAAGCAGACCACAGGATCGAGGGTGGAGCAAGGGACCAGTGAGAGGTGGTCTGAACCACTGGCATAGGGTAAGGAGGGACCGAGTCTGGGTAGGTGCTGAGGCTAACTCTGTGGGACTTGCCAAGGAGGGTGTGAGATAGAGGGGACGCTATTGCTTTCGGATGGGAACACAGGCACGAGTAAGTAGCTCAAGGTCAAGGTTAGTAAGTGGTGAAAATCGGTATTTTTATATGAAATCTGCCATTTGAAAATGCTGGCAGTAAAAATGTTACAAATGTAAGGGCCGCGTGGAACAGATAAGAGCCCACCCCCAGCCATCTCAGTGGTGTGCTCACTGAACAAGCTAGGTCTCAGGAAGCACAGCAGGTGGGCAGCTGTGCGAATTCATCCAGGTCCAGGGTGCTGATTTGTGCTGCACCCTGCTGGGCTGCTGAGGAGGGCGGGCAGAGGAGGCTGGTAGAGCATCCCAGGACAGGAGGTAATTGTGTTGGGAGGGGATGAGAGGGGATGTATCGAGGAAGTACAGTTGGGAGGAGGGAACTGCCAAAGGTCCCACAGCTGAGATGTGAGTACTGGCTATGGGAAAAGACTCCCAGGGGGCCAGGACTGGGATCCATAGGTACACATGGGGATACATGGACTCCTGCATATCTGCAACTGAGCCCAGGACCCAGGGCATGTCCCAGATTGGCAAGAGTCATTGCAGACTGATCCTGTCCATGTGCGCTTAATGAGTCATAAACAGCAACTCAACTGCAACAGGCTTCAGCATCAAAGGGAATTTATGGCCTCACATAACGAGAGGATGGGCTTCAGACATAGCTGGATCCAGGTGCTCAGCTGAAGCCTTCAGGAACCTGTTTCTCTTCATCTGTCAGTCTTCAGTGTAGATGTCCCTCTTTTGTGGTGTGAACTTCAGTGCCTTCAGAGTGACGGGATGATCATAGCAGCTTCAAGTTAATAACCAACTCAGCAACCCCAGCTGGAAGACAGGGCCTTGTTCCTGAGGGCTCCAGAAAAAGAACCCAGTGACGTGCCCAGCCCCTGCCACCTCCACATTTTGGAGGTGTGGAGGAAGCCTACCTGGGATCCTAGAACCAGTGAGACCTGGGCTTCTGTGCCTGTGACCTGCTGAGGGACAGTCCCCTCCCTGACACCGGTGAAGTGGAAACAGCCGTTGTGTACAGAGAACGAGGACAACAAGATGCAGGAATTGTCCTGGGAGGCCGTGGCACCATCTGGGCAGGACGTGGGCTCTGGACCCCCTCAGACCTGGTGTCAATCCCCATCCCCCACTGACTCCCAGGGGACCCTGTGCAAGTCCTTGGAACAACAGAGCCCCTCCCTGCCAGAGCCAGAAGGGGAGCTGCGTGTGGGGCTGCAGATCACCAGCAGCTGGCGGAGTTCACTCCTGTGGCTGGTGCTTGGCTCCCCACAGGGCCTGACTGAACTCCCACCTGAGCACCCCTGAGCCAGACCTCGGTCTCCAATGGCCCAACCACCTCCCCCTGCAGGTGTTTCACCTTGGACTTGTCACTTGGCTTGTCTGGGCCTCAGTCACCCAGGGGAAATGAGGGTTAGGATTCACACCTTGTAGCGTGTCTCAGGAGAGAGAGAGTGTGCCACGCCCACCCCACTCTGTAACAGCCGCAGCTTCCCAGAATCCTCTCTTCTTGGCTGGATCGTTTGAGGGTCAAGCTGTGCCTGGAAGAACGAGCAGGAGAGGAGCATGGTGGGAAGGGTGCTCTGGGCAGGTGCACAGTGTGAGCAAACGTGCAGGGGCGGGAAGAGGTTGCCAGGCTAGGGAGTCCCAAGAAGGTGGTTTGGAGCATTCTGGGGCTGTGGTGGGCCTGGTGGGTGGGCAGGGAAGGCGGGGGCAGGGTGGGGCGACTGGCCTGGCAGAAGGTCCTGCAAGGAGACCTCAAGGCCTGGCCCGCCCTCTCCAGGTCAGTGTCCCCCGGCTACACTGTGAGCAGCCTTTGGTGAGGGCTGCTGGCTGGAAGGACGGTTGTGTGTGGGGGTGTCCCCGTCCAGAACCAGCAGCCTCAGTGTTTCCACCCGAGATGTGGGCGTCCCCAGAACTGGGCCTCTTTCCACTACCTTCCGGCCACCGGGAGATGCTTGTCTGTTTTATCAGTGGCATCCCGTGACTCTGACAACCGTCTCTCCTTATCAGCAGCCCACCCGGCTGTCCATGGGGTAATGGGTGCCCGCTAGCCAGCGTGTCCACACCCAGACCCCTGGGAACTGCACCAGGACCAGCCATGCACTGGGACCCGGGCTGGGCATGTCACTGTGCCCAGGGCTGGGAGTTGGCAGCGACCATGTCCCCCACAGGGTTCCTGGTGCTAGGGGACTGAGGCAGAGGACCAAAGCTGCCCCTGCCTCAGTGTCCCCTTTGTGAAGCAAGTCCAGGAAGCAGGGGTCCCCAGAGTGGTTCCTTGCCTTCCAGCCCATCCCTGAGCCAGGGGTGGCCCTGCCAGGAGGGTCAGGCCACCAGCCTCTGGCTCTGGCCTCCTGTGTCAGCACCACCATCCTTTGAGCCTCTTCCTCCTACTCTGGCCATTGGCAGCCATCCGTGAGAGGATCCCTGAGGCACTGAGTGAGTGAGGAGAGCTTGTTTGATGCCCCACAGGAGGCAGACCTGAAACCAGGCCCTGGTGGGCAGAAGGAGCACCGAGGGCAAAGGCCATCTCCCTCAGGGGAGATGGAGGAGGGGACCCTAGCTGGGCCTTGATGAGTTTGGACTCAGCCCAGCAGGGAGGCTCTGAAGTCAGGCTGCTGGGGATACCCCAAGGGCCTGGGGGGGTCAGCATGGGTGCATTTACCCCCGCCTTGCTGAATACCGAGAACTAGAGAGATGCGGCTGATTGAGGGCTATCACCTGGCCCATCGTCCTGCCCCACATCTGATGAGGGACTGAATTGCTTCATCTCACAGCACATTCATTGTGCAACAGTCCTGCTTCACGCCCACGCCCACCTGTCCCCCCCATCCCGAGGTTTCTGGTCCGCTTCCCGTGGGACCCCGCCTGCAGCCCCTCCCGGTTGCTCCCCACCCGCCTTTCCTTCTCCCTCTCCAGCTGCTCCTCTGCCTTCTTTCTGGGCTCCCCTGCCACTGCCTGAGCCTTTGATGCACCCCCCCCCCCACCAAGAGCTGTGGAGGGCAGACTCAGGGGTCCATACCAAGCTCATCAAGGGGACTCGCTCAAACCCAGTCCCCCTGCTTGGTTGGCCCACAGTGGGCCCAGTGACCCCTCAGAGGCTGCCCAGGCACCCTCGGTCCTCTCCCTCCCGGCTCCCTCCTGCAGCCAAACAGTGCCAAGGCCAGCAGAGAACTCGATCTCCTGATCATCCCTAACCTGCCTCCGCCTTCCCTCCCCTGGCCTCGTATGGCTCCCCTTCCTGGCCAGTGACCTCATGCGTCCTCCCCCTGGATGTAGGTGTCCCCCACATGGATCTGAGCTGATCCCTTGTGATGCTGGTGGAGGAGGTGAGGGGGTGGTGGTCTTGGGTGGGGGTGAGGTTAGTATACTGTCATACAATGACAGTCTAGGGGCAGCATAAGGAACTGGTATGGGAGGTCCTGCTTGGGTAGTGAACTGGAAGGACACAGGATGGGTCAGGTCTGGCTTCTGTGGCCTAGCCTAGACTCTGGCTCTGGAACCCTTGGGAAATCTGGGTTTACGAGGCCTCCCCATGGAGCACCGGTGGGGAGGCCTGGCTCCTGCACCCCACCTGGCTTGACCCCCACCTGCTTTTTGTTTCTAAGCAAGGAGCCCCTCAGGGCCCTCTCAGCCTTGGAGGGAACTTGAAAGGTGTGGTGAGGCGAGGGGGGTCTCAGAGGCTGAAGGGTGAGGCGGGGAGGAGGATGAGATCACAGCTTGGGGGCAGACACTGAGGTGGACAAGGCGGGGAGAAGGGATTCGAGGAGAGGGTGACCTGAACTCCTCCGGTGCCCTTTACAGGGACCGGTCCACCGAGCTGCACTTCCCAGCCTGCCCCTCCCACCTGCGCCCACCTCAGCAGGCTGCCCACGGCTCAGGGCTCAGCCCCAGCCTCAGGGTGTGGCAGGTGAGAAAAGTAAACTGGGCTGGAGGGAGAGGGATGTGGACACCCGGGGAGACAGAGGAGGTGCTGGAGGGAGCGAAGGGAGACCGGCGGGGAGGCCATCGGCCTTCACCAACCCAAATGGCCCGGCCACCTTCCTTAGCTCGGTGAGGCTCAGTGGGCCCAGGGAAGCTGACAGGGCCCAAGTGGGGAGGGAGTAGGGCTGTGCAGGTCAGGGGAGCAGAGGCTTGGCCCCCACAGAACAGGGGGGCAGTTAGCCCTGTCTGGTTGGGATGGTGCTGGAAGCCTGGAGGCTCAGGGCCGAGTCTCTGGGATGTCCCTTGAGGGGCCAGGCAGGTGGCTGAACCTGGCCCATTACCCAGCCTCCCCAGGTCAGTCTGGACTCCCAGCTGGCCTTTATCTAGAGGCCCAGCTGTGGCCACGGGAAGTGGCTGTTTCTCTCTGCTGTGCTGTCTCCCCACCAGCCCCAGTGATGGTGATAACATGGGAGGGCGTGGGGAGGGGATTGAGCAATACCTCATGGTGGGGCACACGGGGAGGCTCTGGGACGCCTGACCTCTGACCTGCTGGCCCAGGTAGGGGTGGGGCACAGGGCAGCCTGTCCCGCCTGATGGCTGAGCCGCACACGGGAGTACGGTGAGGGCAGGGGTCACAGCCACACCGCGTGGGCTCCAGGTTGCCCCCGCCCCACCGCATCCAGGGAGCACCGGGCTGTGATCCCAGGGCCCGGCACACAGGAGGTGCTTAATAAATGCGGAAGAACCACCTTCGGGCCTCTTTCCAAAACTATCCCTGTTTCCAGTTTCCATCCACCTACACTGAATCCCCAAAACTTTCCAAGCCCTCTTCCTCCTCCCAGGGCTCAGCCTCACCCCTCCCCTGCTCCTCGGCCAACTGACCACCAAAACCAATCCTGGGAGCCCTCCTCCACCCCTGTGGTCTCTGTGCCTCTTGGGTGAGGGGGTCCTGACCTCTAGGCCTTGGACATTCAGAACTGGCATGGAGTTGGGGCCAGAGAGGTCTCTTGAAATTCCGATCTGATGCACTTGACCTGCTTACACCCTTCAAGACGACTGGAGCAGCCTTTGAGGCCTCCGGCGCCACCCAGCTGCCGTCTTTACTTTCTCTGCCCACACCACTGGCTCTCAGCAAGGGAATGGGGCTGGGACAGACAGAGGAGCCCGGGGTTGGGGTCAGCTTCTCCCCGAGGGAACACAACGCATCCCCCACCGTCCTCTAGCTGCTGGCCGCTGCCTCCCTGCAATCAAGTGCCACTGCTGGCTGAGCTCTGCTAATTAATGGTACTACTCTGTTATCAGCTGAGCGCTAATTACTCTTTTTAATCAGGGCTGCCTGTGTGGAGGCTTCTGGAGGCCCGGCACGCGCTGGGGGGGAGCCTGGGAGCCATGACCTCATCCCTCCTCATTCAGGCCTGATGCAGTGCTCTCCTTGAGGCCTTACGCCTTTTGTGCCCTCTGCTGGATGGCACCTCTCCTCCTGGCAAACTCCTACTCTCTCTTCAAGGCCTTGTCCCAGTGGTCCCTCACTGAGAAGCCTCGTCTCACTTCTCAAGGCTATGGAGGATAGACATGGCTAACCTAGGAGCAGAGAAGCTGTGAGCAGGACTGGCCTTGGTCTCCTGAAGGGGAGCTGGAAAGGCTAAAGCCCAGCTAAAGGCAGAGGAGGCAGGGAAGGCCCAAGGCCTGGATCAACCCTGAGGGTGAGTTGGAACTGAGAGGTCCTGGCTCAACCTGAGGGGGGCTCTGGGTCCCCAGAATGAGGACCATGCTCCCCCTTCCCATCCCATCAGGTTCCGGGAACCAGGCCCTACCGACCTGCAGGCCCCTGGGGCCCAAGGGACAAACTGGCCCCCCACACATGTCACCACCCTGTGCACACTGTTCCCGATACCCTCTTCTTCACCCCACTCCCACACAGACACACCAGAGAGCCACAGCCTGACAGACTGCCTTCCCTGAGCACATGAGGACATATGCACACACCCAAGACACTAAGACCCACACACCCGGGTGTTGACAGCCACAGACCCTCGGAACACAGACCCATACCCAGACACACACGCACACATGCACGGGCAGGGCAGGAGGCCTGGGAGAACAGAAGCTGCCCCTTCTCCTGCCCTGGGCCCCAGGGCTTCCCGTTTACGAGACTTTATCTATCAAAAATATATTAACCCAGAAGCCTGTTTCCATCAGAGTCTCGATTCCAGGGACATTTCCAGATAAGCCTTATCTCATTGCTGGTGCATTAGCCTTGCTGGTCTGGGGGCCTGCCAATCACGGCCACCCCTCCTGCCCCAGCCCGTGGCAGGACGCCTACCCATGACTTCATTCTGTATGGGCAGGTGGGGGGAGGAGTGGGGGGGTCACTGCCCCTTGCCCCCCCCATCTCTCTGCCCAAAGCAGGGCCCCAGAAGGCACCTTTTCCCAAGGATACACCCAAGGCCTTGAGGCAAGGGACGTGGGGATGTCTGGAATCCTCCAAAGCCTGGATTTGAGTCCCAGCTCTATCTGAGGCTATGGTCAGCTGAGCCCCAGTCCCTGCCACCCTCAACACCTACAACTAAGGTGATGTTTCCCAGACACCCCTATGGGTAGAAGCGCCGATTTAGCGAGTTTATGTGTTTGAGAAAGGCTGCAGGGGGCTTGCCCTCTCTTCTACAGCACATAGAGCTGGCTGGGGAGCCGGGGCAGGGGGACACAGCTGTGGGAATGCACCTGGACACTGCTGGCCCCCGCCCCTGACCACCCACCCTGGCTGCGCTTCTCCTTCAAAGGCTGTGTCCTGGCCCAACCCAGGCACTCCGGTTTCTTCTGATGCCAGGCCTGATAGAGGCCTCTCCCTGAGCAGGCTGCCGGCCCGCACTCTCTGGTGTGTGGGGGGGAGGGTCCGAGGCTTCTAGGAGTCACACTGGCCAGCTCCTCCTCTTCTCTGTGTCTCAGTGTACTCCACCTGAGTCAGCCTCCTCCCCTGGGTGTTGAGGGGTGCTGTCTGCGGGACATGTAGGAGGCAGGGAGAAATGTGTGGGTGGGCGTGGGCACTGTGACAGAGGTCCTAGATAAATGGCCATTTCAGAGCAGAGCTGGGCCCTGGGGCTGCCTGCCCCACTACGAGGAGTTCATAGGCCCCTCTCCTCCCAGCAGTGAGGCCTTGTGTGCTGGTCCTACTGCCAGGGCTGTGGGTAATGCAGCAGGCAGCAGGGCACCCAGTACCCGAACAACCCCATGAAGCAGCTGCTTCTGTAGCCATTTTATACGTGGGGGTGCCGAGGCACAGAGGTCAGGGGACTGGGCCAAGATCACACAAGCAGAGGAGCCAGAATGAACCAGGCAATGGCTCTGAGCACCTCCATCTACCACCCCACCCCGACTGTGGATCTGACCCCAGAATTAGTTCCTGTTTGGTGGTCCCTCTATGCCTGCTGGACGGGGGAGCAATCCCTCCAGCCAGCCTCTGACCTGATGCCCTGGCCCGATACCTCGTGGCTCCCCAGCACTCCACGGGGGCCCTTCCCGGCACAGCCCTTTCCGGACTTGGCGGTCCAGAGAACCCCCGTGTCCCTTAAGGCCCAGGAGACCCCCCCGGGGCCACCCAGCCTGGCCTAGGGGCCTGACACCCTGTGAACTCCTCAGCCCACTCCCACTGGGCTTTGAGTTCTGGTTCCTCCAGCTCTTCTCTGGGTGGGAAACTGCTTAACTCCCTTGATATTCCCCCCCAGGAACGGGCATGGGGGGCCCTTCCAGGTGAAATCACAGAGACCAGCAGAGCGGGCAGACGCCCTGGGGCATTTATTTGTAGGCGGATTTGTAGGATTAGCCCTCCCACAGCTGCCTGCGGGGCGACCTGGGAAACGCTGGCCCCCAGCAGCTCGGAGGGCACCAGGACAGACCCTCTGAGCCTCGGCCCTGAAGCCGCTGCTGCCTCGCTCCCCAGGCTCCTCACCGGGGCGTAGCGCCAGGCCCGGGGCCCGCATCTGCAGGGTCATGGGGAGGGATACACGAAAGGAGGGCGAGGCACATCTGGTCCGACGCGTGGCACTGCAGCCCAGCCCGGGGGCCTGGGCAAGGTCACAGGAACCCTCAGGGAGACTGGACCATGCGCTTGTGGGTGTCGAAGACGTAGCGCTTGAAGGACAGGCTGACGGCCACGTGCTGCGCAGGCTCGGGCCGCTCCGCCCCCTCCTCTGGCTTGGCGGCTTCTCCTCGGCCAGCCCGGCCCCGCTTCCTGAGGGTGGGCGTCAGCATCTTCTTGGACTCGGGGCTGAGGCCACCTGCAAGGCACGGAAAGAGCCCATTACTCTGCCACTCCCAGCCTGCTGCTCTCTGCCCTAGATGGGCACCCGCTCATGCTGGCCCATCTTCAAATCTCCTTCCCCCAACTCAGTGATACCCTCACTCTCTCCTAGGCCAGGCCAGGACCCCGGTGCCACTCTGGGCTCACTCCCTTCTGCCTCTGTGCCCAGCCAATGGACCCCCAAGTCCTAGGGTCCACTCTGCCACCTAAATCCCACATTCCAGCCCCTCCCCCACCATGCTGGTCCACGTCAGGGGCCTGTCCAGCTTGGAGCTCAGCAGGGGTCCCCACCTCCGTGTCCCAGTCCCCTGCCCACCCACCCACTCTGCACTCAGGCTCTATGCAGATCAGCCTCACACTTACTGGCCACGTCCTTCTCCTGCTCTAAATGGTCCTACTGTTTCCCAGGACGCTCACGCTAAAACACGTACACTGAAACTTGGCTTTTGAGTTTCCCTGGGCTAGGTGTTCTCCAACTGTCCCTGGAGATCCATTCTCTGCTCCTCTGTGTGCCTGGGAGGCGGACCTCTGCAGACAGCATATAGGCTCCTGTGCCCTCTGGCTGCTGGTTAGGTTCAGCCAGTGGGAGCCCCAACAGATCAGAGGGTGGGAGGAGAGAGCAGCTGGGGTGTTGATTCCTGTTCCCTAAAGCCGGCACTCCCGCTGGGGAGCCTTCTCCCTGGGCGTTCGCATACGCTGTCCCTCCATGCAGGGGTGGGAGCAGCCCCCACTGGTTTCCATCACATTTTACAGGCTCCTTTAAACCAGCGCCCTCTCGTAACTCCCTCCACTATGTACACCATACAGACTTTATGTTCATTCTCTTCAGGCAAATGACGGAGTGGAAATCAGACCCCTGCTAACACCCTAAAGCCAGCCCCAGCTCTTCTAGCTGCTTCACCCATTGCTTTTGTGCATTCCCTGCCGCCCCAAGGAACACATGACCATTCCTGGGCTCCCTGCAGTCGGGCTTACGAGCCTCTGCACAGGTTGTTCCCTCTGCCTGGAACGCGGTTCCCCACCCTGGCGACGGAAGAAGGCTCGCTCATCTCTGCGCACCTGGCTGCACTCCTGGAACACTAGGCTTTCTCTGGGGCTTGTCTTTTTGAGGAAACTGCTTGGTAGCAGCATGGCCCAGCGTCTTTGTGGGCTGCTGGCCAGGGTGAGAGACGGCTGCTTTGAGCACAGGCGGAAAGGCTCTGGCTCTAAGGCTGTGGCCAAGGCCTCAGACCAGCTTTGTAAAAGCAGAGCGCTCTGGAGCTGGCTGCTCACAACCCTGCTGAGGGAAGCCGGTGGGAGCAAGTTGGCAGGGCTGTGGTGGGGGTGAGCGGAGGGGGCGCTGTGAGACTGGCATGGGGCAAGGAGGCCCAGGGGGCGGCGGCTCCGGGAGCGACTACCGGGAGAGCTGGGTACACAGCCTTCATTCCTGGCCAGGGGCAAGTGAAGTGGAGCCCAGCCCACACTGTGCTTGCCAAGAGGGGTCCTGGCAGGCCTGCGTCCCCCCACTTCTTTCTAATATGCACAGAGGGGCTGTTTTGGCCAGTGGACCCAGAGGCTGAGTCCACAGCTGGTGGGAAGCGGGGGCTGGGCACCAGGCAGAGGGCTCCCTTCCCTGCGTGCCCTGCTGCACCAATCTGTGTCTGTCGGCGCCTGAAGGGCCTCGTCCTTCGGCCCAGTGTTGGCCGGGTGTTTGTGGTCTCCCCAGGAAGCCAGAAGTGGTGCTCTGGTGTCAGGCTTCAGTGCCTTTGCTTATCCTGTCCCCACCAGGTGGGGAGCTCTGGGTGGCTGGGGTATGTGGATTATCCCGTTTAGGCCAGGCACTCATGCGTGTTTGCTGAAGCCACCCCTTTTTCGTACAGAGCCCCCAGAAGGGCACGGACTGCCTCCAGGCCCCACAGTGAGGAAGAGCGAGGGTCTGGACTCTGGGCTTGCGGCTGCTGCTCCCCAGCCCATCACTCAGTGCGGGTCCACTTTGGCAGGGGAATACCTGCTGCGAGGGCACCGTGGAGGTTTAGAAAGGTGACCAGGAGGCTGCCTTGAGGGACACTGGAGAGTCAACCAGGGGTAGCTCTACCTTCTGGAAGGGGACTTGGTCTCCCTTCTACAGGCAAAGATGAGACTGCTGGTCTCTCAAAGCCTGCACCCCCAGGAAGGCCGGGACTCGTGGCTGATGTGGATGGAGCGCTGGGATGCTGGGGGCCTGTGGGACCTGGACCAAGTGGAGCCGTCCTCTGGCTGGGCAGCACGGTGTCCGATCGCAGGCTCCACACCCAGCGGGATAGTGCATCTCTGGAACGGGGCGTGGGAATGGCCCCGGGCCAGGCCCCCAAGCTAGCGCCAGGCCTGCAGGTATCTGCCTCCCGAGATCGGAGCCCCAGCCTTCCTTCTGCAAACAGAGAAGGTGGCTGGCACCAGACCCTGACAAATGGCACGGGCAGCCTGTCTCCCTCTGGTGCCAGGAGGTCTGATGGCTGAAGAGGCGCGGGGCTCCCCGGCGTCTGCGCGGGGCTGGGGAGACAGGTGTGGCCCAATCGGCGGTCCATCTCGCCCATGCTGGCTCTCGTTACACACCGGGCATACCTCACATGGCCCAAAGCAGGCAGACCCAGAAAATCTCTCTGGCACTGGCGAAGATGTGGCCATCGAACTGCTCTTCTGAGATGGTCAGGCTCATTTGCCTCTGCTCCATTTTGGGGTGGCCTGGACACAACTGTGGATTTGGAACAAATGTCCCCAGGAGCCACTCTGTTTTCTGCTGGCCTTTCTCCCCCTTAGCCAGACAGCCAATGGAGGGAAGCGAAGGGCAGATCGGGATATGGAGGGTCAGAGCTGCTGCCCTCACCAAGCTTCTCCCAACCTGGGCCTGCATCTTTCCCAGGGAAACATTCACACAGTGCTCCAGGACAGGAGACAAGGGTGGTGAGCACACAGACCAGGGCCTGGCCCCCGCGGAGTTTACAAGTCTCAGAAGGGGCAGAGAGGAAACAAGCCAGCAAGATAGACAGCTACCAAGGCGGTCAAGGAAGCAAAAGTGCCTTGTCACTGGGAGGGGAGGGTGGCCAGGTCCTGAGGGCCCAGGGCTGACTTTTCTGAGGAAGAGCTCTGAACGGCGCGGGGCGGGGGGATGCGATGGGGGGATGGGGGACTGGGGTGGGTGCAGGTGACAGGGACTGGCTACATGGAGATCCTGGGCAAGGGTCTGCAGGCAGAGGGAGTCTGAGTCCCCAGTACTGGCAGGGTAATGAGCATGATGCCTGAGGACAGAAGAGGACGTGTGGCTGCAGGCCAGTGGGGCTGCGGGGGGACCCCAGCTTACCATGTCCATGTAACACACCCTGTGTGCCAGACACCTCGGGCACCCAAACCAGGGAGGGTCCCAGAGACCTTGTCGGGTGGCTCAGAGTGGGGAGGAAGGCGGCCAAATGCCAACTGTCTCCCTGCCCGGCATCCCTCAGGGCCCCTGCAACTTCCTATAGGCTCAGGGACACAGGGGCAAGCAGGACCATCCTGCTCTCACAGAGCTACCGTCCTCTTTTAGGGACCTCCCTTTGAAGCACCCCCGGTAGGCACTTAGGTCTGGGAGCTATGTGTGGCCCCTCCTGGAATGGCCCCCAACGTGGGGAGCATGTTTGGAGCTCCTGGCTTCTGACTTCTGCACGCCTCTGCTCGGACGTGACCTGGCCCATATGTGTCCCCGAACCGTCCATTCCTTTCACCCCAACACACCAGCTGCATTCCCACGGCGGGGCCTTGGCATTCACGGGTTCCTCTGCTGGAAGATCGACCCCAGCAGTTCCACTGGCTCCCAGGCCCACCTCATTCTAATTGCTGTGCAAATGTCACCTCCCAGCGTGGCCTTCCTGACCACCTCACTCCAGCTGCCCTGACCCCTTCCACCCAGCTCTGTTTTTCCAATAGCTAAGGTCACCTTCCAACATACCGCTGTGAGTTTCTCATTCTGATGTCGGTCGTCTGCCCCGCCCAGACATGAGTTCTACCACCGCAGGGATTTTGTCTCTCTGTGCATAGCTGGAAGCCCAACATCGAGAAGGATCCTTGGCTCAGAGGAGGGCCTCAAAGAATACCACCAAGGAACAAACAGTGGCTACGAAGCTCTCACAGTGGTCTCCGCGTGGACCCAGCAACCCATTCCAGGCATTCAGTCCTAACGAGGACCTGAGATTTGTACACATAGATGTCCCCATGCATGCAGGCACTTAGCCCTCACAGCACAGTGTGGAAGACACTGAGGTCCAGGCCAGTAACCGGCCCCCAGTCACACAGGTCTGGAGAGGCAGAGCTGGGCTCGGTGAGGCGACCTGGTGCTGAGGTCTGGGTGCACCGTGGAGGCCTGTTAAGTTCCAGGGGCGCTGAGACCCGCAGCAGGGCAGTCAGGATAGGACTGGCATGTGTTTGCGGGGGCAAGATAGTCTATGAGATGAACTGACCCCTGAGAAGAGTTTAAAGTCACAAAGACAAACGTACGAGTTAACTGGGGAAAAAACCCCACAGGAATACAAACTGTTGGAAGATTTCTGCTCTAACTCCTGCACCCAGGCCCGGGCCCAGAGGAAGCACAGTGCCACCCCGCGCAGTCTGGCTGCCGGATGCGTGGGCACCTGGGGTGGCTGCGGGGAGGGTCACACGGCTCCAGGAGGATGGGCAGGGGAGGGAGGGGAGGGGGCGTCCCCCTCAGCCAGGTCTGCCTGCATGTCCTGGTTAAGGCTCTTAGAGCTGCTACTGTGGGCCAGGAAGCTCACTGCCATCTCTAGGCCAGAGGGGTCATCTCTGTAGCAATCTGGCCCTGCCTGCTGAAGGGTGGGCTGAGCACAACCTGGGGCCATACTCATGGCTCCTCCACAGCCGCCAGAAGCCCTTGGTTTCTGACGCTGGTGGGGGAGGGGAGGGGAGAGGGCACCAGCTTAGAGCATCGCCTTCCACAACCTAGGTCCACCCCCCACTCCCCGCCCTTGCTGCCCTGTCCTGGCGTAGGAGGCCTCTGGGGCACTCCCCAGGGGGCCCTTCTCTGTCGTCCTGTCCCCGGCCGTGGAGGAGTTGCTCGAAGGCTCGTGTGCAGCTCTGGACTGGGTTCCACCAAAAGGATAAAGTCTGTCTTCTTACTCGACATCCAAGACCCTGGGTCATCCAGTGTGTGTGCCTCCTTCTGCCCCTCACGCTCTTCTGACTCCCACTCCCACTCCCATTCTGCCAGGAGAAATTAAGCAGGGCCTCCAACTACCTCCCTTTGTGTGAAATGCTCTTCCCTGCCCTTCCTGTCTGGCTAATGCCTGCTCTGCCACTACCCCCATGGGAAGGCCTTCCTCACCTGCCTGGGCTGAGCAGGATCCCTCTTGGAACCCTACTTGGCATGTTTTTGCATGCCTCTCCCTCGTGGCCTGTAAGGGGGATTGGGAGGAGATGGTCCCTGCAGTGCCGGGCACAGGGCCTGGCAGACAGGCTCAGGGAGTGTTGGATGGATGAAGGCAAAGGGAAAGCGCTGGCCCAGGGGTGCAGGGCAGCAGAAGTAAAAACGCTCCCGCAGAGCCCGTGCCTCCGGGACTAGGAAATACCTGTCTGTGAGCTGGTGGCCCAAGGAGACGCCCAGGCTCAGACGATGGGCCCCCTGCCCCCTGTGACCCGGAGCCTGGCTCTGTACCTGGCGGGGTGTGCACGGAGTGAAACGAGCTATGTGTGTGACGTTCACACCGCGGCCCTTACTTCAGCACATGTCTCTGGCTCCTTCTCCCCAAACTTCAGGATTCTTGGGAGCTGGGCTGCCCTGCTCCATTCCCCAGCAAGCCCGGAGCCAGGATGCAGTGGGGGTGGGCCGGCATGACCCCCGGGGTGACGCTGTTGGTCGTGGCTTTCCTTGAGGACACTCTCCCAGGGCCGGGCTGGCCTTTCTCACTGAGCGCCAGCTCCACACAAAGGCACAGTGGGCTGGAGGCTGCTGGGTCTTGGCTTGGGCCAGGGGTAATCAGGGAAGAATGCGGGAAGCACAACTGTTTCCCAAGGCCTGGCCGCGGGTGCCGCCCCGACATGGCCATCAAAGGCCGGCAAATTGCCTCCAATTGCTGGCGTCGCTTTCATGTTGGGGGCCAGACTGGAAGAGGGGCCTCCACGCTGGTGGGCGGCTTGCACCCCCCAGTGGGAACGGAGCCCTTGCAAGCAGCTTGGGGTCATGGGCCCCCTTGGTGGCCCCATGGGGCTGTAGCCAAGTCCAGCCACTCCGGCTTCCCCTCCTGGAACAAGCAGCTTTGGAAAGAGCCGAGATGACAGGGTGGAAAGAGAGCGGGGGCAAGGGGCGGGGGGGGCCCTTTCTGGGGTCAGCATCCTGGTGATGATGGATGGCCTGGGGAGCTCAGAGGGACATGCCTGGCAGCTGGGCTGGGCTGACACTGCGGGTGGCTGGGATGGATGGCTGTGGAGGGCCTCGAACCCAGCCAGTCCCGGAGTCCAGACTGGGTGCTCGGCCTGTGAGTAGGAGGGATAGGCTGCCCGAAGGAGGGAACCCATCAGCGAGGCTGAGCTTCCTCAAACAGCACGGCTGTTCCATCACCCAGTGGGCTGCAGGGTCAAACTTCACCCGAAGGAACAGGGGTCTCTGCCTGCCCTCCCTGTTCACGAAGCTGCCGGAGAGGTCACAGGTGGTCACGGGAGGTATGGGCGGCATGGCGCTTCAGAGGTCTCATTGGGCAGGATGGATGCCTGAGGGGGAGGCTGGGCAGTAGGGCCCCTTTGTGTCTGCCTCACACAGGGCTGTTGTGGCCGCACTTGCCCACAGCCCCACAGCAGTTGGTGGTGGTGCTGAGATTTGAACCCAGATGCCTCCATAAGCCAGTGGCCTAGAGTGGCACAGGCCCTGTACCAGCTTGGTTCCGACCATGCCAGGGGAGAGGAGAGGCCCAAGGAGGACAGGGAACCTGGTTTTTGGCACAAGGCCCAGAGGCGAGCTGGCATTCAGAGGGCCTACAGAGGGGAGAATGGCCGGGAGGGCAGCCCTTGGGGACACTAGTCAGTGGGCTCCCTTTGCGCAGGTCCCTGATCTCATCTGTGAGAGGTGCTAGTGACACCTTTCTGCCTAGTGGCTAACGGAACCTTCCCACCTCTTTTCACCAGCCCTGATTTTCCCGCATTTATCCGGGGGAGCGCAAGCCTTGAATGCGCTGGTTGGGGCTGGGAAAGCTGCCTGGTTTTCTCTCCTTTCTCTTCCTGCTATGGATCCCGTATGTAAACAAAGATGCAATTTGCTTTAAAAAGATAAGGTGATTAAGTTTTTATCAGACATGTATTCCGCTGTCCCAGCAACAAAGGGAATTAGGGGAAGGCGGGCGACAGAACAGGCCCTTTATTGGAATCGCGCTCTTTCCAAGGCTCTCGAGCGCACACTCGACGGGCTCCTCGCGGACCCTTTGATTGGGTGGAGGCGAGGCAATGGGCGCCCGCACCCCCATTTTGATGTCTTAATGTTGCCTAATTCCTCCTTTAATTTATATTAAGCTTCTTAGCAGCAATGATGAATTCTTCAAAAACAAAAAAGGACCCTTTGCACAAATCTTTCCCACACCATGTAAATTGAAATTATAATGCAGTCAAGCCTTTGGAGATTGGGGGTGCATGGGGAGGGAAACCCAGAGCATTATGGGGAAGGAAGGATTTTGTTTTAAGGCAAAAACAAAACCAGTCTGAGAAAGGAAATGACTTGGTCTCGAGGATCAGAGGATCCATGATTAGATGGGCAGTCCAGGTGGAGGAAAGTCTGCTGTCACACAGGGGGAGAGTGAGGGGGCGGTTGGGGGGCATTCTAAACTACTCAACACCACGTGATGTTGGCTCCCACTTGTTCCTTCCAGGGGCGGCCCAGTGCCGGCATGATTCCTGCTCACTTGGGGTATGGTCTCATCCCCCTAAAGTGACTGTGGGTGTGGTCACCGAGGCTTGTCCTGCCTGCCGCCCGGGATGGACTCTATATCCCACCTAGGGCATTCCTCGTGTGCAGCCCAGAAGCTCAGGCAGGGCTCAAACCCTTGCTTGAGTCTGCACAGCGCTGGCTGGCGTGGCACTCCACGAGAGCCCCTTCCCTCAGGGATCCCCCAGGCCCTGCAGGAGCAGGATGCTGCCACTGGGGCCTGGGTGCTGGCCTCCTGGCATGAGTTGCCATGCTGCTCTCCTGCCAGTGCCATCTTCTGATCTGCTTGTGGGTCTCCTGCTGAAGAGATCTTTCTGGAACAAAACCTGATCATTGGGGCGCCTGGGTGGCTCAGTGGGTTAAGCCTCTGCCTTCGGCTCAGGTCATAATCTCAGGACCCTGAGATTGAGCCCCACATCGGGCTCTCTGCTCAGCAGGGAGCCTGCTTCCCCTCCTCTCTCTGCCTGCCTCTCTGCCTACTTGTGATCTCTCTCTGTCAAATAAATAAATAAAATCTTTAATAATAAAAAAAGAAAACCTGATCATCCCTCCCAGTTCAAAATCTTCAGCCATTCCTCAGGCAAGGGTCCAAATTCCTCTAGCCTAGCTCCTCCCAAACTACCTCCTGCAGACACAGTGTGTCCTCACCTCCATCACTCACCCCTACATAGGGCTCCCCATTTACCCTGCCCTGGCTCTTCCCGGTGCTCTCTCATCTTGGGGTGAGCTGCAACACTTGTCTACCTGGCAAACCTCACTCCTTTGGTTTCTCGGCCAAAGGCTTAGTTAGCATCTTGGCTCGGCCTCCTGTGATGCGGTCCAGATCTCTCTCCTCCAAGAAGACCACAGCCTTCCACACGGCTTCAAGTCCAGACCCTGTGTCCTCAGGAGACAGGTGCAGCCTACAGCAGTGGCTGGCAGTTCCAGGAAGGGGTGCTACTGGGGACCCGAGCCCGCCTGCACTCTGCCTCATCTATCAGTGGGCTGGGCCCTGACAGCTGGCTCTCTCCCAAGGGTGACCCCCCCTCCCGCCCACCGAGGGTCAGAGTTCACCCCCCTGTCCGTCTGGCTCCTAATCACCCACCCACTGCTGGGCAACCGAGTCAGGCCCTGTTAATCTGTGGGAGGCTTGGGGAGCGGGAGGTTGGCCAACTGCCAGCCGGGCTGCTTGAGGAGGCAAGAATGCGCTGGCGCTTTCCTTCCGAACGTGTCACAATTGCCTAGATCTAGAGACCTGCGCCTCAGCACCCAGGGGACCTGGACCCTAGTCCCAAGCCCTACGCTCACGCTCCCCATCAGCACAGGGGGTATAACCACGTGGGTGGGGACCTGACTGTTCAAAGGGAATGCACCAAGTGCTCCATGAGTGGGGGTGTGCCAGACATGGAGGGCAGGGGCGGGGTATGGCGCTGGGGACTGAAGCCTGGGGATGGAGCTGAGCTGTCTCTGAATGGCAGTTTCTGGAAGGAGATCCTGGACAGTAGTGTCCACAGGGACTCCTGGCTGGCCCTCTAGGCTGTCTGACAAAGCTTCTAGGTGGGGAAGCAGGAGTGAGGCAGGCTTCACAGGTCAGTGGCTGGGTAGGGGACGGGCTAGGTCATCTGCCTCCACCTCTGTCACCACTGTCACAGGACACTAGTGTCCTCCTCAACACACCACCCAGCCAGGTGGGTTCAGATGGCATCTCACTCAAGCTTCCAGATCTCCTGTAAGTCATTTTCTAGGCAGGGAAGCTGACTGCCCAAGGTCACACGGCTGGCAAATGGGGAGTAGGACTTCGCATTCAAGCCTGTGGCTTTACAAAGCTGTCCACCTGCTGCTGGCCTGAGAGTCTAGCCATGGGCCTGGCCACCCCAGGGCCCTGCTATTTCTCACTGGCAACAAAGGAACAGGGACGGCCATGCCATGGGTGGGGGTGGGGCACAGGGAGCTGAGGCTACTGCCACTGAGTGTGGGGAGGAGATGGCAAAAGGCAAGGGCACTGGCATGACTGGGAACCACTCTGACTTGGGCAGTAGGCACCTCCCAGCCTGGGGCAATGTGGGCGGGGCCAGGTGGGGCCCTTCTCTCCAGAGACTTCCAGGGATTCTTACATGCCTGTCTGTTCTGGGTTCCAACAGCGGGGACTGCTGGAACTTGGCCCACTGCCTTGACAGATTCTGAGGGTGGCCTAGATGGCAGAGAGGGGATCTGAAGTAGAAAGACCATCTTGTGTGAGGCTCGCCTAGCCCAACTGGCCCCCCAAACGGGCACCAGCCAGTTCTCAATAATCATGAAGGGAACAGCAGTGGTAAGCCTAGCTAGCACTCACTCTGCCTTTATCATGTGCCAGGCCCCACTCAGAGTGCTTCTGTACATGCTGCTCCTCCACTTCTCAACTGCTCCCTGGGTGCTGACTCCATTTATACACACAGAAGAAACAGAGGCACAGAGAGAGTTAGTACGAGTCCAACATCATACAGCAAAGATGTGGCAGGCTGAGCTCAAGCTTTCAGTCCAGCTTCAGGCCCTGTTGCACCACGTGCTGGTGCCCCTGGGACCACCCTCAGGTCCTGGGCCTGCCCCCACATGGCCTCTGTCATGGTTGTCCATGAGCTCACTTCCCTGACTGTGACTCTCTCTGAGGACAGAGATTAGATCCCAGAGCCTGGCACGGTGCCTGGCCAGGGAAGGATTAGAAAAGCACTTTTCCATACCTTAACCTGTGCAAAGAGGACACAGTATCTACTCCCAAGAAGCTGAGGCCCAGGGATCCGGAATGATTCACCCAAGGTCACAGAGCTAGTGGCAAACAAGTGACCACACACTGTCATTACTACTTGGATCCTGAGCTCTTTTACAAAGGTAGCCGGAGGAGACGGGTCCCCCTTCTTCCAGACGGCACTCCAGAATGTCACCCTCCTGCTGGTACAGACGATGAGCCTGACTTTGCCAGTGATGTGCACACGCATACGCACGCACCCACGCACGCACAAGCATGCACACATGTATGAACACACACACAAGCCTCTGGACCGAGAGACGCCCTGGAGGGTGGGATCTGTTCCTCTGGTGGGTTCTGTTTAGTTCCCCGAACACAATGGCCACCGAGTCAGTCTAGGTAATTGTCAGAGGACCGTGACCAGGGCCAGGAGCTTTCCTAGAGACAGGCTTCAGTGAGAGTGGGGCAGGCAGGGGAGACGGCCCAGGTCTGGACACCGGGCCAGGGGACATGGTGGCCTTACTGCCCTGCTCTGAGTGTCAGTGTCCTCCTCAGTCAGGATGAGGAATGACCCGAGTAAGGCCGACGGCGGGAGCTGCCTCCAGGAGACCAGCGGCTGCTCCTGGACTCTAACCTATCCCTCCACGGAGACCTGGATTTGCCCCTCGTGCAGGTGCCCTTCTCCATGGATGGCCCCTTGAGGCCGGCCGTGGGGGAGGGGCACGGTTCCCAGTGGCCCTCATGGAGATGGTCGCTGCCACCAAGGGAGCTGAATTTTAATACTCCAAACACTCACTCCCTAAATGTGTACACTCTTTAACAGCAGTTAATCTTCAATTAAAATACCTAGAGCAGAAACTAAGATAACTGGTTTAAAAGGTAGAGCTTATTGACAATAAAAGTCTTCTTCGTATTGCTTTTCTTAAAAAAAAAATTCCACATATTAAAAATGTCATTTTTATGACTTGGGAAAAAAAAAACCTCATCCAGAATAATGAAGGCGAACAAAGGCCCGGGGAGCAGTCATCTTCCAGGGCCCATATGCGGCGTCCTGATTACTGTATCAGCCCTGTTTCCAGAGCAGAGAGAGAGGCGGGCGGGCGCTGGGGCTGGCTGTCCTCTCTGGCTGACAGGCAAGGGCGGGTAGGGAGCTTCGGGCGTCCCTATCCACACTCTTGATTTGACAGCTGTGGGCTCCGAGGGTTCACCCCCTCCTCGACCTGTGAAGACTGGAGCCGGGGTGAGCACAGGCGTGCCCACGCTTCCACACGGGCACACAGGGCTGTGAGCACACGCATGTCCCCTTGCAGCTGGGTCCCAGACTTGGCTGCCTGACCACCCACCTGCCACACCAACACCCAGTGTGCCCTCAAAGGCCAGCTGGACCCTTAGTACGTGCACATGGTGGCCAGTTGGTGGCTCTCTGCTGTGTACAGTGGGCACCAGAACCTGGGCCAGCTCAAACCCCTTCCACCCTCATGCCCACATGACTGCATGGGTCCCCAGTGCCCTGTGCAGGACCTGGCACGGAACAGGCGCCCACAACTGGCATTGCTGACTTAGTCCCACCTTGTCCTGGTCCTTTTCCCCCTGCATTTTATACCATAGCCGTCTCTGGATTGCTGGCCATCACTACTGGCCCGGGGGCTCTCGGCAGGCACGACAGGGATGGGGTGCCCTCCTGCGGCTCTGTGCAACCCCATGCACCTGCTAACAGGCTGGTGTGGACCCTCGTCTACTGCTGTGTGTTCTCCTTCTTCCCAAACAGCGTCTCTGGCTCTGCCCTGGGCAGGATTTAATCACTTGGAGGCCATGGGGCTCAGATCCTTCATCAGAGCCTGGGGGGAGGTTATGTTCCATCTGGGAGGCCTCCCCTCTCCTGAGTCTGGCTCTGGCTTGGGGTACCTCCAACCAAGTGTTCCTCCATCCTCAGGAGCCTGGTGGGCCTGAGGTTGGGCACAGCACTGATGGATCTGAGCTCGTATCCGTGGTGGGTCTCTGTGCCAGTAGGAACACGTGAGGGGTTCCGCCTGGGAAGGGGAGCATGTGTATCACAGAACAGCCGTCACCATGGTCCATTTCCCAGGCATGGTCCTGTACCACAGCCAGCCATCGGAAGGTCCCTGGGCCAGGAGCTCTGGGCTCTGCAGGGTACTTGGGAGATGGCCCCATAAACCTCAGTTTCCATGACTGTGAAATGAGCCAAGTGACCCCCTGCTCTAGCAGGGAGCAGGGAAGAGCCCCTCAGAGAGGCTGTGAGCAGATGTGGCTCAGAGCCCCAGAGAGCCGGGCACAGGAAGGGGCCCTGCCGATGAGGCCGTGTCTTTCCCAGCCTTGGGAACGACACCTTCATCTGCTTTGTTTTTTTCAGAGAAAGTCTGTGGGGGCCTTAAATATCAGGTGCCGGGGCTATTGGTGCTGGGGAGTGAGCTGCCACATACCGCTCTGGGCACATGGGTGCGTGTCCACCACACACGTGCACCTGTGTGGTTGTGATGGCAGGAGCCGAGGTGGCCTGAGGTTGGCTCTGAGGAAGCTCCTCTTCTCTGAAGACCTGACGGACCAGGAGAAACCCAGGGCACCAGGAGATGGAAAGTGCTGGTGAGACTCACCACCCCCTTCTTGGATCCCAGCACCCCCACACCAGCCAGGGGCACTCAGCGCCCTGTAAAGAGCAAGCCTGGGCCGGGTCGCCCCAGCATCTTGTGTCACCCTCCAATAAGTAGGTGGGGCACAGGTGTGGTCACTGGTGTGGCTGGGGGCGTAACAGTTGAGCAGAAGGGCCTGGGCACTCAGAGAGTGAGGGGGCCTCCATTATGTGGCCCGGCTCTGCCCGAAGCCCACAGCCATGCTGGCCGGGGCACAGAGCTGGGCAAGGTCGCAGGGCAGCGGGCATACGGCCTAGTGTCTCAAGGGTGGAGGCACTTCTGAGGGTCACCTGAGGAGGTCAGGCCAACCCAGAAGGGGTGGGGGCCCTTCTGCCTCTTGGGCAGATGGAGGAAGACGGTGCCGTGAGATGGGCAGAACTTGGGGCTGGAGACAACTTCATTTCTGACCCTTTGGAAGCAATGAGCACATCAGCGGCCATAGTCTTCAGAGATGACATGGAGCTCAGGAGTCTGCACAAGGTATGCAGTTTGTTCGTGCATTTACTCGATCGTATTTATGGAGTGCCTACCCCGTGTCAGGCACTGTACTGGGTACTGGGCCTGGCACAGCTTACTTTCCAGTGGGGAGACACACCACTCGACCCCATGAAAATGGCTGGCCACGGTGCTGATGGTGCTTGGCAGGAGGGCAGGGAGCTCTGCGGCTCTACAGACCGGGGCCAGCTGTCTCTCTAGGGACCAGGCACCGGAGCCAAATGAATGAACATTCTGGTCAGGTTTCTGAATCTGACAGAGGTCTGCGCATGCCACTCTTGCTTCTCTGGTAGTCAGAGAAGTTCTAACCCTTCTAAGGTCCCCAAACACAGAGAGAAGGGAGGAAAAGTTCCCCGAGGCCCCTCCGCATCTGAAATGAGTGACCCGGACGTCTCTGTGCCACCGAGTCAATCTTGCTGCTCCTGCCCATGGCCGCTCCCCTCCGCCTCGGGGTAAAATCAAATCAAAATTGCACGGGCTCCCATGGGCTCCACGGGCTCCTCTCCTCTGGACCCAGCCCAGCAGCAGTGTTCCACACGCACACATGGACACGGGCCATGGGCTCCGCGGTGCTTGATCCTAGACCGTCCCTTCTCCTCTCTCTCCCCATTTCCCGCCTCACACCTCCTACACCTCCTCCACAGAATGAGGGAGGGTGGGAGACGGAATGAAGGCAAGCTACAGGCCTCCACACACTAGCCCGTTTGTGTGCACCCCTGAGGCTGGAACAGCCCGCCCAGCTCTTTCACTGGGCAGAGGTTCAGGCCCCTGCTCTGAACAAGCCCCACGCATTTGTCTTCATCAAGACCTCGACTTGCCAGAGCAAAGTAAATCATACCCGAGTTCTCTGAGGAGGCAGGAGGTCCCCCGCCCCACACTTTCAGGAGGGAACTCACTCTGACAACACATGGGTAGCTGCGACAATACAAAGAAAATCTAGGCCCAGCGCCTTCCATTTTAAAATGCCTATTGTGCCTGGCTTCCCTGCCTGTAGCACTAAAATCTAGGTGTTCAGTGCCCCGCTTGTGCCCACACACTGAGCTACCCTACCCACCTGACTCCCAGCTTCGGCTGTCTGAGCAGCAGGCCAGCAACGTGGAAAAGAGGGTGGGATCAGATCCGCATGGGTGGAGGCCTGAGCACGAGTACACTGTGTGCTTACTCTCAAGGTAGGCAGTGGGCCTGTTCCCTCATCTGTAAAATGGGCACAGTCCCTATCACCCACGGTTGATACGTGGATTAATGCAAGAGGAGGATTGTGGCACGTAGGAGGAGCTCCAGAGGTGCCTGGCTTTCTCTCCGCACTGGTGGCCCCGCTTACCAAGGCAGTTCTGAGTCCTCAGGGGACTCTGGACTCAGGGTGCTGGTAGAGCTCATCGAGCCCTCCCCAGACACTGGTGGCTGTCATTATGGTGTAGGACAGCAGCTATAATGTCCCTGTGCACTGTCCCTGCTTGTTTTGCCAGCTCACGGCCACCCCAGCTCAGATCAACTGGGCTCCAGATTCCGAGGAGGGATTTAACCCAGACAAGCACCAGGCCCAAGGCCTGGCCCGGACCATGTCAGACAGTCAGCGGGAGATGCGGCTCTTGGAGTCACTTCAACACTCCCCTCTCCTGAGGTCGGCCATAGCCTGCTCCCTGTCAGGGAGGGTCTGTGAAATCACTGTGTCGAATGAAAACCAAACGCCCTCCCGATGGTCCTGTAACTGGACCACGTTTATAAGCTGGGGCCTCCTGTGAGCAGGCAGCCAACCCCTTCCGGGAGGGTGGAGTGGGTTCCCAAGAGCCCGGGTGGGCCCTCCCCAGAGGGATGGCTTTGCCACTGACCACTGTGTGGCTCAGGATGGCCACGGGAGCTCTGTGGGCTGGCCCACCATCTGGTAACTAGGGCTGAACAGAGTATTTGTGTCCTAGATGGCTGGGAGGGTGCCGAGTAGGAGCTGATGGTGGAGGCTGTGTAAGGGTTCGATGCCCTCCATGTCCCTGTTGGATGAGTACCAATCATCAGGGGGGTACTAAGCCCCCTTGCCACCCGAACCCCTGTGCTCCCTCTGCAGTCCGGGTTATAAACGACCCCAGTATGGAGCTCCTCCCCAGTGGCCCACCTCTCCTGCCCCTCTTCCCATGACTCTGACTCAGTCAATGGACACGGCGAATGGCCTCAGCCCCCAGCTCCCGCTGACCCCCTACCCGGAAGTCTTTCCCCAGTGCCTCTGCCCAGCTAAGTTGTCCTTTAAGTGGCTAGCTCAAGCTCATTGTCTTCCTAGTGCCACCTGCCCTGGGATGGGTCCTGCTGTGCATGCTAGACTCCCAGGCTCCTGAGGGTTCTGATCCTACAATACAGAAAAGGGGCGGTCTCAGATGGACTGGGGAGGTCCTGAAGATCGAGAGCCTGAGGGAACCTTCTGCCTTGTATCAGAAAAGCAGATCGGATTACCCCCTCACTTTTCTACTTTGTCTTGTAGACTAGGTTTCAGAGAGCACCTGCTTAAAGGGCATGAGCACCTCAAGAGGGCAGGGCTGGCCTCCCTCTGCCAGACAGGCTAGCCACACCACGTGAAAATATACGGTCTCGGAGGAGAGGTCTGGACTGGGACAGACGGCACCAGGGAGGCCCAGGCCAGTCTGGTCCCTTACTGGAAACAGGAGAGTCCGTGGTGGATGTTCCTGCTGACCCCTCTCACCTCTGGATGAATTCTAGGCTCTTGGGCCTACCCCTACCCTACCTCACTGCCAACCCCCAGGGTCTCAGGAAAGACTACAGTCCCTAGCTTCAGCTACACCGCTGGAACCCACCCAGGGTGCCCTGTACCACTCTGTTGCCTTCTCTTGCTAAGCTGTGAGGGCTGCTCCTCTGGATGCCTTCTGGAAAGGCCCCCAGTCTGCATTTGCCTGCTTGCCTTTGCAGAGCTTTCTCTCCGGGCTGTGAGTTCCTTGGGGGGAGGGGAGCTGTAAGGCACTTACCACCCAGCCTCAGGCCCGAGCAGGGTCTGGCGCATGTATTTCCTCAACCTTTACCCGAGCCTGTTGGTTCGGTCCCTATCCTCACAGGGCTCACACCCAGTAACTACCAGGAGAACAGACCAGAACATCAGAAGTTAACAAGTGCTTTGGCTTTGCTCGGTGTCTGTTCTCGTCTAAACGTGCACTCGCATTAGGCCCTCTAGCCGCAGCAACTCTATGCAAAAGTCCTATCATTGCTCCATTTAGAAATGAGGAAACTGAGGCCTAGAGAAATGAAGTCATCTGCCCAAGAACACACAGCTAAGTAAGCGGAGGAAATGGACTCCTGATGGGCTTAGGCTTGAGAACGTGTGTTCTCACCATTTGGCAACAGTGCCCGGAAAGAAAGAGCAGGGTGCCTCGAGTGCAAGGACTGTGAGGTACTTACTGACACAGCCAAGGAGGGGCTTCTGGGTGGCGTTTTAAGCTGACCTGAAGGAGGTACACAAGGAAACCATGGGAAGGAAGGGGGACAGCACTGTAGGCAGAGGGAATGATGTGTGCAAAGGCCCGGAGAAGGGAAGAGGCTAAAGCTTGGGAGGAAGTGACTAAAGCTGGTGTGGTGGCGCAGGGAGAGTGAGAAGTCTGGTAGGGCCGGCCACAAGAAGCCATGGGGGTCAACATGGGCCTCTGTGGATTCTGAATGAACGAACGAATGAATGATGGGAGTGAATAAACACAGCAAGTCAGGGAGAGAGCTGTGGAAACAAGGGGTCACAACATTCTCTCCCAGATCCCTTCTCGGGGACAACGACCACTCTGGCTGTCGCCATTGAAGGTCACTGTGAACTTACTCCAACTCCAGGGAGTATAACTACCACCCCACATGTGGGTGGGTGGACTGTGGCTGAGCCCCTGAGGGCAGCCAGGCCCAGGCACGGGCAGCAGGAGCTGGGAAAGCGGTAGGCTTCCAGACCTGGCAGGCAGCCACCCGAGAAGTGTCCCTCTGCCCCGTGGGTCAGACCGACGGATGTAGTGCAGAGGCTGGGAGTGCAGGGTCCCACTGAGGCTTTGAAGGGGCTCCAGACAAGGAGCGGAGGGGGGAACGTAGAGGAATTCTGTCCAAGACAAAGGACCAGCGCTTTGCTCATTGCCCCCGGGTAACCCCCTGTGCTAGCAATTTCTAGGGCTGAGCGGAACAGGGAGGGGAGAATGTGGGAGTGTCCACTCAAATGACTTCGGGCAGTCTGAGGGGGGCCCAGGTCCTGGGGAAATAGTTGTGGGGGGCTCTGTCCTCTTAGGCTGGGTTGATGCAGAGCCTCCTGCCTCCCAGATCTACCACATTCCCACCTACCTCCCAGCCACCTGACCCACACACTGTACTCGAGCCCCAGGTCTTTGCCCCTGACCTTCTTTAGATCCAGACAGTTAGCTTGGTGCCTCCCCTGACCCCACAGCTGGCAAAGGCCAGCCAAGACCATTTCTTCCAGGGAGTCCTCTGTGCTGTGTGGACGAGTCCTACAAGCAGGACTACCAGAGCCCTGGACAGGGACGGGAGGAGGTGGAGGGTGGCCTCACGCCAGCTTCATGACTCTCGGAGCCTTCACGGCCATGTCTACGGAATGAGAGCCATGGTCCTCCCTGTGTGGGCCGTGGAAAGGTAGCACTGAGCACGGGCTTCCATCTCTGCCCCACTCAGCCGAAAGAGGTTTCAGTGGTATAGGCAGGGCCCCATCTGGCCTGGACCATGCAGAAGTGATTCAGAACTGCCCTCCAGTCCCACCCTGGAGATGAAACAAGGAGAAGACCAATGACTATCTCAAATGCCAGCTGGGACAGACACGATCACATGTCTGGTGACACAGCACCTTCTTTTCAGTCACTTTTTAAAAAAAATTTATTTATTAGAGAAAAAGAGACAGTGAAAGAGGGAACACAAGCAGGGTGAATGGAGAGGGAAAGCCCGATTCAGGGCTTGATCCCAGGACCCTGGGATCGTGACCTGAGCCGAAGGCAGACGCCGAATGACTGAGCCACCCAGGCATCCCCTTTCAGTCACTTACTTCCTTTTCTTAAAGATAGCTGCAACAGTGAGAACTGCCAGGAAAGGGGGCGGGGGGGGGGGAAGGTCAGAGCTGCTGCCTCTTTCCTAGGCGGAACCAGATCTGAACCAAACCATCCACAGTTCCCATGGCCCTAGGGCAAGGTCCAGTGGCAGAGGGAAGGGTAAAGGGTGCCCAGAAGAGAGGCGTAGCCCCTTTGGACCAGGCACCCATGCCCTCGTGGAGACGGCAGTATATGACAGCCTGGGCTGGGCCTGCTACCTGCTGCTGTCAGGGGCTGTGAACGGCTGCAGAAAGAACACCCATGGGCTGGCTTCTGCTCACAGCCCCCACAGAGCCTGCTGCCCTCTGAAATCATGGTGCCACGTCCCATCACACAGCTCTTCCTGGGAGTCTCAGCGGTTACCAGGTCCCACATTCAGCTGCCTATGTGGCTAGGGTAAGAGAAGTGGGCTGGGGGCTGCAGGGGACGGGCGGGCGTGTCTGATGGCTCATTCATTCATGGGGACGTGTGCAGAAGGGACAGAGCACCCTGCCTTCTGGCTCATCTGCACTCCTCTCCCTGCTGTAAATTTCACCTGCCCTGTAAAGGCCACCTGAGCCCCTTGTCACCATCAAAACCACCTTCTTTAACTTAATACTTCTTTAAATCAACTCATTAATTCAATCACAAAACATTATAGGCTACCATCAGTGGAAACCCAGTATCCCTTGTCCCCGCGGAACATAGGTGAAAGCAGACACATGACGAGCGACACTCTTTGTCGACTTGTTTGCATGCCATCTTGAATCCTCTTACACATCCCAGGGAGGACCTGCACCGCAGGCTAGGGGTACCGCTGCCTGAATTGTCTCCTGGGCGTTCCTTCCTTGGACTGACCTGTCTGCCAGGGCCATGGCCCCAGGCCTCAACCTTTTTGTCTCCTGGTCCTCTGTCTAGCCATGGCCTGGGGGTTGGGAGCCCTGGGTTCAAGGCCAGGCTTGGAGCTTGGCTGTGACCCTGCTTGAGACTCTCCTGACTTCTAAGGTTGGCCGATGACTTTGGCAAAAAGGGACTCAAAGCTACCAAGGCAGTGCCTGTGAAACTGGCAGCCTGTGTGGGGGACACGGGCCATACCATAGGGGGACTGGCACGTGGCAGGGTGCACTGAGCCTTCTTGTGTTGAGGATGTCCCATACACTTCTATGTCTGAAGTCACATTTGGCTTTCTGGGGGTCTAGTGTGGCCCCTAGAGGTCCTTTCAAAATTGTGGGTAGGCTGCCAATATTTAAAAAAGTGGACCCATATTCCCAGGGTAGCAAGTGGCCTGGGCGAGCATGGGCTGCCCCTTCAGACAGGGTAAGGGCCCCCCGACCCAGCAACCAGCTGAGGACCCAGTCCTCACCAGCTCTAGAACTGGGTCTTAGCTCAAGGCTGAGCTACAGCACTCTTGGACGGTGAACTCCAGGGGCTGTCTGGAAAGCTTGGAGGAATCCAGACTTCCCACCATGCCTCAGGGTGGCCCGGGGAGATGCTGGAGGGAGTGAGCTGGACTGGGGCAGAGACAGCAGAAGCTGTGCCTTTGCCACCCAGTGCCCCTTTCTCTGATCTCTGAGCACTGTGGGGTTTGCGGAAGTCACAACGGTAGGGAGATCTGTCACATTCAAACAAGACCCCAGATTGGCTGCCAGGGAGCGTGGGAGTGGGGGGGGGGCAGCATGGGGGTGTTGGGAGGCCTAGGACTTTGCCTTGGCATTGATGCTACTGTGTGCCCTGCACCACCCTCAGTTGTTTCCTCTGTGAAATGGGATAACACTGCCTTCCTCACCAGACTGTGGGGAAGGGTAAGAAAATCCCAGGTGCACTCAGACCAACAGCTTGCTGGGGGAGTGGCCGCTGAGGGAAGGAGTGGAAGCTCTATTCTCCAGACACTGCCCCTCGATGAGTTCTTAACCTTGGACACAGCCCCTCTCCGGCATCTGCTGCAGGCACAGGGGCCTCCAGCTGCCTTGGGTCCTAGACCCTTGACTCTTCCCCAGCGAGCAACTGGTATGCTTGTGTGTGCGTGTGTGTGCGTGCACGTGAGGCTTCTTCAGCCTCCTGTCAAAGACTCTTCATGGACCCACCATCCATCAGGGGGATCCCTGACTTCTTCCAGTATTGAGGCATCCCATGCCCCGTCCAGCCCCGACTCCACAGTCCATGTGCTTTGGGCAACAAGAGTGTCCTTTCTCCAGAACACAGCCATGGCTCTTTCTGCCTGGAACTTCCTTCCCCAGAGTTGTCCCCTGTCCACTCCCACCCTCCTTCAAGGCTGAGCTTAGTGTCACCTCCTCCAAGAAGACTCCCCCTTGAGCTAGCCCGGCTACTGCTTCTCTCTATGCCCGCACACAGAGGCCCCTGGGCCCTGCTTCCTGGGGCTCACACTCTCATCAGAGATCACAGGGAAAAATGCCAGCCTGAGGGCAGAAACCAGCCTCCACAGATTTCTGAAATATTTGAATGACTCCCTCACCTTCAAACTTGGGACACCTGACATGCAACTCTGAATTTCTAGTTTGTCTGGAAAAGCCAGAGGACCTGTCCTCCTGTTGCCACCCTGCAGCAGTGGGACACGGCAGGCCTGCCTGCACTGGGGGCCCCCTAGCTACTCTGTCTCCCTGCCCAGCACTGCTTCTTTCACCTGAGACTGGCTCCCCTTATTTCTGTGCCCTGGAGGCCCCCGAACTGGCGATCCGGCAGGATAAGCCTATGAGCCTGAGCTCCCCCACCCTTGACCTGCAGCCCCAGCACTTCCGGCCCAAGTTCTGGCTAACGCCGGCTGGACAGGGCTCAGGACAGGCTGCGGTGGTGTGAAAGGCCTTCGCTGGCTCTCTCATTCTTGTTCTCCCCCAGCAATCGCATGTGATGGCCGGATCTCAGGCCGTACACTCGGGCTGCCGGGACCCATGCCCCAGTGCGGGCTCAGATTAGCTGTGTGGCTTCATGCAAGACACTGGACTCTCTCTACGCCTCAGTGTCCTCATCTGAAAAGTGGGGACAGTACCAGAACTTACACTCCAGGGTGGTTGTGAGGCTAGGCGAGTTACTAGAATGTAAAGCACTCAGACGGCGTCCAGCACAAAGTGAGGTCTGAACGATAGTCATAATTTTTATTCTTACACCTCAAACACGACCACCCTGGCATCTACCACGTACCATTCATTCCGTCCAGGGCACAAATCTCTTCTGAGTACTTACTACACCCCAGACTCTGTTCCAGGTGTGGGGGACACAGCAGTGAACAGCCTACGTTCGTGAGGGGGACAGGCTTGTGCAACCAACACATAAACGAAGGAGCACATTTCAGACAGCGCTGTGAAGCAAGCACACCAAGGCAGAGAGGCACGGCCCCGGGCACCGGGTGGGGGTGCTGTCCTGGATGGGTGCTTGGGAAGGCTGGTCTGAGGCCCAGAGGACCAGGAGGAGCTGGCTGCAAACACTGGATGGGGGAGCTAGTGGGGGCTTCGCTCAGGACCTTGTGGGGCAGAAAGGAGGCTGGTGTGGTGGGAGGAGGGGGCTGTGAGGAGGTGGGGGCTGGGGGCTGGGCACAGAGCACCCTCACCAGCCACGGCAGCTGCCCCTCTGAGGGCGGAAGCAGGCGGGGTCCACCTGCCCCCTCTGCCAGCGGCCATGAGCTGGGCCCGGTACCCCCCCAGCATGAGGCTGGGGAGGAGTGTGGGGCAGGAGATGGTGTGGGGGAAGAGGGAGGAGGAGTTATTTTTTCTTCACTCTTTCTCTCCCTCTTTGCTCTTTTTTGTTAGGTTCATCCTAGTACGGCTGTGAGGACATGGAGGGAGAAAGGGCAAGAGTTGAGAGTGGCAGGAATTTATGAGCTCAGAGTGCAGGCTGCCTTTGGTAGGGGTGGGGGGGAAGGGGGCTCCTTTTGCCAAAACAATATTTAATTTTTTTAAAAGGCCGCTACAAAGCCATGATTAAGCTCAGGGCCCTAAAACAAGCCCATAAAATCGAAAAATATTTATCTGGAAGGGTGGCAAGTCCAATAAAAGTTTTATGAATGTTTTATAACTGCCCTGTCAGGAAGCTGGCCTCTCACTCACCTCCCTTCTGTGAAAAAAAAACCATGCTCACACATGCTCACGGGCACAGATGCACGCTCACGGGCACAGATGCACGCTCACACCTGTGGGCACGCAGAATCAGACATGTCTGCACATGCGCACGGCCCACACAAGGCCCTGCTGCTCCATGTCCCCTCGGGTGGGAATGGGGCATGGGAGTGGGGGGCAGGTAGTACTGTCTCCCTCGGAGCCTGTACCAGTCACAGCAGGTACCAGTGCTCACCAGCCGGTACCAGCGTGGCCTGATCACAGCTGCCGGCATCTCAGCTCTGGGCACGCATCTCAGCTCTGGGTGCGCTGCCTCCCCCTCAGCTGTGTGTTCTGGCTCCTGGCTACAGTGTCTACCCTCGGCAGGTGCAAGGCCTCAGGTCTAGCCTCCAGCTGGCACCTTGTTTCCCCAGGAGAGGCACCTCAAGGTCTGAGAGTTTGAAGGGAGCTTTCTGCTTTGAGGCCTTAGATTTCTTTCCCAGGGCAACCCAGAGGGCTTACCGGGAGGCCAAAGACTGCCAGGGGTTTTATTCTTCATAACAATCTGGGTGCATGAGTGTTAGTACCCCTGGGAAGTGGCCCCACAGAGACAAATGCTCAGGCCTATCTCTAATGGCTTCTCCCATCCTGACGCTGTGGACCAGGTCCACACCAGGCCCTGGCGTGAGTTTAGTGTGCCAACCACTCTCCCTGCATCTCCCACAGCTCACTCCACCTCCTGGGCCCAGCCGACTGGGCCTTTTCGCTCTGCTGTTCATTGCCTTTCCTACCTCAGGGCCTTTGCATAGACCTGCTTGCTATAATGTTACAGCTAAAGTCCTCTGGGTTTCATCGAAGCCCCGTGAAACTGCCCTTTTCCTATCAGACCTGCTCTCTTCCTCTGTGGTGCCCATCTGTCCAGAAGCATGGGCTACCTCAGGGCCATCTGGCCACCCTTTGAGCTCTGGAAAGGCAGGCACAGAGCGATTTCTCTTGCCATTGAGTCCCCAGCTTGAGCCAAAGGTGTAGCACAAAAGAGGTGAACAACACTGAATGAGCAAGCCTTGGGACTCTAGAGCCTGGAGGGGCAATGCACGTGGCTCCCCCGCGGGCCCCACTGGTCCTGGATGGGCTGCTAGAGGCCATGTCCGACATGGCTTGGGCCTCAGGTCAGAGCCTCGCCTTGCCCAAACCAGCTCTTGCCCCAGGGAAACTGCAGGGCCTGGCTCCTGTGGCCAGTCTGCAGCCACCAGCAATGCCCTTCCCAACAGCAATGAAGATGAGTGCTCAGTGGAGGGCCAGCTACAGGCCTGGCTCAGACAGGTGCTTCCAGACCCCAGCTCACCTCATCGGCACACACTTCCCTTCCTTTAGTTAATGCGATGGGTTACAGCTCTACAAAGCGGCCACCCAGAAGGTTTAGGAACCCACAGAGATCTGACCTCAAGTTACAGATGGGAAATGGCCTTTGGCTAAAATCAGATGGAGCAAACCAGGGGCCCAATCTCCAACTGCATGCCCAGGTTTCCCTTCACCTCTAAGAGCTGATGAGAACTCCCAGTTCTGCTTTCTTGCGGGGGCTGGAGGGATTCCCACAAAGGCCTGATATTTAGGGCCAACTGTGGGCTTCCAAGAAACTAGGCCAACCTGACCGTGTGGGGAGAAAGCTGCTCCGAAAACCCAGTGACTGCCTCCTTCAGTGGCAAGAAGTGGCAAACGGGGTAGGGCAAGGGCTGGTGGAGTGAGGGCAGAGGGGAGGCCGGCAGGCCGCATGCGCTCCAGGACCAGACAACCGCACTTCCCTGGGCCTCCCTACAGATAAGCTCTGATGCTACTCAGCAGTGGGGAAGATGGAAATGGCCCATCTGTCCCAGACGGGTGACAGGTGCACCCCCTGCCATGCATTCCGACTGCGAGACAACACAGAGCAGTCAGACAAGTCCCCGAGAACTGCGGACTCTGTCAACGCTCGGTTCAGTGCGAGACCACGCAGGTGAGAACTTTAAACACCCAGAAACCATGGACGCTGTTTGGACGCAATCATGTGGAGGCAGACCACGAAGATGCATGTGGGCATGAGGTCCCCATCTGAGGGTTGTGTGAAGGCTTTCGCTTTAGTGGAACTGTTCTAGTTCTTAAAAAAAGAGGGGAGGACTATGAGAGATTTGAAGCATGGGATAGACACTCACATCTGTTTGATCTTGCTGGTTTCAGGGCTGTCCATTTTATTCCATATGGCCCAAGTTTTTCAGGGTTACAATTTTTTTTTTCTTTTAAAGAAAATCGAATACGGATGAAAAGGAGGAAAGACTCAGGGATGTGAGCTATGAGGTCCCGGGCTGTGCTCTGGGCCACCCCTGCCCAGCCACTTGCTCCTCGGACCTCACCTTCTTCATGTGTCCACTGGGGAGAGTGAGGCCAGCCTCAGACAGCTGTCCCCAGAACCGACCGGGCATAGGTGAGCGGCGTGAAGCGACTGTGAGCGAGTCAAGCCGAGTGTTTGGCACCGGCTGCCGCACGAGCCATTCCCCCCGGCTCCCTACACACCGGGTCTGAGGAGCGCCAGTGGCCGCGAGACCTGTTCTCAACCTGGGGAAACGGGGCAGTGTCGCAGCCGTGGGTGCCCTGGGGACAGCTGGTGATGCTCCACCTCACCTGCGGTCAGGGCAGGGTTCCTGGAGGAAGCTCTAGGACCCCAAGAGACTGCCTCAGTCCTCAGTTTCCCTTTTGTTCGTGAACACCCTTCTAAATGGGTCCCCAGCCATGGGCCTCTGTGTGCGGCCGGGGCACGTAACCCAGAGGGACCTCTTCCTGGGAGCCCCATTCTTACTGTGGCCACAGTGAGAAGCCCCGGGTAGCACCCCATGGGGAGGACATGGGACCATGCCCAGGGCAAGGCTGGCCAGCAGATGGTTCCTGTCCACTACGCTGTGTTTATGTTAATTGCAGATATTTTTAACGTATTGTGTTACTCCATCCATCTTTGTGAACGGTCCGTCTTGTAAAATTCTTTTCATGATGTTATTTTTCCTTGCCTATCTTCATCATCTACAATTATTTATAATATCATTGTCTTTGTTTCAAACACTGGGTATAAACATTGTTGTAACAGTTCTTCGATGGGGTTCATATAATTTTTACAATTGCTTTGAAATGCTTCAATGGCCAAAGGGAGAGAAGGTTGGTCACTGGTTTGGGGGGAAAAAAGACACCCCAAAGTGCTCTCTGCTCTTGGTGAAAGGTGCTCCTCCATCAGGATGGCTTCCAGGAGAGGCTGGCCCTCGTCAGGGGCGGTCCCGCTTAGAAAGTGGGGGAGCTGGTAGCAGCTAGCTTGCCACAGGGCTTGGGTTTCAGCTTCCCCACAGACATGGGGCAAGATCCACAAAGGCCACCGTCAGGCTAAGATGCCAGTGAGGAAGATGGATGGCTTGTTTTCATTTTTATAGGGAGTTTCTGAAGCCTCCACTCTCACCCCTCACCTCTCCTCAAGTCTCTCTTCTCCCAGCCCATTGCTTTCCAGAGCGTCCCTAGCCGGTGGGCCTTCTGTGTGGAGCACGACCTGGTGGAGTGCCTGAGACTGGGGCAGAGCCCACCCTCCACTCAGGGTCACTGGGGGCTGTCCACAGCTGCCCTGATGAAGTTGGCCTTGCCCCCCCACCCCCCGTGGGGCTAAAGTGGGGAGAGCTGGGGACAGTCCAGTCTATGGGGGAGTCAGCTATCAGTTGGACCAGCAGCTGGCCTGGATAGAGCTCGGGATACAGGGGGCTGCCTGAACCTCTTGCCCTATGCCTGCTTTGCCATGCTTGCTGTGCACTCTCGGGGCTCCCACCGGAAGTCTGCTAGCCCCCTTGGGGGAGCAGCAACCACCATCATCCTTGCCCAACACCCTCAGTGACTTTCTAGTGCCTGGCAGTGAGCCCCAGGCATCCCACCCTCTTCCAGCCTCACACCAAGCCCCCTTGCCTGCCTCTGTGCCTCCCAGCTGGCCGGGTATGCCAGCCTGCCTGCTTTCCTCAGGTGGTGCAGGACTCTGGGATGTACAGATGCAGAGATCTAACACAGACCCTGCCCTCAGGGGGTTCACAGGTGGTCCCAGAGTCTAGCAAAGGGCGATTCATCCTTTAAGGGCTCAGGGAAGCCCCCGGCCCCAAGTCCTTGGCTCCCTCCTGCACTGTCTCAGACTAATCTCCTTCAGGGCCCTGGCCAGAAGGGTAATGAAGCTGCCTGTCCATGACGCAGCTGGCCTTCCTGGGTGCTGAGCAGCTGAGAACAGAGCCTGAGCTCTGGGTTCAGGACTCAGCACCTGGCACCCAAGGATTTGCCTTGGGTGAGAGAGACCTCTGGACCAGAGATGTGGGTGCCATGGTGGAAGAAGGGCTGTCTGTCCGGGCAGATGGTTGTACAGACCCCTGCAGGGACAGAGTCGACACTCTGGGGATCTGAAGGTCAGAATCTTAAGAGGTACTCAGACCCCAGGGTAGGAGGCCAAAGTAGAGAATTCTGGCAGATCTTAGTAAGCACGCCAGGCTGTAAATTGCACCTGCTTCTCCTCTACCTTCTTTTCTAGATCTCTTTAAGGAAACCTAGATACGGCAAAATAGTTACCAAAGAAATGTAAATGAAAACAGTGAGATGCCATTTTCCATGTGTCAAAATAGCAAGGATAAATAACCTGGGGGGCAGGCTGTGCTGGCGCGGGTGGTAAAGAGCAGAGGGACGCCTTCACACACGGCCGACAGGAGTATAAAATGACCACTTTTGAAAATCACTCTGGGCCACTTTTGAAAATTCAAAATTTGAATTTGAAATCAAAGTGATTTTTGAAAATCACTCTGCCAGGAACTTTCCAGAACATTTTAAATGTTTACGGACAGTATTTTCTTTTTTAAAATCAGAACTTCTGAGAATCCATCTTAAGAGAAAAACACCGTATATTTAAAGACAGATTTGCAAAGGTGTGGCCAGCAATGCTTATGGTCAAGCAGCTGTCAACACCCGAAAGTGTGACAGATGTGTGGGTAACCTGTGGTCCTGCTCGGGGCGGGGGCGGGGAGGTGGCAATGAGCATGATATATGCTTGTACGTTTTACTGTGCACTTAGATCCTGGTGCATCCCACACTGGGCACACCTGCTATCCCGAGTCTCTGGAGGAGGGAACCAATGCCTGGAGATGTCCAGTCACTTCCCTGAGGTTACAGATGTGGTAAGTGAAGGTGCTGGATTGTGGCCCAAGCTCTGGTCTGAGGCCAGGACCCAGGCTCTTGGCCAGTGCACTGCTCAACCCCCTGCAGATTACAGAGTAAAACACAACAACAGGGAATAAAGCTTGCATAAGAGTATTGATCGGAAAGAACAGGAATACAAAATCATAGACACTGTATCATCTCGACTACATAAAAAGCAGCCTTTGCAGAGTAAAGGCAGAGGAAACCAAGTGAAAATATTAATGATGGGACTATGGGAGACCTGTTTCCCTTCTTTTTAATTTTCTTTAAACGTGACTTCCCTCGATGAATAGCACTATTACTTTTAAGTTTAAAAAAAAATAGGTCATGATTTTGTTTCAAACCACCTAAAACATCTCATTTGGAAATACTGTGTGTGGGAGGGCGTGTCTCTGCTGGGACAGGAGGAGGCCTGCAGGGTCGTCTAGGGCCAGAACAATCTCCTATACCCACTACGGGTTCTAAGGGGGGAATTCTGTCCTGTTTCTCAAGAGTCACAAATATTGCCTGGTCTGCTGAAGACTTCTGAGACCCTAAGATTAGGCAAACTGGCAGACTGTGATAGCCTCATGGCTTCTCCACCTCACAAATCAGTGTGCCAGGGCTGATGAGAATAAATGACATTATCCTTGCAATTGGGCCTGTCACTGCGATAGGAAGAGGGAAGGTTTGCAAAAGCTGAGGGGACATGGTTCTTTCAAAGTCCACTGTGCATGGACCTGACAAAACAGAGCTTAGTTGGAGCTTCCTGGACGGGGCACTGGGGACACAGGGACTCAGCTGGGGCCCTCAGCCTGGGGGAGGCACCCAGGGAGACAGGTAAGAGGCCACAGCAGTCCAGGGGCCCAAGGAAAGCTAAACGGGCCCTGTGAAGGGTACCTTTCACTCTCCCGAGGCTGAGCAGAGGTCAGGGGTGAGGGGAAGGCCACTCCAGCACAAGGACAGCCTGGCACTGTCACCTGGCATACCCTCTTGCAGCGAATACTTGTTTCTGCTGCTTTTCGCAGCAGTCCCTGGTCTTCCTTAGGGAAGCAGGGGCCACCCTGAGACCAGGAGGGGCCATGACATAGGCTGGCCAGTGGGCGTGTGCAGGCCTCCAGCCAGGGTGCTGGTTTGGGGATGGCCATGGGGCTCTACTTTGGTGGGACTACCAGGAAGAGAATCTGTCTCTCTGCCCACTAGACTTGCAGCTGGGAAGAGCACCCATGGGAGAGCCTACCTGGGGGCAGCCATCTGGGGAGGGCAGGGCTGAGCCCGGGGAGCTAAGCCACGCCTGGGACACAGCACCACCGCCGGACTTTTTCAGGCTCATGGGTCAATGAATTAAGGTCCTGTTACCTGCAACGGAGCCTTCAGCCAGTCCATTTCTCAGTTCCGTCCAGGTGACGGCCTGGAGCACCACCAGCCCGCTCACCCGCCCCACGGACAAGGACAGGCAAGATAAAGACCTCCCCCTTGACCTGCTCCCTGTACAGCAGGGCACCAGGGGTGGACGCAGCTAGGACCCAGAGCTGTCTGTGAGGTGAGGGGACCGTGGCACTGCAGGAGGATGGCGGGGATGGCGGACTGGAAGTGGCATCCGAGCTGAGCCCAGGGGACCCTGCACAGACAGCAGAATGAGGGACAGCCACTGTGGGTCCAATGAAAGGCTGGAGGGCAGCCTATGGGCAAGACAGGGCAGGAGCGGAGGAGGAGGCTGGCAGGAGGCAGAGCGGGGAGAAGCAAATGCCATGCGAACGAGCCTGGACTCTGTGGGCACGGCTGCTTTCCATGTGCCAGTGCCTGATGTACTCCCATGACAAGTCAGGGGACCACAGGCCGGGGGCCAGTGAGCAGCGGTGACGGAAGCCACAGAAGTGAGCGCTCATCCAACAGCCAGATGCCAGAAGATGTTGTCTGAAGAATTAGTACATTTACTAATCTCCTGGAATCACAAATACTAAACTTCACTGAACACAAATACTAAAGATCGTATTCTATGCTTGACTCCCCAAGGGACTGTCTCTCTGCCCCTGTGCAGAGGAAATGAAACTCAGATTCATTGGCCTTTAACAGGATCCAGGCACGTTATACACATTTTCTCAACTTACCCATCACAAACCTGAAGGTGGGGAACGCTCCCCATTTTTATATAGAAAAACTGAGACCCAGGGCATTCCTTTAGCTGCCCCAGAGGGGTCAAGCCAAAACTGAAACTTCTGAAATTCACCTGGGGCCCTGATCAGGCCAGGTGGAGCGGGAGGATGAGAGGGGGAACTGTTAGAGGTGGAGAGTAGAGGGGGAAGAGCAAAAGCCCTGGAGCTGGACAGCCTGGATTCCAATCCCGGTGTTGGGGTTCCATGGCTGTGTGATTTGGGGCACGTTCCTGTACCTCTGTGAGCTTCTGTTCCTCGCTGGTAAAATGAAAACTTCAGGAACTGTTAATTTTATCATAGGATCTCCCTTCAGATTTGTGGTGAAGATTAAATGACATTGTTATAAGCAAAATACAGAACATGCATGGCACAGAGTAATAACTATATTTAAGTGTTTTCCATGCATGCATTTAAAAATTCTTATACTAACTCAGAAACACTGAAGGAACTTGCAAATTTTGGCCGACTTCCGTCATGCCCCTGTTTGCCTTGTCTATACTGGGCCCCCACTCCCGCCAGGCACTGGGATGGGATCTCCCTGAGTCGCCCCTCATCTGCTCATGCAAACTAATCTAGGGGAGAGGGAGGAAGTGTCCACAGACAGAATGGCCTATGTGAAGCCCAGGGCCTGAAAATGCGAAAGTTCAAAGATGACTCCAGATGTTAGCTACAACGGGACAAATCAGAGAACACGTAGGTCCTAACAGGAGGGAGAGGGGGAAGTAACTGTGGGCCAGTTACACAGCACAGCAGCACACAGCCTTCAGGAGCAAGGCCTAGGGTGGCTTACGCACCGGCATGAAGGGCTTCTTACGACACATGGCCCCAAGGGAAGACCTCCACGAGCCGCCTGAGCTGTGCGGTACCACAAGCAGCAGCACTAGCCCTGACTGGATCTCTCCTCCACAGCAACCTCTGAGCCGGTTCTTCACACACACACGGCTCCTCGCTGTGCTCTCAGTGGCCCTCCTCCACAGAGGAGACACAAGCCCAGGGAGGCAGAGGAGCAACTCCGGGGTCTCTACAGGGGGCGCTTAAACTCTCATTCTTGACCCTGGGCTCTTTCTGCCCACACCAAATGACACCTGAAGAAATCCTAGATGGAGAGGTAACCAGGAGTCTCCTGGGATGCCACTGGGTGAGCAGACTCTAGGTGGCATTTTTTCTCCTCCAGATTCTCAAGCTTTCTCCCTGAGACCACGCAACTTTCATAAACGAGTGAGAACTGGTTTAGGATTAACACGTGGCATCTGGCTCTTTCTGGTTGCTCCCATCCGAAAGTGACCCAGCTTCTGCCAGAAAAACTTTCTGGAGATGGGCAGGCAGTGACTTCAACCTTTGAGCCATAATTAAACAAACATGAGGCCACAGGAGCCTCAGCTAGCAGCCATAAGTCCCTGAGTCACTAGCAGGCAGCAGCGGCCCCCTCTGGCCCAGGGCTGGGCCCTGTGTGAGCCACCCATGAGGACAGGAGCTGCCTAAGTAAGCCAATGGCCACCTACAGCTCACCAAGTGCATTGGACTCAAGTGGCTGTGTGGCCTGGAGAGAGGGCTCCAGGGGAGAATGAGGGCAAAAGCGAGATGAGCCCCAAACGAAAAGCAACTTGGGTGCCAGGTTCTGTCCGTGCTCTGGCTGGCCTGGCTCTACACCCTGCTGTCTCCCGGTTCTCTCTGAGCATCAAGACTGGGCTTTGCGGTCAGACGATATGGGGTCCAGATCTAGCTACCCTTCTGGTGCCCAGCTCTGTGACCTTGCAGGGCCTCATGGAGACACCTATACCACAGAGACCAAGGAAGACACTGGCGACCAAATCCCCAGCCTTGGGATGGCAATGGCCCATACTGGTGCGGTGACCAGTGTCGTGGTTGCTCTTCTCCCTGCCCTCCCCAGGCACACCTGCTGAGTGGAAGGAGCCCAGGGAAAGCTCAGCATTTGCTGGAGCAGCAGTCACAGCAGTGGCAGCGAGCCCTGGGCGAGCACGGACCTCACAGGCACAATGCTGAGAGCCCATGTGGATCACTTACAGAAGCGTGAGCCGGCTTGGCTCCCTTCTGTCCTGACTGCAGTGTCTCCCAGGAGGGCTGTGCCGAGTGTGGCCCCCGAAGTCAGAGGGTCATCTAAGTGTAAGACCCAGGGCGAGCAATTTAACCTATGAGTAGTTCCCAACTCCAAGGACTGTTGCAAAAACCGCAATTGCACAGTTTACGGAAAGCATCGAGGACCCTACAGTCTGGCACACAGCAAGGGCCGAGGCTGTACCGGTCTGCGCTATGCCTGGCCCTCTGGTCGCAGGCTTTAGCATGCTCTAGCATTTGGCTGGGAAGGCCAGCCGCACCCCTTCGTTAGCAACAATGATTACCAAGGCGCTCTGAATATGTGCGAAGTGTTTTGGTTAATGTGGCAGATTCGGAACACGGGAGAACTGGTGCACAGGGAGGTTCCTGCCACTCCGGAGTCCTTCAAGGTCTCGAGGTTTGGGGCACATGACCAGCTGGCACGGCAGTCCAGGGCACTGGGGATTAAGACATGAGATCGGGCAGAACTGCCTGAGCCAAGATTATTCTATGATCGGATGTGGAGCTGGCTTCTGATTTCTGGGACTTTCTTTTGGGTATTTAAGACTTCTGGTTCTTTGTTATATTAAGGCTTTCTGGGGGTGACAGTACTTATTAGCCAGTCACAAAAGTTCCCCTGAGCACTGCCTGAAACATGACAGCAAATAATCTGTTGACTCTGATGATTTTACTTAGGCAGCATAAATTTGTATGGAAAAATACAAATTTCCTGCAAACCTCACAAACCAGTAAAAACTTGGAGAGTTTTAGAGAATGCTAAACACTCGTAAGAATCCAGGTAAAGGTGCTGTGCTCCTGGCACATGTCAGGCTGGAGAAAGCCTCTCCCGTGGGAGGCCTAGGTGGAGTCTGTTCGGGATGCCCCCTGCTCACTCATCCTCACTCTGAACCCAGCAGGTGCGGAGTCACCGCAGCCTGTCTGCCCTGTGCCCTGCCCTGTTGTCCGGGTCCTCACTGCCCCAGGCTTGGGGCCTTCTGTCTCTCACTCTCCAACCAGCTGCCTGGGAGAGCTTTCCTGCATACCAGGTGCTGTGGCTTCTACCATCTACTTAGATCAGTGGTTCTTAAAGGGG